>NC_135965.1:20913651-21513651 GCF_053455715.1 Rhinoraja longicauda
AGAAGGTTCACCAGATTGATCCCTGGGATGGCGGGACTTTCATATGAGGAAAGACTGGATAGACTGGGCTTGTACTCGCTGGAATTTAGAAGACTGAGGGGGAATCTTATAGAAACATATAACATTCTTAAGGGGTTGGAGAGGCTAGATGCGGGAAGATTGTTCCCGATGTTGGGGGAGTCCAGAACCAGGGGTCACAGCTTAAGGATAAGGGGGAAGTCTTTTAGGACCGAGATGAGAAAACATTTCTTCACACTGAGAGTGGTGAGTCTGTGGAATTCTCTGCCACAGAAGGTAGTTGAGGCCAGTTCATTAGCTATATTTAAGAGGGAGTTAGATGTGGCCCTTTTTGCTAAAGGGATCAGGGGGTATGGAGAGAAGGCAGGTACAGGCTACTGAGCTGGATGATCAGCCATGATCATATTGAATGGCGGTGCAGGCTCGAAGGGCCGAATGGCCTACTCCTGCACCTATTTTCTATGTTTCTATGTTTCTATGATAGAGTGCCATCATTGATGCAAATGCCAATAGAAATATGGGCTTTACATTTTATTTTGTGATTCATTTTACCTCAGTTAAGTGATAGTTTCCTGAGCTGTGGACACTGGGAACTAGGAACTATAAAAAAAAGACACAAAATCCTGGAGCAACTCAGCTGGTCAGACGTCATCTCCAGAGAACGACATTTCGGGTTGGGACCCTTCAGATGGATTATCCTATGGGGGAAAGAGAAAGCAGGAACAGAGGTGGGGGCAGGAAGTGATGGTGCCAGGAAGGTGGGGCCTGCCAAGTGATAGATGGATATAGGTGAGGAGGGGTATAGTTTGGCACATGGTTGGAAGAAGGCCAGTGTTGAAAACATAAAAGTTAACGAGATAAGGAGACAAGGAGAAAAGTGCCATAAAATGTGAAGCCAGAGGAAAGAATAGAGGAGGAAGAGAATGGGGAAGGGGAAAGGGAGAAATGGGTGTGCAACCAGGTGGGGTACAGGGGAGAGAGGGAGGGGGGAATTAAAATGTGGTTGTATGTTAGTTATCTAACATTGGAAACTTTGGAGCTTTGTAAGTTGATTTATTTTTCTGTACTGATTTATTTTTGTGACAGTTTATGTGTCTTTGCTGCTCTGTTATGAAGGCATTAAAGTATTCAAAAGTTAAAGCTATGGGTGCATTTAATCATGATTTGAAATGTGTTTTATTTTGGCGATTCTACATTAAAATGTTTACTTCAGTGAAAAGAAACAAGTATTTCTCAAAAATAAAAGAGCAAGTGAAAAGATTTCTACTTTTTTCATTGCAATTCTCATCCATTTATTTTATTGCCAGGTCTTTCATGATTGTTTGGTTTTATAAGCCGCTACTAGATTGACATTAATTGGTTGTTGTTTTATTTTGAGCCAATCAGCAGAGCATGGCAGAACTAGAATTACTAACAGAATACACAACGGAAATTTGCATCTCATTTGAGGAAAATGCTATATATTGTTCCTTTGATATATTATACACTTACTTATTCATTAAATGTAATGGTTATTATTTCCAAAGCATTTGCGACTTTGGATGCTGCTATTTATTATCGAGTCATAGAAAGAGGTCTCATGACCAAAGAAGTCCATTCCAATCCATAGGTCCCCAGTTCCACTATTTGCGCTAATATATGGCAATTTGTGCTTGACTAAGTGACACAAAAAGAATTTCACTGTGCAGTGCATGCGTGAGAATAAAGAACCATTGAACCATCCTCCCCACTTTTGTGCTAACTCCCCCTCCAGATGTTATCATTCTCCTACACACTAGGGGCAAATTAACCTGCCAACCTGCCTGTACTTGTGTTGTGGGAGGAAACGAGAGTACCAGGAGGAAATTCACAGTGAACCTGGCTGTAGGTGGGAGGTAGAAGCTCTGCAGCCTGTGCCACTGAGCAGACCTAACCATGGGGCAGAATGTAAAGAGATATGAGGAAGAAAGAAAGAATTGGAGAGAGATATGTTTGGAAGTAGAGAGGCAATTATGCCAATATCTGGCCATGAACACTGCCATGGCATTGTGTGATTAACTACAAGGGCACAACAAGTGCAGTCAAACAGTGTGGAAAAGGAGGCCAACATGTTTTGAAAATGTATGCTAAAACTAAAATCTGTGTAGCGTTTCCTTTGCTGGAAATCCAAGCTTAACAATATCTATTTTTTTTAGAGATACAGCGTGGAAACATGCCCTTCAGGTCACCGAGTCCTTGCCGGACAATGATCAACCGTACAGTAGTTCTATCCTACACACTGGTGAAGATGTACAGAAGCTAATCAACCTACAAACCTGTACATCTTTGTAATATGGGAGGAAACCGGGGCACCTGGAGAAATCTCAAGCAGTCACAGGGAGAACGTATAAACTTCGTACAGACAGCACCCGTACTCAGGATCGAACCCAGTCCCTGGTGCTGTAAGGTAGACAATCTACCACTGCGCCACCATGCCAGCCTACTTTTTCATGAAAAATATAATCAGTCCTTCGACTTTGGAAGAATAATGTCCTTTTGCCATGGAATCAGGAAGACATTGATTCATGCTCCACAGATCTGAGCACCAAATCCAGACAGGTGGTTTAACGCAGTGCCCAGTTTGAGTTACCATCACTGCATGGTTTAGGAACAGCTCCAGCCAAGATTGCAAGAAATTGCGGACCCACACAGTCACAGGGAAAACACATCCACAGGCAAACTCCACAAACAGGCAGCATCCGAGGTCACGATTGAACCCGGGTCTCTGGCACTGGAAAGTAGCATCTCTACCAGCAGTGACGTTGTGCCACCTGTTACACTGGTTATAAATACTCTGGATAGTTTCTAAAGTTGTGAAAGAACTAGCCACCTCCTCTTACCACCACCAATCATAAACCACATAAAGGCCATGTTTGGTTTAGAGCTACAGCATGGAAATAGGCCCTTCGACCCACCGAGTCCACACTGACCAAAAATCATTAATGTACACAAGTTCTCTCCTACACACTGGGGACAATTTACAGAAGCCAATTAACATATGTTCAAGCTGACCAGTGGTCACCCACTACATCAGGGCTATCATACACACTAGGGACAATTTACAATTTTTACCAAAACCAAATACAAACCTGCACATTTTTCAAATGTAGGTGAAAACTGGAGCACCCGGAGAAAACCCACACGGTCACAGAGAAAACATACAAACTCCACAAAGGCAGCACCCGTAGTCAGAATTGAACCCGGGTATCTCATGCTGTAAGGCAGCAACTCAACCCAAGTTGCCTTATCTACACTATTCCCACCTCCCCTCTTTGGACCATATCCCTCTAAACCTTTCCTTATCCTGTACTTATCTGTATACTATGCATCTGTTTGAATCCCTGCATACATTTGGCTAAGCCTCATCTCATCACTGAGAACCTGGCACAAAATGTGGCAATGCTCAGTGTCATTCTGAAGGCAGTTAGAGGCGTGGAGACACACAGCATGGAAACAGGACTTTAAGCCCAACTTGCCAACACTAACCAATACGTTCCATCTACAGTACTCCCACCTTTCTGCGTTTGGCCCATATCCCGCTAAACCTGTCCTATCCAAGTATCTGTCTAATTGCTTCTTAAACAATGTGATAGTACCTGCTCCATCAGCTCATTCCATTCACCTACCACCCTTTGCATGAAAAATATACCCATCAGATTCCTATAAAATCTTTCCCCCTTCACATTAAATGTATTTACAGTTATTACATTGGTTACATTTTTAATTATTGAATCTCACTGTGGAGGGCACCGTCATGGAAGTACAATTTTACTGCAAAATACACACCATGTGATCGCTGAACATTAGTGACATAGCTGCCAATTCCCATTCCCTCTGCACTGTTTGGAAATATTTCTGCAGATCTTATTGTGCTATGACAATAATTGCAAGCTGAGAGCAACCTTGATATCTCTAAAGAAAGGAATGAACTTTCAATATAAAAATCCTTGCATCAAATCCATTTGACGCACTAGAAATCAGATATACATGTCTATACTGACAGTGGGGAGATTATTGCTTGGACCATGCAAGTCTGTCAAATGCACAACTGTGTATTGGAAGCTTGGAGTGTGATCTGAGATAACAGTCACAGACAATAAGCATGGATATCAGTAATCTAATAATAATAATAAATAATAAAACCTTTTTTTATTTGTCATATGTAGGTTAGTACAGGGACAACGGTACAATGAAATGTATTTGACAAGACAATGGGTCACCTCAGCAGTAATATTCCAAGGATAAATAAGATTTTAAAAAATGACATTAGTAAGGTAAAAAGACAATATTAAAAATAGGTAAAAAGACAATATTAAAAATAATCAACATATATGATTTGAAATGTGTTTATGAGTTCAGAAGCCTGTTGGCCTGATGGTAGAAACTGTTCTTAGGTCTGGTGGTATGCGCAGCCATACTCCTGTATCGTCTGCCTGACGTTAACAAGGAGAACAGCCTGCATACTGGGTGGCTGTGGTCCTTGATGATGCTGCGTGCCTTCCGCAGGCACCGCCGGTAGAAAATGTCCTGAATGGCCGGGAGACAGTTGCCAGTGATGTGCTGTGCCGTCTTCACCACTCTCTGTAGTGATTTGTGGCAGTGGGCAGAACAGTTCCCGTACCAGACTGTAATGCAGCCCGTCAGCAGGCTCTCGATGGTGCTTCTGTAGAAGTTTGTGAGGATGCTGGCGTTCATGCCAAACTTCCTCAGTCTTCTCAGGAAAAAGAGCCGCTGGTGGGCCTTCTTTGTCATTGTGTCCGTGTGCAGTGTCCAAGAAAGGTCCTCAGTGATGTGCACACCGAGGAACTTAAAGCTGCTGACCCTTTCAACCTCAGCATCACCGATGTGGATGGGAAGGTGTCCACTCCCCCGCTGTCTCCTGTAGTCCACGATCATCTCTTTAGTTTTGCTGACATTGAGAGAGAGGTTATTTTCCTGGCACCAGCTGTTTAGTGCCTTTACCTCCTCTCTGTAGGCCGTCTCATTGTTGTCTGTGATGAGGCCCAAGATGGTCGTGTCGTCAGCAAACTGTAGGATGCTGTTTGAGCTGTGCTTAGCAGTACAGTCGTGCGTGAACAGGGAGTACAGGAGAGGCGGCACGGTAGCTCAGCGGTAGAGTTGCTGCTTTACAGCGAATGCAGCGCCGGAGACTCAGGTTCGATCCTGACTACGGGTGCTGCACTGTAAGGAGTTTGTACGTTCTCCCCGTGACCTGCGTGGGTTTTCTCCGAGATCTTCGGTTTCCTCCCACACTCCAAAGACGTACAGGTATGTAGGTTAATTGGCTGGGTAAATGTAAAAATTGTCCCTAGTGGGTGTAGGATAGTGTTAATGTGCGGGGATCGCTGGGCGGCACGGACTTGGAGGGCCGAAAAGGCCTGTTTCCGGCTGTATATATATGATATGATAGGACTCCTGTAATCTGCCTTTATAATTCCTATTCCATTCATTTGTTCTTGCATTTTAGAATGTGGAACATGTAGGCAGTGAAAATTAGTTTAGTTTCCTTTAGTTTAGTTTAGTTTAATATTGTCACATGTACAGAGATACGGTGAAAGCTTTTTTTGTAACATGCTCTCCAGTCAGCAGAACGTCTATAAATGTATTGATCACAATCAAGCCATCCACCGGTACAGGCACAGGATAAAAGGAATGACGTTCATTGGAAGGAATAAACAGGCGACATTTCGGGTCGGGTCCCTTCATCAGACTGAAGGAGTCTTTAGACTTTATTGATTTTAAAGATACAGTGGAAACAGGCCCCTCGGCCCACCGAGTGTGCTCTGGCCAGCTATCAGCCCCTTACACTGGCACTGCTTCCAGTAACAGAGAAGTATTTAAGGAAATAAATACGAGCAAGAAATAAACAAAATGTTATGGAAATAGGATGTGATTGGCTCTTTTAGGAGAGGGTTTGTGTGGAGTACTAGGAATGACCTAAGAAAGACACAAAGTGCTGGAGTAGCTGCCCATGCACCACAGTGGTGCAGCGGTAGAGTTGCAATCTTAGAGTGCCAGAGATCCGGGTTTGATCCTGACTATCTCAATCTCGATCCTCCCATCTACCTCATTGGAGACCTACGAACAATCTTTAATTGGACTCTATCATGCACTAAACGTTTACCTTTTATCTATCTGTAACAGTGAAGGCTTGATTGTAATCATGTATAGTCTTTTTGCTGACTGGATAGCAGGCACCAAAAAGGTTTTTCATTGTACCTTGGTACACGTGACAATAACAAACGAAACTAAAATTAAACTAAACCATGACAGATTGTTGAAATCTGGATGGAGTTTGTGATTACTGATTCACACCATCACCCAAGTTCCCTCCACTTTAGCCCATCAGTTCAAATCAATACCCATACGTGTGCATCCCCAAGGCTTAACAATACCAAGGTCATTGTACTATAGACACACAGAAATGTAAAAACTGGTTTACAAAAAATACACTAGGTGCTGGAGTAACTCAGCGGGCCTGGCAGCATCTCTGGAAGATATGGTTGGCACAGTGGCGCAGCGGTAGAGTTGCTGCCTTACAGCGCCAGAGACCCGGGTTTGATCCAGACTCTGGGTGCTCTCTGCATGCAGTTTGTATATTCTCCCCATGACCTTGTGGGTTTCCTCTGGGTGCACCGGTTTCCTCCCACACTCCAAAGATGTAGAGGTTTGTAGGTTAATTGGCTTTGGTAAAAATTGTGATTGTTCCTAGCATGTAGGATAGTGCTAGTGCACGAGGTAATCGCTGGTCGCTGGGCACAGACTTGGTGGACTGAAGGGACTGTTTCCACACTGTATCTCTAAAGTCATTAAAGTCTAAAGACTCTTTCAGTCTGATGAAGGAACCCGACCCAAAACGTCATCTGTCCATTCCTTCTACTGAATGTTATTCCCTTTATCTATAAATGTATACTAAATGGATGGCTTGATTGTAATCATGAATAATCTTCCCGCCCACTGCAGAGCGCACAAGACAAAATAGCTTTCACCGTACCTCCGTACACTTGACAATAAGAAAACTAAACTAAACTAATTTCCTTTGCCCGCATGTGATCCACTCCACTCCCTGCATATACATGCGCCTATCCATTTAACCCCCTAATTTTATTCTTATTGCTAGGTTCTGGTTATTTTACTTTAACTTTCATGAATATTGTATGTGCCATAAAGCGCCCAAGTCATAAATTGTTCATCTTGGCAGAGGCTTCATGGAATGATTTAGTGTTTAGATGTTGTCCCTGTGAGAGTGTTAATAGCAGTCTGCAGATTCTAGCTGTATTTAAATATCATCAAGCAGTCTCTCGGAGTGTGTTCATGTTTGTGCGAAGCCTTTGGATGTGTGTTAATGTTTGTGTACTGTCCCTGGGAGTGTGTTAATGTTAGACTTGAGACTACTTTAGAGATACAGCGCGGAAACAGGCCCTTCGGTCCACCGAGTCCACGCAGAACAGCAATTACCCCGTACACTAGTGCTACCCCACACACTAGGGATTATTTACAGAAGCCAATTAATCTACAAACCCGCACGTCTTTGGTATGTGGGAGGAAACCAAAGCACTTCGTGAAAAGCCATGCGGTCACAAGGAGAACGTACAAACTCCACACAGACAGCACCCATGGGACAGGTTTGAACCGAGGTCTTTGGCACTGTAGGGCAACAATTCTACTGTTGCTCTATTGTGGTGCCCAACTGCAGTGCTGTGCTGCCCAACTGCACCACTATGCCACCCATATTTGTATCCACCTATTACTTGTACAATGTTGGCACAAAGAAACCTGGCAAGTGTTAATGATTGCATGCAATCTCTTAAAGAGTGTGTTAAAATTACTAGTAACGTACTTCAACTAACTTCAATTAACTTACTGATATTCACTGCTGAGAGAGTGTGGATCCACATTGCAACTCTAATTGATGGCCTACACTTGCTAGAGTTTAGAAGGGGGGACTTGATTGTAAAGTACCAGAAAATGAGAGGCCTGGATCTAGACGACATGGATAGGATGTTTCCAGTAGTGAGAGAGTCTGGGGCCAGAGGGCACGGCCTCAAAACAAAAGGTTGTACCTATAGAATGGAGATGAAGAGGAATTTCTTTTGAGAGAGGGTGGTGAATCTGTGGAATTCATTGCCACAGATGACTGTGGAGGTCAAGTCATTGGGTATTTTCAAAGCGGAGATTGATGGGTTCTTGATTAGTAAGAGTGTCAAAAGTTACTGGAGAAGGCAGGAGAATGGGGTTGAGAGGGAAAAATAGATCAGCTGTGATTGAATAGCGGAGTAAACTTGATGGGCTGAATGACCTAATTCTTCTTCTATGTCTTATGGTCTACCAGAGTTAACCTTGTCTCGGTGGATGGCACTAACATTGAGGACTGAATCTCTGTGGGTGAGGTATAAAATCCAAACAGATGCTCCAGTGCGGTCCTGAGGGAGGACAGATGCACCATGGAAAGCAAACGGTTGGGTTGCATCACAGCTTGGTTTGGGAACAGCTCTGCCCAAGACCTCAAGAAATCGCAGAGAGCTGTAGTTGTAGCCCAGTCCATCACACAGAACAGACTCCCCACCATTGATTCCATCTACACTTCATGCTACCTCGGATAAGCAGCCAGGATAAACAAAGACTTGTCCCACCCCAGTCATTCCTCTTGTCCCTGCACCCGTCGGGAAGAGGTACAGAGGCTTGAAATGATGCACCACCAGACTCAAGAACAGCTTCTTCCCCTCTGTAATCAGGCTTCAGAATGGTCCTTCCATAAGCTAGGGGACTGTCTGACTCATCTCAACCCCATTGCAGACAATGGACTTTGTCTCTGGAACTGATGCGCTACAATGCTGAGAACTATATTCTGCACTCTGTACCTTCCCCTTTGCTCTACCTATTGTGCTTGAGTTTGAGCTGATTATATCTACGTGTAGTATGTCTGATCTGTTTGTATAGCATGCAAAACAAAGCTTCTCACTGTACCTCGCTATGTGAGAATAATAAATCTAAACCTAAACCAGGCTCCTCAGTTCCACTGCAACAAATGTAAATGTGGAGTAGGCTGGAGAATGGGGTTGAGAGGGAAAGATAGATCAGCCATGATTGAATGGCGGTGTAGACTTGATGGGCCGAATGCCCTAATTCTGCCCCTATGACCTAGTTTAGTTTATTTAGTTTGGAGATACAGGGCAGAAACAGGCTCTTCGGCCCACTGAGTCTGTGCTGATCAGCAATCCCCATACACAGCACTGTGCTTTACACCAGGGGCAATTTACAATTTTATCAAAGCCAATTAACCTACAACCCTGTATGCCTTTGTGGGTGGAAATCAGAGCAACCAGGATAAACCCACCCAGTCACAGGGGGAGTGTACTAACTCTGTACAGATAGTACCTGTAGTCAGGATAGAACCGAGGCTCTAGCACTATAAGGCTGCAACTCAACTGCTGCGCCACCGTGCCATCATATGAACTTATGAACATAAAATATTCAGAGCCATTCTGTAGAACAGGGGAGTTATTCTTTGAGCCCAAGCCAATACATATCCTTTAGCCACCTACTAAAATATCAATGGTTTCACATGGTCACAGAAAATGTCCTCGTTTCAATGGGCTTGCAATGGTGCTTTCATTATGTAGTCTCTTTCATCATGGAAATAATTGTAAATGTGCCTTTGGCAGTGTTTTCTAAGTGGCTTGGGGGATTTCTTTCCATTTTAAGGATGCACTAAAACCAAACATCGGTGATCATAATAACATTCTATTTTGGAGTACATGGAATTATACCGTTACTGTTGAAATCTTTGCTTTAGATTTTAGAGATACAGCACACAAACAGCGCCTCAACCCACCGAGTCAGCACCGACAAGCAATCACCCCGTACACTAGCACTGTCGTGCACACGAGGGACAATTTACAAATTACAAAAGGCAATTAACCGACAAACCTGGACGTCTTTGGAGTGTGGGAGGAAACTGGGGGGCATGGAGTAAACTCACGCGGTCACGGGGAGAATGTACAAACTCATACAGACAGCACCCGTAGTCAGGATCGAACCCGGGTCCCTGGTGCTAAGGCAGCAACTCTACCGCTGCACCACTGTGCCGCCCCTTGAAATATTTATCAAAGGGCAGCGTGGTGTGTGATACCATTGGTTCAGTGGGAACATTACATGGAAATGTATGAAACCTATTGATTTTCAGGTTACTCAACTCACAACTAATGTGAAGTGTTTCAATGTTCAGGCTTCTAAACGGTCCTAAGCTAGGGTACTGTTCGATTCACCTCTCCCCCATTGAGGACATCAGACTTCGTCTCAGGAACTGATCTCTACAATGCTGAGAGCAGCAATGCTTAAGTGGCGCAGCAGGTAGAGCTGCTGCCTCACAGCTTCAGAGACCCAGGTTCGATCCTGATCTCGGATGCTGTTTGCACATCCTCCCTATGACCACGTGACTTTCTTCTGGGTGCTCCGGTTTCCTCCCACATCCCAAAGATGTGCGGGTTTGTAGTTTAATTGCCCTCTGTAAATTGTTCCTAGTGTGTAGGGAGTGGATGAGAAAGTGGGATAACATAGACCTAGATTGAACTGGAGATCAATGGTCAGTGTGGATTCAGTGAGCTGAAGTGCCTGTTTCCATGATCTATATCTAAACTAAACTAAACTAAACTATATATTACACTCTGTATCTTCCCCTTTGCTCTATCTTTTTGTACTTGAGTTTGAACTGATTGTATCTATTTAGTTTAGTTTAGTTTAGAAGTACAGCATGAAAACAGGCCCTTTGACCCGCTGAGTCCCCATGCACTAGCACTATCCTACACACGAGGGGAGGGACAATTCACAGCCAAAGCTGCACGTCTTTGGAATGTGGGAGGAAACCGGAGCATCCGGAGGAAACCCGTGATGTCACGGGTAGAACAGACAAACTCTAAAGCAGGCAGCACCTGCCGTCCACTGTTGAAGTCTTTACTTTGGACTTTAGAGATACAGCACACAAACAGGGAACTCTACCACTGTGCCATGGTGCCGCCCTGTGTATGTATGATATATGTGATCTGTTCATTTAGCATGCAAAACAAAGCTTTTCTCTGTACCTCGATACATTTGACAATAATAAACCTAAACCTAAATCTGGCGTGCATCCTTACACAGGCGAGAAATCATTGGTCATCTGAGATGAAAAGAGAAGCATAGAGATAGATAAATCAGACGACTGTGGAGAACGACGCCTCTTTGAAAGCCCACTACAAAGGTCTGCCCTACACGTTCCCCTGAACCTGGCAGTTGACTTTTCTTCAATCATTTATCTAATTCCCTCTTGAAGATCACAACTGAATCCACTTCTACCATCCTCTCAGGCAGGAGGTAGAGATTGTAACACGCTCTCCTTTGCCAAATTTCCTTCAATTTGTGACCTCTTGCTTCATACATATACCATCAAAATGCTTCCTCATTTTGATCATCTCTATTAAATACCTTTATAACTTTCTCAGCTCTGAGGAGAATAATTAATTTCCTCCAACCATCTCGTGATCAAATTTCCAACAAACCTTCTCTGCATCCTTTTGTTTTTCTTTTAGATGTCAGGCACAGAAGTTCATTGATGCATAGTTACAACAACACAAATGGAGACCATTTGGCTCATCGGATCCATGCTATTTCATCGCAATGTGTTAACCAATAAACTATAAGGTTGACGGATCATTAATAAGGTGAACCGGAGGCTATATAGAAACAAATCAATCATAGTCCACTGGATACTAACCTGATTGTTTGTTGATAAACGTGTTGCTTAATTGGTCTCCTGTGTGGTGACATGAACAAAGATTGCAAAGAGATTAATCAGAAGCACGGTACATGAAATAAGATGATGGTGAAATATTAATTAATGAGACCATTAAATGACGTGAAAGGTGATGATTCGCTAATGAAAAGAGAAGGCGCAGTTTCTAAGGAACAGACAAAATGTTTGACAGAGCGTGAAATAAAGTTTGCAATGTAAATGTTGGATTAAGGGAAAAGCTGAAACTAAACTCGTACAACTTATTTAAAGTGAGTCAAGAGGGTTTAATTACACATGGCAATAATAAAAGTAAAACTACCCAACTGTTAAAGTTCAGTTAATGATTCATTTGCTTCAGTATCCTGGAGCCTTCAAGTAAGTGGGCAGCACAGTGGGGTAGTGGTAGAGCCGCTGCCTCTCAGATCCAGAGACCTGGGCTTGATCCTAACCTCAGTCATTATGTATGTGGAGATTGCACATTCTCCCTATGACCGCTTAGGTTTCCTCCGGGTGCTCCGGTTTCCTCCCATATTCCAAAGACATAGGGGTTTATAGATTAATTGGCCTTCTGCAAAATTATCCCCAGTAATATGTCGGGGCTGGATAAGAAAGTGGAATAGCATGGAACTAGTGTGAACTAGTGGGAGCTGGTGACCATTGGTCACCCGTTCATACTAATTCTTTGTTATCCTACTTGCCCATCTACTCCCGGCACACTAACGGCAATTTCACAGAGAGCCAATTAACCTACTAATCCGCACATCTTTGGGATGCGGGAGGAAACCCACGAGGTCATAGGGAAAACATGCAAACTCCACATCCCGAGGTCCGGATCGAACCCGGGTCTCTGGCGTTGTGAGGCAGCAGCTCTACCAGCTCTGCCACTGTGCTGCTCTTGCTCAGAAGACAGCATCAGAAAAAATGCTATCTTTATTTTTGGATTAGGATAATGTTTTCCCTGATACTCCCTTGCGAGCGCAAATGTTTTACTCAAACCAGTTTGGTGCTGAGGTGTTGCTTCATCACAGTGCCATCAATACATCACTTGTGTATGTTGGCACTGTGATGGAAATGGCGCAAGAGTGGTTTTATTTAAATTCATTGCGACAATCCTTTGTATGGCGTAAACCTGTAAATAAAATTAATAGCTTAGGGGTTTTTGAAAGATAACTTCCATCAGCTCACACCTGCCTAAAGTAGGTTACAGCAGCATCTCAGCTGAAAGGGAAGATGAATCATTTGGGCCAGTCAGTTACTTATTGTGTATCGCATATAAACTAGACAAGGGAAGAACAGCAAATTTGATTCACGAAACAGCATTAACAAACAAGGTTATTTTACGACAATGTAGTAAGATTCATGGTCATTATTTTTTTTAATATATTTTTAAATTAAGTTAAGCACAGTAGCGCAGCAGTAGAGTTGTGACTTCCAGCGCCTGTATCCGGGTTTGATCCTGACTACGGATCTTATCTGTACGGAGTTTGTACATTCTCACTGTGACCGCGTGGGTTTTCTCCAGGTGATCCAGTTTGCTTCCACATTTCAACGTTCAGGTTTGTAGGGTAATCGGCACCTGTAAATTGCCCTTAGTGTGTAAGATGTAAAACTGGGATTACATAGAAAGAAGTGTGAATGGGTAATTAATGGTCACTGTGGACTCGGTGGGCCGAAGGGCTTGTTTCCACGCAGTATCCCTAAACTAAACTAGAAAAAAACAATTGCTCTAACTATCTTGGTGGGATTGGAACTTGTTCAATCGTTACTTTCTTGTCACATGTAGCTAGATGTAGTGAAATATGTTGTTTTGCATACATAATCACACTGTACATAGGCACAATTTTACTTAGTAAAAGAAGTAAATGATTGTAATGTTAATAAAAGAAAGATTTTTCTGAGACAGTAGACAAAGAGTTGCCACATTTCTGGTGCCAATTTTGAGCTTTCAAGTATAAAGTTCATAAAAACATGGTGGCTTACCTTGGTGTTGTCCTGGCGATGGCACTGTGTCAGTGATGCAGGGATCGGCCTGGCCTGGCCTGGCAATGCTCTTGATGCCCTCTACTGCCACTACAGGTTGCGTCTGATCCGCACACTATTCAACCTCTGTGGGACTTCTAGCGGCGTTTGATCTACCCGTTCCCCTGGCCGTTGTATGAGCCTCCAGTGGCCGACACCTCAACCTGCAGGGTGTATGTAGAATAACCCCAATGATAGTCATGCAGCATGGAAACAGGGCCTTCGGCCCAACTTGCCCACACTGTCCAACGTGCCCCATCTACACTAGTTCCACCTGTCCTCTCTTTGCCCATATCCCTCTAAACCTGTCCTATCCATGCACCTGCCTAAATGTCTCTTAAATGTTATGACAGTACATGCCTCAACTACCCCTTCTGGCAGTTTGCTCCATATACCCACCGTCCTTTGTGTAAAAAAGTTATCCCTCGGGTTCCTATTAAATCTTTCCCTGCTCACCTTAAACCTATGTTCTCTGGTTCTTGATTCCCCTACTCTTGGCAAAAGACTGTGCATCTATCCGATTTATTCCTCTCATGATCTTATACACCTCGATAAGATTACCCGTCATCCTCCTGCCTTCAAAGCAATAAAGTCCTAACCTGTTCAACCTCAGGATCTCGAGTCCTGGCAACATCCTCGTAGATCTTCTCTGCATCCTTTCCAGCATGACATCTTTTCTATAACATGGCTTCACCAAGATCTTATACAACTGTTACACGTCGTATCATTCCTCATTCTATTAGCTATTAAATATCGCATCAAAATGGAAAATGTTAAAAATATTCAGCATGTCAGGCTGTATCTCTGTTAGCGAGAAGCAGAGATGGCATTTCTAGTTTAGCCTGACGAATATTTCCAGCACTTACTGCTTTTCTTTCAGATTTTCAACATCTGCAATATCATATTTTTGTGACTATTTTTGCATCTGCAGTTCCTTGTGGCTAACTCTTCTAGTCTAGCCTGCCGAATATTTCCAGCACTTAATATAATTCTTTCAGAATTTCAGCCTTTGCAACACCATCTTTTTGGCCTCCTCCAGTGCCATAGTGAGGCCCACCGGAAATTGGAGGAACAACACCTCATATTTCGCCTGGGCAGCTTGCAGCCCAGTGGTATGAACATCGACTTCTCCAACTTTAGATAGTTCCTCTATTCCTCCCGTCCCCATCTCCTTCCCAGATCTCCCTCTATCTTCCTGTCTCCACCTATATCCTTCCTTTGTCCCACCCCCCTGACATCAGTCTGAAGAAGGGTCTCAACCCGAAACGTCACCCATTCCTTCTCTCCCGAGATGCTGCCTGACCTGCTGAGTTACTCCAGCATTTTGTGAATAAAAACCTTCGATTTGTACCAGCATCTGCAGTTATCTTCTTATACCATATTTTTGGTCCATTTAGTATTCGTGTCGTTTGGTTTGGATCTCATCCAAACAATGCCTGGCAATATGGCAAATGTATGCTAATAAATAAATTAACTTCTCTAATGTGCTTTGACTGTTCCCCTCATGATTGATCTTAAATGTTTACTCTGAAATGTATTGCCTTCCTGTAAGTCAACCAACTGAATATTAAACAGATGAACCAAGGCCATTTTGATTGAGCACAAGCTTCGCAAATAAGAACATAGAGCGCAGAACATAGAGCACAGAACGTTAAACGCAGAACATGGAATATGGAATAGCACAGCACTGGGACAGGCCTTTCGGCCCACAATGTCCATGTTGAATGTAATGCCAAGTTGAACTAATCACCTCTGCCTGCATGTGATCCATATCCCTCCATGCCCTGCATATCCATGTGCTTTTCTAACACCTTCCTAAACGTCACTATCGCATCTGCCTCCAGCACCAGTGCATTCCAGGCACGCATCACCCTCTATGTGCCCCGCACATCTTCTTCAAACTTTGTTCCTCTCACGTTAAAGCTATGCCCTCTGGTCTTTGACATTTCCAGCCTGGGAAAAACATCCAGAAATTCCAACTTACAGTAGCTGGACAATATGGCTTGAGTGCTGTGTAGATCTCACCAGAGTTGTCCAAAGTATCAACCAGGTTGTTGGAGGAAAGTACTTGGATCAGTTTGACCTGGAATTCCCAGCTCTAGTTTGGATGGAGGCGGAATCAATCATTGAGAAAGGACATGAGATAGGTTGTGTAGAAAGGAAATGCAGATGCTGGTATATACCGAAGATAGTTACAAAGTGCTGGAGTAACTCAGTGGGTCAGGCAGCATCTCAAGAGAAAAAGGATGGGTGATGTTTCAGGTCGGGTCTGAAGAACCAAAACGTCACCCATCCTTTTTCTCCAGAAATGCTACCTGACCTGCTGAGTTACTCCAGCATTTTGTGTCTATCTTTGAGATCAGGTGAGTTGCATGGTTATAGAAACGAGAGGAGGAATGGGAACGAGTGGCTCTGCTGAGGGCTGGCAGAGACACGATGGGCTAAATGGCCTCCTTCTGTGCCGTAACAACTTGGCACAGTGGCACAGCGGTAGAGTTGCTGCCTTGCAGTGCCAGAGACCCGGGTTCAATCCTGACTAAGGGTGCTGACTGTGTGGAGTTTGCACGTTCTCCCTTTGACCGTGTGGGTTTTCACCGGGTGCTCCTGTTTCCTATCACATCCCAAAGGCATGCAAGTTTGTAGGCTGATTGGCTTTTGTAAATTGTCCCTATTGTGTAGAACTAGTGTATGGGGTGATCGCTGGTCAGAGTGGTCTTGGTGGGCCGAAGGGCCTGTTTCCATGCTGTATATCTAAACTAAATTAAACAAGCCGTGAAGCGCTGTGCTGGACTCAAGTCTTGGATTTCCCCGTCTAACTCTGGCGTGGGGGAGGAGCAGTTGTGGGCAGTGCTTCAAGATTGCGGCTCACACCACACAGCCAGTAGAGCTGCTACCTCACAGCACGAGAACCCGGGTTCAATCCTGACCTCGGGTGCTGTCAGTGTAGAGCCTGCACGTTCTCCCTGTGACAGTGTGGGCTTTCTCTGGGTGTTCTGGTTTCCTCCCATATCACAAACATGCGGGTTCGTAGGTTAATTGGCCCTCTGCAAATTGCCCCTCTGAGAATGTGGGATAACATGGAACTAGTGTGAACGGGTGATCATTGGTTGACATGGACTCGGTGGGCAGAAGGGCCTGTTTCCATGCTGTATCTCAATTCTAAAAAACTCACCTTCTGAAGGCCAATTATGAATGGGAAATAAAAGATAGCCTTGGCTGCGACCTTACATCCTGTCTCTGAATAAAAGTTGTGCTGCAGGTAAACATTTGTCTCTTGTCTGGGCCACGTTTTTATTGTGCTGAGAGCCTGCCTGGTGATTTGATCAGAAGAGATATTAAGAGGACTCTGTGGAATTGCTCAGTGCGATTAGCAGCAGAAATGAATCTAAATGATGTGGCAGATTGTTGAAATGAACAATTCCCATTAGTGGCTTCGCAAATGGACACAGTGTTTCTCAGATGCACAATCTGGTTTAGCTGCGGTGGAAAATGTTAAATTGTGAGGAGAGGTTGATTGACTTTAGAGAGATACAGCGTGGGAACACATTGTGACAGTGTGCAGTTTCTCCAGGTGCTCCGGTTCCCTCCCGCACTCCAAAGACATACAGGTTTGAATGTTAAACGGCTTCGGTAAAGCTGTTAAATTGATCCTAGTGTGTAGGACAGTGGTTCGGGGTCATCGCTGGTCGGTGCAAGCTCGGTGGGCCGAGTCATCACACCGTACACAATTTGCAGAAGCCAAACAACTTACAAACTCGCACGTCTTTGGAGTGTGGGAGGAAACCAGATTACCCGGAGAAAACCCGCGGAGTTGCAGGGAAAACCTACAAACCCGGTCCAGACACCACCCGTAATCAGGATCGAACAAAGGTCTCTGGCGCGACACGAGGCAGCAAGCAGCTCTACCTACAGCTGTGCCACTGGGCAGCCCTTGGAGTTTGATTAAGCTGCTGCTATTTGATGCTATTTTCACTGACGGCAGAGAAGAGTATGTAGGGATGTTTCCTCCCAGGGCGGCACAGTGGTGCTGCTAGAGGAGCTGTTGCCTCACAGCGACAGAGACCCGGGATCGATCCTGACCTCGGGTGCTATTAGTGTGGAGTTTGCCCTTTCTCCCAGTGACCGCGTGGGTTTCTCTTGGGAATCTGATCTGATTGGACAGCACGCAAAGCAAAGCTGTTCACCATACCTCAGTGCACGTGACAACAATAATATTAAACCAAACTAAAACCTAAGCCTGCTGCTGTGTCGCAGAGGGTCAGGCAGGTTGGAGAAAACACTCAAATATTAATCAGTGATGTGGTGGATTCATGAAAGCCCTTGTGCGTCAGAGTGATGTCTGTGGAGCAGCAGTGACGTAGAGCTCTGAGGCCACACTGCGCTCTTCACACAAGCTGCCCGAGGACTCTGCTTTTAATTGAAGTTTTATCTCGATTCTCGCCAGATTACATGACTTGCCTCGGCAAGACCACCAGCATAACCAAGGACCAGTCTCACTGCCTCTTCTCCCCTCTCCCATCAGGCAAGATGGACAGAAGTGTGAAAACGTGCACCTCCAGATTCAGGGACAGTTTCTTCCCAGTTTTTATCAGGCAACTGAACCATCCTCTCACCAACTAGAGAGCGGTTCTGACCCACCATCTACCTCACTGGAGACCTTCAAGCTATCTTTATTCGGACTTTATCTTGCATTAAACGTTTTACCACTTATGCTGTTTTTGTACACTGTGGACCGCTTGATTGTAATCATGTAAGGCTCTTCGCTGATCGGATAACACCCAGTAAAAATCTTTTGACTGTACCTCAACACAGGTGACAATAAGTGACTATGATAAAGTAAACTAAACTAAACTAAATTAAACGAAACAACTTATCTCCCACCCCACCTCACACCATCCTATCTCACTGCCCCTAAATTTACTCAGAGTGAGTGAGGCTGCAGAAGAGGTTTGCAAAGAATTGCTGAGGCTGGTTAACAAATAATGCACGAAGTGCAGAAGTAACTCGGCAGTTCAGACTGCATCACTAGAGAACATGGGCAAGCGTCGTTTCAAGTCAGGACCCTTTTTCTATGGGGGGTATTAGTTACAATGAGAGAGTTGGACAAACTTTTAGATCATTTTCTCTGGAAAGCTGGAGGTTGAGAGGAGACCAGAGAGAGGTAGTAAAATTACGAGGCACAGATAGAGTGGACGGTCAGAACCTTCTACCCAGGATGGAAATGTTAAGGATGGCACAGCTGGTCGAGCTGCTGCCTCACGGCACCTGTGATCCGGGTTTGATCCTGACTTTGTGTGCTGCCTGTATGGGGGTTTCCATGTTCTCCCTGAGACGGCGTGGGTTTCCTCCGGGTGCTCAGGTTTTCTCTCACATCCCAAAGATGTATTTATAGGTTAATTGGCCTCTATAAACTGTCCCTTATGCCTAATGAGTTAAATGAGAAAGTGGGATAACATAGAGCTAGTGTGAACGGGTGATCAGCGTGGACTCGCTGTTTCCGTGCTGCATCCCTGAACTAAACTCCAGTGCTTAGTTTTAATGTGAGAGTGGAAAGGTTTAAAGATGTGCGGGGCAGGTTTTTTTATACAGAGGGTGATGGGTGCCTGGAATGTGCTGCCAGGGGTGGTGGTGGAGGCAGATACAATAGTGGCGTTTACCAGGCTTTTAGATAGGCACATGGATATGCAGGAAATGGAGGGACATGCAGACAGAGGAGATCACTTTATCTTGGCATCGTGTTCGGCACAGACATTGTGGGCCAAAGGGCCTGTCTGTGAGCTGTGCCGATCTATGTTCTAACCTCACACTTGACCATACCTTTGCACAACAATCGGAATTACACTTGTTCTCCCACACCACCCCACATTCTTTCATTCCTCTCACATGATCCTAACCCTGACACTAACCTCGTCTCCACCTTCCTGCACAGGTTCACCTCACCTACCCCCCAAAGTCAACTTCAATTCTTCACTCATTCACAACAGCCCTCTGCACTCATCATTTCGTTTTCGTTTTGTATATTGTTGTCTCTTGTACCAAGGCACTATGTATAGTTGCAGGAAAAGGGTATAACATTTAGTGCAAAATAAAGTCAAATAAAGGTCTCCAAAGAAGTAGATGGGAAACGAGGACCAATCTCTAGCTGGTGAGAGGACTGTTCAGTTGCCTGATGGCAACTGGGAAGAAACTGTCCCTAAACCTGGAGGTATGCTTGATGGGGGAGGAGAAAAGAGGGAATGACCGGGGTGAGACTGGTCCTTGATCATGCTGGTGGCCTTGCCCAGGGCAGCTTGAAGTTTAGATGAGTCAATGGAAGGAAGGTTGGTTTGCGTGATGGTCTAGGCTGTGTGAGACCATGATCATCCTGGTTCCAAAGTAAAACAATATAATGTGCCTTAAGGACTACAGTCCAGTGGATGTGATATCCACCCTCATGAAGTGCTTTGAGAGGATGGAGATGGCATACATTAACTCCGGCCTCTCAGCCAGCCTTGATCCACTGCAATCTGCCCACCACCACAACAGGTCCATTTTCTTGGGCCTACTACACCCATCGCTGGAATGCATAAATAACTAGGAAACCTACGGCACATCCTATTTACTGACTCCAACTCCACCATCAACATTATCATTACAATCAAACTCTTTTCCCAGCTGCAGAAGGGTCCCAACCTGAAAAGTTGCCTACCCATGTTCTCCAGAGATCCAGCCTGACCCGCCAAGGTCCTCCATCTTGTGTTTTGCTGAAGTTTTCAACATCTGCAGTTCATTGGTACACTCACAGCTTGAAATGATAGAAAATAAAATGTTGGCCATTCAGGGCTGAGATCAGGAGACTTTTCTCTGCATGGTTATGTGGCATTGCCAGCAGATGGAGAGATAGGTGGAACACTACACCGACCTCTACTCGAGAGAGAACACTGTGTCCCCCTCAGCCCTTGACGCCATCGAGTGCCTGCCGAACATGGATGTTAGATGGAGAGCCGATGGTAGAAGAGCTCAGCAAGGCCATTGACAGCCTGGCCTCAGGCAAGGCCACAGGCAGCGACGGGATTCCCCCTGACCTGGTCAAGCACTGTAAGACTACCTTACTGTTTCCTTTGCATGAAGTCTTCTGCCAGTGCTGGCAAGAAGGAGCTGTACCTCAGGACATGAGGGATGCCACAATCATTACCCTCTATAAGAACAAGGGCGAGAGAAATGACTGCAACAACTACAGAGGCATCTCCCTCCTCAACATCGTCGGCAAGGTCTTTGCTCGGGTCATCTTGATCCGCCTGCAGAAGCTGGCAGAACGTGTCTACCCAGAGCCACAGTGCGGTTTCCGAGCTGGAAGGTCAACAGTAGACATGGTCTTCTCCCTTCGCCAGCTCCAGGAGAAGTGCAGAGAACAGCGGATGCCCCTGTATATTGCTTTCATTGACCTCACCAAGGCGTTTGACTTCGTCAGCAGAGATGGCCTATTCAAGGCTCTCCCAAAGATCGGCTGCCCACCAAAACTGCAGAGCATGATAGAATCCTTCCACATCAACACGAAGGGGACAGTGCATTTCAATGGCAGTTTCTCGGAGCCCTTCGACATCCGCAGTGGCGTCAAACAAGGCTGCGTCCTCGTTCCCACACTTTTTGGGATTTTCTTCGCTCTCCTCCTGAAACATGCCTTCGGCACCACAACAGAGGGGATCTACCTGCGTACTAGATCAGACGGCAGGCTCTTCAACCTCACCCGCCTCCGAGCCAAGCCAAAAGTACATGAAGCTCTCATCAGAGACATGTTGTTCGCCGATGACGCAGCAGTTGTGTCCCACACCCAGCAGGAACTACAGTCATTGATGGACCGCTTCTATCGGGCTTGCAAGGACTTTGGGCTGACCATCAGCCTGAAGAAGACGAACATCCTGGGTCAGGATACAGAGCTACTGCCTGTCATCACCATCGACGACTACGAACTCGATGCCATCCATCAGTTCACGTACCTCGGCTCCACCATCACCGACAACCTCTCCTTGGACACGGATATTGACAAGAGGATCGGGAAGGCAGCTACAACTCTCGCTCGCCTCACAACTCGAGTGTGGACCAATCCAATGCTGACAGTGAAGACAAAGGTAGCAGTCTACAACGCCTGTGTCAACAGCACACTGCTGTACGGCAGTGAGACATGGACTACATATGCCAGACTGCAGAGAAGACTCAACACCTTCCACCTTAGAAGCATCTGCCATATCCTGGGTAAATCCTGGCAAGATTCTGTCTGGCGCTGGCCTTCCGAGTATGTACACTCTACTCAGGCAGTGCAGGCTGTGGTGGCTGGGCCATGTCCACCGCATGGAGGATGGCCGTATTCCAAAAGATATCCTCTATGGAGAGCTAACATCTGGGAGGAGAACCATCGGCCGCCCAGCTACGTTATAAAGATGTCTGCAAGAGAGATTTGGAGGTGCTCGACATCGATGTGGATTCCTGGGAGAGCCTTGCAGCTGACCGTACAAGGTGGAGAGGTACCCTGAACTAACATCTCAAAATGGGGGAAGAGAAACTGATGAACGCAGCGGCAGACAAGCAGGCATGCAGAAAGGAGCGCAGCAACTTCAACAGACCAGAGTCCACACACAAATGTGACCTTTGCGACAGAGACTGTCACTCCCGCATTGGTCTCTTCAGCCACAAGCGACGCTGCTCTAGCCGAGGTGTGGAGCAAGCAGTCAACTAGGATGCATCACCCATGGTCAGCCATGACTGAGGGGGCCTAAGATATGTGGCATTAACCAGCATTAATGTATGATTCTCATAGAAAGGTAGCATGAGTTCAATGGATCGTGGCTATGTTCTTACCAAAGTATGAAGCTACAAGAGAAGAGTGCTTAGCTTTAACACTTGCACCAAGCAGTTAAACCAAATGATTTGTTCCTGATGTAATGATCCATGCGATTGTATATCCTGGTAAAGTACTCTGGCAGACTCTGCCCGTCTTTATTGAAGAAAACTGACACTTGGAAACAAGGCTTTATCTGCATTAATTGGCCATTAGAGGATAGAGAAACAAGGCAGCAACTGTGGATCAGACTTTAGATTTTTTAGACTTTAGAAGTACAGCTTGGAAACCGATCCAACTAGTGATCGCCCCCCTGTACACTAGCACTATCACACAATAGGAACAATTTGCAATTTTACTGAAGCCAAATAATCTGTAAACCTGTACGTCGTTGGAGTGTGGGAGGAAACAGGAGCACCCGGAGAGAACATACCCGGTCACAGGGGGAACATACAACTCCGTACAGATAGCACCTGTAGTCAGGATCGAACTAGGATCTCTGATGCTATAAGGCAGCAGCTCTACTGCTGTGCCACTGTGCCGCCCGAACGACCTGTGGGTAATAGTGAGGGAGGTCTGCAGACACTGAAGAATACCATGTGATATAATGGACGTGACTGGAAGACGTGTTAAGTTTACTTTATTTCATTCCAGGGGTGTGAGCTTTGAAGGCTGTGCCAGCATTTAATTGCCTATTCCTGATTGCCCGTTATAATGTGATGGTGGGCTGTCTTCTTGAACCGTTGCAGTTCTTGAGTCATACAGTGTGGAAACCGGCCCTTCGGCCCAATTTGCCCATGCCAACCAAGATGCTCCATCTACACTAGTCCAACCTGCCTCTATTTGGCCCATATATATTTTTTTCTTTTCCTCTAAACCAATCCCATCCAGGTACTTTCCAAATGTTTATGAAACATAGTGATTGTACCCGCCTCAACTTCCTCCTCTGGCAGGTCATTCCACACACCCACCACCCACCAACGCATTAAAAAGTTGCCCCTCAGGTTCCTATTAAATCTTGAGATGGTTCATTGGTGCTTTGTTTCTCACTTGTGCAACTGCGCAGTGAAATTATTTTTGCATATTTGTACATGCGGGCACTGTCATATTTTGGTGCCATTTCCAAAGTCCGGTCCATCTTCTAGCTCGGTCTACTAGACGGTTCCCAATCCCGGTTAGCCCCAGGCTCCTGCAGGGCCTTCCTCCGTTGCCTTTGTCGCAAATTGACGTCCCTCCCCCTGCCCGGCAATCTTGGCATCCCGGGAGCAACTCCTGTAGCTGATCTTGAAGGTGCTGGAGGCATGACCCTGGTTCAGCCCCCTAACGGCCCTTGCTCCTCATGTCCAACATCTCCAATGGCTCCCTCCCTGTACCACGGTCCGCTGAGCCTTCCAGTCCTCCAGCTGGTCCTGGTTCCATGGCCGCGGCACGTCTCATCTTAAACCTATGTCCTCTGGTTCTTGGGAGAACAAAAGTAGAATTAGTGTAGGATATATGGATGACTGATGGTCAGCACAGACATGATGGGCCGAAGGGCCTACTTCCATGCTGTGTGATTCTATGCTCAGTGACATTATTAGGTTCGTCCTCCGTATATTAAAAATACACTGAGAGGATCAAACTAGGATCATTTCAGAAACGTGTTGGTTATGACTGGGTTAAAAATCAAGAGTGACTCAAATTGATGGGAATTTTACAGATGAGGAGAATTTCAACTTCACGTTCACCCAGGTTCAGTAGAATTAAGATCCCTCGGTGATTGATACTCTCCATCTAAAGCCGATAGTCTTACAATAGGTCTTGGTTTCCCTCATCATTTACAATGGCATCTTTTCCTCCTATCCAATTTAAAGATGGCAAACATTGGCTTCATTTTCCACTGCCTGTTATTTCTCAAGCAGAGGGGGATTATTGACCGTCACTCCACTCAAAGCAGGCTAAAAAAAACGGGTATCAATTTTCATAAAATTAATCGGGATAAATAGACACGGCCATCACATAAATGGGCAATATTAATTACAAATTCAGGCCGCAAAAAAAGGACAAAGAGAATTACGGTAAATAACAAATTAGATTACGGTCACTGTTTGAGTGAGTTTTTGATAATTCGACAACGTGTAATAAAAGCTTGTTGGTTTAATTGGGCAATTTCTATTGGTAAGCAAGTTGTGATAACTGTGATAAATGGAGTCCGCACCGACCAGCGGTCAAACCGTTCACATGAACCATCCTACACACTAGGGACAGTTTACAATTTACAGAAGCCAATTTACAAACAAACTTTTGGAGCGTGGAAGGAAACCGGAGCCCCTGTAAAAAACCTACGCAGTCACAGAGAGAACATACAGGTACATACTCCAAACAGACAGCACCTGTAGACAGGATCAAACTTGGGTCTCTGATACTGCAAGGCAGCAACTCTAACACAATGCCACTGTACAGCCCCCCCCCCCCCCCCCCCCCCCCCCACCCCACCCCACTGTGAAACGTGCCACCTACACAGAGTATTTACAGGTCACATTTAGAGTATAGTGTTCAATCCTGGTCACCATGTAGTAGGAAAGATGTTGTCAAGCAGAAAAGGCTGCATAGAAGATTTACAAGGATGTGGCCAGAATTTGAGGGCCTGAGCTATAGGGAGTGGTTGAGTAGGCTGGGACTCTATTCATTGGAGTGCAGGAGGATAAGGGGTGATCTTATAGAGGTGTACAAAGTCATGAGAGGAATAGTTCGGGTAAACGCACAGAGTCTTTTGCCCAGAGGAGGAGAATCGAAAATCGAGAATCAGAGGACATAGGTTTAAGGTGAGGGGGGAAAGATTTAATAGGAACCTGAAGGGTAACCTTTTTTACACAAAGGGTGGTGGGTGTATGGAACGAGCTGCCAGAGGAGGGAGTTGAGGCAGGTTCTATAGTAACATTTCAGAAACATTTGGACAGATAAGTGGTCCGCTGATTTGGACAGATAGGACAGGTTTAGAGGGATATGGGCCAAACGCAGGTGTTGGGATTAGTGTTGATGGGGCATGTCGGTCGGTGTGGGCTATTTGTGCCGAAGGGCCTTTTTCTATGCTGTATGGTTCTAAGGTGTGTGAAACAGCCTTGCCTGTTTAAATGTATCCCCTATTCCTGCCCTTTTGGCAGTTGAGGTGATGAGGAGAGGGGTAGGTTTTTCACACAGAGGGAACTGCCAGAGGAAGTAGTTGAGGCAGGTATAATAACAACAGTTCAAAAACATTAGGTCAGGCAGCATCACTTGTTAACATGGAAGAGTGTTGTTTTGGATCAGGACCTTTCCTCAGACCAATTGTAACGGGGGGGGGGGGGGGGGTGGGGAAGAAAGCTGTAAGGGAGGTGGGGGCGGGAGAAAGCCTGGCAAGTGATAGGTGGAGAAACAAGGAACTGCTATTGCTGGCTTAAAAAACCCCAAATTGCTGGAATAACTCAGCAGATCAGGCAGCATCCCTGGAGAACATGGATAGGTGACGTTTAGCATCGGGAAGTGGGGTCCCGACCCAAAACCTCCTATCCATATTCTGCAGAGATGCTGCCTGACCCGCTGAGTTACTCCAGCACTTCAATTCTTTATTTAAGTGATAGGTGGATACAGGTGAGGGGGGGGGTGGGGTTGATTGGCAGATGGATAGACAAAGATTAAAAAAACAAAAGGCCGTGAAATAAGATGAGGAGCAAAGAGGTGTGAAGCGTAAATCCAGAGAAAGGGATATGGGTGGAAGGAAAAGGGGAAAGGAGGATGGGATTTCTACGACAGAGCAGATTTGATGTTTTCACCAAGATATTTTTACACTGTTCACTCAATTTGCAAACCAAATGGTAATCGCTCTTGTTTCAGCTGTTAAAACTGGGTGCCATTCTGTGCAAGGAGACATTATATAATGCCACTCAATCACTAGAGAGCAGTAATAACAGGATTGTCACAGGTTTCCGCAGGGTCCTAGAGTCCCCGTCTGCTTCAGCGGACAAAGAAATGCAATGTTAGTAACAAGAATATAAAACTGACACTTTCCTACGAATAGATTCAATCTGAGAGGTAATTTTAAAAACAAGGAAATGCAGATGCTGATTTACACAACAGGCCACAAAGTGCTGCAATAACTCAGTGGGTCAGGCAGCATCTCTGGAGAACATGGATCGGTGACGTTTCGGGTCGGGACTCTTCCTCAGACTGGTAGCCCAGTGTGAACTGTGGCATTGCAGATGTGGCCAGGTTGAGAATGACCACACTGGCACTTGCAGTAGGGTGGACGTACGTGCCGCGGTTTATTTATCATGAAGGACAGTGGTAACGGGAAGTTCCGGGTCCACAAGGGGGCGCAGTCCCTCGTCATCAGTGAGGAGGCGCTCGTGTTCTTGGGATCGTCCCAGCAGCCCACTCTGGCATAGGAGGAGGTGCTGGCGGTCTCAGGCAAAGATACTAGAGGAGCAAGATGAACCACTCCGTCGAAATCGCCTACACTGAAGTGTAGTACGCAAAGGAGCGTAACGTCCGCCATTTTAGTAGGCAATGCCCGCCGTCCGTTATGCCTGTCATAGTGTAATCAGTGTTTTGGGGGAACAGTATGTGTCATGATTCCGGAAAAATGCAGAATATGTCTCATCTATCAATTCACAGATTTTTGTTATTTTTCTTTTAAAATGTTTCTGCAAGTTTCTGCCTTCTAATATGGCGCCATGACATACTGCGGTTTTTAGGGTCGAGTGGTCTATCTTGCTCTGCTCTATTATCTTTGGTCTCGTCTGACATGTCTGAGATTGCCAGCCCTAGTTTAAGTCAATGGGGCCGCAGCGAATGTGGCAGCAGTGGTTGGGGTAAAGATGAGGACCCAGGTGTGGTGAGACAGAGCCCCTGGAACAGAACAACACAATGCTGCCCCCAGCCATGGACCTAGAGTGCAGGGATGGAATGCAAGGTAGGGATCTGATCTCCAACGCCTGCTGTACTCCTGCACTGGAGCGGGGAAGGGGACAGGAGTCAGGAGCTACGACAACCAGACAGCCAAAGATTCCTTCCCAAATGGCAGCATAAGCCAAGTAAGTCTTCTTACGATATTATTAAGAAGAAAATGCTGTAGAGGACACAAAGTTCTGGAGTAACTCAGCGGGCCAGGCAGGATCTCTGGAGAACATGGATAGGTAACATTTTAGATCGGCACCCTTATTCGGACTGAGAAAAAAATCTGAAGGGTCCCGACCAGAAACAACACCTATCCATGTTCTCCAGAGTTACTCCAGCATTTTGTGTTCTATTGTGTATTAACCAGTATCTGCAATTGCTTGTTTCGACAAGAAGATGCATTATCAAGGATTGATGCTATAATAACATTTAAAAATTAGTCTCACAGCAAATTCTACACTTCCTTGCAGTTTGCCCTATGTCTTCAATGTTGAAGACATAAATTGAATTGAGGTTTCTCCTGGCGAACGGAAAACCAGTATTCCTTCTTCCTACCACCTTTTCAATCTTCCAACACCAGGCCGACTGAAGAAACTGGGTTGATCAAGCCAAATAAGTTCACAAGTTCTAGGAGCCATCCACAGTGTACAGATACATGGTAAAGGGAATAACGTGAGAAACAATTAATGGTCTCCAATAGTCATTAGACCAATGGTCTGGAATGAGGTAGATAGTGGCTTAGGTCTGCTCTCTACCAACTCAACTGTCAGTAGGATGGTTCATTTGCCTGATAACAGCTGGGAAGAAACTATCCCTGAATCTGCAGGTGTGCCTTTTCACACTTCTATACCTTTTGCCTGATGGGCGTGTGTAGAAGAGAGAGTGGCCGGGGTGCGACTCGTCCTTGATTATGCTGCTGGCCTTGCCGAGGCAGCGTGAGGTGCAAATGGAGTCAATGGAAGGGAGGTTGGTTTGTGTGATGGTCTGGGCTGCGTCAACAATTCTCTGCAATTTCTTGCGGTCTTGGATGGAGCTGTTTCCAAACCATGCCTGTGTGAATGAAATGTGGAACCATGAGGTGTGGAACCATGGAAGAGCGGTCGTTCAAGCAGGCTGCTGTATGATGAATATTGCTCAAGCCTCTCTCATCCATGCTGCTGATTGAGTAGATATCAATTTTAAGTGGAAGATAGTGTGAACAAAATCCATTAGAGCCTTTGGATGCGTTAGTTGGACATGAGCCAATAATGCAACATTGTGATAATCGGATATTTACCGTTAGGAGGTTGATTGAACATTATGATTTTATAAAACATTAAAACATTAAAAGATCTGGTCTGGCGGAAACCTAAATATCTTTCTTTTAGAGACGTAATGAATTACAGATGCTAAAATCATAAGCAAAAACAAAGTGTTGGAGGAACTTGACGAGTCAGGCTGAATCCATTGCCAAGACTGAGGGCCTGAGCCTTAGGGAGAGGCTAGGCTGGTTAGGACTTTATTCCTTGGAGCGTAGGAGGATGAGGGATGATCTTAAAGAAGTGTATAAGATCATGAGAGGAATAGACAGGTAAATGCGCAGAGGAGTCTGTCGGGAATCTTATTTTAGTCACTGCATAGACACACAAACTTGCACACCTACACATACACGCACACACACGCACACACGCACACTCACACACGTACATAGACACACACGTAGGCACACACACATGCACACAAACATTCACATACGTACACGGATATGTACACACACACTCACCTACACAAATACACATATACACACACATACACATGTCCACACACACGCACATACTCACACACACATACACACATGTACACACATGTGCTCGCACACTCATACATGTATACACACACACTCATGCACACGCATACACACACGTGCACACACGCACACTCACACACGTACATAGACACACACGTAGGCACACACACATGCACACAAACATTCGCATATGTACATGGATATGTACACACGCACTCACATACACAAATACACATATACACACACATACACATGTCCACACACACGCACATGCACACACACACACACACGTACACACATGTGCTCGCACACTCACACATGTACACACACGCACTCATGCACACACGCAGACACGCACATGCACACATGTACACACACACATACACCCACGTACACATGTGCACACAAACACGCACACTGACATGCAGACTTGCACACGTACCCACATCACTCCACTGTCCTTCCTTTTATATGTCTTCCTTTTTCCCCAAATTAAGCTGAGGATTGTTGGAGAGTGAATGAGACAATTAAAGAATGGGGTCAGTGGGTGGGAGACTTGTGTGGTGGAGCAAAACCATGCGAGGGGTCTGGAATAAGGTTGATGGGCAGCAACGGAGAGACATATATTAATTACAAAATCGGTCTTCCCTTTCTCTCCCTTTCTTTCTGCTTTTTTTCTCTCTTTTTCTCTCATTCTCTCCCATTCTCTCTCTTTTTCTCATTCTCATTCTCATTCTCTCTCTCTCTCTCTCTCTCCCCTCTCTCTCTCTCTCTCTCTCTCTCTCTCTCTCTCTCTCTCTCTCTCTCTCTCTCTTTTTTTCTTTTTTTTTCTTTTTTTTCTTTTCAAAGACTTTATTCAGCACAATCACATGATACATCACATCAAAACCACAATCAGAGATTACAAAACATCAGGTAATCATTATAATACAACATTGCCTTCATTATTTACAATGCTCTCAACCCCCGCGGTGACCAGCGTTCACGGAAGGCCTCCAGAGTCCCCATGGACACCGCATGTTCCCTCTCTAGGGACACGCGCGCACGGACGTAGGCCCGGAAGAGGGGGAGGCAGCCCACTCTGGCAAGACCGTCGACCGCCCGCTGCCTGGACCCACGAATAGCCATCTTGGCCAGGCCCAAGAGCAAACCGACAGGGAAATCCCACCCTCCTGACCGGCCCTCCCCACTCCCAGCCCCGAGCCCAAACACCAGGATCGTAGGACTGAAATGCAGCCAAAACATGAGGAGCAACCCCTTCAGATACGCATACAGGGGCAGCAACCTCACACACTCCATGTACACGTGAAACACGGACTCTTCCTCGCCACAGAAAATACAGGCGGCCGGCGAGTCCGTGAACCGGCTCAAAAATTTATTACACACAACGGCTCTGTGCAACACTCTCCACCCCAGGTCCCCGATGTAAAGGGGGAGGACACCCTTGTAGAGAGACCTCCACTGGGGACCACCCCCGCCATCAGGTGGTAACACGGATCGCCACGGCGTATCCGGACGGAAGACGAAGGCGAGGAGGTGCAGAGTGTGCAGGAGCATCCTATACAGTAAACGTCTGCCTGCATCACGGAACGGCACGCTGGGCATCTGGGAGAGGCGGCTCAAGTTGTGTGGGGCCGGCTCCCGGGAAATATTCCGGAGCCTGGGCCCGATGAGCAGTTCCGGCGGAGAGGGGGTAAGCTCGGCCGGATTCACTCCAAGCACACGCCGCTCCCCAACACCCACCGCGACAGCGTGAGGACCGGCCCCCCCCACAGCCACAACACCCCCCTCCCCCTGAGGAGCAACGCGCTGACTGAAGATGACCAAATTCCTCACTCTCAACACATCGCGGTAAAAGCTTGGCATGTCCCGCGTGGCGGGTCGACTGATGCCCGCCACCGGGAGCCGCCAAACCCCCCTTAGGCACTGGCCCTGGCGGAAAAAATACGTGGCCAGAGCGTGCCACCTGGGAGGGTGCTCCGCGTACACGTACTTCCGCAGAGTCCTGAGACGGAGAGCCGCCACCTGGGTACGCATGCATACCAAGGACTGGCCACCCTCCTCTAGCGGGAGACTCAGGACTGCTGCTGAGACCCAGTGTTTCCTCCTTCCCCAAAAGAAATCCACTAACCTCTTCTGTACAGCATTTACAAAGGTAGAGGGCGGGACAAGAGTGGCCAGCCGGTACCATAACATTGAGGCCACCAGCTGGTTTATGACCAGCACCCTACCCTGGAAAGAAATAACCCTAAGCAAGCCTGACCAGCGTCCCAGCCGGGCGACGACTTTCGTCTCTAGCTCCTGCCAGTTCGCCGGCCAAGCATCTTCAGTGGGACTCAGGTAGATCCCCAGGTAGAGGAGGTGCGTGGTGCTCCACGCATAATCCTTCATCTCCTCCGGCAGGGAGTCCACCTGCCACTGGCCCACTAAAAGTCCGGAGCACTTACTCCAGTTGATCCTTGCGGACGAGGCAGCTGAGAACACCTGCTGGCATTCGCGCATCCTCCGCAGGTCAACAGGATCAGTAAACGTAAGAAGAATGTCATCGGCATAGGCCGAGAGAACCACCTCCACCCCCGGTCCTGGTAGAACCAGGCCTGCCAACCGCCTCCTAAGAAGACACAGGAATGGCTTCACACAGACCGAGTACAATTGCCCAGACATGGGGCACCCCTGGCGTACCCCCCTCCCAAAGCGAATGGGAGCCAACAATGCACCATTAATCTTCACGAGACACTCTGCTGCGGTGTACATAAGCTGGACCCGGGCCACAAAATGCGGTCCAAAACCAAACGCTTGCAGTGTCCCGAAGAGGTAATCATGGTCCACCCTGTCAAAAGCCTTCTCCTGATCCAGGGATAGAAAAGCAGCTGACTGACCAGTGCCCTGGGCCAGATGGATCAGGTCCCTAACCAAATGGATGTTATCTTGGATGGACCGACCAGGGACTGTATAGGACTGGTCAGGGTGGATCATTTGGGATAGTACGGAGCCCAGGCGATTTGCCATCGCCCCATGCAAAAACTTTATACTCTGTACAGAGGAGAGAGACCGGGCGCCAGTTCTTCAACAGGCGGAGTTCGCCCTTCTTGGGTAGCAGGACAACGACTGCCCTGCGCCACGAGAGGGGCATCTCCCCGGTCGCCAGGCTCTCCCCCAGAACCTTCATGTTGTCACCCCCCCAGGACATCCCAGAAGGCTCTAACAAACTCAACCGTCAGCCCATCCAGCCCAGGGGACTTACCCCTTCTGAGCTGGTGCAGGGCACCAGTCACCTCCTCCAATGATAAGGGGTCATCAAGCTGTTCAAACACCCCTCTATCTATAGTCGGTAGCTCCTCCCACAGGACCCGCTGAGCCTCCCCGCTGACACCATCCGCGGAGAACAGCGTTCCATAAAAGGACCGAACTAACGCACTAATCCCCTCTGGGTCTGTGACCGAGGAGCCATCGTCCGCGAGCAGCTCGACGAGCTGTTTGCGGGCTCCTCGCCCTTTCTCCAGAGAGAGAAAGAAAGGTGAAGCCCGGTCCAGATCATGCAGCATCTGGACTCGCGACCTCACGTAAGCACCTCGGGACCCGCTCAAGCTGCAGGTCCCTCAGCGCTTCCTTCCTCTCCTGAAACTCTCTCCACTCACAGGAGTCCTCACCGTCCCGGCCCAAGCGAGACTCTGCGTCGAGTAACTCCTTCTCGAGTCGCTCGACCGCCGCGTCCCGCCTTCTGGTCGACCCTCCCATGTAGTCCTGACAGAAAAGACGGATGTAAGCTTTCCCCACATCCCACCACTGCTTAAGGGAAGGGAAGCCCCTCTGCCTCTCTCTCCACTTCACCCAGAACCGCCTGAAAGACTACCGGAATCGGCGATCCTCCAGCAGCTGGTTATTAAAGTGCCAGTACGCGGACCCAGCCCGTGTGCGCGCTGGAATAAAATACACTCGCACCAGGCAGTGGTCCGAACATGGCACCGTCCTCATAGAGGCCGCCGAGACCCGGGAGACATACGCTCTGGAGATGTACACACGGTCGATACGGGAACCATCCCCCTCAGACCTCCGCGAAAACGCGTTGGAATCAGGGTGGAGATTCCGCCACGCATCAACCAGCTCGAAAGATTCAATCACACCTCTCAACTTCTTCGCCACTGCAGGGGCACACTGAATACCAGAGCGATCTCGCGCCTCAAGGGTACAATTGAAATCCCCCCCAAGGAAGACACACTCTCCGCAATCAATGGTGCTCAGCAGAGCAGTCACCTCTTGAAGTAACCGCGCCTGCATCGTGCCGGTGCTGGGGGCATACACGTTAATGAAATGTAACGGCACGCCATCCAGGATCACGGCCAGATAGAGCAAACGGCCTGGCACAACTTCCTGCACCTTCACAATCTCTGGCTGGAAAGTCGGGGCCAACAGGAAATCCACCCCACTTGACTTTGTACTGAGGTGGCTCATGTAGACCCCCCCCTCCCACTCCAGGACCCAGGTGGGCTCATCACTAACAACAGTGTGCGTCTCTTGTAGAAAGCTCACTTCATACTTCCCCTCTCTGAGGACCGATAGATGGTGAAATCTACGAAGGTCCCCCCTTCCGCCGTTTATATTTAGGCTAACTACTGTGAACTTGAAGGCTCACTAGACTTATTCCTCAAGCTCCTTGTGGGAGTGAAGCCCCTCTCTTTTAGGAGCTTCAAAAACTCCCCGAATTGGCGCTTATCACAAGCACCTAGAGCATTATCCTTACTGTTAAGGATAGCACTAAGTTCCCCCCAGGTCTGGCCACCGTTCGGCAGCTAGCCGGACTTTGCTCCTACTGCGATGATGTTCTTTCAAAAACTCTCGAATCTCAAAGATGCCGACCGCTCGAGCCACAGCACTGGAGTCCTGGCATTCTGCCAACCCACTGACACCTGAAGCAACATCTTCCCCCTCCCTGCACTCAAGGTCATGGCCCAGATTTGGCAGACTGCCGCTGGCCGCCAGCTCGCTCTCTTCACTGTGTACGCTGGCTCCAACACCCTCCCCCCCCTCCGGCATGATCCCACCCCCGGGATCAATGTCGAGGGAGAGTCCTGACACCTCCAACAGCGATGAGCCGGCCAGTGTATGGCCAGGCTCCTGCACACTCTCCCCGCCCTCTACAACTGGGCCTGGGGAAGAACAAAAACAGGGCGCCCCAGGGCCCGCGGTCCACCTTCACCCCCGGAATCCGACTGAGAGACACGACCCGCAACAGCCCCGTCCCCCTCCGCATCCAGGGAACCCACTCCCCCAGCATCACCCAGAGAGTCTCCATCCTCCACCACCAGGGGAGTACCCTCACTGGGGCCCACTGAAGGAGCCAGTGTTTCTGGACTCTCCCCTACTTCCTCAGCCTGTGGGGCAGCACACCCCTCAGTCACTCTCGTAGCTCTAATGAGGAGCATAGGCTGGGAAACCACCCCTACAGCCGAGACCCCCCCTTCGGGTTGTCCCTGCTCTTCCTCCCTCCCAGGGGACACATTCTCAGGGCAGCCAACCCCAACATCTGGTGAGATATCACCCTCAGAAGGCCCCTGGGACGAAGGGGCAACCTCCGGCCCAGAGGACACTAGTCGTGGATCACCATCCTCGACCGGAGTGGAGGGTCTCGAGGCAGGCAGCCCCCTGGCCTTATGCCCAGGGCCATCCTCTTCCTCACCAGACGTATGCCTCCTCTTTACCCCCACGTTGTGCAGTGGTACGGTGACCTCCATAAAGGAGGAGTCCTCCACCTCCACACTGCCAGCTTTCTCTCTTTCATCCCTTTGTTCGGCCACCGCAGATCCCAACAGGAACTCCCCCACCCCCTCCCGTCCTCCTCAGCTCCTTGCTGAGCCCCGCCAGGTGCCCCCTGGACCTCTCCGGGCCCAACAGGCACCCTTTGGGTGGGCTCAGGTGTGGGCGTGGGCCCATCCATTTGCGATTGTCTCGCTTTAAGATTGTTCATTTTCCTCGTGGACTTCTTCCCCCTCTGCACCTGCCATTCCCCCCCCTCCTCCTCGCCCTCCCCCTGCACCTCCTCGCTAAGCTCGCCGCAGGTGCAGGACATGGGGGCCGGGGGGCAGTGCTGCCCTGGGCCGCCAAGGTGGAACCGGCAGCCCCGGATGGGCCAGCAGTGTCTCCCCGGGTCACCGAGGTGGAACCGGCAGCCCCGGGTGGGCCAGCAGTGTTTTCCTGGGCTGCAGCGTTGGGATTTCTCGCAGCACCCCGGCCATTGGGACAATCCTGCGGAAGTGCCCGAACTCTTTACACGCCATGACACCGTGCTTCCCCCCAAACTCCAATACACGCGGTATTGGAGCCCCGCATTCTTGACGACAAAGCTTCCCTCCGCGCCCAACCCCAATCCTACTTCCATGTACACCCGCCTCTTAAAAGTATAGCTCCTTAGGAGACGAGTGCTGCTGCACCAGGACTGCTTAAGCCTAGTCAGCCTGGACCGCACCTCCCCAATCTCTGCCAGGTGTGGGCTAAGGAGCGCATCCCGGATGAAAGTGGGAACGTTGCGCAGGAGAACCGGTCGCACGGTGGACACCCATGGTTCCACTGGTACAAAGGTCCCCCCCCACTATAAGCCCATTCTCCAAAGCTGTGGCCACATCCTGCTGTTCCTTTAGGATGAACTGACATTTACCCCCATCCAACCTCAGCAGAGGCAATCTCGTCCTTCTTGAAGAGATCAAACAGGCTCTCCGCTAATTCCTCCTTGGACCACCGGTCCCCCGGTTTGGACCGTGATCCCGTACTCGAGCCCCCCCAAGTTGACATAGGGCTCCTCCTCGAGTGACTCCGGAGCCGCAGCCGAAGCCGCACCTGCGTAGCTCCGTGCCCGAGGCCGAGCATTCGCCATCCTGACAGGGGTACAGAACAACACCCGAAACAACAGCAGTCTTCGCTCAAGAACGCTCTCAGAGTCAGTCTCAGTCTAAAGAGCAGCAGAAGCAGTTCTCTCCAGTCGAGCAAGGGAACACGCCCACGCTTATCCTCACCCGCCGAGTGCAGCTTTGGGGCTTTCTGAGGCCTTTCGAGCCCCTCCGGAATCTGCCAGATTTTGAAAAGTACCTTCACTTTGTTGAGCCCGAAGTCCCAGTCCGAGCACAATGTTATGGAAGCTGGATTGTGAGCTAGAATCGACACAAACACCACATCTTCCCAACTCCCAGTCTCCAGGTACGATTGGCAATCCGCCAGCCACTTGCCGCTCCCACAGCTCTGCAGACAAGCGCTGGAGTTCCTCACTAATGGAGAAATCCTTCGACAAAGGAAAGTTTCCGAAGTCCAACGTTCACTCAAACTTCGAACTCCCACTGCCTCTGTCCCTCTCCTTCGACACAATCTTCAAAGGTTGCTTCAATCCTCTCAGCCACCGGAGGCAGAGAGCAACACAACTCTCTCTCTCTCTCTCTCTCTCTCTCTCTCTCTCTCTCTCTTCTCTCTCTCTCTCTCTCTCTCTCTCTCTCTCTCTCTCTCTCTCTCTCTCTCTCTCTCTCTCTCTCTCTCTCTCCTCTCTACTCTCTCTCTCTCTCTCTCCTCTCTCTCTTCTCTCTTCTCTCTCTCTCTCTCTCTCTCTCTCTCTCTCTCTCTCTCTCTCTCTCTCTCTCTCTCTCTCTCTCTCTCTCTCTCTCCTCTCTCTCTCTCTCTCTCTCTCTCTCTCTCTCCTCTCTCCTCCCTCTCTCCCTCCCTCTCTCTCTCTCTCTCTCTCTCTCTCTCTCTCTCTCTCTCTCTCTCTCTCTCTCCCTCCTCTCTCCCTCCTCTCTCCCTCCCCTCTCCTCCCTCTCTCCTCTTCTCTCCCTCTCCCTCTCTCTCTCCCTCTCTCTCCCTCTCTCTCTCTCTCTCTCTCTCTCTCCCTCTCCCTCTCTCTCTCCCTCTCCCTCTCTCTCCCTCTCTCTCTCCCTCTCCTCTCTCTCTCCCTCTCTCTCCCTCCCTCTCTCCCTCCTCTCTCCTCTCTCTCTCCCTCTCTCTCTCTCTCTCTCTCCCTCTCCCTCTCTCTCTCCCTCTCCCTCTCCCTCTCCCTCTCTCTCTTCTCTCTCTCCTTCTCTCTCTTCTTCTCTCCCTGTATTCTCTCTTTTTCTCTTTTCTCTCGTTCTCTCTCTTTTTCCCCTCTCCGTCAGGTGGAATTTTATCCAGCCAAGTGTGAGGCAATTCTGTTTAGGATTCCAATACTGACATTACAAATGCAGTTCGTGTCAAGATCTATGGGTGTAGGGGGTCTTGGTGGATGGGGCTAGATGGGTTGGTGAGGGCCAATCGCAGCTGGAATGTAAACATCCCACAGGAAATGTGGAGTCACAAACAGATTAGGGTGGTAGAGAAGGTTTTTGGTACATTGGCCTTCATCAGTCAGGGGGTAGTGAGTATAGAAGCCGGGACGTTATGTCACGGTTGTACAACATGTTTGTGAGACCACATTTGGAGTATTATGTTCCGTGTTGGTCACCCTGCTATAGGAGGATGTCACTAAGCTGGAAAGAATGCAGAGAAGGGTTACGAGGATATTGCCGCTCTGCTGAGAACAAAGTGGGACCCAGCGGGGCTGAGTGTTGGGGGGGATGGAGGAACCAACGTGACTCTAATGAAGACGGGTCTCGACCCGAAACGTCACCCATTCCTTCTCTCCCGAGATGCGGCCTGACCTGCTGAGTTACTCCAGCATTTTGTGAATAAAAACCTTCGATTTGTACCAGCATCTGCAGTTATCTTCTTATACTGACTCTAATGAGTACTTTGTAACGTTGTCGGTGCCAAATACATAGTGACTCTTTGTATGCAAAACAAAGAATGTCACTGGATCCAGGTACCTGTGACAGTAATCTATAGTCAATGTCAATAGTGCTCTGTTTGCCACATATGCAGCTGCACAGTGAAATTCTTTTTGCATATATTATGCATAATGGGAGCCACCATTTTTGCCACCTTTATTCAAAATCCAAAGTCGAGTTGGCCCGTAGGCTCGATGTATGGGAACCGACGTCCCACTCCGCTCCTCGCCCGGCCATCTTTGTGTCCTGGGGCCACCTGTTGCAGCTAAGATTGAAGGCGCTGGAAGCATTAACGCGATTCACCCTCCCACCAGCCCACTCCTTTTCATATCATATCATCATATCATATATATACAGCCGGAAACAGGCCTTTTTGGCCCTCCAAGTTCGTGCCGCCCAGCGATCCCCGCACATTAACACTATCCTACACCCACTAGGGACAATTTTTACATTTACCCAGCCAATTAACCTACATACCTGTACGTCTTTTTATCAAAAATAATTTAATTAATTACAATCACGATACCAAACAAAATACCCACCACCATAGTACAAGGTCACCAAATTATCTACCTGTAGACGTTAAATTTTCAGACAACTGTTACAATCCTTACAAATGTACTAAATAACTACTGTACAAACTATGTCCCTCTCTAACACCACCCGGGCGGGGAGGTAACCCCGGGAAAAGGGCAAGCATCTGGCACGGGCAAAGCCCTCTTCCGCCTGGTGCCGGGACAAGCGGATGGCCAGCTTGGCCAACCGGCCCACTCCAAGCACCCACTGTCTCCAGCTCCCTCTCGGTTACACCGTGCAACGAGCCTTCGGGTGGGACCGCAGTCCGACGAGCATTCGGGTGGGTTCCCGGTCCCCCCGACCGACGGTGTTCAAGGGGGCGCCATCAAGTCTTCGGGAAGTATCATTCAATCATGGGATTGAACTCTATCTAGGCATAAAGATAGGTGTGGCTGTTGGAGATAGACTACAGGGCAGAGGTCCTGTGGTGGAAGTACCATAGGGAAGGATCCCTTTAATACTGCTGTCTAAACAGTGTCACTGCTCACTACACTTGAAGCTACATGATCTGCGATAAATTTACCTGTCACCTGAGCAACACCCAGTGACTTACAGGACTTGTAAATAGAGTAACGCTGCTTCAGTTTAAATGGATGTAAATGGCAACTGACTGTGGCCCATGCAATGAATTTAATTAAAAAAAATACAGGCCCTAACATTTGAAGCAGGGACACAAGGTCCACACGAATACAGCCCTTTCATTCTGAGATGGACATGTGGCAGGGAACTCAAGGGTGGCACAGTGACTCAGTGGTAGAGTTGCTGCCTTACAGCGCCAGAGCCCTGGGTTCGACCCTGATTACAAGTGATTTATGTACAGAGTTTGTGCGTTATTCACACGATCCCAAGGGTTTTCCCCGGGTGCTCCGCTTTCCTCCCACACTCCAAAGACGTACAGGTTTGTTGGTTGTGCAGGAAAGAACTGCAGATGCTGGTTTAAATTGAAGGTAGACACAAAATGCTAGGGTAACTCAGCGGGACAGGCAGCATCTCTGGAGAGAAGGAATGGGTGACGTTTAGGGTGGAGACCCTTCTTCAGACTGAAGAAACTTCACCCATTCCTTCTTTACAGAGATGCTGCCTGTCCCGCTGAGTTACTCCAGTATTTTGTGTCTACCCTAGGTTTCTAGGTTAATAGGCTTTGGAAAAATTGTAAGTTGCCCCTTGTCTGTAGGATAGTTCCAGTTTATGTGGTGATCACTGGTCAGCATAGACTTGGTGGGCCGAAAGGCATAATTCTGTCCCTAGAACTTATGAACTTATTTCTGCGCTGTATCTCTAAAGTCTAGATATAGGTCTTTCTCTCCTGCCACATCCTGATGAATGGTTTGGATCTGGTATCACAAAATGCTGGAGTAACTCAGCAGGTCAGGCAGCATCTAGGAGAGAGGGAATGGGTGAGGTTTCGGGTCGAGACCCTTCTTCCTGACGTGTTTGGATCTGAATCGTTTGGATCTGAATCGTTTCTTTTTCCACAGGTGCTGCCTGGCCTACTGAGTGTTTACTTTTTGCTTTAATCACTGGCAAAGCTGGCACTTAATGCCCACCTCCATTTACCCATCAGCTGGGCGACTTGCTGAGTCACTTCAAAGAGTAGTTCGGGATTCAGTTCTTGATTAGTATGGGTGTCAGGGGTTATGGGGAGAAGGCAGGAGAATGGGGCTGAGAGGGAAAGATAGAACAGCCATGATTGAATGTCAGAGTAGACTTGATGGGCCGAATGACCTAATTCTGCTCCTAGAACCTATGAACTTTTGAACTTATGAACTAGGACAAACCTGAGTTTGCTCGCCATAATCCCTTGAGCTGACTCACCCAGGAAGACATCAATTTTAAAGGTGCCTCTTCAACACAATACTGGTCTGATGTTTCCCCAATACATTTGTGCTTTGTCGAATTAATTACATTTAAACTCCCCAGTGGCCGGGGTGGGATTCGAATTCATGTCTTTGAGTCCCTCGCAGGGATTACTGGTGCAGCACCACTAATCTGTTCATTTCTTCTCACGGAGGTCTGTTCTCACGGAATTAAAATATTTGCTTCAGCTTGCCTCGACGGATCCTAATCTTGGTTCACATCTTTTGCTTATTAAAAGATCAGAATCAGAAAAAACAAATGAGAGCTGCCCCAGGCAACAGGAGTGACACATGAGTGAAGGCCCCCCATATGCTCCACGTCGCCCTGGTGATGATAAACCTGAGAAAAGACACAAAGTGCTGGAGTAACTCAGCGGGTCAGGCAGCATCCATCGCTGGAGAACATGGAGAGGTGATGTTTTGGCTTGAGACCCGTTTTTAGACCATGCCTGAACCAAAGGCCTGATCCAAAACATCACCTATCCAGTCTGAAGAAAGGTCCCGACCTTCTCAGATCTCAGAATAAAAGGACATTCCTTTAGAAAGAAGACGAGGAGGAACTACTTTAGTCATAGGGTGGTGAATCTGTGGGAATCATCGCCACAGATGACTGTGGAAGGCCAAGTCATTGGGTATTTTTAATGGGAATGGATCTGCTGACTCTGGCCGGGCCGGAGGTCCAGTAGTCCTGATGAGGTTGAGATTGTGTCTGGAATAAAGGAGGTGCCGGACCACTAGTTACTAGAAAATCAGTGGTGGACCTGTAGTGTAAATTCTAGTGTGCCACTAAGATGCACTTCCAAGATTGGCCACTGGATGGACACAAAGCACAATAAATCAGAGTCAGGTTAGTTAACTTTTTCACTTGCAGTGCAGTCGGCTGAGCTCAGGGACTTTACACAGAGAATTGTATGCTTGCTTCACGTACTCTAACTAGTCCACTTCGAAGGAGGAAGGAAGGAGGATGGTCCAAGGAAGGAGATGGTTGGAGCATTGCAACAGCCTGGGACTTGCCCGGAACAGACACCACTCATGAGGGCATGGACTTTGAAAATGGCACCATAAAATAGTGCCTCTTGCATATGGGCTCCGTAGACTATGTCTGCACATTTGCATATCGGGGATAGGGGGGTATGGCAATACTCTACTGGACTGTTTGTAAGATAAAGAATCTCACTGCGTGTAGAGCAGCACAGTGGCGCAGCGGTACAGCGCCTTAGGCTCGGGCCACTGCGGACCGTCCGGCGCGGCCTCCAACCACAACAACCTGGCCGCAGGAGAGGACAGCAGGAAAAGGGAAAAGACATTGTGGCCTTCCATCACAGTGAGGAGAGGACTGGAGGAGACTCACTGTGATGGATGTTTCTTTGATGGATGTTTCTTTTTTTGTGTGTTTTTGGGGTTGTGTAATTTTAATGCCTATTTAATGCTTTTATTGTTGGACTGTGGGTGACTGAATTTCGTCCAATATTGGATGACAAATAAAGCTATCTTGAATCTTGAATCTTGAATCTCTTATAGCGACAGAGACCTGGGTTTAATCCTGACTGAGGGTGCTGTCTGTTCCATGTTTGTATGTTCTTCCTGTGACCACATGGGCTTCCTCCTGCTACTCCGGTTTTCTTCCACACTCAAGACGTAAAGATTTGTATGTTAATTGGCATCGGTAAAAAATTGGAAATTGTCACTAGTATGTAGGATCGTGCTAATGTACAGGTGATCACTTTCAGCCATGATTGAATGGCAAAGCAGAATCAATGGGCCAAATCATTCCATTCCTATGTCTTATGACTCAGCGGGGCAGGCAGCATCTTTGGAGAACATGGCTAGGCGACATTTCGGGTCAGGACCCTCCTTCAGACAGAATTTACCAAATAGATTCCAATCTTGAAATTACTACAGGGATAACTTATTCTATGAATAAACTATTTGAAAACCTTGAAGGAACTCAACAGGTCAGGCAGCAGTTAAAGTTTAGTTTAGAGATGTAGCATGGAAACAGGCCCTTCAGCCCACCGAGTCTAGGCCAACCATAGAACACCCGTTCACACTAGTTCTATGTTATCCCACTTCCACATTCACTCCCTACACACTTGCGGCAATTTACAGAGGGAAATTAACCCACAAATCCACACATCTTTAGAATGTGGGAGGAAACTGGAGCACCTGGAGGAAACCCACGCGGTCACAGAGAGAACATGCAAATTCCACACAGACAGCGACTGAGGACAGGATCGAACCCGAGTCTGTGGCGCTGTAAGGCAGCAACACTACCAACCGCGCCACCATGCCGCCCTGAGCCTTGGACTCCTGTCAAAAATGTGTTGAGTTCCTCCAGCAACTTGTTTTTTACTCCAAATTCCAGCATCTGCAATCTCTCCTGTCTCCATCTAAATACCTTGAATGGGTTCCAACTTGTTACTTATCCATGCAGAGTAAAAAAATAAGGTGTTGGAAAGATTTTGAGGGATATGGACCAAATGCAAGCAAATGGGACTAGCACATATGGGCATCTTGGTTGGCATGGGATGAGTTGGGCTGAAGGGCCTGTTTCCGTCCTGTATGACTCTATGTCTCTATTCTCTTGGTGCTCTGCAGTTCATTGGCCCAATTGATGGATTTTCTGCAGACGTGATAGGCAAAGGGTTTGGGTTCAGTGACGGTATATTGACAAACTCCGAGAGTGACCAAGAGACAGCCCAGTGACCCCCAGACAAGCAGAGACAGAGATCAAGAGACCCTGAAAGTGACGAAGAAAGAGGTCAGAGGCCCCGGGGTGGAAAGAGGCTGATAGTGCAAGAATCACAACTTGCACATGATGCGGTCAGCACAGTGGCACAGCGGTAGAGCTGCTGCCTTACAGCGCCAGAGACCCTGGTTCGATCCTGTATGGAGTTTATACGTTCTCCCTGTGATCTTGTGGATTTTCTCCAGGTGTGCCGGTTTCCACCCACACTCCAAAGACATATAGGTTAGTAGGTTAATTGGCTTAGGTAAAATTGTAAATTGGCCCTAGTGTGTAAGATAGTGTTGATGTACGGGGTTATCGCTGGTCAGAACGGAGTCAGTGGGCCGAGGGACCTGTTTCCGCGCTGTATCTCTAAAGGCAAAAGTCTAAAAGTCAAGTCAGCCATTTTTTCCATAAGGAAAACGTCCGAATGTATTCATTAGATTCCTGCCAGTAACTCATTCCAAAAGATCTATCATCTTGCACATAAACCATCAGGCACCCTAGGAAGAGAAAATTGTATTTAAGAACCACAGAGATAAAAACCACAGGTGTCGACTACAAGATGAAAGGATATTTTAAAAGAATTAATGAGCATGCCGGGATACAAGCTTGCAAACTGTCGCTGATAGAAGATGTTAACTTAAAGTGAATTCACATGTTAACAGCTTGAATTCATTTATAGGATTTTTTGGTTCTGTAATACTTTTTTTTTTTAACCACTGGAGATAAATTATTTGAAGCAAAAGTCATAAACAGCATTGAAGGTTATTTTTCTGAAGGAATTCAATTGATAATATTTGATAAAAACCTTTATGGCCTCTTGTTTTAACGTAGACCAGGTGGCAAGATGGGGTAGCTGGTAGAGTTGCTGCCTCACAGCGTTAGAGGCCCAGGTTCAATCATGACCTCAGATGCTGCCTGTACAGAGTTTGTATGTTCTCCCTGTGACGGTGAGGGTTTTTTCCGCGTGCTCCGGTTTCGTCCCATATCCCCAAAACGTGCAGGTTTGTAGGTTAATTGTCCCTCTGTAAATTGCTCCTAATGTGTAAGAAGGGTCCCAGCCTGAAACGTCACCTATCCATGTTCTCCAGAGACGCTAACTGACCAGCTGAGTTACTCCACCATTATATGTTTTTCTCTGGGAAAATAAACTAGTGTGAACAGATAATCGATGGTTGGCATGTATTCTGTTGCCCGAACAGCCTAGTCCATGCTTCTAGACTTTAGAGTTTAGAGATACAGCACGGAAATAGGTGCTTTGGCCCACTGATTTTGCACTGACCAGCACACTAGCACTATCCTATAAGCCCAGGACAATTGATTTTTATTTACCAAAGCCAATTAACCTACAAACTTGTACGTCTTTGGAATGTGGGAGGAAACCGGAGCATCTGAAGAAAACCCACGAGGTCATAGGGAGAACATACAAACTCTGTACAGACAACACCCCTAGTCAGGATCGAACCTGGGTCTCTTTTTTTAAATTTCAAAATAGACTATATTCAAGTAAAATAAATATATACAATACAGAAACCATGCAAAAAATCAAGCCGACATTTTCGGACGCAAGGCAAGCATTCAAGACTGTTTTCCCAAATTGCAATTTTACCCCACACCCTTGCCACCCATGTGGCCCACTGGAATGAAATCCCTCCCCTTATGAACCGGGGTCTCTGATGCTGTAAGGCTGCAACTCTACTGCTGAACCACTGTGCCTCCCCTGCCTTTCTCTGTGATAAAGTGGAACTAGTGTGAACAGTTGATCGATGGGTGGCATGGACTCGGTGGGCTGAGCGGCTTGTTCCAAGCCATATCTGAAAAAAAAAAAAACCTGGACTAAAATAAAATACAAAATCAGCTGGAAATATGCTGCTGCCTGATTACCTTTTCATTATAGAAGGCTGATAATCCTAATTCTTGCATATAATTAGCATGATTTAAATTTCCATTGGTCGTCGAAACATGTCTTCTATTTATTACCATAAAGCATTGAAAACACTAATTAAAGCAATTATTGAGCATCTGGCAGAGCAAAAACAAACCTGTAATCTGCTGAGGTTTGATGAAGGGTTTACTACCAGGGCACAAAAGCAAAATATTAAGTGCTCTGAAATAAAAATAGAAAGCACAAGGAAAAAATCAGTGGGATAAGCAACACTCAGAGAGAGAGAAAAATACATTGCAAGGTCATCAATCTGAAATGTTAACCCTGCTACAATGTTATTTAAGCTCTTCCACTGTTTATATTTGACCATAAAGGAGAGCTCTATGATTTATATTGGCACTGCAATTGGCAGAGATCAAAATGAAGCTTTTTGGCCCATTATGGAGGGAATGTCGAACAGCACAGCATAGGAACAGGCCCTTCGGCCCACAGTGTTTGTGCTGACCATGATGCCAAATGAAATTGATCTCTTGTGCCTGCACATGATCCATACTCCTTAATTCCCTATACGTTCATATGCTTTTCTAAAAGACTTAAAATGCCACTATCATATCTGCCTCCACTATCATCCCTGGCAGTGTGTTTCAGGCACCCACCACCCTCTCTGAAAAACAACTTTCCCTGCACGTTTCCTGTAAACTTTACCTCTCTAACCTTAAACTTTGCCACTCTCATGCATTCTTGTCTTTGACATTTCCACTCTGGGAAATGGTTCTGTGTCTACCCTATCTGTGTCTTTCATTGTTCTATATACTTCTCTCAGGTCTCTCCTCAACTTCTGGCGTACTGACATAGAAACATAGAAAATAGGTGCTGGAGTAGGCCATTTGGCCCTTCAAGCCAGCACCGCCATTCAATATAATCATGGCTGATCTTCCAAAATCAGTAACCCGTTCCTGCTCTATCCCCATATCCTTTGATTCCGTTAGCCCTAAGAGCTAAATCTAACTCTCTCTTGAAAACATCATGTGAATTAGCCTCCACTGCCCTCTGTGGCAGAGAATTCCACAGTTTCACAACTCTCTAGGTGAAAAAGTTTTTCCTCATCTCAGTACTAAATGGCCTACCCCTTACTCTTAAACTGTGACTTCTAGTTCTAGACTCCCCCAACACGGGGAACATTTTTCCTGCATCTAGCCTATCCAATTCCTTAAGACTTTTATATGTTTCTATAAGATCCCCTCTCATCCTTCTAAATTCCAATTAATATAAGCCCAGTCGATCCATTCTTTCTTCATATGGAACTGCAGATGCTGGAATCTTGAGTAAGATCTGGAGTAACTCAGCGAGTCAGACAGCATCTCTGGAGAACATGGATAAACAACATTTTGTGTGTCAGAGAGAATTGGTGAGGGATTGGGATTCCTCTGAACCAGCGTGGATGTGATGGGCCGAATGGTGTCCTTCTATGTCAATGGGGAATAGAGTCATAAAATCATACAGCATGGAAACAGGCCCTTTGACCCAACTTGCCCACAACGACCAACTTGTCCCATCTACAGTAGTCCCATCTGCCTGCATTTGCCTCATATCCCTCCAAACTGATCCTTTCCATGTAGCTGTCCAAATGTTTCTTAAACATTGTGATAGTACTGCCTCAACAACCTCCTCCGGCAGCTCGTTCCATACACCCACCACCTTTGTGGCAAACTAGATCAGCCATGGTCGAATGGCAGAGCAGACTCGACGGGCCGAATGCCCTAATTCTCTTCCCATGTCTCATGACCATATGATCGTATTTAGAGTTTGAAGATTTGTTTGAGTTTGTCCTTTATCTGGAATGGGACTATGAGCAAACTCCAGCTGTGTAATTACAGTCCCAATGGGTCATCGCCATTTCCAGCCAACAAAATAAATTGTTTTCCTGATATTTATTTTAACATTATTGACAACTTGGAGAAGCAATGCATTACTGAATTCTGTGTTCAGCTTTGTCGAATTAAAGCGGCATCAACAGAAGGCATTTTGTGTACAAATCACATGGATCTTTTAATAGAAGTGATGGTTTCCAAAAAAGCATTTGCAAGTTGTCAGGCTGCCTGGATAAGCATGATGCCCATCGCAGATGGGCCCTTAGGAAAACCATGGAGATGAGGAGTGGCACAGAGGCGCAGCTGGTAGAGCCACTGCCTCGCAGCGACAGTGACCCCGGTTCCATCCTGACGCCTGGTGCCATCTGTGCGTTCTCCCCGTGACCGCGTGGGATTTCTCTGGTCGCTGTGGTTTCCTCCCACATCCCAAAGACGTGGGGGTTGGTAGTTTGTAATTTGGCACCAGTGCGCAGTAGGATCTGGATACGTTGCTGGGAATGTGGGAACAATAAATAAGCTTGGTGTGGGATGTTACATTGTCAGCAAGGAATTTGTGAACTCAACATGATGACAATTTCGGAAGTCATAGGAGTAGAATTAGGCCACTTGGCCCATTAGGGTGGCACAATGGTGCAGCAGTAGAGTTGACGCCTTACAACGCCAGAGATTCGGGTTCGATCCTCACTATGGGTGCTGTCTGTATGAATTTTCTACATTATCCCTGTGAATGCATGGGTTTTCTCCGGGTGCTCTGGTTCCTCCCAAACTCCAAAGACGTACAGGTTTTCAGGTTAATTAGCTTCCGTAAAAAATTTGTCTCTAACGTGTGGGATAGTGTTAGTGTATGAGGTGATCGCTGGTCGGCACGGACTTGGTGGGCCGAAGGGTCTGTTTCCAAGCTGCATGTATAAAGTCTAAAGTAAATAAAATCTACTCTGCCATTAAGCCATGGCTGATCTATCTTTTCCTCTCAACCCCATTCTCCTGTCTTCTCCCCATTACCTTTAACATCCCTTACTAATCGAGAACATGTCAATCTCCGCTTTAAAAATACCCAATGACTTGGCCTCCACAGCCATCTGTTGCAATGAATTCCACAGATTCACCACCCTCTGGCTAAAAACATTCCCCCATATCCATTCTAAAGGTAAGTCCTTTTATTCTGAGATTGTGCCCTCTGGTCCTAGACTCTCCAACTAGTGGAAAATCCTCTCCACATTCACTCCATCCAGGCCTTACACTATACAATACATTACAATGAGGTTCCCCCCTTCTAAACTCCAGTGAGTCCAGTGCCATCATACATAGGTCATCATAGGTTCATCCAATCATCACCATTTCTTATGCCGGAGGACATTCAGAAATTTATTTCAGCCCCATATGGAACATACACTAGGAACTATTTTGGCACATGTACATATACTTCATATCCATGGAAATAAACAACGGTGCACACACAACCCCCAAGAAAACTCCATACCCAGTGGTAGAAGCAGCCTGTAAATTGGATCTTACTCCTCAGCAATTGCAGAAAATATCCTTATGGAGAAATTACGTTGCCAGCCTCAATCCATCCACATCATACCATCCCACCCCACCCAGCAATCACCCTGTATACTAATTGTATCCTACACATTCGGGACAATTTACAGAAGCTAACTAACCTACAAGCCTGCACACCTTGGGAGTGGGAGCAAACTGGAGCACTCGGAGAAAACCCACATGGTCACAGGAAGAACGTACAAACTCTGTACAGACAGCACCCACAGTCAGGATCGAACCTGGGTATTGGGCTCTGTGAGACAGCAACTCTGAGTAAAATAGTTGCCCCTCAGGTTCCTATTAAATCTTTCACCTCAATCTCTCACCTTAAACCTACGTCATCTGATTCTTGAATCCCCTATTCTGGGTAAAAGACTGCGCCTTCACCCTATCAAATCCCTTCGTGATTTTACGCGCAATATACTCAAAGGCTTAAAACACAGAAATAATTAAAGTACAATTTAAAAATGACTGGGGAAATAACTTAATCTGCCCAAAAGGAATTTATCATAAAGATATATATTTTTTTTTAAAGCACATAAATAGCTCATGTAATTGCATTTTTGATTGTTTGTGACCCCATTAAAATGGATGGGGTTTTGTTATGTATCCAGCTCTATTGGTCTCTGTGGCCCAGGGTAATTCTGTTTCAATGATGACAGGATTTGGAGACATCAGCTACAGGGAGAGGTCGGCTTGTTTTCTCGAGAATCTCTGAAGGTTTCAGGGAGACCTGGTTGAAGTATACAAAATGACGAGAGGCGTAGATAGAGTGGACTGTCAGGTCCTATTCCAAGGTAGGACAAGTCAAATACTTTAGGGTGAGAGGGGAAAAGTTTAAAGGAGATGTGCGGGGCAAGTTTTTTACACAGTGCCTGAAACGCTCTGCCAGGGCTGGTGGTGGAGGCAGATTCGATGGCAGCGTTTAAGAGACTTTTAGATAGGCATACGGATATGCAGGGAATGGATTATGTGCAGGCAGATTAGCATTGGTCTTGGCATCAGTTGGGCACAGTCAATGTTCTTGTGCTGTACTGTTCTATGTACTACGAATGCTCTCTGTTCGCATGAATAAGCAAATGACAGCAAGGCCACTGTTACAACTTCAAAACCACAGGAGCCGTGTTCTAAACAGAATCATGTAATATTACTGTTGTATGTGCCAACTGAGGTGGCATTGCACCAGGTTTATGTTTGAGTTCCACGTAAGGAATTGGAGTGTGCAATCTGGTGCCAAGACTGCAGGCTCCAAGGTGCCACTATTGAACCCAGGTGAAGCTAATGCCTCACCTACCCTCTCTGCAAGAGAGAGTGTTGAGTTATACATGAGACATTTGGACAGGTACGTGCGCAGGAAAGGTTTAGAGGGATATGGGCCAAATGAGGTCAGGTGGGACAACCGTAGATGGGGCAGCTTGGTCAGCATGGGCAAGTTGGGCCGATGGGCTTGTTTCCATGCTGCATGACTGAATGAATCTATACAGCATGGAAACAGGCCCTTTAACCCAACTTGTCCATGCCAACCATCTTGGCATTCTGGGCTGCTCCCATTTCTCTACATATGGTCCATATCCCTCTAAACATTGCTTATCCATATATCCATACAAATGTCTTTTCAAAGTCATAATTGTTTCTACTTCTATAGCTTCCACCGGAAGCTCATTCCAGATTTGCATTTGTCTCTGAGTGAAAAAATTGCTCCTGAGTTCCTTCCCAAACCTCGCCCCTCTCACCTTAATTCTATCCCCAGCAGGATGAGAATCATCTACCATGAGAAAAAGAGTGCAAGTATTCACTTTATCCATGCCCTTGCACACCTCAATACAGTCATCGGCTTCCGACCCTCCAAAGAAAAGAGGCCAAACCTATCCAACCTCTCCCCATAACTCAAGCCCGCAAGCCCAGGTAACATCCGGGTGAATATATTCTGCACCCTTCCCAACTTAATGACATTCTTATGAGAGGTCCCACATTCTTATGTAGAACGTAGAACCTAGAACAATTTAGCAGAACAGGCCCTCTCGTCCACAACATCTGTGCCAAACACAATGCCAAGTTAAACTAATCTCCTCTGCCTGCACATGATCCATATCCCTCCATTCCCTGCATAGCACGTGCCTGTATAAAATTCCCCGTGGTGTGTAGGGAGTGGATAAGTGGGATAATATAGGAGTGGTGTGAACAGGTGATCAATGATCGGTACAGACTCAGTGGGCCAAATGGCCTGTTTCCATGCAGTATCTTCCAATCATTTATTTAACTAACCACATGTAAATTCCTCAAATCACTCCTCCTTCTTCCGCAGGTAGATGCACAGTCTTTTACCCAAGAACCAGATGACTTAGGTTTAGGCTGAGAGGGAAAAGATTTAATTGGAATCTAAGGGGTAACATTTTCACACAAATGCTGGTGGGTACAGTGCATGGAACAAGCTGCCAGAGGAGGTAGTTGAAGCATGTACTATAAGAACATCTAAAAGACATTTGGACAGGTAGATGGACACGAAAGGTTTAAAGGTAAATGGGCCAAACGCAGGTTGAGGCAGGTACAATAACAACATTTGGACAGAAAAAGGTTTAGAGGGATTTGGGACAAAATGAGGGCAGGTGGGACAAATGTATATGGAGCATGCTGGTTGGCATGGGCAAGTTGGGCTGAAGGGCCTGTTTCTGTGCTGTTTGACTCTATGACTATGACTTGAATTGTTCTTGTGTTAAAGTACTGCCATAGGAGGTCGGAGATAGCAGGAGCAGGTTGCCAGCAAAGTCTATTGTTCAAGACACATGGCCTGATTTCCTGTCCGATAGATGACCCCGGCCTTTGTCTAGTGTGAGGTGCTGGGCCTGCTTCTAATCAAGGCTCAGCTGGGTGCAGAGATTGACACTCTCTGCAAGGGATGTGATTTCCAAACCCACGTCAGTACTCGCCAAAACATAAACCCAGTTTAAACAAAAGCTGCTTTTCCTCTCACTTCTCTCTAAATGCTTACAGCAGACAAGATTTTGGGCAATTGTTATTCTTTAACAGGGGGTGAGGGACACTGCAAGGGGCTTTTGGTGGGACAGTAAATTGCGTTTCTCTCAAAGGGATGTAAAAGGATAACAATTTTAATTTGAAGAGAAATAAAACTTCACCTTCCATGTTCCAGTCCAGATTTCTCATTTAATGGAGACACTAGCAACTGCAGATGCTGCAATCTTGAGCAACTCACAAAGTGCTGGAGGAACTCAGCAGGTCAGGCAACATCTGTGGAGGGAATGGACAGGGAACATTATGGGTAGAGATCCTTCATCTGATTCTGATGTTTCGGGTCAGAAACCTCCTTCAAACTGAAGAAGGTCTGAGGAATGGCGTCAACCTGAAACGTCGCCTGTCAATTCCCTCCACAAATGCTGCCTGACCCACTGAGTTCCTCCAGCACTTTTACGTTTTGCTCAGGATTCCAGCGTCTGCAGTTCCTTGTGTCTCCAGGTCAAACTTTCCCTGAATATGGAGGTTTGTGTTTTCAGACTTCTGTACCTCGTTGTGATGGGAGAGGGGACACGAGGAAGTGAGTAGGGTGAGACTGGTCCTTGCTTATGCTGGTGGCCTCGCCAAGGCAGCGTGAAGTGCAAATGGAGTCATGGAAGGGTGGTTGGTTTGCACGCTTGTGTGGACCCTGTCTGTAATTTTCTGCAATTTCTTGCGGTCTTGAGTGGAACTGTTCACAAACCAAAAACCTGGAGTTTAGAAGGATGAGAGGGGATCTTATCGAAACGTATAAGGTTATTAAGGGGTTGGACACGTTAGAGGCAGGAAACATGTTCCCAATGTTGGGGGAGTCCAGAACAAGGGGCCACAGTTTAAGAATAAGGGGTAGGCCATTTAGAACTGAGATGAGGAAAAACCTTTTCAGTCAGAGAGTTGTGAATCTGTGGAATTCTCTGCCTCAGAAGGCAGTGGAAGCCAATTTTCTGAATGCATTCAAGAGAGAGCTAGATAGAGCTCTTAATGATAGCGCAGTCAGGGGGTATGGGGAGAAGGCAGGAACTGGGTACTGATTGAGAATGATCAGCCATGATCACATTGAATGGCGGTGCTGGCTCGAAGGGCCGAATGGCCTACTCCTGCACCTATTGTCTATTGTCTATTGTCTATTGTCTATTGTGTAAAACCCCGATAAAATGCTTTCTATGGTGCATCTGTAGAAGTTGGTCTGAATTATTGGGGACATGCTGAACTTCCTAAGCCTTCTAAGGAAGTAGATTGCTTCGATATGGGTGGTCCAGGCCAAGTTGCTGGTGATATGTACTCCTAGGAAATTGAAGCTTTCAACCATCTTTACTTCTGCGCCATCAATGTAGACTGGGGTATGTACACTACTCCTTGGTCAGTTGGGCAATTAGGGCCGAAGGGCCTGTTTCCTTGCTATGTGACTCTACAACTCTATGACACCATGACCCACTGACTTCCTCCAGCAAATTGCTTGTTGCTCCAGATTCCAATATCTGCCGTTTCTTTGTGTCTCCATTTCGGATGAATAACCTTGCATCGGAACTGTGCAAAACAGGTTCCAGCAAGCACGAATGATTGAGGATTACAAGGGTTGGAGCGAGGAGGAACGAACATAAAGGGAAGGTTCGTGACAGATTGAATAGGAAATGTTCAAATGACATGAGGTGTTTGAAAGGCAAGGACAATAAAGAAACAAAACTTGTAGGAAGGAACTGCAGATGCTGATTTATACCAGAGATAGACATAGTGCTGGAGTAACTCAGCGGGTCAGGCAGCATCTCTGGGGCAAAGGAATAGCTGACATAATGAGTTTGAACTTGAGAAGGGTTCCGACCCAAAATGTCACCTATTCCTTTTCTTCAGAGATGCTGCCTGTCCCGCTGAGTTACTCCAGCATTTTGTGTCTATCAAAAGACACAAAACATTGGTCTGGAGAAGGTATAGGTGGGAATGGCTTTAGATCAGAATACAATTGTCTCACGGACAGAGAACTAGAAGCAAAACGTATGGTGTTAGCTCCGGATATGCTCAATGGCAGATATCGCCATAGCTGTCGATCCACTCAATCATATGTCAAGTCCAAGGTGGTAGCCAAGTCACGCTGGGGTTAACCTGCTCTCTGGGGCGGCACGGTGGTGCAACAGCAGAGTTGCTGCCTTACACTGCCCGAGACCCAGGTTCAATCCTGATTACGGGTACTCTCTGTACAGCGTTTGTCCATTCTCTCCGTGACCAAGTGGATTTTCTCCGGGTGCTCCAGTTTCCCGCCACACTCCAAAGACGTACAGGTTTGTAGGTTAATTGGCTTTGGTAAAAATTGTAAAATTGTCCCTGCTGTAGGAATGGCGCAGACTCAATGGACCGCTAAAGTCGAAAGCCACACTACCCAACTTCCCAATCCCACCACAGCCTGAGCAGTGTCGGACTGGGTCCCCATTCGTAGCTTAGAAGGAAAACAACATAATTTCCATTATAAGGCAACAGAACCATCCTATCACCAACTAGAAAGCGGTTCTGACCTACCATCTGCCTAATTGGAGATCCTCAGACTCTCTTTGATCAGACTTTACTGGACTTTATCTTGCACTAAACATTATTCCCTTCACCCTGTATCTGTACACTGTGGACGGCTTGATTGTAATCATCTATAGTCTTTCCGTTGACTGGATAGCATGCAACAAAAAGATTTTCACTGTACCTTGGTACACATGAAAATAAACTAAACTAAACTAATTTTAAAACATTCCTTATAAATGTAATATATTTAATTTTTTTAATTCATATATTTAGGGTGGCACAGTGGCATAGCTGGTAACGCTGCTGCCTCATAGCACTAGAGATCCAGGTTTGGTCCTGAACTCGGCTGCTGTCAGTGTGGAGTTTGCACGTTCTCCCAGTGACCACCTGGGTTTTCTCCAGATGCTCCGGTTTCCTCCCACATCACAAAATCGCACGGGTTTGTAGGTTAATTGGCCACTGAAAAATCGTCCCTAGCGTGTAGGGAGTGGATGAGAAAGTGGGATAACGTAGAACTTGTTTGAATGGGTGATCAATGGTTGACATAGTCTCAGTGGGCTGGAAGGCTTGTTTCAATGCCGTATCTTTCAGTCAAAAGTAAGCCTGTTTTGAAGAACAGCCTTTAATTCCATATATATAGTATTCCATTATTCAGAGTTTTGTTTGTATTGTGTTTCTGTTCAATGCCAACAGTTGATGTATGATAGAAAGTGACTGCAAATTGAACATAAGTCCTCAGCCCATTTTAATTCCAGCTTTGGAATAATTCCATTATTGGTATTTCCCAGAATACCAATACCAATTCCAACACAAAGTGCCCACTTTTTATTTATTTGCGTGCTGCCTGTATTATTGGCCAGTTCCCATTCCTTGTGCATCTTCAATTGCCCTGTTTGTTGCGATCGACTGCCTTGGTGCATCTGGGGAGTCACGCACAGGCCCAGATTGAGCAATGATTTCTTTCCCTGATGGACGTTAATGAACCAAATGTGCTTTTAGCAGCCCTTGCACATGTACAGAATGTTCTCTGCAGAAGCTTTTTAAGCTCCAGATTTATTTAATTCAGTTTAAATACCCCAGCCACAATGGTGGAATTTGAACTTGTGTCATCGAGCTTCTGAATCGCAGTCCAGTAAACTTGGGAGAACACACAAACTCCGTGCAGACAGCACCCACAGTCATGATTGAACCCATGATCTCTGGCGCTATAAGGTAGCAACTCCACTGCTATGTCACCGCGCCGCCCATGTTCCCCAAAGATGCTGCCTGACCCATTGAGTTACTCCAGCGGTTTGTGTCCTTCAATGTATTTGAGAGAGAAGATTATTGTTTTGAATGGCACAGCAGGCTTAAAGGCTGAAAGGCCTGCTTAGTCTGCCCTGTCTGTATATGTTCAATGCCTCTATTGAGGAAAATGTATGTAAAAGCCGACCCTGAGAATGCATGTTTCTAATTCTCATCCCTCGCCAGTTAATTGCATCTCTAAGTATGTCTAATGTTGTGGCCAGGTCTGCAGCCATCTCGGGGAGAGTTGTGGAACAAAGGAACAACTTCCACAAAACTTTTCTCTGGACCCTGCTGTGATTCACAATGTGTAAGTACTTCTTGTGTGAATCGATTAAGAACATAATTGAGTGCGACATGCAGAGATGTGGATTTTGTCACACCACATGCCCATCTATTCCCTACCTACTCCAAACTAATTGCCAAGTTGATTTTTGTTAATGAATTCCTGCAGTTTTCTCAAACCCTTTCATTCATTCCCAATTCAAATCGTAATTAGCACTCAAGCCCTCTTTCGAAAAGCAAGTGGTTAGGCCTTCATTTTTTGAGTGGAGAAGATGGCTGTACTGTTGTGTAGCTTTTCACAGTGTGGAAACCATATTAAGCAAACATGGGTGATTGTTGGTTGGCAGGAACTCGGTGGGCAGAAGGGCCTGTTTCCGCGCTGTGTCTCTAAAGCCTAAAGTAAACCAGATAATCACATTAAGATCCAGTTGAACGTCTTGGATGAAAGCAGGCCAGAAATAGTGTAGAGAGTTTTGTTTTAGTTTAGGTTAGAGACACAGCATGGAAACAGGCCCTTCGGCCCACCGAGCCCACGCCGACCATCGATCACCCATTCACACGAGTTCTCTTATCCCACAATGACTAGTGGGCACAACTTAAATGTGAGAGGGGCAAAGTTTAAAGGAGATGTGCAGGGCAAGTTTTTTTACAAAGTGGGTGTTGGGTGGGTGGCTGGTGGTGGTGGAGACAGACACAACAGTGGTATTTAAGAGGCTTTTAGATAGACACATGAATGAATGAATGAAAACGTTATTGTCACACTAGACCAAGTTGGACACAAACCTCTCCTACACTGGAATTTAGAAGGATGAGAGGGGACCTTATCGAAACGTATAAGATTATTAAGGGGTTGCACACGTTAGAGGCAGGAAGCATATTCCCAATGTTGGGGGAGTCCAGAACAAGGGGCCACAGTTTAAGAATAAGGGGTAGGTCATTTAGAACTGAGATGAGGAAAAACTTTTTCAGTCAGAGTTGTGAATCTGTGGAATTCTCTGCCTCAGAAGGCAATGGAGGCCAATTCTCTGAATGCATTCAAGAGAGAGCTAGATAGAGCTCTTTAGGATTGCGGAGTCAGGGGGTATGGGGAGAAGGCAGGAACGGGGTACTGATTGAGAATGATCAGCCATGATCACATTGAATGGCGGTGCTGGCTCGAAGGGCCGAATGGTCTCCTCCAGCACCTATTGTCTATTGTCTATTGTCTATTGGTGCCGCACCCTCTCCCCCTGCCCCCCTCCCCCTCCCCCCCTCCCTCCACCCACCTCCTACTCCCCTCCCCCTCCCCTTCCCCTCCCCCCCACTCCATCGCCCTCAACCCCCCTTATCCCCCCATCTCCCCCCCTCCCTCCCCCCTGTCCCTCCAGCCCCTCCCTCCCTTCCTCCTTTCCTCCCTCCCTCCCCCCCTCCCTCCCTTGGAGATAGATTTAAACTCTAAAATGTGAATAACTATTAAAATATAATACCGATTTCAATGAAACTTCTTCCATTAGCACCAAAGGGACGACGGTGAGTAAGGTGGGCCTACAATTGTCGCGCTATCGTGCACCATTTTGGCTGTAGTTCAGGAACAAACAAACAAGAGTTGTAGTATATAGATGTGACAGGTCACAGTGAACTTCTTTGCTTGCATACCTTGCCAATCCATCCATCGGCGCCATCGTTGGCCTTCGCGCTGAGCTCTCCACAGCGCTGCCGGGTCCTCTCCTGAGGTCCCCGCCGTGCCGATCTGAGCCCCAGCCGCGGGCTCTGTCAGCCGCTCCGCTGACTCAGTCTCTGCCGGTCTGGGTTCTGACCCGCGAGGCGAAGCTCCTGCAACCTGTGAGTCCCCCGCTGGGCTCCGGCCCGGGCTTCTCTGTGTCCATCCGGGAGGCTTCGAGACCGCGGCGCCTCGATAACGGCCTCCAGCCGGGTTCCCCGTCTGCAGCCCCGGCCCAGCGTGAAGCCTTCTTTCTCACGGGCCTGCAGGAAGCCTATGGATACGCTAGGAATGGCGTTGTATATATCACAGGCGGGCAGAGTAGATTAGGGCCTTTACATGCTGGAGTTTAGAAGGGGGATCTAATTGAAATCTATTGAATAATGAATAAGGCCTACATGGAGCTGACGTGGAAAGGATGTTCCCTGTAGTGGGAGAGTCTAGGACCAGAGAGCTCAGTCTCAGAATAAAAGGACATATCTTGAGAATGGGGATGAGGGCACGTTTCTTTAGCCAGAGGTGGTGAATCTGTGGAATTAATTGCCACAGACGGCTGCAGAGGCTGTCATTGAATATTTTAAAACCGGAGATTATTAGGTTCTTGATTAATAAAGATTATGGGGCAAACAGGTTTGTGAGCAAAAATCATTCATGGTCAAATGGCAGTGGCCTAAATCGGCTCCAATTTCTTAGGATTTCATGATCTTATTTTGAGTTTGAAGACTTGAGTTTATCATTTATCTGGAACAGGATTATTATGCAGACTACAGCTCGATAGGCTAAATAGCCTAATTTTTCTCCTATGTCTTATGACCTTATGGTCTTAAGATTAGTTTAGCTAGGCGTCATGTCCAGTATGGACATTATGGGACGAAGGGCCCTTTTCCTATGCCGTGCTATAAACCTAAAGTAAAAATATCCAATACTGAAGACAGGCTCAAAGTGCTAGAGTAACTCAGCAGGTCAGGTAGCATGTCTGGAGAGAAAGAGCAGGTGACGTTTCAGGTCGGGACCCTTCTTCAGACCCTTCTTTACACCGCTCAATTACTCCAACACTTTATGTCTATTTGTGGTGTAAACCAGCATCTGCAGTTCTTTATTTCCACACAATCATTCTTTGAGTTTCGAAGTTATGCATGTGATGTGTGGACTCGCCATATATTTTGCCTCAGACTCATACATTGTTTATGAATGCTGGAATGCTTTGTTTCAGGCTACATTCCCCACGAGTGCATAAATACCACTCAGTTTTTTAGTTTAGTTTAGAGATACAGCATGGAAACCGGCCCTTCAGGTCCACACCGTGCAGTGATCCCCGCACACTAACACTATCCTACACACAGGAGACCATTTTTTTAAAAACTGAAGCCAATTAACCTGCAAACCTACATGTATTTGGAATGTGGGAGGAAACCGGAGCACCCGGAGAAAACCCATGCAGGTCACAGGGAGAACGTATAAACTCCGTTCAGACAGCACTCTTAGTCAGGATCGAACCTGGGTCTCTGGCGCTGTAAGGCAGCAACTCTACCGCTGCGCCATCGTGCTGGTTACTGTTTTATCTCTTCATGGGATATGGGCATTGATGACTAAGCCCAACATTCAACACCCATCCTTAATTATGATTGAACCGAACCACTTGCTTTTTTCCACAGAACAAATACAGGTCAAAGAGGTGAATCGGACAGTCTCTCAGCTTATGGAAGGACTGTTCAGGAGCCTGATAATGGAGGGAAAGAAGTTGTTGCTGAGTCTGGTGATGTCAGGGGTTACGGGGAGAAGTCAGGAGAATAGGGTTGGGAGGGAAAGATAGATCAGCCATGATAGAATGGCAGAATAGACTTGATGGGCCAAATGGCCTAATTCTGCCCCTAGAACTTATGAATTTCTCTACCCTCTGCAAGACAGAAGCGGGGAGAAGGAATGACTGGGGTGGGACAAGTCTTTGATGACATTGGGATGTACAGGAAGGAACTGCAGATGCTGGTTTATACCAAAGATAGACACAGAATGCTGGAGTAAGCTGATCAGGCAGTATCTGTGGATAAAAAGAATAGGTGATGTTTTGGGGCAGTACCCTGCTTCAGACTGAAAGAATAGTGGGGGGGGGGGGTGGTGGGGGGGGGGTGGGGAGAGATTAAGCTGGAGGCAAGAAAATGCCAGAATAAATTGGGGCCGGTAAAAGATGACCACAGTAAGGGTGGGTAACAGGGCAGCAAGGTAGCACAGCAGTAGAGGGTTGCTGCCTGACAGCACCAGAAACTGGGTTTGATCCTGACTATGGGTGCTGTCTGTACGGAGTTTGTACGTTCCCCCCGTGAATGCATGGGTTTTCCCCCGTTGCTCGAAAGACCTACCGGTTTGTAATTGCGTTTGGTAAAGATTGTAAATTGTCCCGAGTGTTTAGGGTAGTGTGTGAGGATCACTTGTCAGCATGGATCCGGTGGGCAGAAGTACCTGTTTCTGCGCTGTACCTCTAAACAAAACTAAACTAAACAAGGATACGACCAGCAGAACTGATAGGACGAGAAGGGTGGGGGATAGGCGGAGAGAGGGAATAAAGGGGTTACTTAAAATTAGAGAAATCAACTTTCATACCACTGGGTTGTAAGCTGCCCAAGTGAAATGAGTTACTGCTCCTCTAATTTGCACGTGGCCTCACTCTGTCAGTGGAGGAGGCCCGGGACAGAAAGGTCAGTGTGGGAATGGGAAGGGGAGTTAAAATGTTTTTGCAACTGGGAGATTGAGTAGGCCAAGGTGGACTGAGCGCAAGTGTTCAGTGAAATGATGACCAAGTCTTCTATTTGTTTTGGCCTTTTTTTACCTCCAGTTTATCCCCCCCCCCCCCTTCCCCAACTCCCACCTCTAATTTCAGTCTGAAGAAGGGTTCCGACCCAAATCGTCACCTACTCCTTTTCTCCAGAGATGCTGCCTGACCTGCCGACAGCATTTTGTGCCTAAGTGATAGGTGGATACAGCTGAGAGGGGGATTCCCCAAGCTCTCAGGGGTAAGGGGTGGGAGATTTCCTTCCCGAAAAAGACATCAGTAGATCTGATAGGAATTTATGACTACCCAACAGTTTTGTGGCCACTTGACTGATAGCTTCAGAATTTATTGAATTGACTGGGAATTGGTTCCCCAGTCGCTGTGTTGGGATTTGAACCAGGTCCCGGGATCATCAGCTGGCGTTGAGGTTTGTGAGATTCGTTCCAACTCATCTGGTACGTGAAACATGCAGGAAAACCACAAGGAGAGAGAAGCCAAGCAAACGGCTTATTTTCACACCCACAAAAAGGACGCAAAATTCTTCCAGTAATTACTCTTGCCTCTCCTTGAGGAATTCAGCGTGGCCATGTTATTCTTGGTAATGAAGTTATTGCTTTCAATAATAAACTTGACAGCCTTGTTGCCCTCTGTGCCCAGGTGAAGTCAATATTGAACGTAACTTTAGAAAGCTCGACATAATGATTTCACAGTTGAACAAAGCAACTGCACAGAGAGCAGGATTTATTTTGATGGGAACGCAGTCAAAACAAAGATATATTAAATAATTTACTAATTTCAATGGTAAATTAGGCTACATGACCGAAATCCAGCCACAGAAAATTGGCCTTTCTTAGATATTATCCATGGCTGCCTCTTTGCTTTTAACACATGTTATCCTCCAGCTTCTAAATCCTTTCCCCATCATTAAATCTAGATTTGCGGGTCAGGGCCATACTGAGTTGATTTTAGTTTATTGTCACGTGTTCCGAGGAACAGTGAAAACTTTTTGTTGCGTGCTAACAGATCAGGGAAGGACAATACAGGATTACAATCGAGTCATCCACAGTGTACAGATACATCAGAAAGGGAATAAAGTGAATAACCTTTAGTCCAATAAAGTCCAATCAAAGATAGTCTGAGGGTCTCCAATGAGGTTAGATAGTAGCTCAGGACTGCTCTCTAGTTGTTGGTAGGATGGTTCAGTTGCCTGATACCAGCTGGGAAGAAACTGCCCCTCAATCTGGAGGTGTGCGTTTGCACACTTCTGTACCTCTTGCCTGATGGAAGACAGGAGAAGAGGGAATGTGAGGAGGAAGTGTGAGACTGAACCTTGATTATGCTTGTGTCTCCATCTGCAAAACAAAAACTGATCACTTTGCTTCCAGTGAATGTTCAATCATCTTTCTGCAAGGGAAGTGGCAAAGGAAATATTATTTATATGGGACCAGCCCTGAGTGTGCTGGCAACAGGATTTCAAAGAAACAGATGCCAGCTGTGCCAGCTGTGCTTCTTTCACCATGGGTGAACTGCCTCTGACATGAGTTGTGACAGATTTAATCTTCTGGAGAATATTGTACCAGATTGGCGCTGTTGATGGGTGTCAGGAATCATTCTAGCCCCTGAGTGCTGATTGCATCTGTACAGAACAACCTGTTCCAGTCCCTTCTGCAATTACTATATTTTGAAAGCAAAACGACCTGGCAGTGCCTATTTTTGCAACACCTATGAGATATTTGGGACAATTTAGTTTCATTTCATTTAGAGATTCTGCATAGAAACAGGCCTTTCGACCCAACGAGTCCACGCCGACCACCGTCCATACATTAGTTCTATCCTACACAGTAGGGATTTGCAGAACCCAATTAACCTACAAACTGAATCGTGAAAGGTCTGGATAGAATGGATGTGGAGAGGATGTTTCCACTGGTGGGATAGTCGAGGACCAGAGGCCATAGCATCAGGATAAAAGGACATACCATTAGAAAGTATGTGAAGAATTTATTTAGGCAGAGCGTGGTAAATTTGTGGAATTCATTGCCACAGATGGCTGTGGAGGCCGTCAATGGATATTTTTAAGGCGGAGATTGACAATTTCTTGATTAGTACGGGTGTCAGGGGTAATGGGGAGAAGGCAGGAGAATGGAGTTGAGAGGGAAAGATAGATCAGCCATGATTGAATGGCAGAGTTGACTTCATGGACCAAATGGCCTAATCATGCTCCTTTAGCTCATGAACATCTTTGTAATGTGGGAGGAAACCGGAGAACCCGGTGAAAACCCACATGGTCGCAGGTAGAACATGCAACAGACAGCACCCACAGTCAGGATCGAACCCGGGTCTCTGGTGCTTTAAGGCAACAACTCTACTGCTGCACCACTATGCTGTCCCGGAGGTTAGACAGACTTGGATCATTTTCTCTGGAACACTGAAGTACAACACAGGAGCAGGTCCTTCGGCCCACAATGTCGGTGCCGAGCAGATGCCAAATTAAACTGATCACATCTGCTTGCATATGATCCATATCCCACCATTCCCTGCATATCTATGTGCCTATCTAACAGCTTCTTCATATCGTACCTGCCTACAACACCATACCTGGCAGTGCATTTCAGGCACCGACCTCGCTCTGTGTTAAACACTTGCCCCACACTTCTCTTTTGAAGTCTGCTCCTCTCACCTTAAAGCTACACTCTCTTTGGTTTGCCCAAAACCTGGTGGTCTCCCCGCAGAGCGAGACGTCTGTCAGGGAATGTCGCCGAGTTGCCCATTCCAGACTGCAGGAGTATGTGCTGAGGGACGCACTGAAGCTCGGTGTAATCAACACCAAGGCTCTGTGGGGGAGGACCACAGTCTAGGATCCTTCCGCTGCTGGACATTGAGGGGCAGAGTCTGGTGGGGACACCCCTCAAATACTGGAAGGGGCATCACTTGCAGGGGGCCACACGAGTGGCAAGAGTGCTTGGTATAAGGAAAAGGGGAGTAATAACAGTACGGGGTATAGCCCAAGCAATATTAAATGTACAAATGTTTAGTGTTTGTAAAACACGTTTAGTTTCGTTTAGTTTAGTTTAGAGATACAGCGTGGAAACAGGCCCTTTGGTCTATTGAGTCTACGCCGACCTTTGATCACCCGTTCACAATAGTTCTGCGTTATCTCATTTTCCCATCCACTCCCTGCACACTAGGGCAATTTACAGAGGGCCAATTAACCTGCAACCCTGAGGGTTTTTTTTCAAATGTTGGAGCCAATAGTTGCGTTGGCTATTTTAATTTCAGCCTTCCAGACTTTAGACTTTAGAGGTACAGAGCCCTTCCTTCGGTCCACCGAGTCCATGCCAGCCAGCAATCACCCCAAACGCTAGCACTATCCCACATACTGGGGACAATTTAAAATGTCACAGAAGCCACGACAGTGATAGGTGGATGCAGGTGAGGGGGGTTTCAATTATGTTTAGTTTAGTTTAGTTTAGAGATACAGGATGAAAACATCGAATGTTCCATGCCGACCAATGACCACCCAAACACTTGCTCTATCCTCGACACATGGCAGAGGCCTAGACTCTCCCACAATTGCAACCATTCTCTCCACGTCCTAACTATGTCTTTTGAGGATGTTGCCAGCACCCAAGTGCCTGAGTGTATGGAGAGACTAGGCACAGGAGGCTGAGGTATCTTGTAGAGGTGAATAAAATCATGAGGGGAATTAAGGTGAATGCACAGAGTTTTACCCAGGGCAGGGGAATCAAGAACTAAAGGTTTAAGTTGGGAGTGGAAAGATTTTAGTTGAGTTTAGTTTCGTTTAGAGATACAGTGCGAAAACAGGCCCTTTGGCCCACCTGGCCCACGCCAACCATCGATCCCCGTACACTATCTCAATCCTACACACTAGGGACAATTTACAATTGTTACATAAGTCAATTAACCTACAAACCTGTACGTCCCTTGAGTGTGGGAGGAAACCGGAGCACGTGGCGGACTCTGCTCCACTGAGGTGTCCAGGAGTTCACTGGTTGTCGCTGTGTATAAACAGCAACCCGTCTCATCATCAAAATGAAGGCAGTGCCACGGAGCAAAACGTTGATGAAAGTAGAAACATAGACATAGAAACATAGAAAATAAGTGCAGGAGTAGGCCATTCGGCCCTTCGAGCCTGCACCGCCATTCAATATGATCATGGCTGATCATCCAACTCAGTATCTATACCTGCCTTCTCTCCATACCCCCTGATCCCTTTAGCCACAAGGGCCACATCTAATTCCCTCTTAAATATAGCCAATGAACTGGCCTCAACTACCTGCTGTGGCAGAGAATTCCACAGATTCACCACTCTCTGTGTGAAAAAAAACTTTCTCATCTCGGTCCTAAAAGTCTTCCCCCTTATCCTTAAACTGTGACCCCTTGTTCTGGACTTCCCCAACATCGGGAACAATCTTCCTGCATCTAGCCTGTCCAACCCCTTAAGGATTTTGTAAGTTTCTATAAGATCCCCCCTCAATCTTCTAAATTCCAGCAAGTACAAGCCGAGTCTATCCAGTCTTTCTTCATATGAAAGTCCTGCCATCCCAGGAATCAATCTGGTGAACCTTCTCTGTACTCCCTCTATGGCAAGAATAGAAATTAGGTGGACTGAAACACACCTTGTAAAGTCACTGAAACGGTGAGGCTGAACAGGAGCCAACCTTTGTGGCTAGTCCATCATGGAACATGAGCACTCAATCCCTTGCGACAGAGCCATTGCATGCTAAATGAGCCAAGTCAGTGGAGTTGGTTAGGTCATGACAAACTTGTCCATGCCTTCCTCCAGTTTTGGCCACAGATGCAAAGGGAAAGGCAGCAAATACTTGATGCGGTGCGGAGGGAGCGATGAATCAGATCGGACAAGCCAGCGATGAAGATGGGCAGGAAAGCCTCGCGATCTTCACCTCTGAGAGAAGGTGCCTGATGAACTACGTGTCTGAGGTCGGTTGCTTATCCTTTCAACTCCCCTTCCCATTCCCATGCTGACCATTCTGTCCTGGGCCTCCTGCATTGCCTGAGTAAGGCCACGTGCAAACTGGTGGAATAGCACCTCATATTTTGCTTGAATAGCTTACAGCCCAGCGATATGAACATTGAATTCTCCAATTTCAGGGAACCTCTCATAACACCTCCCCCTTTCTCCTCACTCTCCCCCCCCCCCCCCCCCTCCTGTGCTCTCCCATCTGGACTCCCACCTATTTCCCCCCTCCACTCGCCCCCCCAACACCCGCTCAAGCCAATTTTCCTCCCTCTGGACTTGCCTCCCGCGGACTGAGGACCCGCACGAGGACGGGGAACCTGTCCAGAAGGCCCAGCTCGCCCACCCAGTGTGGAAGGGGTAGCATGAAGGGCCGTCCTACATCTTCCAACCATGGATGCAGGACAAAGGGCCGTTTTCAAGATGGTGGCGGACGGAGGAGGGGATCGGGATCACCAGGACAACGGGCTTTTTAAGGCCAAGATAAGATTCTGTGCTCTTAAGAACTTTTGAAACGTTGGTGCCAGAAACGTGGTGAGTCTTGGTGTACTGTCTCGGTGAAGTCTGCTGTGCACTACAATCGTTGCACTTTTGCACTTATCTGTGATTGTGCTTTTCTAGGATATAACTTTGGATAGACACAAAAAGCTGGAGTAACTCAGTGGGACAGGAAGCACTCTGGAGAGAAGGGTCTCGACCCAAAACATCACCCATTCCTTCTCTCCAGAGATACTGCCTGTCCCGCTGAATCTCAGGGTCTCCAGCTTCTTGTGCCTATCTTCAGTTTAAACTACCATCTGCAGTTCCTTCCCACACATATTGTATGATTTTACTGGATTGAATGCAAAACAAAGATTGTCACTGTGCCTAGGTTCATAGGTACATGTGTGGAGATGAGCAAACAAATAAGACAGATCTGGCTCTGCGTTCCTCATCTCCACACATGTGACAATAAAGTATTATCATCATTTTACCTTTCTCTCTCTACTGGCCTGCTGAGCATTTCCTGTATTGATTTCAGAACTAGTTAACTCAGAGGGGTATTGAGGTCCTATAAATTTGCCATATGACTTCCACTTTGCAAAGATACTATGCCTCATTGAGTTTTCTTTCACTTTATTGGTCCCTTAGTTTAGTTTAGTTTAGTTTAGAGATACAGCGCAGAAACAGGTCCTTCGGCCCCCCGAAGCCGCGCAGACCTGTGATTCCTGCACACTGGCACTGTCCTACGCACTAGGGACAATTTACAATTTCACAGAGGCCAATCAGCCTACAACCCTGTCTTTTGATTGTGGGAGGAAACCGGAGCACCCGGAGAAAACCCACACAGGTCACGGGGAGAGCATGCAAACTCTATTTCGAAAGCACCCGTACGTAGTCAGGTAGAGTTGCTGCCTTACAGCGCTGGAGACCCGAGTTCGATCCTGACTACGGGTGCTGCCTGTACGGAGTTTGTACATTCTCCCTATGACCGCGTGGGTTGTCTCCAGGTTTCCTCCCCCGCTCCAAGGACATGCAGGTTTGTAGGGTAATTGGCTTCTGTAAAAATTGTAAATTGTCCCTGGTGTGTAGGGTAGTGCTAGTGTATGGGGTGATCGCTGGTCGGTGCAGACTCTGTTGGTCGAAGGGCCGGTTTCCACGCTGCATCTCTAAAGTCCGATGTAAAATTCTCAGAAGGCCAGAAACGATCGACATAACTAGAAAAGTAAACTTAACTTTCACACCCATGACCTTCATTGGTCAGGCTATTTAGTATAACAGTCAAGGAGTCATATTGCAGCTCTAGAGGGCTGCATTTGGAGTATTGTGTGGTTCTGGTCCCTTTATAGGAGGGATGCGGAGGCTTTGGAGAGGATGCAGAGGAGGTTTACATGATTACTAAAGAAAGACACAAAATGATGGAGTAACTCAATGGATCAGGGAGTATCTCTGGAGATCATAGATAGGTGATGTTTCGGGTCAAGACCCTTCTTTGGAGTTCTCCAGTGTTTGCAGATCCTTGGTATTGTATTTACCAGGATGCTGCCAGGATTATTTGCCATAAGGAGAGAGGTTAGACGATAACATCCCATTTACACTAGTCCCACCTGCCTGCATTTGGCCCAAGTCCCTATATACTTATCCAATCCATGTACCTGTCTAGATGTTGCGATAGTACCTGGGTGAACTACCTCCTGAGTCTGAAGAAGGGTCTCAACCCGAAACGTCACCCATTCCTTCTCTCCAGAGATGTTGCCTGTCCTGCTGAGATACTCCAGCATTTTGTGTCTATCTTCAATTTAAACCAGCATCTGCAGTTCCTTCCTACTTAACATTCATACCGTTGGGTTGTAAGCTGCCCAAGCCAAATATGAGATACATAGAAACATAGAAACATAGAAACATAGAAAATAGGTGCAGGAGTAGGCCATTCGGCCCTTCGAGCCTGCACCGCCATTCAATATGATCATGGCTGATCATCCAGCTCAGTATCCTGTACCTGCCTTCTCTCCATACCCCCGATCCCTTTAGCCACAAGGGCCACATCTAACTCCCTCTTAAATATAGCCAATGAACTGGCCTCAACTACCTTCTGTGGCAGAGAATTCCACAGACTCACCACTCTCGGTCCTAAAAGACTTCCCCCTTATCCTTAAGCTGTGACCCCTTGTTCTGGACTCCCCCAACATCGGGAACAATCTTCCCGCATCTAGCCTCTCCAACCCCTTAAGATACTGTTCCTTCAATTTGCATGTGGCCTCACTCTGACAGTGGAGGAGGCCCAGGACAGAAAGGTCAGTATGGGAATGGGAAGGGGAGTTAAAGTGTTTGGCATCAGTATGGGAATGGTCTGTACTGTTCTAGGTTTGATTGTCTATACCAGAGCAAGCACAATATTTTGCCCCTTTCTCTTTTTGTTATCTCCAACTTCTTTGCCGCACGGATAACGTTGATACTGCATCTGCTGAAGCCCTCGGCTCCACAAATCTCCATCCCTGTGGTTATATTATGTAAATTCAAGGCTGGAAGAATTAGACATTGGACCACAGGGAAATCAAGGGAATGAACAGGGAAGTGTTCAGGCCAAAATTAGATCTCTTTTGCTCTGCAGGGCAACTTTGTACAATCTCGTTGTTCCTTCCCAAATTTTTTCCAGTCTCTGTACCCCTTGTCCATCAGGTACATGCTCCTAAACCCAACACATTGACCAAAGCAAGACACAAAAAAACTGGAGTATCTCAGTGGGTCAGACAGCATCTTTGGAGAAAAGGAATAGGTGATGTTTTGGGTCAAGACCCTTCTTCAAACATGAATAATGTGGTGGTAACTGCCTCAACTACCTCCTCCAGCAGCTCTTTCCATACACCCACCACCCTTTGAGTAAAAAACATTACCCCTCGGGTTCCTATTCAATCTTTCCCGCCTTACCTTAAATCCATGCCCTCTGGTTCTCAATTCCTCTACTCTGGGCAAAAGACTATGCGTTTATCCAATCTATTTCTCTAATGATTTTTTTACATCTCTTACCCCTCATCCTCCTGCTCTCCAAGGAATAAAGTCCTAGACTGCAAAACCAATCCCTATAGCTAGCGACCTTCAGTCCTGGCAACATCATCATAAATCGTTGGCTTTAAGGTGAGAGAGGAAAATATTAAAGACCAGACCAAGTGGAACCATTGGGCCCAAACCTCTCCTGCATTGGTGCAGCACACTCTCCTTGGTGCTGTCTGTACAGAGTTTGTACATTCTCTCTGTGACCACGTGAGTTTGTTGGCAAATTGACTTGTGTAAATTGTAAATTGTAAATTGTAAGTTGGCCCTAGTGCACAGAACAGTGTGAGTATAAGGATTCCTGTTTCCTGTTCCACGCTGTATCGCTAAAGTCTAAAGTTTAAATAGATTCCTAGCCTGCTCAATGTCTCCCTATAGCTCAGGCCCTCGGGTCCTGGTAACTTCCTTGTAAATCTTTTTAGCACAGTCATTGTGGGCTGAAGGGCCTGTTCCTGTGCTGTAGTGTTCTATGTTATATGTTTTATATGGAAACTCGATCTTCTTTGAAAATATTGCGGTACTTGCCGTTTCCTTTAAATGTGCCTCGTTATTTGCTGCACTCAAGAGTTTAGAAAGCTTCAAGGCATAAATGTTCAGCTTCATTGATTTGGGTCACTCTGCCCTGTTACTTCATTGCTATGGTTTCTCACAAAACCAAAGGGAAAAGCATTTATTGACCTAAGCAGATTGTAAGAGCTGATCAAAGTGAAAGAACCGGGGTCAGCACTGGGAAAGCCGCGTCTGACTCACCGAGTGGAATATGTTTTGTGGAGGAATCGAACATGATGGATTGGTGAAAGCCTGAAGGTGGAGTGAATGTTCTGACAGCCCTTGACAAGGTTGCAATTCGGAAGTCATTTACAGAAATGAAAAGAAACCAGAATAAATCTTTCTGTATGGGTTGATAAATTGATCGACCTAGTTATCTGGCACCAAGTTAGTATTAGCTCAGTGTTTAGATGTCTTTAGCTCAGTGTTTCGTTCATTGTTGTCATGTGCACCGAGGTACAGTGAAAAGCTTTCATTTGCGTGCTATCCAATCAAAGAAAAGACTATACACGATTACAATCAAGCTGTCCACAGTGTACTGATAAAGGAAAACAGGTACAACATTTAATGCGAGATAAAGACGGATTTGAGGATCCTTAAATATATCCACTGACTTTGCCTCCACAGCCTTCTGTGGCAAGAATTGCACAAATTCACCACCCTCTGACGAAATAAATTCCTCCTCATCTCCATCCTAAAATAGCGTTCTTTAATTCTGAGGCTATGACCTCTAGTCCTAAACTCTCCCACTAGTAGAAACATCCTCTCCACCTCCACTCTATTCAAGCCTTTCACTATTCTGTACACATCAATGAAGTCCCCCCCCCCCCCCCCCCCCCATTCTTCTAAATTCCAGTGAATACAGGCCCAGTGCCATCAAATGCTCATCATATGTTAGATCAATTAGATCAGTCATGATTGAAGGGCCTGTTTCCATGCTGTATCTCTAAACTAAACTGTCGATGCTGGGAGGATCAGTCTGAGAGGGCAGGTATATTTAAGGCATGGAGGGGTAGAAGAGGTTATAGAGATGGGAAGAGGTGAGATCATAAGAGGACTTGAATCAACGAGATCAATTGTGACCGGCAGGTCGACAAGTTTATGATGCTTGCCTGTCATTTCAATACTTCAGTGGTACTTTATTGTCATGTGCACCCAAGAACAGTAAAATTCTCTTTTTGCATACAGTTCAATGACATTCCCACTGGACATTAGACACAATCATACCAAGAATAAGAGTGTAAGACAATAGACCATACCGAGTCCATACAAAAGTCATCTCGTTTTAGGCACCATCTTGTGACCTTCAAGTCCAAAATATTTGAAAAATATTTGCAATCCTATCATTAAAAATGTTCATTGACTTGGCCTCCACAGTCATCCCAAGAGTCCCAATATAAAAACTGGGTATTCAAACGCTAATAAGTGGTGATAGCTCTTGCCAGCGATATGTATGTCCGACAAACAAATGATTTCAAAATTTGATTGAACCTATATTACTAAGGAGGAGTGCGAGAGGAAGACAGTAATAAACACAGAACGAGCATGTAATTGGAAAATGAACTGCAATTGAGATAAGCACAAAGTCATACGTTGTGGGAGGAAGAATAAAGGAGCCAAATATCCCTCACAAAATAACCGTCCAAATAAATAACAGAAGGTTCACAGGCAGCAAATGTTTAAATCACTGAAAGTAGTAGAGTCATAGTCTGGAAACGGGCCCTTCAGCCGAACTCATCCATGGGTCCAAGATGCCCTAGCTAAGCTAGTCCAATTTTCCTGCATTTGGCCCATATACCTCTAAACCTTTCTTATCCGTATACGTGTTGAAATGTCTTTTAAATGTTGTTATTGTATCTGCCTCATCTACCTCCCCTGGTAGCTTGTTCCATAATCATTAAATGGACAAATGTTGATATATACACTATGTATGCACGGGGTGGGTGACACAGTGATGGAGTTGTTGCCTTACAGTCCCAGAGACCCAGGTTCAATCCTGACCACGGGTGCTGTCAGTATGGAGTTTGTACATTCTTCCAAAGACTGCATGGGTTTTCTCCGGATGCTCCGTTTTTCTCCCACACTCCAAAGACGTGCGTGGTTTAATTGGCTTCGGTAAAAATGATCAATTGTCCCGAGTGTGTAGGATAGTGCTAGCGTACGGGGATCGCTGGTTGGCGTGGACTCAGTGGGCCAAAGGGCCTATTTCTACAGCCGAAGTCCGAATCTCTAAACTAAACTAAACTGTAATGGCGTCAGGACAAGTTGCCATTCAAAAAAGGCTGATCTTATGAATTGGGGAAATAGAGTGTAAAGGAAAGGGAATCATGTTAAACATTTTTTTTGTTTTTAAAGGCAGTCAGCTTACTGCAAGAGCATGGATCCAATTAGAGGGCAATGATTCAATGAAAGACACAAAATGCTGGAGTAACTCAACCGGTCAGACAGCATCTCTGGAGAACATGGAGAGATGACATTTCAGCTCAGGGCCTTTCTTCAGCGCATGATGAGCGCAAGAGCTCTTCTTCTGTTGTCTCCAGCTCCGGGCCTATTTCTATAGTAAGAGGTCCTCGCCTCCCAGTGACGACCCCTTCTCCCATCGCCAACATTCCTCCTCTTCTTGGACTCCCCCTGCCGGCCTTCAACTCTCTCCAGACCACAGCCCTCCACTCACTCACCAACAAGCCCAATATTTTTATTATATCTGCTGTTGTCGTCTGGCGAGCTGATCTCTACCATAATGAGGCCAGGCGTCAGCTTTCGGACACCTCTCACACTTACCCTTTGACCATGACCCCAGAGACCAACACCAGCACATCATCTCCCAGACTGTTACCGATCTCATGTCCCAACCAATGATTCAACTTTAATAAATAAACAGAAAAGATGTTCAGATGTGAGAAGATAATTGAGGCCCATATCTGAGAAGGGATGTGCTGACATTGGAGAGGGTTCAGAGGAGGTTTATGAGAATGATCCCAGGAATGATTAGGTTCGTGTGTGATGAGCGTTTGACACCAGTGGCCCTGTATATGCTGGAGGTTAGGTTAGGTGGGGGATGTCATTTCTTTCGTCAGAGGGTGGAGAATCTGTGGAATTCATTGCTACAGATGGCTGTGGAGGCCACGTCATTGGGTATTTTTTAAAGCGGAGATTGACAGATATTTGATTAGTAAGGGTGTCAAAGGTTATGGGGGGGGGGGGGGGGGAAGGCAGAAGAATGAGGGTGAGAGGGAAATATAGATCTGCCATGATTGAATGGTGGAGTAGACTTGATGGGCCAAATGCCCTAATTCTGCTCCTATGACCGATGAACTTAGGTAGCTACAAATTTCCAGGAAAGTTTAGGAAAGTGAACTAATTCAATAACCCTATCAAAGGAATGATAGGCCAAATAAACTTCTTACTTTCTGTATCATCCTATAATTCAATCAGTCTTCAGTAACACCATCGTAAGTTATCTTTTTGTGTTTAGTTTTGAAAGTTCATTTAGTGAATGTTTCCATAACTCAAAATACCCTGAGCTTTGTTGCAAAGCATAAATAAATCAAAACTACATTATTTCATAAAAATTCCTTTATCAGATAAAAATCTGTTAATCTCACTTATAAAACGTTTAATTGAACCTCAAGTTTAGTAGCTTCCTTGGAGACTGTGTTCTTGGTTCCAGCTCCCCAACCTTGTGCAAGAACAGTGGGCGACACGATGGCACAGTGGTAGATTTGCTGCCTCACAGCGCCAGAGACCCAGGTTCAATACTGACTCTGGGTGCTGTCTGTACAGAGTTTGTACGTTCTCCCTGAGACCTGTGTGGGTTTTCTCTGGGTGCTCCGGTTTCCTCCCACTCTCCAAAGACGTACAGGTTTGTAGGCTAATTGGCTTGGCAAAAAATAGTGAATTGTTCCTAGTGTGTGTAGGACACATGCACTGTAAAAGATCTTGCAGAGGCCAACAATGTGGCACTAAAATTTGCTCGCTATTGGCAAACAGTTGTGTGATTACACAAAATAATAATAACGTGCGTAGGATAGCATCAGTGTGTGGGTATCGCTGGTTGGCATGGACTCATTGGGCCGAAGGGTCTGTTTCCCTGCTGTATCGCTAAACTAAACTAAACTGAAACAGTAGACAGACACAAAAATCTGGAGAACCTCAGCCGGTCAGGGAGCATCTCTGGAGAAAACGAATAGGCATGTCATGTCATGTTCCTTCTACATAGTGAGTCGGCGAAAGGAGAACGTGAGATATAAATAGTACTTAGGACAAATGAATGCAAGATATGCAAAAAGCAAAGATAATCAAGGAAATGTTGAGCCCATAGTGGTCCATTGTTGGCTGTGGGATAGGTGATAACAAGTTATACAGACAGTGGAACTCACCAGGACAACAAAGTAAGACTAGTACGATGAACAGGGTGGGGGAGGGACAGACAGAGAGAGAGAGAGAGAGAGGATGCAAGGGTTATTTGAAGTTAGAGAAATCACATCAGTGCTGAACTAATTCTAATGCTGTCCCTTTTAGACACATTCACAATCAGAGCAAATAGCTTTTCCTCCATCTATCTCTCCAAATCCATAAATTTACCATTGCAAGGGATTAACTGTTTAATCTTCTCTACACAGTCGATGGAAGTTGCCCTCTGAATTTAACCTATGTCAGACTTCTTTGATAAAATAATCAGTTTTACGCCTCTCAGCTTAGAGGTCCTTTTGCAATTATCTCATTCCTTATCGTGCTCAAGAGTTGTATCTGATCATTCAAGAACTAAATCTTAAAGTTGGTTGTTCACAGACATTGCTTTAATTTAGTTTAGATACACAATATGTAAAGAGGCCCTTCAGCCCACCAAGTCCACGCCGACCATTAATCAAACGTCCACACTGGTTCTATGTTATCCAATTTTGCATCCACTCCCTAGAGGTTAGGATCAATTTTACAGAGGCTGATTACTGGGAGGAAACCAGAGCACGTGGAGGAAACCTTCACGGTCACAGGGAGAACGTACAAATTCCAAACAGAGAGCGCCCAAGGTCAGGATCAAACCCGGGTCTCTGGAGCTGTGAGACAGCAGCTCTACCACCTGCACCATTGTGCCGCCCTTACTGGAATCAGAGCACATTTGTTTTAGGTCAGCATGGACTTGGTGGGCCGAGGGATATGTTTCCATACTGCTGTATCTCAATTCAAAATTTTAAGGCCTACGAAGACTTTACAAAATGTAATCGTACAGGGAGAGCGTACAAACTCCATACAGATAGCAACTGTAGTCAGGATCGAACCTGCGTCTCTGGTGCTGTGAGGCAGAAACTCTACCGCTGCTCCACTGTGCTGCCACGGCCACTATTCTTGTGATATACTTTTGCATGTTTTATATTCTATCTTTTGCACCCATCTTTCTTGGTTCTGGAGTTGTAGGATTGGAAGCAGCTTTGGGGTTTGCTTTTTGTAATTCGAGAGGAGGGACCAGCAGATAATGAGCTAAATGAAGAACAGAGCACATTTTTACGAGGGCCATATGTTTGAGTCTGTGAGATGGATGTTTCGTTTAGTTTTGTTTAGTTTATTGTCTTGTGGCCTGAGGCACAGTGAAAAGTTATTGTTGTGCGCTAAACAGTCAGCGGAAAGATTACATATGATTATAATTGAACCATGCACAGCGTACAGATACATGATAAAGGGAATAACAGTTAGTGCATTGTGAAGTCCAATAAGGTCCGATTAGAGATAGTCCGAGGGTCTCCAATGAGGTAGATAGTAGCTCAGGACCACTCTAGTTGTTGATAGAATAGTTCAGTTGCCTGAGAATAGCTGGGAAGAGAGCCTCATGCTCCTTAAAGCTAATATTACCAATAATGACTAATATTTCTGTCGTAGACCAGCCACACTAACCCTAACCCTAACCCTAACCCTAATGCAAAGTGACAACTAAAAAGGCACACCAATGCTTCTTCTTCCATGGAAGACTGGAAATTCGGCATAACTCCACACTCCTGCAGATGCACCATAGGAAGCATACGATTGGGTTGTATCACAGCTTGGTTTGGGACCAGCTCTGCCAAAGCTCCTCACAATACGGGGAGGTTGAGCAGCCTAGGACTTTATTCCTTGGAGCGCCGGATGATGGGAGATGATCTTATAGAGGTGTACAAGATCATGAAAGGAATAGATCGGGTAAATGCACAGAGTCTTTTGCCCAGAGTAGGAGAATCAAGAACAGGAGGACACAGATTTAAGGTGGGGGGAAGATTTAATAAGTCCCTGAGGTCTAACCTTTTTACACAAATGGTGGTAGGTGTACGGAACGAGCTGCCGGAGGAAGCAGGTGAGGCAGGTACTATCATAATGTTTCAGAGACATTTAGACAGGTACATGGATAGGATAGGTTTAGAGGGTTATGGGGCAAGTAAGGCAGGTGCCACTAGTGCAGATGGGACATGTTGGATGGTGTGTGCAAGTTGGCACAACGGGCCTGTTTCCTTGCTGCATGACTCAATGACTCTATCTAAGATCGCAAGAAATTGCAGGGAGTTGTAGATGTAGCCCAGTCCATCACACACACCAGACTTCCCACCATTGACTGCATCTACACTTCACACTGCCTTGGAAAAGCAGCTGACATAATCAAAGACGTCCTACCCCAGACATTCCTTCTTCTCCCCAGTCCCCTTGGGAAGAAGAGGCAGAGGTTTGAAAGAGAGCATGATCTTTAATCCTGAACCTATTTTGGCTGCTCCATCATCACCTTCTCTTCCCCATCTCCGGAACAGCAGCTAAAATGCTGCCTGAATCAGTGAGTTCTTAGAAGCTCCACAACAGTAATGGAGTGCTGATGATAACATAATGGAGAGCAATCATGTGAAACCGAGGAGGCTTCCAATGTGACTTGCACCTTTATTTCCGAGGCCGCGTATACATCCTAAATTAGGTGGTTTGTTCTCGTACGTGAAAGGATTCACTTCTCTCAATAGAGGCGATGAGATTCAGCAGCTCCAGGCTTTTGAAAGTGGCAATCACACCAAGACAAAAAAGATGAGAATCACCTTGCTTTTACTGGCAGTGCAGCACCAAATGGGGTCATAGGGGGCTGGACATTTTGGAAACTACTGGGAAAGAAAGTGGGACGTTCTTTTCATAAGTTCACATGTCATAGAAGCAGAATTAGGTTATTCAGCCCTGCATTCAATCATGGCTGATCTATCTTTCCCTCTCAACCCCATTCTCCTGCCTTCTCCCCATAACCTTTGACTCCCTTACTAATCAAGAATTTGTCATTCTCCACTTTACAAATACCAATGCCTTGGCCTCCACAGCCGCCTGCGGCAATGAATCTCACAGATTCACCACCCTCTGGCTGAAGAAATTCCTCCTCATCTCCTTTCTAAAGAGATGTCCTGTTATTTTTAGTTTAGTTTAATTTAGAAACACGGCACGAAAGCAGGTTCTTCGTCCCACCGTGTCAGCGCCGACCTGCGATCCCTGTGCGCGAGCATGATCCCACACACACGAGGGACAAGTTATAATCTTACCAAGCCAATTAACTTGCAAACCTGTGCGAGGAAACCAGAGCTCCCAGAAAAAACCCATGCAGGTCACGGGGAGAACGTACCAACTCCGTACAGACTTGCACCCACACGTCAGGATCGAATCCAGGTCTCTAGCGATGTGAGGCAGCAGCTCTACCAAGGGCGCCACTGTTCACACTAGTTTAGGTTTATTTTTGTCACTCGTAGAAAGGTACAGTACAAGTCTTTAAAGGACACACATGCTGGAGTAACTCAATGAATCATGCAGCATTTCCGGAGAACATGAACGGATGTCATTTCAGGCCAGGACTCTTTTTCTCATCCATTCTCTACCGACTAGGGGCAATTTACAGATGCCAAATAATCGACAAACACACATGTCTTTGGGATGTGGGAGGAAACCGGGACAGCTGGAGGAAACCCACGTGGTCACAGGGAGAAAGCGCACTGATACAGTACACAAGAGTAGCCATGTTCATTGCATCATTTGGCATAGACAGGGTAGATAGTCAGAATATTCTTTCCTAGGATGTGAAAATCAAAGACTAGAGGGCATTACTTTAAGCTGAGAAGGACAAAGTTTAAAGGAGATGTGCAGGGCTTTATACAGAGAGCAGTGGGTGCCTAGAACGTGTTGTTGGGGGTGATGGTGGTTGAAACAGGTCCGTTAGCGCCATTTAAAAAACTTTTGGATAGGTACATGGATATGCATGGAAAGGAGGGCTATCAGTTATGTGTCACAAGTGTTGGTCAGGGCAACATGTTCGGCACAGACATTGTGGGCCGAAGGGCCTGTTCTTGCACTGTTCTATGTTCTATATTCTATGATTCAACTCTAAAGTTGTTAAAAATGAAGAGTGGTCACTTGGCCATAACGGGCCGTTCCAAGTTCTCGCCATCCTCTGCATAAAAATCATGTCCGGGACATCTCTTTTAAACATTACCCCTCTCATCTTAGAGCTGAGCCCCCCGGCATTAGATATTTCCATCCTGGGGTAAAGGTTTTGAGTTCTCTACCAATACTGGCAATTCCTTTCACATACTTGTTCATATCTATGTTGTATGCTGCATGGATATTGCCTGACCTGCCGAATCTATCTAACACGTCCTCTTTTTGTTTCAATGGATATAAGCCTTGTCTGTCCAAACTATTAGAAATGTCATGAACGGATAGAGAAAGAAAGAGCAGAGGGATCGAGGAGTGCAGGCACATGGTTCCTGGAGAGTGGCATCACAGGTGGACAGGGTGGTCAAGAAGGCTTTTAACACATTGGTCTTCATCAGAGCATTGAGTAGAGAAGTTGGGAGGTCATTGGTGTACATGACATTGGGGTACATGACATTGGGGCACATGACATTGGGGTACATGACATTGGGGTACATGACATTGGGGTACATGACATTGGGGTACATGACATTGGGGTACATGACATTGGGGTACATGACATTGGGGTACATGACATTGGGGTACATGACATTGGGGTACATGACATTGGTGAGGCCACATTTGGAGTACTGTGTTTTTGTTTAGTGACCCTGTTATAGGAAATATGTTGTCAAGCTGGAAAGAGTGCAGAGAAGATTTACAGAGATGTTGCCAGGACTCGAGGGCCTGAGCTACAGGGAGAGGTTGAGCAGGCTGGGATTTTATTCCTTGGAGCGCAGGAGGATGAGGGGTGATTTTATAGAGGTGTACAAGATCATGAGAGGATTAGGTAGGTGAAATGCACAGAGTCTTTTACCCAGAGTTGGGTAATCAAGAACCAGAGAACATAGGTTTAAGATGAGGGGGGAAAGATTTAATAGGAAGCTGAAAGGCAACGTTTTTTACACAAAAGGGTGGTAGCTATTTGGAACGGGCGAGCAGAAGAGATAGTTGAGGGCATGTATAATCACAACATTTAAGAAACATTTGGACCAGTATTTGGAGAGGAAATGTTTGGAGCAACATGGGCCAAATGCAGGCAGGTGGGATTAGTGTCGATGGGGGCAAGTTGGTCAGCATGAGAAAGGGCCTGTTTCCACTCTGTATGGCTCTATGTCTACGAAAGAGACAAAGAAGGGAAATACAAGAAAGATAAAAGAGGGCAGTTGAAAGAAAAGAAGAGAACTAGCAGAGAAACAAAGGGTGAAAGACAAAGAATGAAGAACGATGAGAAAAACAATTAAAAAGATAGAATGAATGAGGAAAATGAGTAGAAAGAAACAAAGGAGGAATCTTGTATTCACAAAGCACCTTTCATGACCTGAACACGTTTCCAAAGTACCTTATAGCCATTTAAAAATGTTTTGAAGTACTTCCATTGCTGAAATATTAGCAAATAACAGAAGTAATTTCTCTTGACAGATCTGAAACACAAAATGGACTGTCAGCATAATTATAGTTAATCTTAAGGGGAAAAAAACGTAATTATCTTTAATGTGGTTGTTGAACAGGAAGAAACCATAACAAATGTTGGATTATTAATCTGACACAGTTAAATTTCCTGGGATGGTATGTGTCATTACTAAAGTGGTTCAGAACATTTATTAAGTTAATGTTAATCCATGCAGTTCATTTTAATCCATTTCACTTGTATATTGGCTTTCCAAAAATTGGTCAATCATGTGTCAGTTTAAGCTCAATTGTTGAAAGTAGCCTTTAAATAGAAAGTAAATTTATATGAAGAGTTACGTAAATTATTTCTCCAAAGCATCTCCGACGCTTTGATCTCAAAGGACGTAATTGTGTTTGACATTTAGTAGGTCCCGTCACTTCACAAGATTTAGTTTCCAAAGACTATTCGAAGAATTAACAAAACCCAGCCAAACCATATACTGGAACTGCACAGAATCAAAACTGTTATTGTATTATCTTCAGACAGTCCAAGGGGAAAAAGTGGAAGGAGTTCCAGGAGGTTATGTCTGGAATGTTTATCAAAAATAAAACTATGCGAACAATCTCCTTTATGAATAAATCTTTGTTCAGATACAGTTTATCATTGTCATGTACCTGGATACAGTAAAAAAAGTTTTTTTGCGTGCCATTTAGGCTGATTATGCCATGCATGAGTAAAGTCATACCATACATGAGTACAACAGGTAGTGCAAAAGAGAGGGGAAACTGTACAGAATATAGTTTGCACCTACTGGAAAAGTGCAGATCAAAAAAAAGGACAGGGATGGCAACAAGATCGGGAATTCATCCTTGGCACATGATAGGTCTGTTCAAGAATCTGATAACAGCAGGGAAGATGCTGTTCTTGAGCCTAGCGGCACATGCTTTCAAGCTTTTGTGTCGTCTGCCCGATGGGAGAGAGAAGATGAGAGAATGAATGGTGTGTGAGTGGTCCTCGATTAGGCTGGCTGCTTTTTGAACGGAGATGAGGAAGAACTTTTTCAGTCAGAGAGTGGTGAAGGTGTGGAATTCTCTGCCTCAGAAGGCAGTGGAGGCCAGTTCGTTGGATGCTTTCAAGAGAGAGCTGGATAGAGCTCTTAAGGATAGCGGAGTGAGGGGGTATGGGGAGAAGGCAGGAATGGGGTACAGATTGAGAGTGATCAGCCATGATCGCATTGAATGGCGGTGCTGGCTCGAAGGGCTGAATGGCCTACTCCTGCACCTATTGTCTATTGTCTATTGTCTATTGTCTATTGTCTATTGATGCAGTGCGAAGTGTGGATGGAATCAATGATGGGGAGGTGGGTCTGTGTGGTGGACTGGGCAACATCCACAATTCCCTGCAATTATTTTAAAATATAGAAATATAGCATGGAACAGAACGTTCAGCCCACTGAGTCCCCGCAGACCATCGATCACCCGCTCACACTAGTTCCCGCCTACACACTAGGGTCAATTTGCAGAGGGCCAACTAACCTACAAATCTGCATGTCCTTGGGATGTGGGAGGAAACCGGAGCAACCAGAGGACACCCAGGTGGTCACAGGGAGAACGTGCAAACTTCACACAAACAGCATCTGAAGCCAGGCTTGAACCCGGGTCTCTGGTGCTGTGAGGCAGCAGCTCTACCAGCTGTGCCACTGTGCCACCCCTCTTGTGGTCTTGGGCAGACCAGTTGCCCAGGATATCTCAGGAGGTCACAGAATGAAGTTCATGATGTTATGGGAACATAGAAATAACAGGTTACACTGAGTTAGTCTTTCGAAATGTAGAAAATAATCATAAAAGTGGAGAACTATTTCGCTGCCAGATGCCATTGAGTTAACTGACTCTATACCGACTCCTAGTGGTCGGCCCTAGTAGTCCACATCCCTGCTTTTGTCCCTTGGGCCTGCAAACTCTTCTCTCTCGATGTGTCGAAAGAAAGAACTGCAGATGTTGGTTAGTACACAAAGGACACAAAGTGCTGAAGTAACACAGCAGGGCAGGCAGCATCTCTAGAGAATATGGATAGGTGACATTTGGAGTCAAGACCCTTCTTCAGACTGGCTGAAGTCTGAAGAAGAGTCTCACCCGAAATGGCACCTATCCATCTACTCTAGAGATATTGCCTGACCAGCTGATTTACTCCAGCACTTTGTGAACTATTCTCCCTCAATTATTTGTTTAGTTTCCTCATGAAGGAACTAATTGATTAAGATCCACCAATAGTAACTCTGATCCCTTATCCGACAAAAATGCACCAACAAAACATAAAACATCGAAGAGTACGGCAAAGAAACAGGCCCTTCGGCCCACAATATCCCTGCATACAAGATGCCAATCAGCATGTGCCTGCGCATATCCATGTGCCTATCTAAAATGCCGTTGCCTCCACCATCACCCTGGCAGCCTGTTCTAGGCACTCACCACCACCCACTGTGTAAAACACTTTTTCACGCATCCTCTTTAAACTTTGCCCTCTCACCATAAAGCTAGGCCTCCAGTATTTGTTTTTATTATCCTGGGGAAATGGTTCCGACTGTCTACTCTATCTATGCATCTCATAATTTTCTATACTTGCATCAGGTCTCCCCTCAACTTCCGATGTTCCAGGGGAAAGAATCCAAGTCTGTCCAACCTCTCCTTGTAGCTAATGCCCCTTAATCTTGGCATCATTTCGGTAAACTTCCTTTGCGCCCTTTCCAAAGCTTTAACATTCTTCCCGTATTAGGAAAACTATAAGAGCTCACAATATTCCAAAGGGACCTAACCACAGGCCCTTCTGCCCAACTCATCCATACCGACCAAGAACCCTGTTTAAGCTAGTCCTACCTGCCAGCATTTGGCCCATATCTCTTTAACCTTTTCTAAAGCTGCATCATGATTTCCTGACTCTTATACTCAATGTGCCAACCATTGAAGACGAGCATACCATATGTTTTCTATCTACTTGTGTTGCCATGTTCAGACAGTTATAGACTTGGACCCCAAGATTCACCAATGGGTGCAGCAGAATGTGCTGGAGTAACTCAACGTGTCAGGTGGCGTTTCTGGGTATTAACAGTATATTCTATAAGTTTTGGCTACGTTGAATAGATTCTTCACGTTGAAAGTTGGAGAACAATAAATAGAGAAGTATGAGAACTATCGCAATCTAGGCCACAGGAAGTAGCAATCACACTAAATTTCATAACAGGTACAAGTGAGCAAGAGTCATAGAGTCAAACAACATGGAAACAGGCCCTTTGACCCAACTCGTCAAGGCCAACAAAGAAGCCCTGTCTGAGCTAGTCCCATTTCCCTGCATGGATAAACAAAGTTTGGCAATTGGAAAATCAGGAATCCACACTTGCAAACTGAAGATTTTTTATGTGTTGGCTACGTTGAAGAGATTCTTCAGGTTGAAAGTTGGAGAATAATAAATAAAGTATGAGAACTATTGCAATCTAGGCCACGGGAAGTCTGCAATCCCACAAAATTTCATAATAGGTACAAGCAATAGCAAGAGTCATCGAGTCAAACAATATGGAAACAGGCCCTTCGACCCAACTCGTCCATGCCGACCGACAAAGAAGCCCTGTCTAAGCTAGTCCCATTTGCCTGCATTTGGCCCATATCCCTCCAACTTTTTCTATCCATGTACCTCTCCAAATATCTTTTAAGTGCTGTTGTAGATGGGACTAGTGTAGATGGGGCATGTTGGTTGGCATGGGCAAATTGGACCAAAGGACTTGTTTCCATGCTGTATAACTCTATGATTCTATGACTCTATTGTACCTGCCTCAACTATCTCCTTTAGCATCTCATTCTATATACCCACCACCTGAGTCTGAGTCAATGAATCTCAGGATAATGGAGGATAAAGGAAGTGGGGTAGGTTCAGCTGTGATGAATGATACAGTAGGCTCGAAGGACCAAATGGTCTACTCCTGCTTCTATTTCTTGAGTTAGTCATAGAGTTATATAGTCATACAGCACAGAAACTAGCTATTCATCTCAACTTGTCCATGCATTGCATCGACACTAGACCCACTTGCCAGCATTTGGCCCATATCCCTCTAAACCTTTTCTGTCCATGTACCTAGTTTGCTCAACCTTTCCCTATAGCTCAGGCCCTTGAGTCCTGACAACATCCTTGTAAATCTTCTCTGCACCCTTTCCGCCTTGGCAACATCTTTCCTGTAACAGGGTGACCAAGACTTGTAGACGGAGACACCAGGAACTGCAGATGCTGGAATCTTGCATAGAACACATGCTTCCACAGTGGACCAGGCAGCATCTTTAGAGGACATGGATATGCAATGTCTCAGGTCAGGCCCCTCCTTCGAACTGATTGTCGTAGGGGGGAGAAAGCTGAAAAAGTGGTGGGGATGGGACATAGATATCTAGGTCATCGGTAAAATGTGTACGAAGGAACTGCAGATGCTCGGTTAAATCGAAGATAGACACAAAAACCTGGAGTAACTTAACAGATCCGGCAGCATTTCTGGAGAAAAGGAATAGGTGACGTTTTGGGTCGAGATCCTTCTTCAAACTAAGAGTCGGGGAAAGGGAAACAAGATATATAGAAGGAACATAGTAAAAATGAATGAAGGACGATCAAGGAGGTGGATGATCAAGGAGGTGGAGACAACAATGGTCCGTTGTTGGCTGTGGGGTAGTGATAATGAGTTATACAGACAGTGGAACTCAACGGAGTGACAGTGAAACCAGTACAATGACTAGGGTGGGGGAGGTACGGAGAAATGTAATGGGGACGAAGTTGGGTCGAAGGGCCTCTTTCCATGTTGTTTGACTTTATGACTCTTGCAATTGCTGTTATGAAATTTTGTGGGATTGCTGACTCCTGTGGTCTAGATTGCAATAGTTCTCATACTTCTCTATTTATTGTTCTCCAACTGTCAACCTGAAGACCGTTGAGCTGGAAGCTGCTCAGGCCAAATATGAGGTGCTAGTCATAGATAGACAGGATTCAACTTCCGATGTTCCAGGGGAAAGAATCCAAGTCTGTCCAACCTCTCCTTGTAGCTAATGCCCCCTAATCTTGGCATCATTTCGGTAAACTTCCTTTGCGCCCTTTCCAAAGCTTTAACATTCTTCCCATATTAGGAAAACTATAAGAGCTCACAATATTCCAAAGGGACCTAACCACAGGCCCTTCTGCCCAACTCATCCATACCGACCAAGAACCCTGTTTAAGCTAGTCCTACCTGCCAGCATTTGGCCCATATCTCTTTAACCTTTTCTAAAGCTGCATCATGATTTCCTGACTCTTATACTCAATGTCCCAACCATTGAAGACGAGCATACCATATGTTTTCTATCTACTTGTGTTGCCATGTTCAGACAGTTATAGACTTGGACCCCAAGATTCACCAATGGGTGCAGCAGAATGTGCTGGAGTAACTCAACGTGTCAGGTGGCGTTTCTGGGTATTAACAGTATATTCTATAAGTTTTGGCTACGTTGAATAGATTCTTCACGTTGAAAGTTGGAGAACAATAAATAGAGAAGTATGAGAACTATCGCAATCTAGGCCACAGGAAGTAGCAATCACACTAAATTTCATAACAGGTACAAGTGAGCAAGAGTCATAGAGTCAAACAACATGGAAACAGGCCCTTTGACCCAACTCGTCAAGGCCAACAAAGAAGCCCTGTCTGAGCTAGTCCCATTTCCCTGCATGGATAAACAAAGTTTGGCAATTGGAAAATCAGGAATCCACACTTGCAAACTGAAGATTTTTTATGTGTTGGCTACGTTGAAGAGATTCTTCAGGTTGAAAGTTGGAGAATAATAAATAAAGTATGAGAACTATTGCAATCTAGGCCACGGGAAGTCTGCAATCCCACAAAATTTCATAATAGGTACAAGCAATAGCAAGAGTCATCGAGTCAAACAATATGGAAACAGGCCCTTCGACCCAACTCGTCCATGCCGACCGACAAAGAAGCCCTGTCTAAGCTAGTCCCATTTGCCTGCATTTGGCCCATATCCCTCCAACTTTTTCTATCCATGTACCTCTCCAAATATCTTTTAAGTGCTGTTGTAGATGGGACTAGTGTAGATGGGGCATGTTGGTTGGCATGGGCAAATTGGACCAAAGGACTTGTTTCCATGCTGTATAACTCTATGATTCTATGACTCTATTGTACCTGCCTCAACTATCTCCTTTAGCATCTCATTCTATATACCCACCACCTGAGTCTGAGTCAATGAATCTCAGGATAATGGAGGATAAAGGAAGTGGGGTAGGTTCAGCTGTGATGAATGATACAGTAGGCTCGAAGGACCAAATGGTCTACTCCTGCTTCTATTTCTTGAGTTAGTCATAGAGTTATATAGTCATACAGCACAGAAACTAGCTATTCATCTCAACTTGTCCATGCATTGCATCGACACTAGACCCACTTGCCAGCATTTGGCCCATATCCCTCTAAACCTTTTCTGTCCATGTACCTAGTTTGCTCAACCTTTCCCTATAGCTCAGGCCCTTGAGTCCTGACAACATCCTTGTAAATCTTCTCTGCACCCTTTCCGCCTTGGCAACATCTTTCCTGTAACAGGGTGACCAAGACTTGTAGATGGAGACACCAAGAACTGCAGATGCTGGAATCTTGCATAGAACACATGCTTCCACAGTGGACCAGGCAGCATCTTTAGAGGACATGGATATGCAATGTCTCAGGTCAGGCCCCTCCTTCGAACTGATTGTCGTAGGGGGGAGAAAGCTGAAAAAGTGGTGGGGATGGGACATAGATATCTAGGTCATCGGTAAAATGTGTACGAAGGAACTGCAGATGCTCGGTTAAATCGAAGATAGATACAAAAACCTGGAGTAACTTAACAGATCCGGCAGCATTTCTGGAGAAAAGGAATAGGTGACGTTTTGGGTTGAGATCCTTCTTCAAACTAAGAGTCGGGGAAAGGGAAACAAGATATATAGAAGGAACATAGTAAAAATGAATGAAGGACGATCAAGGAGGTGGATGATCAAGGAGGTGGAGACAACAATGGTCCGTTGTTGGCTGTGGGGTAGTGATAATGAGTTATACAGACAGTGGAACTCAACGGAGTGACAGTGAAACCAGTACAATGACTAGGGTGGGGGAGGTACGGAGAAATGTAATGGGGACGAAGTTGGGTCGAAGGGCCTCTTTCCATGTTGTTTGACTTTATGACTCTTGCAATTGCTGTTATGAAATTTTGTGGGATTGCTGACTCCTGTGGTCTAGATTGCAATAGTTCTCATACTTCTCTATTTATTGTTCTCCAACTGTCAACCTGAAGACCGTTGAGCTGGAAGCTGCTCAGGCCAAATATGAGGTGCTAGTCATAGATAGACAGGATTCAACTTCCGATGTTCCAGGGGAAAGAATCCAAGTCTGTCCAACCTCTCCTTGTAGCTAATGCCCCCTAATCTTGGCATCATTTCGGTAAACTTCCTTTGCGCCCTTTCCAAAGCTTTAACATTCTTCCCGTATTAGGAAAACTATAAGAGCTCACAATATTCCAAAGGGACCTAACCACAGGCCCTTCTGCCCAACTCATCCATACCGACCAAGAACCCTGTTTAAGCTAGTCCTACCTGCCAGCATTTGGCCCATATCTCTTTAACCTTTTCTAAAGCTGCATCATGATTTCCTGACTCTTATACTCAATGTGCCAACCATTGAAGACGAGCATACCATATGTTTTCTATCTACTTGTGTTGCCATGTTCAGACAGTTATAGACTTGGACCCCAAGATTCACCAATGGGTGCAGCAGAATGTGCTGGAGTAACTCAACGTGTCAGGTGGCGTTTCTGGGTATTAACAGTATATTCTATAAGTTTTGGCTACGTTGAATAGATTCTTCACGTTGAAAGTTGGAGAACAATAAATAGAGAAGTATGAGAACTATCGCAATCTAGGCCACAGGAAGTAGCAATCACACTAAATTTCATAACAGGTACAAGTGAGCAAGAGTCATAGAGTCAAACAACATGGAAACAGGCCCTTTGACCCAACTCGTCAAGGCCAACAAAGAAGCCCTGTCTGAGCTAGTCCCATTTCCCTGCATGGATAAACAAAGTTTGGCAATTGGAAAATCAGGAATCCACACTTGCAAACTGAAGATTTTTTATGTGTTGGCTACGTTGAAGAGATTCTTCAGGTTGAAAGTTGGAGAATAATAAATAAAGTATGAGAACTATTGCAATCTAGGCCACGGGAAGTCTGCAATCCCACAAAATTTCATAATAGGTACAAGCAATAGCAAGAGTCATCGAGTCAAACAATATGGAAACAGGCCCTTCGACCCAACTCGTCCATGCCGACCGACAAAGAAGCCCTGTCTAAGCTAGTCCCATTTGCCTGCATTTGGCCCATATCCCTCCAACTTTTTCTATCCATGTACCTCTCCAAATATCTTTTAAGTGCTGTTGTAGATGGGACTAGTGTAGATGGGGCATGTTGGTTGGCATGGGCAAATTGGACCAAAGGACTTGTTTCCACGCTGTATAACTCTATGATTCTATGACTCTATTGTACCTACCTCAACTATCTCCTTTAGCATCTCATTCTATATACCCACCACCTGAGTCTGAGTCAATGAATCTCAGGATAATGGAGGATAAAGGAAGTGGGGTAGGTTCAGCTGTGATGAATGATACAGTAGGCTCGAAGGACCAAATGGTCTACTTCTGCTTCTATTTCTTGAGTTAGTCATAGAGTTATATAGTCATACAGCACAGAAACTAGCTATTCATCTCAACTTGTCCATGCATTGCATCGACACTAGACCCACTTGCCAGCATTTGGCCCATATCCCTCTAAACCTTTTCTGTCCATGTACCTAGTTTGCTCAACCTTTCCCTATAGCTCAGGCCCTTGAGTCCTGACAACATCCTTGTAAATCTTCTCTGCACCCTTTCCGCCTTGGCAACATCTTTCCTGTAACAGGGTAACCAAGACATGTAGATGGAGACACCAAGAACTGCAGATGCTGGAATCTTGCATAGAACACATGCTTCCACAGTGGACCAGGCAGCATCTTTAGAGGACATGGATATGCAATGTCTCAGGTCAGGCCCCTCCTTCGAACTGATTGTCGTAGGGGGGAGAAAGCTGAAAAAGTGGTGGGGATGGGACATAGATATCTAGGTCATCGGTAAAATGTGTACGAAGGAACTGCAGATGCTCGGTTAAATCGAAGATAGACACAAAAACCTGGAGTAACTTAACAGATCCGGCAGCATTTCTGGAGAAAAGGAATAGGTGACGTTTTGGGTCGAGATCCTTCTTCAAACTAAGAGTCGGGGAAAGGGAAACAAGATATATAGAAGGAACATAGTAAAAATGAATGAAGGACGATCAAGGAGGTGGATGATCAAGGAGGTGGAGACAACAATGGTCCGTTGTTGGCTGTGGGGTAGTGATAATGAGTTATACAGACAGTGGAACTCAACGGAGTGACAGTGAAACCAGTACAATGACTAGGGTGGGGGAGGTACGGAGAAATGTAATGGGGACGAAGTTGGGTCGAAGGGCCTCTTTCCATGTTGTTTGACTTTATGACTCTTGCAATTGCTGTTATGAAATTTTGTGGGATTGCTGACTCCTGTGGTCTAGATTGCAATAGTTCTCATACTTCTCTATTTATTGTTCTCCAACTGTCAACCTGAAGACCGTTGAGCTGGAAGCTGCTCAGGCCAAATATGAGGTGCTAGTCATAGATAGACAGGATTCAACTTCCGATGTTCCAGGGGAAAGAATCCAAGTCTGTCCAACCTCTCCTTGTAGCTAATGCCCCCTAATCTTGGCATCATTTCGGTAAACTTCCTTTGCGCCCTTTCCAAAGCTTTAACATTCTTCCCGTATTAGGAAAACTATAAGAGCTCACAATATTCCAAAGGGACCTAACCACAGGCCCTTCTGCCCAACTCATCCATAACGACCTAGAACCCTGTTTAAGCTAGTCCTACCTGCCAGCATTTGGCCCATATCTCTTTAACCTTTTCTAAAGCTGCATCATGATTTCCTGACTCTTATACTCAATGTCCCAACCATTGAAGACGAGCATACCATATGTTTTCTATCTACTTGTGTTGCCATGTTCAGACAGTTATAGACTTGGACCCCAAGATTCACCAATGGGTGCAGCAGAATGTGCTGGAGTAACTCAACGTGTCAGGTGGCGTTTCTGGGTATTAACAGTATATTCTATAAGTTTTGGCTACGTTGAATAGATTCTTCACGTTGAAAGTTGGAGAACAATAAATAGAGAAGTATGAGAACTATCGCAATCTAGGCCACAGGAAGTAGCAATCACACTAAATTTCATAACAGGTACAAGTGAGCAAGAGTCATAGAGTCAAACAACATGGAAACAGGCCCTTTGACCCAACTCGTCAAGGCCAACAAAGAAGCCCTGTCTGAGCTAGTCCCATTTCCCTGCATGGATAAACAAAGTTTGGCAATTGGAAAATCAGGAATCCACACTTGCAAACTGAAGATTTTTTATGTGTTGGCTACGTTGAAGAGATTCTTCAGGTTGAAAGTTGGAGAATAATAAATAAAGTATGAGAACTATTGCAATCTAGGCCACGGGAAGTCTGCAATCCCACAAAATTTCATAATAGGTACAAGCAATAGCAAGAGTCATCGAGTCAAACAACATGGAAACAGGCCCTTCGACCCAACTCGTCCATGCCGACCGACAAAGAAGCCCTGTCTAAGCTAGTCCCATTTGCCTGGATTTGGCCCATATCCCTCCAACTTTTTCTATCCATGTACCTCTCCAAATATCTTTTAAGTGCTGTTGTAGATGGGACTAGTGTAGATGGGGCATGTTGGTTGGCATGGGCAAATTGGACCAAAGGACTTGTTTCCATGCTGTATAACTCTATGATTCTATGACTCTATTGTACCTGCCTCAACTATCTCCTTTAGCATCTCATTCTATATACCCACCACCTGAGTCTGAGTCAATGAATCTCAGGATAATGGAGGATAAAGGAAGTGGGGTAGGTTCAGCTGTGATGAATGATACAGTAGGCTCGAAGGACCAAATGGTCTACTCCTGCTTCTATTTCTTGAGTTAGTCATAGAGTTATATAGTCATACAGCACAGAAACTAGCTATTCATCTCAACTTGTCCATGCATTGCATCGACACTAGACCCACTTGCCAGCATTTGGCCCATATCCCTCTAAACCTTTTCTGTCCATGTACCTAGTTTGCTCAACCTTTCCCTATAGCTCAGGCCCTTGAGTCCTGACAACATCCTTGTAAATCTTCTCTGCACCCTTTCCGCCTTGGCAACATCTTTCCTGTAACAGGGTGACCAAGACTTGTAGATGGAGACACCAGGAACTGCAGATGCTGGAATCTTGCATAGAACACATGCTTCCACAGTGGACCAGGCAGCATCTTTAGAGGACATGGATATGCAATGTCTCAGGTCAGGCCCCTCCTTCGAACTGATTGTCGTAGGGGGGAGAAAGCTGAAAAAGTGGGGGGGATGGGACATAGATATCTAGGTCATCGGTAAAATGTGTACGAAGGAACTGCAGATGCTCGGTTAAATCGAAGATAGACACAAAAACCTGGAGTAACTTAACAGATCCGGCAGCATTTCTGGAGAAAAGGAATAGGTGACGTTTTGGGTCGAGATCCTTCTTCAAACTAAGAGTCGGGGAAAGGGAAACAAGATATATAGAAGGAACATAGTAAAAATGAATGAAGGACGATCAAGGAGGTGGATGATCAAGGAGGTGGAGACAACAATGGTCCGTTGTTGGCTGTGGGGTAGTGATAATGAGTTATACAGACAGTGGAACTCAACGGAGTGACAGTGAAACCAGTACAATGACTAGGGTGGGGGAGGTACGGAGAAATGTAATGGGGACGAAGTTGGGTCGAAGGGCCTCTTTCCATGTTGTTTGACTTTATGACTCTTGCAATTGCTGTTATGAAATTTTGTGGGATTGCTGACTCCTGTGGTCTAGATTGCAATAGTTCTCATACTTCTCTATTTATTGTTCTCCAACTGTCAACCTGAAGACCGTTGAGCTGGAAGCTGCTCAGGCCAAATATGAGGTGCTAGTCATAGATAGACAGGATTCAACTTCCGATGTTCCAGGGGAAAGAATCCAAGTCTGTCCAACCTCTCCTTGTAGCTAATGCCCCCTAATCTTGGCATCATTTCGGTAAACTTCCTTTGCGCCCTTTCCAAAGCTTTAACATTCTTCCCGTATTAGGAAAACTATAAGAGCTCACAATATTCCAAAGGGACCTAACCACAGGCCCTTCTGCCCAACTCATCCATACCGACCAAGAACCCTGTTTAAGCTAGTCCTACCTGCCAGCATTTGGCCCATATCTCTTTAACCTTTTCTAAAGCTGCATCATGATTTCCTGACTCTTATACTCAATGTCCCAACCATTGAAGACGAGCATACCATATGTTTTCTATCTACTTGTGTTGCCATGTTCAGACAGTTATAGACTTGGACCCCAAGATTCACCAATGGGTGCAGCAGAATGTGCTGGAGTAACTCAACGTGTCAGGTGGCGTTTCTGGGTATTAACAGTATATTCTATAAGTTTTGGCTACGTTGAATAGATTCTTCACGTTGAAAGTTGGAGAACAATAAATAGAGAAGTATGAGAACTATCGCAATCTAGGCCACAGGAAGTAGCAATCACACTAAATTTCATAACAGGTACAAGTGAGCAAGAGTCATAGAGTCAAACAACATGGAAACAGGCCCTTTGACCCAACTCGTCAAGGCCAACAAAGAAGCCCTGTCTGAGCTAGTCCCATTCCCCTGCATGGATAAACAAAGTTTGGCAATTGGAAAATCAGGAATCCACACTTGCAAACTGAAGATTTTTTATGTGTTGGCTACGTTGAAGAGATTCTTCAGGTTGAAAGTTGGAGAATAATAAATAAAGTATGAGAACTATTGCAATCTAGGCCACGGGAAGTCTGCAATCCCACAAAATTTCATAATAGGTACAAGCAATAGCAAGAGTCATCGAGTCAAACAACATGGAAACAGGCCCTTCGACCCAACTCGTCCATGCCGACCGACAAAGAAGCCCTGTCTAAGCTAGTCCCATTTGCCTGCATTTGGCCCATATCCCTCCAACTTTTTCTATCCATGTACCTCTCCAAATATCTTTTAAGTGCTGTTGTAGATGGGACTAGTGTAGATGGGGCATGTTGGTTGGCATGGGCAAATTGGACCAAAGGACTTGTTTCCATGCTGTATAACTCTATGATTCTATGACTCTATTGTACCTGCCTCAACTATCTCCTTTAGCATCTCATTCTATATACCCACCACCTGAGTCTGAGTCAATGAATCTCAGGATAATGGAGGATAAAGGAAGTGGGGTAGGTTCAGCTGTGATGAATGATACAGTAGGCTCGAAGGACCAAATGGTCTACTCCTGCTTCTATTTCTTGAGTTCGTCATAGAGTTATATAGTCATACAGCACAGAAACTAGCTATTCATCTCAACTTGTCCATGCATTGCATCGACACTAGACCCACTTGCCAGCATTTGGCCCATATCCCTCTAAACCTTTTCTGTCCATGTACCTAGTTTGCTCAACCTTTCCCTATAGCTCAGGCCCTTGAGTCCTGACAACATCCTTGTAAATCTTCTCTGCACCCTTTCCGCCTTGGCAACATCTTTCCTGTAACAGGGTGACCAAGACTTGTAGACGGAGACACCAGGAACTGCAGATGCTGGAATCTTGCATAGAACACATGCTTCCACAGTGGACCAGGCAGCATCTTTAGAGGACATGGATATGCAATGTCTCAGGTCAGGCCCCTCCTTCGAACTGATTGTCGTAGGGGGGAGAAAGCTGAAAAAGTGGGGGGGATGGGACATAGATATCTAGGTCATCGGTAAAATGTGTACGAAGGAACTGCAGATGCTCGGTTAAATCGAAGATAGACACAAAAACCTGGAGTAACTTAACAGATCCGGCAGCATTTCTGGAGAAAAGGAATAGGTGACGTTTTGGGTCGAGATCCTTCTTCAAACTAAGAGTCGGGGAAAGGGAAACAAGATATATAGAAGGAACATAGTAAAAATGAATGAAGGACGATCAAGGAGGTGGATGATCAAGGAGGTGGAGACAACAATGGTCCGTTGTTGGCTGTGGGGTAGTGATAATGAGTTATACAGACAGTGGAACTCAACGGAGTGACAGTGAAACCAGTACAATGACTAGGGTGGGGGAGGTACGGAGAAATGTAATGGGGACGAAGTTGGGTCGAAGGGCCTCTTTCCATGTTGTTTGACTTTATGACTCTTGCAATTGCTGTTATGAAATTTTGTGGGATTGCTGACTCCTGTGGTCTAGATTGCAATAGTTCTCATACTTCTCTATTTATTGTTCTCCAACTGTCAACCTGAAGACCTTTGAGCTGGAAGCTGCTCAGGCCAAATATGAGGTGCTAGTCATAGATAGACAGGATTCAGCGGCAGTGTTAGCACTGTGGTAACAGACAGTATCTGAACCCTTGATGTCCAGGTGCAATGATCTGCCAGAGAAAGTAAAAACAGAAGGGACTTGTTTCATGTTCTATTAGCTTCTGGGCAAAGACAGAACAGAATAATGTTAACAGTTATTAGGCATTTCTTTTATATAACTCTGCCTATGCACCCTAGTTAGGCAATGCGCCCAGAGATATCTTTGTAAAGTGATTTTGCAAGACAGTAATTTTGTTGTGTGCCAATTTTAATTGAAAGGTTGGGAGGAATGAAGCAACATATCCAGTTACAGTAAGTCTTGGGTCAACACAGTTCCTTCCCTTCCCATTTATGCAAATTAAATGTAAAAGATGCATTCAAACAAAGCTCAGGCAGAACCTGCATGAGCACGTGTTGAAATCTGATGCCATGGCAGAAAGGTATTACTTTGCAAAGGATGCACCTTTAAGAAGGAGATGACGAGGAATTTCTTTAATTCAGTTTAGTTTAGAGATAAAGTGCAGAAATAGGCCCTTCAGCCCACCGAGTCCACGCCGACCAGCGATCACCCATACACTAGTTCTGTCCTATATTCTAGAGGCAATTTTACAGAAGCCAATTCACCTACAAAACTGCAGCAAAGAATGATTAAAGATAGCCAAAGGTCTCCACTGAGGTAGATGGAAGGTCAGGACCACTCTCGACTTGTTTATAGGACTGCTCAGTTGCTTGATAACCGCCAGGAAGAAACTGTCCCCGATTCTGGAGGTGTGCGTTTTTACCTTCTGCTCTCAGATGTTGGCTGTCTGTGTGGAGTTTGCACATTCCTGTGCTGTACCATTCCATTGTCCATGCGTTTGAAGTGAGCGGCAGATGGTTTCAGATTTCAGTGTTGATATGTAAATGCCTGAGGTGTACTAATGACAGCTGACAATTTGCATTTATGTGCCACGTCATCCGGTTTGGCAGAATGAACTCTGTAACCATAAGAGTTGGAGTGAAGAAGAGGCAGAAAAAATCAGGTCTTGGTTTTCTTTTGGAACTGGAGTGATAAAGAGGTAAGAAAAACCAGATTGCGAGTCACATCCAACAGTCAAACGGTTTGTGATTATTTCCCAATTGTGTCCATTACAAGACTGAGTCATCTGCAGAGGTGGGTGCAGGGCCGTCTTAATGCATGGGCCTGATGGGCACTTGCCTGGGGCCCCACGAGCATAGGGGCCCCATGCTGATCTGTGTATGTTAAGTGACTTGCAATAAATAAATACTACTTTAAAAATGTAGGTTCAATAAGTGCTTTTTTCGCAACATTTTCGGTCCCTCAGTGTTTCTTTCGCAACATTTTCCATCCCTAAGTGCTTCTCACAGCGATCTGTTTCGCAACAATTAGCTCCCTAAGTGCTTTGCTTTTCCATCCCTAAGTGCTTCTCACAGCGATCTGTAAGTGCTTTTTGCAACAATGTAGCACCCTAAGTCCATCGCTAAGTGCTTTTCGCCGGCACGACAGGGGGGGGCTGGTAGGGAAATACATACATACATATGCTGGGGCCCCTACGACAACTACTCCTGCGAGTAGTTGTCGTAGGGGCCCCAGTACACTGCTTTGCCCGGGGCCCATAATGCTGTAAAGATGTCCCTGGGTGGGTGTGGTTTTAATCTTGGAGAGGATAATTTGTTTTCACCGACAATATTGCCCTTGTGCGTGATGAGGATTAATGCCTAGAAAATGTCAAACCTTTACATTTGTCTTTACATGGTGTCTCAAATTAAGACGCTCATTTTTACTTCTGCCAAGAAATGGATTTTAAATGTCAGCAAGCTCAAATGTATTTGTCAGGCACTTTTTACCTTTCACCCTCCTTCCAGAGAAAGGAAATTCAATATTCTACTTCACTATCTCCGACTCCACTAAGTTTTACATGAACTCTTCTTTGAAACATCCACACAGATGGCAGGCCCTCTTTAACAGCATATCTTACCCCTACAATCTCAAATAGTCCCAGTAACCTTGCTATCGTGTGGGAACAAAGAACTGCAGATGCTGGTTAATAAACCACCATGCCACTGTGCTGCCCTATCAAGACCATTCTTCAAACCTGAACCAAAACATCACCTATCTATGTTCTCCAGAGATGCTACCTGACCCGTTGAGTTACTCCAGCGCTTATTGTCCTTTTGTTTAGCATCTGCAGTTCCTAGTTTCTACTTTTGAGAAATATTTAGGTGCACAGATCAATCCATAGATAAATGGATGCACAAATGGAGAGAAATGGGGCAAATGTATCACAGCTGTGAGATTTAGCTAAGGCCAATATCTGTACATGGGATGAGGCAATATTCACAGTAAACTGGCCAAATCTGTACAGTACATGGGGTGGCACGGTGGCGCAGCAATAGAGTTGTTGCCTTGCAGCACCAGAGACCTGGGTTTGATCCTGACTATGGGTGCTGTCTGTATGGAGTTTGTACGTTTTTTCTGTGACCACGTGGGTTTTCTGCAGGTGCTCCAGTTTCCTCCCACAATCCAAAGACGTACAGGATTGCGGGTTAATTGGCTTCTGTAAATGGTAAATTGTCCCTAGTGTGTAGGATAGTGCTAGTGTGCGTGGGTTGCTGTTTGATGTGGACCCGGTAGGCTGAAGGGCTGTTTCCGCACTGTATCTCTAAACTAAATCAAATCTGATCTGTTAACTGGTAAAGTGACAGTCACTGAAAATAAATCTATAATGATACATGACCAGTTTCTGTCCCTTAGTGACGGGGACTCTACTTAGCAACAAGTACAGGTATTACCAACTGATTGCCACAGAGACCTGACTCCCTACCATTGACTCCATCTATAGTTCACATTACCTCGGAAAAGCAGTTAAGATAATATTGGCTGCTTACAACCCAGCGGTATGAACGTTGATTTCTCTAATTTCAAGTGACTCGCAATCCCTCCCGCACCCCCCCCCCCCCCCCACCCCTCCCCCACCCTAATGTTCCTACCAGTTCCACTGTTCACATCCTCGTATCCTTCTCGTTAGCACACCTTCCCCGAACAACAATGGCCCATTATGGACTCCACCCTTCCTGAGATCATCTGTTGCTGGCCCAGATTTGTTCTGCCCTTTTCTCCCTTCCAGTTTCCCATTCCACCCAACCTCTATCTTTAAGTCTGAAAAAGGGTTCCGACCCAAAACGTCACCTATTCCTTTTCTCCAGAGATGCTGCATGACCCACTGAGTTACCACAGCACTTTGTGTCTTTCTTCAGTATAAACCAGTATCTGCAATTCCTTCCTGCACATCCCAACATAATCAAAGACTTGTCCCACCCTGGTCATTCCTTCTTCTCCCTGCTTCTGTCCAACAGAAGCTTGCAAGAGCTCACCACCAGACTCAGGAACAGTGTCTTCCCCTCCATTATCAGACTCCTGAACAGTCCTTCCATAAGCTATGGCACTGTCCGATGCACTTCTACACTTTTGTGGACATTGGACTTGGTGCACTACAAGTATTATAAGAAAATAACTGCAGATGCTGGTACAAATCGATTTATTCACAAAATGCTGGAGTAACTCAGCAGGTCAGGCAGCATCTCGGGAGAGAAGGAATGGGTGATGTTTCGGATCGAGACCCTTCTTCAGATCTCGACCCGAAACGTCACCCATTCCTTCTCTCCCGAGATGTTGCCTGACCTGCTGAGTTACTCCAGCATTTTGTGAATAAATGGTGCACTACAATGCTGAGAACTATATTCTGCACTCAGTATCTTCCCCTTTGCTCCATCTACAGTACTTGAGTTTGTACTGATTGTATTTAGTTTTGTTCTGTTTATTGTTATGTGCACTGAGGTCTAGCAAAAAACTTGTTTTTGTGTGCTTTCCAGCCAGCAAAAAGACTATACATGATTACAATCAAGCCGTCCACAGTGTACAGATACAGGATAAAGGGAATTATGTTTAGTGCAAAATAAAGTCCGGCAAAGATCCATTAAAGAACTTAGATGGCATGCAAAGCATTTCTTTTCGTTGTACCTCAGCACATTTTGTTCAAGATGGCCGCGCCGTTGTGTTTGGCTGCCTGCCACTGTATGTTTCTTTTTTTTTTTTCCTAATCAGATGTGCAGCACTTTGGTCAACGTGGGTTGTTTTTAAATGTGCTATACAAATAAAATTGACTTGACTTGACTTGAATAATAAACCTAATGCTAAAGTTACACTAACATGAAAAACTAAACCGCGTACAGAAAAACAAGTCTGGCACAGATCCTAGCAGCTGGGATGGACACAAGGAACAGCAATATAGACAATAGACAATAGACAATAGGTGCAGGAGTAGGCCATTCTACCCTTCGAGCCAGCACCACCATTCAATGTGATCATGGCTGATCATTCACAATCAGTACCCCGTTCCTCCCCTCTCCCCATACCCCCTGACTCCACTATCATTAAGAGCTCTATCTAACTCTCTCTTGAAAGCATCCAGAGAATTGACCTCCACTGCCTTCTGCGGCAGAGATTTCCACAGATTTACAACTCTCTGAGTGAAAAAGTTTTTCCACATCTCCGTTCGAAGTGGCCCACCCCTTATTCTTAAACTGTGGCCCCTGTTTCTGGACACCCCCAACATTGGGAACATGTTTCCTGCCTCTAGCGTGTCCAATCCCTTAATAATCTTATATGTTTCAATATATGACAAAGCAGATGACAAAAGCTGATTAAGAGAGTATGAAATGCATCAGAATGAACATTAACTGCAGAAGAGTGTGAGCAGAATAAATATACGCCCTGAGAAAATGTAACTGTTATTCCACAGTAAAATCGCAATGTAAGGGAAAAAAGATATTAAAGAACTGGTTTGTGCTGGTATTTTGGGCAAATAAAGAGAAAAGAATATTGATTGAAATTTTTCAGAAATTACTGAAGTCTGAGAGGTTACCAGAAGATTTTCAAAAGCCAAAGTGACTTCGCTGTTCAAAGAATGGAGAAAGTCAGTAGGCAGGGAACTATAGGCCAGTTAGTTTAACAATTATTATTGGCAAGTCGCTAGAGTCAATAATCAAAGAGCAAATAGCTAAACATCTTGGCAAAGTGAACATAAATAAACCTAGCCCACATGGTTTTACAGTAGCATAGAGTCATACAGCATAAAACAGGCCCTTCGGCCCAACACACCCATACTGACCAACATGCCCCATCTACACTGGTCCCACCAGCCATATCCCTCCAAACCTTTCCTATTCATGCCCCTGTCCAAATTTCTTTTACCAGTATATTTGCTCGTATTCTTTTAGGATGTAATAGGAAGAGCTGAAAGAGGGGAACCATGTAGATGTAGTCCATTTAGTCAGAGTCATAGAGTTATATAGTGTGGAAGCAGGCCCTTTGACCCAACTTGCCCATATCATGCAACATATCCCAGCTACACTAGTCCCACCTGCCTGTGTTTGGCCCATATCTCCTAAATCTATCCTATCCATGTACATAGAAACATAGAAACATAAAAAATAGGTGTAGGAGTAGGCCATTCGGCCCTTCGAGCCTGCACCGCCATTCAATATGATCATGGCTGATCATCCAACTCAGTATCCTGTACCTGCCTTCTCTCCATACCCCCTGATCCCTTTAGCCACAAGGGCCACATCTAACTCCCTCTTAAATATAGCCAATGAACTGGCCTCAACTACCTCTGTGGCAGAGAATTCCACAGACTCACCACTCTCTGTGTGAAGAAATGTTTTCTCATCTCGGTCCTAAAAGACTTCCCCCTTATCCTTAAGCTGTGACCCCTGGTTCTGGACTTCCCCAACATCGGGAACAATCTTCCCGCATCTAGCCTGTCCAACCCTGTAAGAATTTTATATGTTTCAATAAGATCCCCCCTCAGTCTTCTAAATTCCAGCGAGTATAAGCCTAGTCTATCCAATCTTTCTTCATATGAAAGTCCTGCCATCCCAGGGATCAATCTGGTGAACCTTCTCTGTACTCCCTCTAAGGCTAGAAAGTATTTCCTCAGATTAGGAGAAAAAAACTGTACACAATACTCCAGGTGCGGTCTCACCAAGGCGCTGTACAACTGCAGCAGAACCCCCCTGCTCCTATACTCAAATCCTCTTGCTATGAATGCTAACATACCATTCGCTTTCTTCACTGCCTGCTGCACCTGCACGCTTGCTTTCAATGACTGGCGCACCATGACACCCAGGTCACGTTGCATATCCCCTTTTCCTAATTGGTCACCATTCAGGTAATACTCTGCTTTCCTGTTCTTGCCGCCAAAGTGGATAACCTCACATTTATCCACATTATATTGCATCTGCCATGCATTTGCCCACTCTCCTAATCTATCCAAGTCACTCTGCAGCCTCCTAGCATCCTCCTCGCAGCTAACACTGCCACCCAGCTTCGTGTCATCCGCAAACTTAGAGATGTTGCATTCAATTCCCTCGTCCAAATCATTAATATATATTGCAAATAACTGGGGTCCCAGCACTGAGCCTTGCGGTACCCCACTAGTCACTGCCTGCCATTCCGAAAAGGACCCGTTTATTCCTACTCTTTGCTTCCTGTCCGCCAACCAATTCTCTATCCACCTCAACACTGAACCCCCAATACCGTGTGCTTTAAGTTTGTACCCCAATCTCCTCTGTGGGACCTTGTCGAAGGCCTTCTGAAAGTCCAGATATAACACATCGACTGGTTCTCCCTTATCCACTCTATTAGTTACATCCTCTATAAGATTCGTCAGGCATGATTTGCATGATTTGCATGATTTTCATGTACGTGTCTAATTGTTTCTTACATGTTGCAATCGTTCCTGCCTCAGCTCCCTCCTCTGGCAGCTCGTTCCATTCACATACCATCCTCTGTGTGCAAAAGTTACTCCTCAGATTCCTAGTAAATCTCTCCCCCCTTTAACCTTAGACCTATGTCCTCTTTAGATTCACAAAAGGCATTTGATAAGGTGCCACATTGGTGGCTGCTGCATACATTCAAAGGCCATGGTGTCAGAAGAAGTGTGTTAGAACGGATTGAAAACTGTCTGTCTCATAGAAACCAGAGATTTGGAATACATGGGACCTTTCCAGACTGGAAGGAGGTACCTAATAGAATACCACACGGCTCAAGATTTAAATTGTGCACTATTTACAATAATGTCATGAAGGAAGGAACATTATGTGAGATTCACAAATTTGCCTAATATGGATATTTTATAATAGGTGGAAAAGCACAGAGAATCATAGAGTAATTCAGCACAGAAACACGCCCTTTGGCCCAAATGGACCAGGCCGACCAAGATGCCCCATCTATGCTAGTCCCATGTATCCACGTTTGACCCATATCCCTCTAAACCTTTCCTATCTATGTACCTGTCCATGTGTCTTTTAAATGCTGTCATATGACCCATGTGATTCTGTGAATTTACAAAGGAATATAGTTAGATTGAGTGTGTAGAAAGGAACCGCAGATGCTGGTTTATAGCAAAGATAGACACAAAGTGCTGGAGTAATTCAACATGTCAGGCAGGATCTCTGGAGGAAAAAGATGGGTGACGTTTGATTTCTCTCATTTAGGGACGCAAATTAGAGGAACAGCACCTCATATTTTGCTTGGGCAGCTTACAACCCAGCGGTGTGAACGTTGATTTCTTTAATTTTAAGTATTCTTGTATTCCTTCGTTATCACCTCTTCCCCAGCCAACAATGGGCCATTATGGGCTTCACCCTTCCTTGGTCATCTTTTACCGGCCTGATTTGTTCTGGCCTTTTCCTACCTCCAGTTCCCTCCCCACTATCTTCAATTTGAAGAAGGGCTCCAACCTGAAACGTCACCCATCCTTTTTCTCCAGAGATGCTGCTTGACCCACTGAGTTATTACTGCACTTTGTGTCCATCTTTTAGTTAGATTGGGTGATGGGTAAAAGGCCGGCAAACTGAGTTTAACATGGGGAGGGGCACTTTGGCAAGCTCAATTAAAAGGAAGATCATTATCTCAATGAAGAAACAATTCTAATGTGAGAGGGAAAAGGGATTATGTGTTCTAGTGCATGAATCACAGACATTAGTGGGCAGATCCAATGTTGGACAACATTTTTCCCGACATTACAAAAAGGTTGTAGTTAGACAAACAAGTTTTATTTCTACAGGGTGTGGATGAGGCCACATCTGGAATACAGTTTATGTCCCCTTAATTTAAAAAAAAGATGATAGCATTAGAGATATTGCCAAGGTCATTCAGCAGATTCCACTAGGAGGGACCCTGCAGAGGGGGAAGGGGAGTGGCCACCGAGAACAAAAGACCATTGGGACTCTAATGAGTACTTTTGTAACTTTGTCAGTGCCAGATACGTAGCGACTCTTTGCGTACTTGTGTATTGTGTGCAAAAACAAAGAATTTCACCATAGCTAGGTATATGTGACAATAAAGTATCATTGAATCAAATTCACTCTTTTATCCTTGATCATTTCTACCTTCTCCCTGATGACATACTTATTTTAAATTTAGTTTAGCTTAGTTTAATTTTGAGATACAGTGTGGAAACAGGCCCTTTGGCCCATTGAGTCTGTGCCGACCAACAATCACCCATACCCTAGTTCTATCCTGTACCCTAGGGACAATTTATAAAGCTAATTAACTTAAAATTAATCTCCAAACCTGTATGTCATTGGAAGGTGGAAGAGCATAGAGAATTATGAGTAATTCAGTACAGAAACATGCCCTTTTGGCCCAATATCCCTTGCATTGAAATAAACATTCTTCAGCCCATATACGTCACCATATTCCATCACCTCTCCCTGCCGATCCTTCCATAGAAACTTACTAGTTCTAACCTCTCCCTTAGAGTCATAGTAATGGCTGAAGAGCCTGTTTCTGTGCTATATCTCTAAAAAGATAATTTGATAAAATATACTGCCTGTGATTCAAACACGTTCAAAATCTGACACTACTTGAATATAAATTTAATTTTTTCATACCACTTGTAAAAATCTCTGAAAAGCCTTCCCTATTTTGCATGGGATCTGTGACTTTTAAAATGTTATACTGAGGTGCAATTAATGCTAAAGATCTGGTTAACGCCAAATTAAATGTTATGTGCATACCCTGTAATTCCCTAACAAGAATATTTCAAAACTTAAGGGGATATTAAAACTTGAAACAATTTTTAAAAAGATTATTTACTGCATTTCAACTTCTACTTTAACTATATATGCACACTCCAATCTTTATTGCCTGTAAGAATCTTATTTTTATTTTATTGTGTTTGTTTATTCAGCCAATTTGATTAAATGCTAGAAATCAACGTAACTGCAGTATCTTTAATGTACCTATTCCTCAAAGACTTCTAGAAGTTACAAGGAAAGATTATATCATGGATTAGGAGATATTAGTTTCAATGAGAGGCAGGACAACCATGAAATAGACACAAAGTGCTGAAGTAACTGCAGGTCAGTCAGGCAGCATCTCTGGAGAACATGGACGGGTGACATTTCAGGACGGGACTTTTCTTCAGACCCACTTGATTTGTTTTCTCTGGAGCATCGGAAGTTGAGGGGAGACCTGATGGAAGTGTATACAATTATGAGAACACAGATAGGATAGTCAGTAAGAACCTTTTTTTCCCCCAGGGTGGAAATGCCAAAGACCAGAAGGCATAGCCTTAAGGTGAGAGGAGCAAAGTTTAAAGGGGATGTGCAAGGCAACATTTTTTTAACACAGAGAGTGGTGGGTGCCTGGAGCGCGCTACGAGAAGTGGTCGAGGAGGCACCATGATCGTGGTGTTTGAGACTTTTAGAAAAACACGTATATGCAGAAAATGGAGGGATATGGATCATTTGCTGGCAGATGACATTGCTTTATTGTGGCATTATGCTCAGCACAGAGATTAGAGGCCAAAGGGTCTGTTTTTGTGCTGTCCTGTTCTGTCGTCTATACTCAAAACAGCTATGGATTCACGTGGGTGAAGGTTTCATAATATACAGGAGGATAGATTAGAGTGAACAAGAGAAATCACTTCTAATGGGTTGTGAAATCATGGGCAGGGAGCATAACCATTAAATTAAAGCCAATAATTTTAGGAATGAAGTTATGTCACTTCTACGACAGGGCAAGGAAGTAGCTTGGAAGTTGCTTCAAGGAATGTTAATTGGCAATTGTTTCCATCGATCCAAGACTGATAAGTCTTTGAGTCTTTGTAGACACAAGGAACTGCAGAAACAAAGTGCTAGGGTAACTCAGCAGGTCAGGCAGCATATCTGGAGAACATGGAAAGGTGACATTTCGGGACGACACCCTTGTTCAGTCTTTGTTGGTCTGGAATGTTATGCCAACTGAAGCTATGGATATACATGTGAGCTATGGATCTGCCATAATCCTTTTGCACAGCTGAATAGGTTCAAGGGACGAAATTACCAATATATTTTCCTATATCTGACATTCTCTTAATCAACTCAGAGAAGGAATTCTGACATTCTCTTAATCAACTCAGAGAAGGAATTCTGCATGAAGCAGTGGACAAAGAGTTTAGGTTTGGATTTATTACTGTCACATGTACCGAGGTAGAGGGAAAAGCTTTTTTTTACATGTTATCCAAACATATCAGACATACTATACATGAAAACAATCAAGTTAATTTCAAGTACAATAGTTAGACCAAAGGGGAAGATACAAAATGTTTCACAGCATTGTAACACATCAGTTCCATAAACAAAGTACAATGTCCGCAATGGGATAGAGGTGAATCTCTAGCTTATGGAAGGAACCTGATAACAGAGGGGAAGAAGTTCTTCTTGAGTCTGGTTCCGTATCTTCTGGTGCATGGGAAGAGGGAGAAGATGGAATGACTGGGGTGGGGCAATTCCTTGATTAAGTTGGCAGCTTTTCCGAGGCAATGTGAAGTGCAGAAGGTGGGAGGTCTGGGCTGTGTGATGAACTGGGCTACATCTAAAACTCTCTGGAATTTCTTGCAGGCTTGGGCAGAGCTTTTCCCAAATCCCAGGCTGTGATGTAACCCAACAGTCTATGGTGCATCTATAGAGGCTCCTGTAGTTTCCTGTAGAATACAGCCAAAGCATTACGTTATATCGCCTTGGCTGGACTGTTTGGCATTCATCTGCTGAAACTATCTCAAGGTCACCATCGGGGCAAGATTGAAACAGAAAAATTGTACCAAACTTGTCTAAGATTAGAGCTATCCTAACCCTAACCAAGACTCATTACCCTTTTACACCTTTGCACTATAGACTTCAATGGTTCAATGATTCTTTGTTGTCACGTATGCACAGTGCAGTGAAATTGTTTTGCACTTTAGGAAGCAAAACCCACCGTCTGTTATGCCTCTCGGAGTGTAATCAGTGTGTGGGGGAACAGTATGTGTGATGATACCATTAAAATGCAGAATATATCTCATCTATCAATTCACAGTTTTTTTGTTATTTTTCTTTTTAAATGTTTTCCCCCAGCATAATCTCTCTGATTTTATTATTTCTTACTCTTTCTGCCCATTTCCCTCCCATCCTTTCTTCCCAGTCCCCTCTTTCATGCAGTTTCCCTTGTATTGCTCTAACACACACCCTGCACAAATTTTACTTTCATATATATATGTGTGTGTGTGTGTGTGTGTGTGTGTGTGTGTGTGTGTGTGTGTGTACGTGTGTGTGTGCGTGTGTGTGCGTGTGTGTGTGTGTGTGTGTGTGTGTGTGTGTGTGTGTGTGTGTGTGTGTGTGTGTGTGTGTGTGTGTGTGTGCCTGTGTGCGAGAGGCAAGATAGAGATAAATGGATCTCAAAGTTCCTTCTCATGGATCAGAATCAACTTTGATTTAAAGCAACGCTCTATTTCTTTCTTTATCTTATTTTTCACTTGATGTACATAAACCATAAAGGCAATTCGATCTTTATAGTTTATGTATATGCATATATATATATGCATATACATAAACTATAAAGGTCGAATTGCCTTTATAGAGAAATAAGATAAAGAAAGAAACACACACACACACACACATATATATATATATATATATATATATATATATATATGTGTGTGTGTGTGTGTTTCTTTCTTTATCTTATTTCTTTATCATATATATATATATATATATATATATATATAGTTTCTTTCTTGTGATTTCCTCTAATTATTTGTTTAGCAACCTTTTTCTTTTAATCTACCTCCCTCTCTCTCTCTCTTTCTCTCTCGTCATGCACACACTTCTCAGCACATGGTTCTCCCTATCATGATCACTGTTCCCTCACATACATTTCATTAGGGCCTACCCATACACATTCTTAATCAGTGACATCAAACCTATTGTATAAGAAGATAACTGCAGATGCTGGTACAAATCGAAGGTTTTTATTCACAAAATGCTGGAGTAACTCAGCAGGTCAGGCAGCATCTCGGGAGAGAAGGAATGGGTGACGTTTCGGGTCGAGACCCTTCTTCAGACTGAGGGTCTATTTCAAACCTATTTCCTGAAATCCTAATATTGTGAATAAAATAACTATGAACACGTGTCAAGATATGTTTTTCATTCTATATTAGTGTAATAAAATGTAATGCATACATACATACACTGATACAGGAGTGTTAGCTTTAGACATGAATAATGTACATTACTACCATAGTTTAGTTTTGAATTTAACATATAATTGAGGGAGTTGATGCAATATAGTGGTAACCCTCACTTTTGTGAAAAATCAGTTACATGCATGAACACGATCCTTACCCACTACCCTACAACCTGTAAAAATTTCATATTTAAATTCAACCGATAAGTTGGTCAAATAACATAGGCACCTTGTTTTTTTTCTGATTTATGGATTTTTCAAATGTAAATATCTCATAATGACATATTTGTGGGTTAGCAGTATATTGCACCAACCCCCTCAATTTTAAATCATTCAAAATTGAATTTCATAAACAAGGATAACACTTTTTATTTCTGTCATTCATGGTAAGATTTACATAATTTTGTGTGCGAGATATACACCATAAACAAAAGACACTTGTGTAAATCAAAAATAAATGGAGGCCTGGCTTTACCCAATTTTTTGTTTTATTTCTGGGCAGTTAATATTAAAAATATGAATTTCTGGTTGGAAGAAATAGATCATCAACCAGACTGGTTAAAAATGGAAAAGGAAGATTGTTTACCTTTTGATATTGGTTCGATATTATTTGCTACGTCTAAATTAAACAAAAAAATTTATAGGGAAAACCCTATAATATTTAGTGCTACACGAATTTGGAAACAATTAAAAAAGACATTAAAATTAGATAATTTATCACTTTTTCTTCCAATTGTGAATAATCCTTTGTTTAAGCCTTCATGGGTAGACAGGGGTTTTACACAATGGAAGGATTATGGAATTAAAAATATGGGACAACTTTATAAGGAAGGCACCTTTCTGACATTTCAGGAGTTGCAACAGACTTATGGTCTTCGTGGAAATGATTATTTCAGATATCTTCAACTTAGAGATTATGTAAAATCGAACTCCCAAAATTTTCGAATTAGAAATTCAGAAATTCTTGATGAATGTTGGAACAAACATCCTAATACAGAAAAATTAATATCTTATATATATAATATCTTATTAGACAGTGACATTCCCTCCACGGACTTATACAGACAAAAATGGGAAAAAGAATTAAACCAAGTAATTACGAAAGATACTTGGGAAGAAAGTTTGCAACATATACATCAGTGTTCACTAAACGCCAGACATTCTCTAATACAATTTAAAGTAATACATAGGTTACACTATTCAAAAACAAAACTACATAAAATTTTCCAACTTATCTCACCTAAATGTGATAAATGTCAACATTTAGAAGCTACATTATTTCATATGTTCGCAAACTGTATAAAAATTAAAAAATTCTGGGTAAATATTTTTAGCATAATATCTAAAGTAACCAGCACACAATTGGACCCAGATCCAAAATTAATTATACTCGGAATATTAGAATTAAATCAAACATTTAGAACAATACAAAGAAACTTTATGGATTATAGTTTAATAACGGGAAAAAAATTAATTCTAAAATTTTGGAAAGGCCCTACGGTCCCCACAATCAAAATGTGGATTATAGAAATGACGGAGACCTTAAACGTGGAAAGAATCAGATTTTCCCTGTTGGACAAACAGGAATTATTCATTGGAATATGGTCTCCTTTTATTGATTACTTAAAGGGTCAGAATGGTTCAGCACAGGAACCTGACTAGCACTCGGACTAAAGAATGGATGAAATGCTATACTTTGAAATGTACGTATATATCTCGAATGAAGTTTTTGTTATTTTAATAAATTTTTCCATTCTTCTTTAACTAACTTTTTCCTTATCTTTATAATTTGTTTTTGTTTTTGTTTTTATTTTGTTTCTCTCTCTTTTCTTTCTTTACTTCATCTATTTCTTTAGTTCTATCTAGTTTAAAAAAAAAAAGGGGGCAAAAGGTATTGGAGACAATATAATAATAATTGACAATATTATCAATTTAAAAATGTATGACTGTAAAGATGTACCTATCTCCAATAAAAATTTATCTCAAAAAATAAATAAATAAAAGATCAGGTCCTGAGTTATACCAGCTCTTCACCTTCCCCCCCTTGGCCGAAGAAGGGTCCCAACCTGAAACATCACCCATCCTTTGCCCACCAAGATCGCACTGACCAACGATAGTACTATCCTACACACGAGGGACAATTTACAATTTTTAACCGAAGTCAATTAACCTACAAACCCGTACATCTTTGAAATTTGGGATGAAACCGGAGTACCCGGAGAAAACACACGCGGTCTCAGGTAGAACGTACAAACACTGTCCAGACAGCACCCATAGTCAGGATTGAACCCAGGTCTCCGGCACTGTAAGGCAACAACTCTACCGCTGCACCACCATTCCGCACTAGTTTAGTTTTGTTTATTATTGTCACGTGTACGAGGCACAGTGGAAAGCTTTTGTTTGCCTGCTGACCAGTCAAAGACTATACATGAATACACTCAAGCTGTCCAGAGAGCACAGATACAAGATAACGGGTAAAATATGTAGTGCAAAGATTTATCATTGAAGTCTGGTAAAGTCTGATTAAATATAGTTCAACGGTCCCTAATGAGGGAGATTCTACGATTCTATGATTGAGAATCAAAGAGTTGGTTGCTTATTGGTTTTGGCCATAAGCTTTTATACAAGATTCTTGCTCCAAGATGGCACAGTGGTGTAGTGGAAATATTCAATCAGTACATCCAAAGTTTAAAGATCATAGACCCGGGTTCGATCCTGACCTCAGGTGCTGTCTGTGTGGAGGTGGCATTTTCTCATCAATTCCAGACTCCCACTTATTTCCCTGAAATCTATTAATCATCTATAGTTTCCTTTACTTAGTAGATATTCACATAGTTAGCTGCTTAGTAATGCTTACTGATAGCATGGGTGGTGAGAGCAGGTATTGAGGGGAGTGGTTCTGAGATGCCAGAGTTACCTGTTGAACCTTCCTGAGGTGTTATGGGCCTAACTCAACAAAATACTAGTGCAGGAAGGAGTCATGATAACCCCGTCGCTTAGTTTTTATGCGCTTGTTAACATGTAGATTATGGAGTTATTGTCCTATTGCATAAGCATGCATACGCAATTTAGATACTACTTTGGCATTGGCTTGGATTTCTTGGTTGAGCGCTTATCCTGGTGTTATAGCACAAGCACTTTGTATTTTAATAGTAATTAATTAGAAAATAGGTGCAGGAGGAGGCCATTCGGCCCTTCTCGCCAACACCGCCATTCATTGGATTCGTTGGATCCATGGCTGATCGTCTCCGATCAATAACCCATACCTGCCTTCTCCCCATATCCCTTGATTCCACTAGCCCCTAGAGCTCTATCTAACTCTCTCTTAAATCCATCCAGTGATTTGGCTTCCATTGCGCTCTGTGACAGAGAATTCCACAAATTCACAACTCTCTGGGTGAAAAAGTTTTCTCTCACCTCAGTTTTAAATGGCCTCCCCTTTATTTTAAGACTGTGGCCCCTGGTTCTGGACTCGCCCAACATTGGGGAAAATTTTCCTGCATCTAGCTTGTCCAGTCCTTTTATAATTTTATATGTTTCTATAAGATCCCCTCTCATCCTTCTAAACTCCAGTGAATACAAGCCTAGTCTTTTCAACCTTTCCTCATATGACAGTCCCGCCAACCCAGCAATCAATCTCGTGAAACTACGCTGTACTGCCTCAATTATAAGGATATCCTTCCTCAAATTAGGAGACCAAAACTGTACACAATACTCCAGATGTGGTCTGACCAAGATATGCCCATATACAATACAATACAATACAATACAATACAATACAATACAATACTATACAACTGCAGAAGAACCTCTTTACTCCTATACTGAAAACCTCTTTTTATGAAGGACTCACACATCTCTCTCACATCATCATTTGATTAACAACTAGGGAATAGATTTTTCTGGGAAGTAAAGCAAAGATATGGCTTTCTACAAGATACGTGAAGACAATCCTCTGATTCTGCTTCACTCACTGTGAAGATCGATTGATCACAGCAGAAGGCCTTTCAGCCCATCATGCTGTGATAGTTCACCTCAACATCTCTAAATTAGTGTCCATCGTTGTTTAAGGTTGGAGCTCCATCAATCTTTCTAAAGTGATCATCCAATTTTCTTTTGAAAGCTGCCAAGCTCCCAAAGAATCAATTCCTGGCACTATTTCAGAAAATGCACTCCAAGTCATAATATACTGTGAAATAAAAGAAATTCTCATCTTGGTTTATTTGCCAATTAGCTTACAGCAACTTCTGTACCCAAGGTAATCCCCTACATATTTATAGCAACACATTCTCAACATCAAGATTGGATCTTTTTTATGTTTTTCTTGGCTAGTTATATGGCACACTGTGATACTTTGAACTTAATTAAGGTTCTGGGCACTAGCTAAATTTATTGACTTGATTTATTACCCACTGTATTTTAGACTTTAGACTTTAGAATTTGGAGATACAGTGCGGAAACAGGCCCTTCGGCCCACCGAGTCTATGCCAACCAGCGACCACCCCATACACTAAAAACTATCCTACGCACAAGGGACAATTTCCAATTTTTTACTGAAGCCAATTAAACCTCCACGTTTTTAGGACGTGGGAGGAATCTAGAGAACCCAGAGAAAACCCACGCAGTTACAGTGAAAATGTACAAACTCCGTACAGGCAGCACCTGTGATCAGGATCAAATCCGGGTCTCTAGCGCTGTAAGGCAGCAACTCTACCGCTGTGCCACTGTGCCGCCACCTAACGGGAAGATATGCCCATATACAATACAATACAATACAATACAATACAATACAATACAATACAATACAATACAATACAATACAATACAATACAATATAATATAATATATCATTATTGTCATTGTACAGGGGTACAACAAGAGTGGGAATGCGCCTCCCATACAATGCAATAAATCAATTAGCTAATCAATATTAATTTAAACAACCCAATGAAACAAATTGTAACAGTTTTAAAACAGAATAAAGTGCAAGTAGATCTGTGCCGGTTCACTGTGCGATGTGACCATCCGGCTCAGCAGGACCGGTTCATAGCAGCTATGGCCCTGGGGATGAAGCTGTTCCTGAGTCTGGAGGTGCGGGCGTAGAAGGCCTTGTATCGTCTGCCCGATGGTAGAAGTTCGAACAGACTGTTGCAGGGATGTGAAGACTTTATGAAAATATCTATATTTGTCAGAAACTACCAGAAACGTTAAATGAATCTATTATAACACTTATACCTAAAATAGACAAAGATCTGGAGGACCCAGGATCATATAGAGCTATAGCTCTTTTAAATACTGATCAAAAGATACTAACGAAAATATTAGCACAAAGATTAAGCACAGTTATTAATAAACTAATTCACCCCGATCAAACAGGATTTATACCAAAACGATATTCCTCATATAACCTCAGACGATTATATAATATTATATATTCGAAAAGAGGTATTAATAAAAACTTAGTAATTATTTCGTTAGATGCGGAGAAAGCCTTTGACCAAGTGGAATGGTCTTATTTGTTTTCGGTTATGGAATTTTTTAATTTGGGAGAGAAGTTTATCACTTGGGTTAAATTATTATATACCAATCCAACAGCTAGAATAATAACAAATCAAATACTATCAAATAAATTTAATCTATTTCGAGGCTGCAGACAGGGTTGTCCTTTATCCCCACTATTGTTTGCACTTGCATTAGAACCTTTAGCTCAACGGGTGAGAATACATCCTGAAATATATGGATATGACACCACAAATACTGAAAATAAAATTTCTTTATATGCGGATGATGTATTACTTTATATCACAAACCCGGAAATTAGTATTCCAAATTTACTAAAATTAATAACTGAATTTGGATCATATTCAGGATATAGTATTAATTGGAACAAAAGTGAACTTATGCCGATAAGGGTAAATAATCTGCATATATTACAACAATTTCCTTTTAAGATAGCAAACGAAAAAATAAAGTATCTTGGAATTTATGTAACAAAAAGATTTGATTCTTTATTTAAATCTAATTTTCCGCTCTTATTGAATAAATTAAATAAAAATATTTTATATTGGAAAACATTACCAATCTCAATGATAGGTAGAATTAATGCAATAAAAATGATTTTTCTTCCACAATTATTATATCTTTTCCAAATGATTCCGATATATCTTCCTAAAAATTTTTTTTTAAAAATTGATTCCATAGTCACTCACTTTATCTGGGATTATAAGAGCCATAGAATAAAAAAAGAACACTTATGTAAACCAAAAATAAATGGAGGTCTAGCTCTACCAAACTTTACGTTTTATTATTGGGCAGTCAATATTAAAAATATTAACTTTTGGTTAGTAGAGACAGATAAACAACCAACCTGGTTAATAATGGAAAAAGAAGATTGTTCGCCCTTTGAAATTAGTTCGATTTTATTCGCCAATAATAAAATAAGTAAGAAAACCTATAGTGAAAACCTTATAATAGATAGTGGAATACGTATTTGGAAACAAATAAAGAAAACATTAAAATTGGAATGTATACCACTAGCTCTTACTATTGTAAATAACATCACATTTAAACCTTCAATGATAGATAAAGGTTTTTTACAATGGAAAAACTGTGGAATTAATAAGATGGGAGATCTCTATAGGGAAAATTTTTTCCTTTCATTTCAAGAATTACAACAAATTTATGGATTACATTCAAAAGATTACTTTAGATATTTACAAATTAGAGATTATGTAAAAGCAAATACACATGAAATTAGAAATAGAAAGACAGAGATTTTAGATGAATGTTTGAATAAACACCCAAATACAGAAAAATTGATATCATATATTTATAATATTCTACTGGAAAACGACGCTCCAAGTACAGAAATATATAGACAATCATGGGAAAATGAATTAGGTCAAATTATTAGACCTGATATATGGGATGAAAGTTTACAACACATACATCACTGTTCACTAAATGCTAGACACTCTCTTATACAATTTAAAATATTACATAGACTACATTATTCAAAAGCTAAATTACATAGTATTTTTCCAAATATATCTGCCATTTGTGACAAATGTCAGCAATTGGAAGCTAATTTAACGCACACATTCACAAACTGTGAAAAAATCACTAAATTCTGGACAGAAATATTTAAAACAATTTTGAATGTTGTTAATAGGAAGCTGATCCCTGACTCAAATTTAATAATACTGGGAATATTAGAAACAGATCAATTATTAACAACGAATCAAAGAATTTTTATTGATTATAGTTTAATAATTGGGAAAAAATTAATACTGAAATTCTGGAAAGGTCCTACATCCCCCACAATTAAAATGTGGATTACAGGAATGTCGGAGACACTTCATCTGGAAAGATTGAGACTTGTACTAGTGGACAGGTTGAATCTTTTCAGAGGAATATGGTCTCCATTTATTGTATATTTAAAGGGTCAAAATGGCTTGGTTCGAGGACTTGACCGTGGCCTGAATAATGGAATGGAGGAAGAATTATGAATAATAAATTATGGATATATCTCCAATGATAGATAACTTTTTTAATACTCCATTCATTTCTCCAATTTGGATCTCTTATTTTTATTTTATTTTTCTCTATCTTTTCCTCTCTTAAAAAAAAAGTATAGAAATATGTAGGACACAATTGTTAATATTAATAATATCACGAATGTATGTAATAAGTAAATTTTATTAATATGTATTTATGTTTAATAAAAATATTTATCAAAAAAGAAACAGGCCCTTCGGCCCACCGAGTCTATGCCAACCAGCGACCACCCCATACACTAAAAACTATCCTACGCACAAGGGACAATTTCCAATTTTTTACTGAAGCCAATTAAACCTCCACGTTTTTAGGACGTGGGAGGAATCTAGAGAACCCAGAGAAAACCCACGCAGTTACAGTGAAAATGTACAAACTCCGTACAGGCAGCACCTGTGATCAGGATCAAATCCGGGTCTCTAGCGCTGTAAGGCAGCAACTCTACCGCTGTGCCACTGTGCCGCCACCTAACGGGAAGATATGCCCATATACAATACAATACAATACAATACAATACAATACAATACAATACAATACAATACAATACAATACAATACAATACAATACAATATAATATAATATATCATTATTGTCATTGTACAGGGGTACAACAAGAGTGGGAATGCGCCTCCCATACAATGCAATAAATCAATTAGCTAATCAATATTAATTTAAACAACCCAATGAAACAAATTGTAACAGTTTTAAAACAGAATAAAGTGCAAGTAGATCTGTGCCGGTTCACTGTGCGATGTGACCATCCGGCTCAGCAGGACCGGTTCATAGCAGCTATGGCCCTGGGGATGAAGCTGTTCCTGAGTCTGGAGGTGCGGGCGTAGAAGGCCTTGTATCGTCTGCCCGATGGTAGAAGTTCGAACAGACTGTTGCAGAATTTCACCATAGCTAGGTATATGTGACAATAAAGTATCATTGAATCAAATTCACTCTTTTATCCTTGATCATTTCTACCTTCTCCCTGATGACATACTTATTTTAAATTTAGTTTAGCTTAGTTTAATTTTGAGATACAGTGTGGAAACAGGCCCTTCGGCCCATTGAGTCTGTGCCGACCAACAATCACCCATACCCTAGTTCTATCCTGTACCCTAGGGACAATTTATAAAGCTAATTAACTTAAAATTAATCTCCAAACCTGTATGTCATTGGAAGGTGGAAGAGCATAGAGAATTATGAGTAATTCAGTACAGAAACATGCCCTTTTGGCCCAATATCCCTTGCATTGAAATAAACATTCTTCAGCCCATATACGTCACCATATTCCATCACCTCTCCCTGCCGATCCTTCCATAGAAACTTACTAGTTCTAACCTCTCCCTTAGAGTCATAGTAATGGCTGAAGAGCCTGTTTCTGTGCTATATCTCTAAAAAGATAATTTGATAAAATATACTGCCTGTGATTCAAACACGTTCAAAATCTGACACTACTTGAATATAAATTTAATTTTTTCATACCACTTGTAAAAATCTCTGAAAAGCCTTCCCTATTTTGCATGGGATCTGTGACTTTTAAAATGTTATACTGAGGTGCAATTAATGCTAAAGATCTGGTTAACGCCAAATTAAATGTTATGTGCATACCCTGTAATTCCCTAACAAGAATATTTCAAAACTTAAGGGGATATTAAAACTTGAAACAATTTTTAAAAAGATTATTTACTGCATTTCAACTTCTACTTTAACTATATATGCACACTCCAATCTTTATTGCCTGTAAGAATCTTATTTTTATTTTATTGTGTTTGTTTATTCAGCCAATTTGATTAAATGCTAGAAATCAACGTAACTGCAGTATCTTTAATGTACCTATTCCTCAAAGACTTCTAGAAGTTACAAGGAAAGATTATATCATGGATTAGGAGATATTAGTTTCAATGAGAGGCAGGACAACCATGAAATAGACACAAAGTGCTGAAGTAACTGCAGGTCAGTCAGGCAGCATCTCTGGAGAACATGGACGGGTGACATTTCAGGACGGGACTTTTCTTCAGACCCACTTGATTTGTTTTCTCTGGAGCATCGGAAGTTGAGGGGAGACCTGATGGAAGTGTATACAATTATGAGAACACAGATAGGATAGTCAGTAAGAACCTTTTTTTCCCCCAGGGTGGAAATGCCAAAGACCAGAAGGCATAGCCTTAAGGTGAGAGGAGCAAAGTTTAAAGGGGATGTGCAAGGCAACATTTTTTTAACACAGAGAGTGGTGGGTGCCTGGAGCGCGCTACGAGAAGTGGTCGAGGAGGCACCATGATCGTGGTGTTTGAGACTTTTAGAAAAACACGTATATGCAGAAAATGGAGGGATATGGATCATTTGCTGGCAGATGACATTGCTTTATTGTGGCATTATGCTCAGCACAGAGATTAGAGGCCAAAGGGTCTGTTTTTGTGCTGTCCTGTTCTGTCGTCTATACTCAAAACAGCTATGGATTCACGTGGGTGAAGGTTTCATAATATACAGGAGGATAGATTAGAGTGAACAAGAGAAATCACTTCTAATGGGTTGTGAAATCATGGGCAGGGAGCATAACCATTAAATTAAAGCCAATAATTTTAGGAATGAAGTTATGTCACTTCTACGACAGGGCAAGGAAGTAGCTTGGAAGTTGCTTCAAGGAATGTTAATTGGCAATTGTTTCCATCGATCCAAGACTGATAAGTCTTTGAGTCTTTGTAGACACAAGGAACTGCAGAAACAAAGTGCTAGGGTAACTCAGCAGGTCAGGCAGCATATCTGGAGAACATGGAAAGGTGACATTTCGGGACGACACCCTTGTTCAGTCTTTGTTGGTCTGGAATGTTATGCCAACTGAAGCTATGGATATACATGTGAGCTATGGATCTGCCATAATCCTTTTGCACAGCTGAATAGGTTCAAGGGACGAAATTACCAATATATTTTCCTATATCTGACATTCTCTTAATCAACTCAGAGAAGGAATTCTGACATTCTCTTAATCAACTCAGAGAAGGAATTCTGCATGAAGCAGTGGACAAAGAGTTTAGGTTTGGATTTATTACTGTCACATGTACCGAGGTAGAGGGAAAAGCTTTTTTTTACATGTTATCCAAACATATCAGACATACTATACATGAAAACAATCAAGTTAATTTCAAGTACAATAGTTAGACCAAAGGGGAAGATACAAAATGTTTCACAGCATTGTAACACATCAGTTCCATAAACAAAGTACAATGTCCGCAATGGGATAGAGGTGAATCTCTAGCTTATGGAAGGAACCTGATAACAGAGGGGAAGAAGTTCTTCTTGAGTCTGGTTCCGTATCTTCTGGTGCATGGGAAGAGGGAGAAGATGGAATGACTGGGGTGGGGCAATTCCTTGATTAAGTTGGCAGCTTTTCCGAGGCAATGTGAAGTGCAGAAGGTGGGAGGTCTGGGCTGTGTGATGAACTGGGCTACATCTAAAACTCTCTGGAATTTCTTGCAGGCTTGGGCAGAGCTTTTCCCAAATCCCAGGCTGTGATGTAACCCAACAGTCTATGGTGCATCTATAGAGGCTCCTGTAGTTTCCTGTAGAATACAGCCAAAGCATTACGTTATATCGCCTTGGCTGGACTGTTTGGCATTCATCTGCTGAAACTATCTCAAGGTCACCATCGGGGCAAGATTGAAACAGAAAAATTGTACCAAACTTGTCTAAGATTAGAGCTATCCTAACCCTAACCAAGACTCATTACCCTTTTACACCTTTGCACTATAGACTTCAATGGTTCAATGATTCTTTGTTGTCACGTATGCACAGTGCAGTGAAATTGTTTTGCACTTTAGGAAGCAAAACCCACCGTCTGTTATGCCTCTCGGAGTGTAATCAGTGTGTGGGGGAACAGTATGTGTGATGATACCATTAAAATGCAGAATATATCTCATCTATCAATTCACAGTTTTTTTGTTATTTTTCTTTTTAAATGTTTTCCCCCAGCATAATCTCTCTGATTTTATTATTTCTTACTCTTTCTGCCCATTTCCCTCCCATCCTTTCTTCCCAGTCCCCTCTTTCATGCAGTTTCCCTTGTATTGCTCTAACACACACCCTGCACAAATTTTACTTTCATATATATATGTGTGTGTGTGTGTGTGTGTGTGTGTGTGTGTGTGTGTGTGTGTGTACGTGTGTGTGTGCGTGTGTGTGCGTGTGTGTGTGTGTGTGTGTGTGTGTGTGTGTGTGTGTGTGTGTGTGTGTGTGTGTGTGTGTGTGTGTGTGTGTGTGCCTGTGTGCGAGAGGCAAGATAGAGATAAATGGATCTCAAAGTTCCTTCTCATGGATCAGAATCAACTTTGATTTAAAGCAACGCTCTATTTCTTTCTTTATCTTATTTTTCACTTGATGTACATAAACCATAAAGGCAATTCGATCTTTATAGTTTATGTATATGCATATATATATGCATATACATAAACTATAAAGGTCGAATTGCCTTTATAGAGAAATAAGATAAAGAAAGAAACACACACACATATATATATATATATATATATATATATGTGTGTGTGTGTGTGTTTCTTTCTTTATCTTATTTCTTTATCATATATATATATATATATATATATATATATATAGTTTCTTTCTTGTGATTTCCTCTAATTATTTGTTTAGCAACCTTTTTCTTTTAATCTACCTCCCTCTCTCTCTCTCTTTCTCTCTCGTCATGCACACACTTCTCAGCACATGGTTCTCCCTATCATGATCACTGTTCCCTCACATACATTTCATTAGGGCCTACCCATACACATTCTTAATCAGTGACATCAAACCTATTGTATAAGAAGATAACTGCAGATGCTGGTACAAATCGAAGGTTTTTATTCACAAAATGCTGGAGTAACTCAGCAGGTCAGGCAGCATCTCGGGAGAGAAGGAATGGGTGACGTTTCGGGTCGAGACCCTTCTTCAGACTGAGGGTCTATTTCAAACCTATTTCCTGAAATCCTAATATTGTGAATAAAATAACTATGAACACGTGTCAAGATATGTTTTTCATTCTATATTAGTGTAATAAAATGTAATGCATACATACATACACTGATACAGGAGTGTTAGCTTTAGACATGAATAATGTACATTACTACCATAGTTTAGTTTTGAATTTAACATATAATTGAGGGAGTTGATGCAATATAGTGGTAACCCTCACTTTTGTGAAAAATCAGTTACATGCATGAACACGATCCTTACCCACTACCCTACAACCTGTAAAAATTTCATATTTAAATTCAACCGATAAGTTGGTCAAATAACATAGGCACCTTGTTTTTTTTCTGATTTATGGATTTTTCAAATGTAAATATCTCATAATGACATATTTGTGGGTTAGCAGTATATTGCACCAACCCCCTCAATTTTAAATCATTCAAAATTGAATTTCATAAACAAGGATAACACTTTTTATTTCTGTCATTCATGGTAAGATTTACATAATTTTGTGTGCGAGATATACACCATTTTGCATATCAGCGAGCAAATGAAAGATCAGGTCCTGAGTTATACCAGCTCTTCACCTTCCCCCCCTTGGCCGAAGAAGGGTCCCAACCTGAAACATCACCCATCCTTTGCCCACCAAGATCGCACTGACCAACGGTAGTACTATCCTACACACGAGGGACAATTTACAATTTTTAACCGAAGTCAATTAACCTACAAACCCGTACATCTTTGAAATGTGGGAGGAAACCGGAGTACCCGGAGAAAACACACGCGGTCTCAGGGAAAACGTACAAACACTGTCCAGACAGCACCCATAGTCAGGATTGAACCCAGGTCTCCGGCACTGTAAGGCAACAACTCTACCGCTGCACCACCATTCCGCACTAGTTTAGTTTTGTTTATTATTGTCACGTGTACGAGGCACAGTGGAAAGCTTTTGTTTGCCTGCTGACCAGTCAAAGACTATACATGAATACACTCAAGCTGTCCAGAGAGCACAGATACAAGATAACGGGTAAAATATGTAGTGCAAAGATTTATCATTGAAGTCTGGTAAAGTCTGATTAAATATAGTTCAACGGTCCCTAATGAGGGAGATTCTACGATTCTATGATTGAGAATCAAAGAGTTGGTTGCTTATTGGTTTTGGCCATAAGCTTTTATACAAGATTCTTGCTCCAAGATGGCACAGTGGTGTAGTGGAAATATTCAATCAGTACATCCAAAGTTTAAAGATCATAGACCCGGGTTCGATCCTGACCTCAGGTGCTGTCTGTGTGGAGGTGGCATTTTCTCATCAATTCCAGACTCCCACTTATTTCCCTGAAATCTATTAATCATCTATAGTTTCCTTTACTTAGTAGATATTCACATAGTTAGCTGCTTAGTAATGCTTACTGATAGCATGGGTGGTGAGAGCAGGTATTGAGGGGAGTGGTTCTGAGATGCCAGAGTTACCTGTTGAACCTTCCTGAGGTGTTATGGGCCTAACTCAACAAAATACTAGTGCAGGAAGGAGTCATGATAACCCCGTCGCTTAGTTTTTATGCGCTTGTTAACATGTAGATTATGGAGTTATTGTCCTATTGCATAAGCATGCATACGCAATTTAGATACTACTTTGGCATTGGCTTGGATTTCTTGGTTGAGCGCTTATCCTGGTGTTATAGCACAAGCACTTTGTATTTTAATAGTAATTAATTAGAAAATAGGTGCAGGAGGAGGCCATTCGGCCCTTCTCGCCAACACCGCCATTCATTGGATTCGTTGGATCCATGGCTGATCGTCTCCGATCAATAACCCATACCTGCCTTCTCCCCATATCCCTTGATTCCACTAGCCCCTAGAGCTCTATCTAACTCTCTCTTAAATCCATCCAGTGATTTGGCTTCCATTGCGCTCTGTGACAGAGAATTCCACAAATTCACAACTCTCTGGGTGAAAAAGTTTTCTCTCACCTCAGTTTTAAATGGCCTCCCCTTTATTTTAAGACTGTGGCCCCTGGTTCTGGACTCGCCCAACATTGGGGAAAATTTTCCTGCATCTAGCTTGTCCAGTCCTTTTATAATTTTATATGTTTCTATAAGATCCCCTCTCATCCTTCTAAACTCCAGTGAATACAAGCCTAGTCTTTTCAACCTTTCCTCATATGACAACCCAGCAATCAATCTCGTGAAACTACGCTGTACTGCCTCAATTATAAGGATATCCTTCCTCAAATTAGGAGACCAAAACTGTACACAATACTCCAGATGTGGTCTGACCAAGATATGCCCATATACAATACAATACAATACAATACAATACAATACAATACAATACTATACAACTGCAGAAGAACCTCTTTACTCCTATACTGAAAACCTCTTTTTATGAAGGACTCACACATCTCTCTCACATCATCATTTGATTAACAACTAGGGAATAGATTTTTCTGGGAAGTAAAGCAAAGATATGGCTTTCTACAAGATACGTGAAGACAATCCTCTGATTCTGCTTCACTCACTGTGAAGATCGATTGATCACAGCAGAAGGCCTTTCAGCCCATCATGCTGTGATAGTTCACCTCAACATCTCTAAATTAGTGTCCATCGTTGTTTAAGGTTGGAGCTCCATCAATCTTTCTAAAGTGATCATCCAATTTTCTTTTGAAAGCTGCCAAGCTCCCAAAGAATCAATTCCTGGCACTATTTCAGAAAATGCACTCCAAGTCATAATATACTGTGAAATAAAAGAAATTCTCATCTTGGTTTATTTGCCAATTAGCTTACAGCAACTTCTGTACCCAAGGTAATCCCCTACATATTTATAGCAACACATTCTCAACATCAAGATTGGATCTTTTTTATGTTTTTCTTGGCTAGTTATATGGCACACTGTGATACTTTGAACTTAATTAAGGTTCTGGGCACTAGCTAAATTTATTGACTTGATTTATTACCCACTGTATTTTAGACTTTAGACTTTAGAATTTGGAGATACAGTGCGGAAACAGGCCCTTCGGCCCACCGAGTCTATGCCAACCAGCGACCACCCCATACACTAAAAACTATCCTACGCACAAGGGACAATTTCCAATTTTTTACTGAAGCCAATTAAACCTCCACGTTTTTAGGACGTGGGAGGAATCTAGAGAACCCAGAGAAAACCCACGCAGTTACAGTGAAAATGTACAAACTCCGTACAGGCAGCACCTGTGATCAGGATCAAATCCGGGTCTCTAGCGCTGTAAGGCAGCAACTCTACCGCTGTGCCACTGTGCCGCCACCTAACGGGAAGATATGCCCATATACAATACAATACAATACAATACAATACAATACAATACAATACAATACAATACAATACAATACAATACAATACAATATAATATAATATATCATTATTGTCATTGTACAGGGGTACAACAAGAGTGGGAATGCGCCTCCCATACAATGCAATAAATCAATTAGCTAATCAATATTAATTTAAACAACCCAATGAAACAAATTGTAACAGTTTTAAAACAGAATAAAGTGCAAGTAGATCTGTGCCGGTTCACTGTGCGATGTGACCATCCGGCTCAGCAGGACCGGTTCATAGCAGCTATGGCCCTGGGGATGAAGCTGTTCCTGAGTCTGGAGGTGCGGGCGTAGAAGGCCTTGTATCGTCTGCCCGATGGTAGAAGTTCGAACAGACTGTTGCAGGGATGTGAAGAGTCTTTGTGGATGCTGGTGGCTTTTCTGAGGCATCGTGTATTGTAGATGCCCTCCAAGGCTGGTAGCTGTGTTCCGATAGTGTTCTGAGCTCTGTGGACTACCCGCTGAAGAGCTTTCCTCTCTGCCTCCGTGCAGCTGAGATACCACACAGGGATGCCATGTGTTAGGATGCTCTCTAGGGTGCAGCGGTAGAAGGTCGTCAGCAGCTGTTGGGGTAGACCAGACTTTTTCAATATTCTTAGGTAGAACAGTCGTTGCTGCGCCTTCTTGACCAGCACAGCAGTGTTAGTGGACCATGTTAGGTCCTCCGAAATGTGAGTGCCCAGAAACTTGAAGCTGGACACTCTCTCCACACTGACCCCGTTGATAAGGTTCGGGGCGTATACCCCGTTGTGTGACCTACGGAAGTTGATGATCAGCTCCTTGGTCTTGGTGGTATTTAGGGACAGGTTGTTATCAGAGCACCAGTCCGCCAGGTTCTGCACCTCCACTCTGTAGTTTGTTTCATCACCGTTGGTGATCAGCCCGATCACCGTTGTGTCGTCTGCAAACTTGACAATGGTGTTGGTGTCGAATGCAGGAACACAGTCGTGTGTGAATAAGGATTCATTTTGAGAGTCTAATCTATAGTATGGTTTTACCGGATTGTATGCAAAACAAAGAATTTGACTGGACCTAAGCACATGTGACAATAATGTATCATTGAATCATTGAATTATCATTGAGTCTGCAGCCATTCTCTCTTAGAGTTATACAGCATGGAAACAGTCCCTTCGGGCCAACTTGCCCATGCCTCATTCTGGTCTGAAGAAGGGTCGCAACCCACAACTATCTTTAATCAGACTTTACTGGTCTTGATCTTGCACTATACATTATTTCTTTATCCTGTATCTGTACACTGCGGACGACTCGATTGTAATCACGTATCGTCTTTCCGCTGACTGGACAGCACGCAACAAAAACGTTTTTCACTGTACCTCGGTAGGCGTGACAATAAACTAAACAGAAATGGTAATTGTCCACTGTCTGAACATTAGTACACCTATGTGTCGACACTGAATGTTTATGTGTCGACATTGAATTCTGAAACCACCTGCCGCTCACTCCAGGAACATAGAAAATAAAGTAGGTCAGTCAGCATCTCTGGAGAAAATGGATATCCCCTCTCTTCGTCCCTCCCCCCCCCACCCTAGTCATCGAACTAGTTTCACTGTCATCCTGCTGAGATTGCATCACTCGATATCACCTTCTCCACAGCCAACATTGGCCCATTGTGGGCTCTACCTTTCCTTGGTCATCATTGCTGGCTTTGATTTCTCCTCTTGCATACCTTTCCTTCATTTTTTCTTTGTACCTTTGTACCTTCATATCTCTTGTTTCTCTCCCCCTTGACTCTCAGACTCTCAGTCTATCCAAAACGTCACCTATTCCTTTTCTCCAGAGGTGCTGTCTGACACGTTGAGTTACGCTAGCTTTTTGTGTCTATCTTGTGGATAGGAGACATTTTGGTCAGGCTGAAGACTGGTCCCAGCCCGAAATGTCACCTATTTCATGTTCTCCAGAGATGCTGCCTGACCTACTGAGTTATTCCGGCACTTTTTAATTAGCGGAGAAGCAGCTGATCCTGAGTTGGGTGGTATGCACATTCAAGCATTTGTACCTTCTGCCGGATGAGAGAAACGGCACGGTGGCGCAGCAGGACAGCTGACCACGGGTGCTGCCTGTATGGAGTTTGTACGTTCTCCCTGTGACCGCGAGGGTTTTCTCCGGGTGCTCCGGCTTCCTCCCACATTCCAAAGACGTACAGGTTTGTAGGTTAATTGGCTTGAGTAAATTGTAAATTGGCCCTAGTGTGTAGGATCGTGCTAGTGTGCGGGGATTGCTGGTCGCCGCAGATTCGGTTGGCCTAAGGGCCTGTTTCCTCGCTGTATCTCTAAAACTAAAACAAAAAGGGGAAAATGACCAAAAGAGTTAGATAGTCAGCAGATTGATAAATTGATTCTGCTTGATTCGGGGAAACTAATGATGAAAAGTTTACATCAATGCTCTCTGGAGAGCAGCAAAGCTCTGGTCTATGATGACTTTCAGTAAATCATTCATCTCTAAAGAGGACATAGACAGAAGGAACTACAGATGCTGGATTACAAAAAAAAAGTGCTGGAGTAACTCAGTGGGTCAGGCAGCATCTCTGGGGAAGACAAAATGTGCTGGAAGGAGGAGAAGGAGGAATGAACAGGGCAGTACAAGTCTTTGATTATGTTGGCTGCTTCTCCAAGGCAGCATGAATTGGGAATGGAGTCAATAGTGGGGAGTCTGGTCTGTGTGATGGGACTGGGCTACATCTACAACTCTCTGCAATTTCTTGCGGTCTTGGGCAGAGCTGTTCCCAAACCAACCTGTGATGCTACGCGGGAGTATGCTTTCTATGGCGTGTCTGTATTGAGCTTATGGGCCAGAACTAACAGGCCCAACACACAGGTAACCTCAAAACACTCCCTACTTAATTCACCAACAGTGGGAGACAACTTAGAAGATTTGAGGAGATTTACGAGGATGTTGCACGGGCTCAACGGCTTGAGGTTGAACAGGCCAGGACTCTATTCCTTGTAACGCACGAGGATGAGGGGGGGGGGTGATCTTAGAGAAGGGGACAAAATCTGAAGAGTCTAAAGAAGGGTCGCGACCCGAAAGGTCGCCCATTCCTTCTCTCCATAGATGCTGCCTGACCCGCCGAGTTACTCCAGCATTTTGTGTTTACCTTCTGTACAAAATTCTGATCGGAATAGATCAGGTCTCTTGCCCAGAGTAGTGGGGGTGGAGAACCAGAGGACATGGGTTTCAGATGAGGGGAGGATCAGGTGTTAGTCGGTGTGGACAGCATCTGTGGGGGGGGGTCAACATTTGTGGTCCAAGGTCCAATATTTGTGGTCCCTCTTCCTCCAGAGATGCTGATCGATCCTCTAAATTCCCCCAGGAGTTTTTTTTTTGGCGAGAGAGAGAGAGATTATGCAAAGATGCAAATTAGATGGTGTGCACCGCTGTGTGTAAAAAATAATAATAGGGCTCCTCGCAGTGTCTGCCTGTTCATTCCAGAGAGAGAGAGAGGATTGCAAACCGACATCTTGCAAGCACCCTGAGCGGATGGAGTCCGTGCAGCGGGATCTCAGCTTCGGCTTCGTGGCTTGAATCCCTTCAACGCGGTCCAACGCTGCGGGGGTTGCTGGCCGGATCACCCGAGGGCAACTTCCGAGCAGTCTTCGGCTTCTTGAAGGCACGTTATCAGCCCGCTCCTCCTCCCCACGTTGAGCATGACCCGGAGAAATAGCTGGGGAATTAATGTCAGATCGCCTCTAGAAAATCATTTTGGTCTGACAAGTCGGTCGCAGGCTCCAGTGTGACTGTAGAGAGGAGAGAGAGAGAGAGAGAGAGAGAGAGAGAGAGAGAGAGAGAGAGAGAGAGAGAGAGAGAGAGAGAGAGAGAGAGAGAGAGAGAGAGAGAGAGAGAGAGAGAGAGAGAGAGAGAGAGAGAGAGGGGGTCCTAGGCTAAGGCTTGGAGCTGTTGGCTGCATCTCTCTCTCTTTAAATTCGTTTGGATTGAGGGGACCGTTATTATCACCTGGGTAATATTAGCATGACTGTAGCAGCCTTGCACGTTGGTCAATGATACCAGGTGAGTCGTGTAGTGTAACGAAGAGAACAGAGACATTTTCTATCTACCTTCATGTTTCTGCTTTTTTTTTAAAGTGTTCTGAAATCCTAAATCGTGGCCCCATTTGATTTAAACAGACATTCGTTCCCCGTTGGAGACCTGTTGCATGTGCAATGTTAGGGATTAAGTGTTTCGAATGTGTTAGTAATGATTGCATTTTAAATTGGCATGGGTCGACTCGATCTACGAGGTGGTCATTTACCCGTGGATGGCAATTACCCGGCTAATATTAGACAGGTATTTTGTCGAAGCGAGGAGCTGCAGATGCCGGTTTACCAAGGGAAGGCACAAAAGTGCCGGAGTAACTCAGCGGGTCAGGCAGCATCCGTGGAGAACGGAGATCGGGATCCTTCAGAATTGTGGTTGTGTTTACAACGGTTTGTCTGCGATAGAGGGAGGGAGTCGGCGGTTCAAGACACGAGCGTCGGAGTATTTAACGTCGTGTCTGTTCACTTCACCCCTGTGGGACCCCGAGTAGATCACCAGTATCGCTTTCACCTTTATTGGTAATCTTTACTGGTCTTCCTTTCCGCAAAAAAAACCCCGGTTAAATATAATCCGCAATCGCTTGTGCCCCGCTGTTATCACACAGTGAACTAAGGCTGTGTAATGTTCCCCTCCAGAGGTTGAGGGAAGACCTGATAGAAAAGTATATAAAATGATGAGAGGCACAGATAGGGTAGACAGTCAGAACCTCCCCCCTCGCCCCCAATGGGAGGAAAAGTCAAAGACTGCAGGGCATAGTTTTAAGATGAGAGGGACAAAGTTTAAAGGAGATGTGCAGGGAAAAGTTGTTTTTTTACACACACACACACACACACACACACACACACACACACACACACACACACACACAGTGGTGGGTGCCTGAAACGCGTTGCCAGGGGTGATGGTACAGGTAGAGACGATAGTGGCGTTTAAGACGCATTTAAATAGCCATATGGATATGGAGTGTGTGAAGGCACACTGCGTGGAAACAGGCCATTCGGCCCAGCTTGCACACGCCAACCAACGTACCACCTACACCAGTCCCACCTGCCTGCATTTGCCCCAGATCCCTCTATTCCCAGCCTGTGCAGGTGACATAGATCGTGTGCAGGCAGAGGCGATTCATTTAACTTGGCATCATATTCGGCACAGACAGAGTGGGCAGAAGTGCCTGTTCCTGTGCTGTTTTCCAGCTTTCTCCCCACTACTACGATCAGTCCGAAACGTCGTCTGTCAGTGTTCTTCAGAGATGCTGCATGGCCCGCTGAGTAGTCCAACGTGGAACCAGGCCCTTCGGCCCAACTTGCCCACGTCAAAAAACAAACATGCCACATCCACACTAGTCCCACTTGCCTGCTTTTGACCCATATCCCTCCAAATCTTTCATATCCATGTACCTGTCTAAATGCTTCTTAAACGTGCCTCCTCTGGCAGCTAATTCCATACACCCACCACCCTTTGTGTAAAAAAGTTCCGGCCCTCAGGTTCCAATTAAATCTTTCTCCCCTTCCTTTAATAGACAATAGACAATAGGTGCAGGAGGAGGCCATTCGGCCCTTCGAGCCAGCACCGCCATTCAATGTGATCATGGCTGATCATCCACAATCAGTACCCCGTTCCTGCTTTCTCCCCATACCCCCTGACTCCGCTATCCTTAAGAGCCCTATCTAACGCTCTCTTGAAAGCATCCAGAGAATTGGCCTCCACTGGCTTCTGAGGCAGAGAATTCCACAGATTTACAACTCTCTGAGTGAAAAAGTTTTTCCTCATCTCCGTTCCAAATGGCCTACCCCTTATTCTTAAACTGTGGCCCCTGGTAAACCTATGTCCTTTGGTACTCTGGGCAAGAGACTGTTCGTTTACCCGATCTATTACTCTCATGATCCTGCACACCTCTCTATAAGATCACCCCTCAAATTCCTGCGCTCCAAGGAATAGAGTCCTAGCCTGCTCAACCTCTCCCTATAGCCCTCGAGTCCTGGCAACATCTTGATAAATCTTCTCTGCGCCCTTTCCAGCTTGACAACGCCTTTCCTACAGCAGGGTGACCAAAACTTCAGCACTTCGTGTATTTATTTATTTTTGTAAACCAGCATCTGCAGTTCCTTGCGTCTGCCAGAGCGCGTTGCTCGCTGCAGCCAGGATTTAGTGCGGCTGGATTAAGTGTCGAGTTCAGAAAGGTGAAAATTCTCAAAGAAGACAAGTGCGTAAAACGCACTAGCGGGAAAGATGTTGGCTTCCCAATTCCTGCAGCCCGAGAGGCACCGGTCTATCGACCCTCTCATCCAAGCCCTGCGTTCAATGTAGCCTCTCGAGTTCACGTACTCTCTCTCTCTCTCCCTGTCTGTGAACTTGAGCTGAAATTGCTAGGCCGCCGTTGGAATGAACAACCTTTGACCGCAGGCTGTTTCCATCAGCACTAGCGGAGCGGCCTGACGCGATCCCTCCGTGTGATCTCTGAGCCCGCAGCCTCAGAAAATAGGTGCAGGCGGAGGTCATTTGGCCCTTCGAGCCAGCACCGCTATTCATGGCTGATCATCCACATTCGCGAATAATCAACAGCCTGCGTTTCATTTAAAGATCCAGCCCTTCCCGCTGGACAACCTCGAAAGCAACAACACCAAAACTAAGTTACTGCAAGGCTCCGGCTCCAAGAAAACCGTGCAGGCGGTGAAGGCAATGCTCCGAAACTGCAAACCGTACTCCCACAGAGTGGGTTAAATTACTTTTCTGTAGTGCCTGGAGTATAGTTCTACTCTCTTTAATAAACGTCTTGGGTGAGCAAAAACATATATGTAATATCATATAACATAATATAACTTTACATTATATTTTTTCTTTATTAATATATATGTGCGTGAATGTGTGTACGTGTGTGTGTTAGATATATATATATAATATATATTATATATATATATATTTATATATGCACATATATAAATATGTGCATATATATTATATATATATATATATTTATATATACCCATATATATATATATATATATATATATAACATGTTCCATCCGTTTCATTAAATCTATCCTACACACAAACAGGGTGTTTTTATCCAGTAAGAATGATAAACATATATTTTTAAATGCCCATTTAAATTTCCGTCTCAACGCAATAAAATGTTTGTGCAATTTCAAAGCTTGGAAGCTAAGATTAGCAGAACCCAAATAACTTCTGAAACCTTCATTGTGGCTTGTTAATGTCACAGGATTCGGTTTTAAATATAACAACGTTTGTGGGTTTTTTTAATAACATTTTTTTTAAAAAGACAAGCAATATAGTTTCATTCCATCCCTTGTTTATTTTTATTTTTCTTTCCAAACCCGGAGCTGGTCAAAGTTTATTATCACTGTGAGATCCCAACACGAAGTAAGGCGGCTGATGGTTTAGATAAGGGGATCCATCCGTATCGCCTGCTTCTCTTTACGAGACTCTTTCGACACCACGGCGAGTTACCTCGCCCAGAGCGAAGGCATTTTACATAAGATTATGAAAGTTAATTGAAGCTCTGATTGGGCACAGTCGGAGCCAACTGGCCGATCTTTAACTCTGGTCTGGGTGTGTAGATGACTGTTTCTCACTCGACTGTAAGGAGGTGGATGCTTAGAACAACCTCGCGCAGTTCTTTTATTTTCCACATTTCGCTGGTCTTCTAACTTCCTTGATCGCCAGTTACTGAACTGGTACTCTGCACTGCACTGTAAGTACTTCAAACCACCGAAGCCCAATGTCATCTGGTAATATGTTAGCCCCTGCCTTAAACTCTGTAGATAATATTGATACAAACCAGTCTTTAAATATTTTGAGCAACGCCATCGATTTAATGTATTGGATTCTGTATGTCTGTATATACTTTTGCAAAAACATCGGGTTCCTAATTTCGAATAATGCAACTTACAGCTGAATGATATTAATTGTACTTTCAAATTGAAATGCGTTTTTTCGTACTGCATTTTGTTTCTATTTTTGTTGGATAGTTGGCGGTGAGAGGAAATTCATTGCAAGCTTTCACGGCTGCATGTTTAAATAGGTTTATTTACAACGCGTAGCATCGCGAAAGGTTGGTAGCAGAACTCCGAGAGATTCCCATTGAATTCAGATTAGTGCCAACGGATAACATAGATCTAAATTTAGCAAACTATTGACGAGTGTTCGTTTAACTTCAACCTGCTATACTGTTGTATATCTCCCAACACCAAATAAAAGTGATGGACAATTATATTATATTTTTTGCAGTGGCGGTGCCGAGTTAGATAGACCCCGACAGGGTTCTGAGCGTGATCATTAGAGTGAGTTGATTGGGAGACGTGGATGGGATGTGCCCGCCCTTCCATCCATCGCTGTGTGGTGGAATGCAATATTATGGTTCCTAGGCTAACCGGCGTACTGTCCATTTGCTCTTCAGATCGATGTTATGGGCAAGTCTGAGAGCCAAATGGATATGATTGAAGGTAACCAAGAGAAATCAAAGAGGTCATTCAGATCGTGGAGCGCTCTGGAAATTGGACTGACAACCATTGTGGTTCTGCTGTTCATTGTGGTCATCAGTTTGATCGCCCTCTATGCAACTCGCAAAGGTAAGCGAAACAACCAATTCTGTGCCAATATTGTGTGTGTGTGTGTGTGTGTGTGTGTGTGTGTGCGTGTGCGTGTACCCGTGTGTGTGTGTGTGCGTGTGCGTGTACCCGTGTGTATGTGTATGTGTGTGTGTGTATGTGTGTGTGTGTGTGTGTGTGTACCTGTGTGTACCTGTGTGTGTGTGTGTGTGTGTACCTGTGTGTGTGTGTGTGTGTGTGTGTACCTGTGTGTGTGTGTGTGTGTGTGTGTGTGTGTGTCTGTGTGTGTGTGTTTGTGTGGGTGTGCCTGTGTGTGGATGTCTATACCTGTGTGTGTGTGTGTGTACCTGTGTGTGTGTGTGTGTGTACCTGTGTGTGTGTGTGTGTGTCTGTATGTGTGTGTGTGTGTGTGTGTTTGTGTGGGTGTGCCTGTGTGTGCATGTCTATACCTGTGTGTGTGTGTGTGTGTGTGTGTGTGTGTGTGTGTGTGTGTGTGTGTGTGGGTGTTTGTGTGGGTGTGCCTGTGTGTGTTTGTGTGGGTGTGCCTGTGTGTGCATGTCTATACCTGTGTGTGTGTGTGTGTGTGTGTGTGTGTGTGTGTGTGTGTGTGTGTGTGTACCTGTGTGTGTGTGTGTGTGTGTGTGTGTGTGTACCTGTGTGTGTGTGTGTGTGTGTGTGTGTGTGTACCTGTGTGTGTGTGTGTGTGTGTGTGTGTGTACCTGTGTGTGTGTGTGTGTGTGTGCCTGTGTGTGCATGTCTATACATGTGTGTGTGTCTCTGTGTGTTCGTGTGTATACCCGTGTGTGCGCGCCCGCGCGTGTATGTATGTGTGTATGTTTGTGCGTGTTTGTACCTATCTTTCGTTACCTCTCAATGTCTCGACCCGAAACATCTCCAGAGATGCTGCCTGTCCCGCTGAGTTACTCCAGCATTTTGTGTCTACCTTCTCCAGATATTCAGTCACTTCAGCACTCTGTGCCTTTTTTTGTAAACCAAGGACTTGTAAACCGGTTTCTGGTGTTTATCTATCCGTAAGCGGGTATGTGTCTCCCGAAGGCATTGATTACACCAACCGAGGAAGCTACGTAATACAATAAGTGCTGGAGGAACTCAGCGGGTCAGGCAGCATTTGTGAGGGCAATGGGCAGGCGACGGGTTTCTTAAACGTTGACATAGTACTTGCCTCAACTACTTCCTCTGGCAGTTCGCTCTATACACCCATCATCAAACCTTTGTGTGAAAAAGTTACCCCACAGGTCGGAACCCTTCTGGCTGATTGTAGTAGCCTCCTTCCAACTAAAATAGCGTCTGAAGAAGGGTCTCGACACGAAAATTCGTCCCTTCCATTCCCTCTTCTGCGGGTGCTGCCTGGCCCATTGAGTTCCTCCAGCACTTTGTGTTTTGCTCCAGATTCCAGCATCTGCAGTTCCTCGTGGCTACATAAAGCACTAGTTTGGCCCTCTTGCAATCGTGTTAATTTCTATGGCCGCCACAGTTGAGTGGAGTTTATCGTCATATGCACAAATACTGTGCGGTGCAGATGCAGTAAGAAATGAATAATGCATGAGTTACACCCATTTCTTTTTAAAGAAAGACTGCAAAACAAAAAACTGGTTCAAAAAAGAAGTTGGAAAAAAAACAAGTCCACATTAGAGACGTTCGGGCTCTGTTCCTTGGAGCGCAGAAGGATGAGGGGTGATCTGAAAGAGGCGCATAAAATCATGAGAGGAATAGATCTGGTTAATGCACAGTGTCTCTTGTACAGAGTAGGGGAATCGGGAAACAGTGGACATAGGTTTAAGGTGAGGGGGGGGAAGATTTAATAGGAACACAAGGGGTAACTTTTAACACGAAGGGTGGGGTGTATAGGGAATGAGCTGCCAGAGGAGGTAGTTGAGGGAGGTACTATTGCAACGTTTAAGAAACATTTAGACAGGTACATGGATAGGACAGGTTTAGAGGGATAAAGGCCAAACGCAGGCAGGTGGGAGTAGTGTAGGTGGGGCATGTTGGTCAGTGTTCCGTTGCCGAGGAAGGTTTAGGGTTGTGCAAGTCGGTTCAGGAATCTGGTGGTTGCAGGAAAGTAGCTGTCCCTGAACCTGGTGGTGTGGGACTTCGGGCTTCTGTACCTCCTGCCCAATGGTAGCAACGAGAGAAAGGCACGGCCTGGATGGTGGGGATCCTTGACGTTATGTGCCATAAATGTGAGGTTATCCACTTTGGTGGCAAGAACAGGAAGGCAGTTAATTATCTGAATGGTGTCAGGTTAGGTAAAGGGGAGGAGCAACGAGACCTGGGTGTCCTTGTACATCAGTCACTGAAAGTAAGCATGCAGGTAGAGCTGGCAGTGAGGAAAGCTAATGGCATGTTGGCCTTCATAATGAAAGATGTTGAGTACAGGAGTAAGGAGGTCCTTCTGCAGTTATACAGGGCCCTGGTGAGACCACACCTGGAGTATCATGTGCAATTTTCATCTCCTAATTTGAGGAAGGACATTCTTTCTATTGAGGGAATGCAGCGTAGGTTCACATGGTTAATTCCCGGGATGGCGGGACTGTCATATGATGAAAGAATGGAGCAACTGGGCTTGTATTCACTGGAATTTAGATGGATGAGAGGGGATCTTATAGAAACATGTAAAATTATTAAGGAATTGAACATGCTAGATGCAGGAAACATCTTCCCGATTTTGGGGGAGTACAGAACCTGGGGCCACAGTTTAAGAATAAGGGGTAGGCCATTTAGAACTGAGAGGAGGACAAACGTTTTCACGCAGAGAGTTATGAATCTGTGGAATTCTCTACCTCAGGAGGTGGTGGAGGCCGATTCAATAGATGCATTCAAAAGAGAGTTAGATAGAGCTCTTGGGGCTAGTGGAATCAAGGGATATGGGGAGATGGCGGGAACGGGGTACAGATAGTGAAAGATCAGCCATGATCACATTGAATGGCGGTGCTGGCTCGAAGGACCGAATAGCCTACTCCTGCAACTATTATCTATGTATCTATATATCTATGTGCCGCCTTCTTGAGGCAGTGCCTGGTGTAGATGCTTTTAACGGTGGGGCGGGCTGTTCCCGTGACGGACCGGGCTGAGTCCACCATTCTGCAGCCTTTCCTGTGCACCATTCTTTGGAAAGCTGTGAAGGCTTTGGAGAGATTATCAATTTCATTTATGCGAAGAGATTGGATTTGTTTTCCTTGGACAGTCAAAGATTGATTTGATGAGGATGCTTACGATTACACAGAAGGAAGTGAAGGAACCATCACCTGAGTGCATGAATATAAGGTGATGGATAAACAAGAGCTTGCGTCCTGTACACTGGGACAGCCTGATTGTAATCAAGTATAGTCTTTCCACTGACTGGATAGCACGCATCAAAAAGCTTTCACCGTACCTCGGTACACGTGACAATAAACTAAACCAAACTAGCTTGCATTGTGTTTCCAGTGATGGGTTCAGAAACAGTAGTAGCTTCCAGAAGGGAATTGGTCATCTATTTGATAATGCAGGGCTACGGGGAGAGTCGAGATTGATTCAAACATACAGCATGGAAACAGGCCCTTTGGCCCACAGAGTCCATGCCGACCTTCAATCACCCATTCACACTAGTTCCATGTTATCCCACTTACTCAACCACTCCCTACAAACTAGGTTTGATTCATAGAAGACCAATTGACGTATAAACCTGCAGGTCTTTGGGATGTGGGAGGAAGTTGCTGGTACAATCGCAGCGTTTAAGAAGCAACCAAGCAGATGCATGGATTGGACTGGTTTGGAGGGATATGGGCCAAATGCAGGCAGGTGGGACTGGTGTAGATGGGGCCTGTTGTCAACACGGGTAAATTAGGCCAAAGGGGCCTGTTTCCATGCTGTATGACTCCGTGACTCGATGAAACCGGAACACCTGGAGGAAACCCACGTGAACACAGGGAGAATGTGCAAACTCCTCCCAGACAGCATCTGAGGTCAGGATCGAACCGGGGTCTCTGAGAGGGAGCGGCTTTACCAGCTGCACCACTGTGCACCACTATGCTGGTGGTGTAGGAATAATAGAAAAAGCATTGTTCTTCCAAAGAGTCAATACCAGCACAATCCTCACTTTTCTCTTGCCCTAATTTCCTCATTATATCTCCAGATTCATTGAATGGATTTGCAAAAGAACAAAATACAGAATTCAGAATTTCAGGGCTTTACATAAATTTTCAATTGAAATCCATTAAGTACATAAAACATAGAACATAAAACAGTGCAGCATAGGAACAGGCCCTGTATCTCCTCTGCTTTAACGTGATCCATATCCCTCCATTTCCTGCATATCCTTGTGCTTGTCTAAAAGCCTCTTCAATGCCACTATTACATCTGCCTCTACCACTACCGCTGGCAAAACTAGACACCTTTGCCACCCTGGAGTGATATCCCATCCCCTATTTGAGGGATGCCCCCACCAGACATTGCCCCTCAATGTCCAGCAGCAGAAAGACCTTAGACTGTGGTCCTCATTACACAGAGCACTGGCATTGCATCGGAGCATCCCTCAGCACATACTCAGCAGTACGTTCCAGACACCCATCACCCTCTGTGTAAAAAACATTAAACTTTCCCTGTCTCACCTTAAAGCAATGCCCTCTAGTCTTTGACATGTCCACCCTGGGGAAAAAGGTTCTGACAGTTTAGGGCCTGAACTGTAGAGAGAGGTTGAACAGGCTCGGACTCTGTGTCTTGGAGCACAGGAGGATGAGGGGTGATCTTATAGAGGTGTACAAAATCGCGAGAGGAATAGATCGGGTAGACGCACAGAGTCCCTTTCCCAGAGTCGGAGAATCGAGAACTAGAGGACGTAGGTTTAAGGTGAGGGGGAAAGATTTAATAGGAACATGAGGGGTAACATTCACACAAAGGGTGGTGGGTGTTTGGAACGAGGTGTCAGCGGAGGTACTTGAGGCAGGTACTTTCGCAATATTTAAGAAATATTTTGACAGGTACATGTTTAGAGGGATATGGGCCAAACACAGGCAGATGGGACTAGTGTTGATGGGGCATGTTGGTCAGTGTGAGCAAGTTGGGCCGAAGGGCCTGTTTCCACGCTGCATGACTCTATGACACTGAGTCAAGTCAAGCCAAGTTTATTTGTCACATACACATACACGATGTGCAGTGAAATGAAAATGGCAATGCCTGCGGATTGTGCAAAAAAAAAGAATGTTAAAGACTATATTAAATACACAGAATAATTTGTGCCTCTGTGTTATCCTTAAGGTGTCTTTTTCTAACCTCCCTTCAATTTTCCATAAATTTGAATCTATTGTAAGCACAGAACTCTATCAGCCCCATAAGGAAAGGCTAGACGTATTTGGATTGTTTTTTTCCCTCTTGAAGTTTATAAAATTATGAGGAATAAATAGGATAGACAGTCAGGACTTTTTCCCCAAGGTGGAAATGTCAAAGACGAGAGGGAACAGCTTTAAGATGCAAGGAGCAACATTGAAAGATGTCAGGGCAGCACGGTGATGCAGCGGTAGAGTTGCTGCCTTACAGCACCAGAGACCCGGGTTCCATCCCAACTAGTGGGGTATGTTTGTACGGAGTTTGTACATTCTCCCCATGATCAGCGTGGGTTTTCTCTGGGAGCTCCGGTTTCCTCCCACATTCCAAAGACATAGAGTTTTGTAGGCTAATTGGCTTTGGTTCTAAATGATCCCTAGTGTGTGTGGGATAGTGTTTCTGTGCGGAGATTGCTGGTCAGCGCGGAGTCGGTGGGCCGAAGGGCCTGTTTCCGCACTGTGTCTCTAAACTAAACTAAAATACTAAATGCGCAGCGCAAGTTTTTTGTTACAAAGAGAATCAAATACTAGAGTGCTTAGCTTGAAGGTGAGAGAGGCAAGTTTATTTACACTGCATTGCAGTGGGTGCCTGGAAAGTGCTGCCAGGGGTGGGTGGCGAATGCAGATACAATAGGAGCATTTTAGAGACTTTTAGACAGGTAAATGGATGTGCAGGGAATGGAGGGATATCGATCATATGCAGGCAGCTGAGATTAGTTTATCTTGGCATCATGTTTGGCACAGACTTCATGGGCCGAAGGGCCTGTTCCTGTGTTGTACTATTCCATGTTATATGATTTCATTAGGCTGTTATCAGGACTGGATGGCTTGAGTTATAAGGAGAGACTGGACAGACTGTGGCTTTTTTTCACAGGGGTGTCTGAGGGCTGACCTGAAAGTGGTTTATAACATTAAGGGGAGCAAAGATAAGGTCACAGTTGTTTTCCCAACACAGGGAAGTTAAAACCTGGACTTATTTAAGACGAGAGGGGAAAGATTTAAAGAGGACCTGATGGGCAGCTTTTTCACACAGAGCGTGATGGATATATGGAACAAGCTGCCAGAGGAGGCTACACAGTTCTACAGTTCATGGGTTCTACACAGTAGCAGCAGGGTACACTGGGTAAACTGCCTCTGAATTCATTCCATTGAGGTCAATGGAAGGAATTTGATATGCAGTGTGCAACACACATACACCACTGTGTAGCAACATTTGCACTATTAATAGGGCCAGGCTTCTGGAAATCAGCCTCCATTTCCTTGAACCGTCCCAATTAATCCATATCCTACTTTTAGCCCTCTCGTCAACTATCCTTGTTACTTGTAAGAGTTAAAATAACTCATGTAAACTTTTGAAAGTTGTGCCATTTATAATGCGTTGTCTTTTCATTGAGGATAAGAGTTGGGAAGTCATGTTGCAGCTTTATAAAACTTTGGTTGGGCCACAGTGGAGTATTGTGTGTAGTTCTGGTCGCCCCGTTACAGAAAAGATGTGGAGACTTTGGAGAGGGTGCAGAAGAGGTTTACTAGAATGCTGCCTGGGTTAGAGGGTATTCACGACGAGGAAAGGTTGGACAAACTTGGATTGTCCACTTAGAAATACCCAACTCCTTGGTATCTATGAATGAACTGTCTTCATTATGCCTGCCATATTGCCAAGTTCCACATCAGATACCAACTATACATGTAGGCACAAGGAGTTGAGTCGAGTTTAGTTTAGTTTATTATTGTTACACCAAGGTACAGTGTAAAGCTTTGTTGTTGCATGCCATTCAGTCAACGAAAAGGCCATACATGATTACACTCAAAACCAACTCTTGATAACCACCAGTGAAAATCTCCTCCCAATCTGAAAATCTATCCATCTCCTGAAACCGTGTCTGGTACCATAATACCATTTAAAATACATTTTGATCAGATACACGGATAGAAAATGCAGGTGGGACTAGTGTTATCATGCAACTGAACCATTCTACACTGTTATCGGGCAACCAAACCATTCTACCACCAACCAGAGAGGAATCCTGATCTACTATCTGCCTCATTCGAGAACCTCGGGCTACCTTTCATCGGACTTTACTGGACGTAATCTTGCACTAAATAGTATTCATGTTATTCCCTTTATGTTGCATCTGTACACTGTGGATGGCTCGATTGTAATCATGTATTGCCTTTCTGCTGACTGATTAGCAAGCAACAAACGCTTTTCAGTGTACCTCGGTACACGTGACAGTAAGCTAAACTCAACTCAGTGTAGATGGGGCATCTTGGTCTGCATAGGTCAGTTGGGCCAAAGGGCCTGTTTGCATGCTCTATGATTCAGTAACATTAAGCTAATTCCTACCGATTCTGCTGCTTTCCACTTCCTTCCCTGGGCTTCCCGTCCTATCAACAAATGTACAAAGTGGCACATTGCATAACACCTTCTTTGAATCAATGCATTCACCAACGAATGATGTGTTTGCTCAACTTCATTCATATAAGTCAACCAAGACATTCAGTGCTGTCTGCCATTTGGACCATTTGATGCCCATTACCCTCATTGTTTCCATACTTCCATTGTCATCCAGATAGCAAGAATGAAGGGAAAGTGTACAGCCACATGGAGTTTGACCTTGCAGGTTCCATCTGTGGACTAGTTTAGTTTAGTTTAGTTTAGTTTAGATTAGTTTAGATTCATTTAGTTTGGTTTAGTTTAGTTTAGAGATACAGCATGGAAACAGACCCTTCTGCCCATCGAGTCCGCACCGACCATCGATCACCCATGTACTAGTTCTATCCTGCCCACTAGGGACAATTTACGGAAGCCAATTAACCATCAAACCTGCACGTCTTTGGAATGTGGGAGGAAACGGGAGCACCCAGAGAAAACCCATGCGGTCACAAACTCCATGCAGACAGCGTCAGTAGTCAGAATCAAACCCGGATCTCTGGCAGTGTAAGGCAGTAACTCTATCATTGTGCGACTTTGCTAACAATTATGAATAAATGGAGTAACCATAAACAATCACAACTAATGTACTAATATTAAGATCATATCAGTAGAAAATCAACATTCCAGTCTCTCTTGAGTAAAGTCTACAATTGAAATGACCTTTCATTATCGAAATGAGGGGAGGAAACAATGAAATGCTGATGCTGGTTTACAAAAACAAGACACAAACTGCCGGAGTAATTCATATGGGTCAGGCAGCATCTCTGGAGGAAATCGATAGATGACGTTTGGAGCCGGAACACTTCATCAGGAATGCCATCTATCCATGTTCTCGAGCGATGCTGCCTGACCCGTTGAGTTACTCCTGTGAGCCTCTCTCACTGCTCCGCCTCTGTGATTCCTGCTGTTCTCCTGCTCTATGACCATGTTCACCTATTACCTGCCAGGCTCCGTCCTGCCCCTCCTCTCTTCCAGAATTCTTCCCCACCCCTCCCCACCACAATCAGTCTGAAGTAGGGTCCTGTCCTGAAACGTCACCTGTCCATGTTCTCCAGAGATGCTGCCTGACCCGCTGTGTTACTCCAGCACATTGTGCCTTTTTTTTACAACTTTAAAACATTTTTTCTCCTCCAAACTTTTTTTAAACTAATAACAAGTAACTGCCAAAGTGGTTTATACTGAAGATAGACACAGAATGCTGGAATAACTCAGCGGGTCAGGCAACAGCCCTGGAGAAAAGAAATAGGTGAAGTTTCGGGCCAGGACCCTTCTTCAGATTCAGAAAATGTGAGATGACCTTGAACTAACCCACCAGTATCAAAAGGCTCTGTGGGCTACAGTTACAAGGTGAGGAGTCCTGGTGTCCATGACCCAGATACTGATTGTGGTCCAACTTGTCTTGAGTTACTCCAGCACTTTTTGCCTTTAGATGAGGGGAAGTCTGGTCTCGGGAGGAGAGCATGGAAAGCTGGCTCCAACCTGGCGCCAGTTGGTGATTTGATAGAGAAGTTGCTGGGAGCAAACTGTTTATCTTTGGCAGACTCAAGGCCTAAAATGTTGGCATGTTTGCAATGGAGCTCCTCGCTACTAGAAATTGTTTCTTGTTTCTGTTGGATTCAGTTTCCCACACTTGGCAATCACGCCACAATAAAAAGTTGATCTGTAAGTCAGCAATGCTTGACACTTTGCTGCCCCTCTGGGAGATTTCTGCTGATCAGGCATTCGGCATCAGGCCAGAAGGGACCAAGGTCACTCCAACCTCAATCAGCAACTAGAGCTTGCAAGTGATGCTTACAAATGCACTCATTAGGAGAGCAAACTCCCAGTGATTCATTCAATAAAGCTGACAAGAGAGTGGACTTTGCATTTGATCTCAAATTAATCTTGCCATTCTCAACCCACCCCATTCCCCACAACGCTGACTCCCTATGATGAATATCTGCGGCTGGCAAGACCCTGGTAAACATGGACCATTCCCCGTGGCTCAAGAGTCATCTCATCGGCATGAGCAAGTTGGGCCAAAGGGCTTGTTTTCATGCTATATGACTCTGAGTCATCCTTTAGAAGGACGAGAGGGGGACCTTAATGAAACTTACCAAATTACTGAAGGCCTGGATAGAGTGGATATGGGAAGGATGTTTCCACTCGGGGGAGAGTCTCGGACCAGGGGTACAAACAGCTTCAGAATAAAAGGATGTATCTTTAAAAAGGAGATGAGGAGGAATTTCTTTAACCAAAGGGTGGTGAATCTGTGGAATTCATTGCCACAGACAGCGGTGGAGGCCAAGTCATTGAGTATTTTCAAGGCGGACATGAACAAGTTCTTTGACACTAAGGGTGTCAAGGGTTACGTGGAGAAGGCAGGAGAATAGAGTTGAGAGGAAAGATAGATCAGCCTTGATTGAATGGTTAACCCAAAAGGACACAAAGTGCCAGAGCAACTCAGTTGGTTATGCAACATCTCTGGAGAACATGGATAGGTGACTTTTCGGGTTAGGTCCCTTCTTCAGGTCAATAAGATCTTGAGGGACATGGATAAAGTGAACGTTCTCAGTCTTTTTCCCAGGATAGAGGATTCTAAAACTAGAGGGCGTAGGCTTAAGGTGAGGTAGAGAGAATTAAGAGAGTGATTCAAATGGGATTCAAATAATACAACTCGCATACTTTGAATTAGTTTACAGAGATACAGCGCGGAAACAGGCCCTTCGGCCCACCGAGTCCGCACCGCCCAGCGATCCCCGCACATGAACACCATCCTACACACACTAGGGACAATTTTTACATTTACCCAGTCAATTAACCTACATACCTACACGTCTTATTGTCACGTGCACCGAGGTACAGTGAACAGCATTTTTATTGCGCGATGTCCGGTCAGCGGAAAGGCTATGAATGATTACAGTCAAGCCATCCACAGTGTACTGATACAGGATAAAGGGAATAACTTTTAGTGCAAAATAAAGTCCAGTAAAGTCCAATTAAAGATAGTCTTAGGTCTCCAATGAGTTAGTCAGGACCATTCTCGAGTTGGTGACAGAACGGTTCAGTTGCCTGATAACAGCTGTGAAGAAACTGTTCCTGAAATTGGAGGTGTGCGTTTTCAAACTTCTGTACCTCTTGCCTGATAGGAGAGGGGAGAAGAGGGAGTGACCGGGGTGAGGCTGATAGGTGTTCTCTCGGAGATTACGTGTCTGTGAAAGTGATCATGGATTTTTGTAGAAAGGAACTGCGGATGCTGGTTTGCACCGAAGATGGACACCAAAATGCGGGAGTAACTCAGTGGGTCAGGCAGCATCTCTGAAGAAAAGGGTTAGGTGACATTTCGTGTCAAGACCTTTCTTCTGACTGAGAGTCAGAGGAGAGGGAAAGTAGCGATGTGAAAAGGTATAAAGAATAAATGTATGAAAGGTCTACAAAAGGACAAATCAAAGCCAGCAACAATAATCAAGGAAAGGTAGAGGCCACAATGGTCCATTGTAGGCTGTGTATAAGATAACGAGGATGATGCTGTCAGATTAACGATGGAATATTGGCTCACCTTGACTGTCTTCTTTCTGCTTCCTTACAGATGAAACGTGTAGCACACCAGCATGTGTGTCAGCAGGTAAGCTGAAGCAATTGACTGTCACTAATCCAAATGAGCACACACTGGGACAACAAATACCTCACCTCCCAACTGGAAGTGTTGATTACTACCTCTGTATTGAACATAGAATGTAGAACAGTACAGCACAGGAACAAACCCAAGGAATTTCTTTAGCCAGAGGGTGGTTTGGATGTACGAGGAGTGTTTGAAGGCTCTGGGCCTGTACTCGCTAGTGCATAGAAGGATGAGGGGGGGACCTCGTTGAAACCTGCCGGATAATGAAAAGCTGAGATACAGTGGACGTGGAAAGGATGTTTCCAGTAATGGGAGAGTCAAGGACCAGCCTCAGAATAAAAGGACGTACCTTCGGAATGGAGATGAGGAGGAATTTCTTTAGCTGGAGGGTAGTGAATTTGTGGAATTCATTGCCACAGATGGCAGTGGAGGCCAAGTCATTGGGTATTTTTCAGGAGGAGATTAGCAGGTTTTTGATTAGTCAGGACATCAAAGGATATGGGGAGCAGGCAGGAGAATGGGTTTGAGAGGGAAAGATAGATTAGCCATAATTGAATGGTAGAGTTTTTATCCTTCTTCTTTTGAGGATAAATTCACACATGTATGATTGCCACTATTAAATGGCAGAGTGGACTTCTTCATACTGATTGTAGCAGGACGGGGTGGGGTGGGGAGAGAAAGCTGGAGAGGAGCGGCAGGACAAAGCCTGGCAGGTAATAGGTGGAACATGGTTGAAAACAAATTAAACTGTTGCTAATTAATTAACGGGGTGTAATTAAAGGACAAGGACATGGATGCAAAATGTTTAGTGGGATATGGGCTATAGGCAGGTGAATGGGACTTGCTTAGATGGGGCATCTATGTCAGCATGGGCAAGGTGGGCCGAAGAGCCTGTATCCATGTTGTATGGCTCTATAATTCACTGAGTGTTTATTTTATGACGCTATGGGGCTATCTAATCTAAACACTGTTATCCACTCTTTTCAAATGTCAGGAGAAAGTCTCTGTATATTTAGGCAATTATTATTTTACATATCTATTGATATGACTTTCCAATGTCACAATTAATTGTATCAGTTGTGTTTCTAAATTTAAATGGCAGCTGTAAATGATTAAGTTATTGTTAATGCATGAAAAGTGCATGGTGCATTAATGCAAAGTTTGTTCTTGCTTATCACAGTGTCTCACTGACAAACAGGCACTATTCGTGACCCGTATCGCTCTCTGGGCTGAACTAGTCGGGTTAGATTACAAGGGCTGGTTGGATCGGCAGAAATTGGCCACACAGCACTTTTCCCCTGTTCCAGTGTCCAATAGCTGATGAAAATTGAAAACAATAGCTGATTTTGTAAATATGAAATGAGGGCAGAAATTGAAGGGAAACACTCATAGAGGGTGACACTGTGGAGCAGCGGTAGAGTTCTTCCCTGCAGCACCAGAGGCCCAGGTTCCATCCTGACTGAAGGTGCTGTCCCTATGGAGTTTCTATGTTCTCCCCATGACCTGTGTCAGTTTTCTCCAGGTGCTCCTGTTTCTTCCTACATTCCAAATACAGGTTTGTGGGTTAATTGACTTGGTAATTGTAAATTGTTCCTAGAGTGTGTAGGATGGGATGGGATAGGCTAGTGCATGGAATGATCGCCGGTCAGCATGGACTCGGTGGGTCAAAAGGCCTGTTTCTGTGCTGTATCTCGAAATTAAACTAATCTAAAGGTCGGGCAGCATCTATGGAGGGAGAAACAAAGTTCACATTCTGGATTGGGGACCATTCATCCTAAATCTGTTCTTCATTCTACCGAGGACACCTGACATAGAACATACATGGAGATAACTGAAATCCTGAGCACCCTACAAAGTGCTGGAGGAACTGGGCAGAATCTGTGGAGGGAATGGATAGTCAATGTTCTGGGCTGGGATCTTGCTCATTCCTGCACTTTGTGTTTTATGTTTGAACAGTATGGCATAGGAACAGGCCCTTCGGCCCACAATAACTGTGCCAAACACGATGCCAAAATTAACCGATCTGACATTTAGACTTGAGACTTTAGAGATACAGTGCGGAGACAGCCCCTTTGGCCCACCGAGTCCGCGCTGACGAGCAATCCCCATACACTCGCACTATCCTACACATGAGGGACAATTTACAATTTTACCGAAGCCAAATTAACCGACAGACCCAACCCAAAACGTTGCCTATTCATGTTGTCCAGAGATGGCTGCCTGACCTGACCTGTTGAGTCATTGCATGTTGAGTCACTATTGTGTCTACCTTTGGTATAAACCAAACCAAATAACTTTGTTATTAAATCTTTATCCTTCGTCCCTCTGCAGCGGCCCGGATTATTGAGAACGCAGACCAAACTGTGGATCCTTGTCAGAACTTTTACCAGTATGCCTGTGGAGGATGGTTAAAGAAGCACATTATCCCTGAGACCAACTCTCGGTACAGCACCTTTGACATTCTGAGGAATGAACTGGAAGTCATTATGAAAGGTCAGTGACTCAACAATGAGTGTGGATGCTTTAAACTGATCTTTACAAGCTACTGTATGCAGTGCACAACCATCATCTGGATTGCTATTCCTCTGCTTAAGCAACTGATCCACTTATAATTAAGCAGTAATGAAGGATATCTTCCATTCCAACAAAAACTGAGTTAGTGGAATATGCTGGAATCCTTCGTAGAACACAATAGACAATAGACAATCGACAATAGGTGCAGGAGTAGGCCATTCAGCCCTTCGAGCCAGCAGCGCCATTCAATGTGATCATGGCTGATCATCCACAATCAGTACCCCGTTCCTGCCCTCTCCCCATACCCCCTGACTCCACTATCATTAAGAGCTCTATCTAACTCTCTCTTGAAAGCATCCAGAGAATTGGCCTCCACTGCCTTCTGAGGCAGAGAATTCCACCGATTTACAATTCTCTGAGTGAGAAAGTTTTTCCTCATCTCCATTCTAAATGGCCTACCCCTTATTCTTAAACTGTGGCCCCTAGTTCTGGATTCCCCCAACATTGGGAACATGTTTCCATGTGGGAACACAAAGTGCTGGAGTAACTCAGCGGGTCAGGCAGAATCTCTGGAGAACATGGATAGGTCCCATTTCAGGTTGGGACCCTTCTTCAGACTCAATTGGTGACGTTTCAAGTCAGGACCCATCTTCAGCCTCAGTAGGCGACATATTGGGTCGAGACCCTTCTTCAGATCCTGTAGACCCTTCTTCAAAGTCTAAAGTTGCCTATCCATGTCCTCCAGAGATGCTGCCTGACCTGTTGAGTAACTCCAGCACTTTGTGGCTTTCACTGAATTAAACTTCACCAGCGTCTGGTTTCCATTAATGGTGTTTGTTTGAGCCCATCTACTTTCATTGGCAAACTTGCCTTCAGACCATCTATGAGTTGTCCCTCACTTTGCAACTTCTGTTTGGGAGCCCAACTGTTGTGGGAAGCATGTTGTGTTGATCCTGTACTGGAAGTTCTTGAAGTTGAATTGGAAACGTGACATTGCAGGGAGGTTGGAGTTGTGTTCTGGAGACTGAAGCCCCCCCTAATTTGTCATGTCAGAGGGAATGAAACTGGTAGAAACAAGGAACTGCAGATACTGGTTTATACCAAAGATAGACATAAAGTGCAGAAGTAACTCAGCGGTTCAGGAAGTTCTCTGAAGAAAAAGGATGGGTGACATTTTGTGTCGAGACACTTCTTCAGACTGAATGTGGGGGGTGGGGGGGGGGTGATGATGAAGAGCTGGAGGCAAGAGAAGACCAGGACCAATCAAGGCAGGTCACAGATGTCCACAGGCAGGGCGGTGCCTGGTAGGTCCATGGTTGGCTAGGGAAGATGTGATCTCAAGAGGGAAACAGCTCAACGGGTCAGGCGGGGTCTCTGGGGAAAATAGACAGGTGACGTTTTGTGTCGGGACACACGTGCTCTGGTTCTCTCCCACATCTCAAAGATGTACCATAGAGGGAGTACAGAGAAGGTTCACCAGATTGATTCCTGGGATGGCAGGAGTTTCATATGAAGAAAGACTGGATAGACTCGGCTTTTACTCGCTGGAATTTAGAAGATTGAGGGGGGATCTTATAGAAACTTACAAAATTCTTAAGGGGTTGGACAGGCTAGATGCAGGAAGATTGTTCCCGATGTTGGGGAAGTCCAGAACAAGGGGTCACAGTTTAAAGATAAGGGGGAAGTCTTTTAGGACCGAAATGAGAAAGTTTTTTTTCACACAGAGAGTGGTGAATCTGTGGAATTCTCTGCCACAGAAGGTAGTTGAGGCCAGTTCATTGGCTACATTTAAGAGGGAGTTAGATGTGGCCCTTGTGGCTAAAGGGATCAGGGTGCATGGGGAGAAGGCAGGTATGGGATACTGAATTGGATGATCAGCCATGATCATATTGAATGGCGGTGCAGGCTCGAAGGGCCGAATGGCCTACTCCTGCACCTATTTTCTATGTTTCTATGTACAAGTTGGTAAGGCAATTGGCCTCTGTAAATTGCCCCTAGTGTGCAGGTAAGTGGTAGAATATATGGTGGGAGTTGATGGGGATATGGAGAGAATAAAACAAAATATGAGTAATGTAGGTTTAATATAATTAGGTGGATGATTGTTGGTGTAGACCAGCGTTTCTTAACCGGAGTTCCCAGGAACCCTAGGGTTCCGCGAGAAGTCGCTAGAGGTTCCGGGAGAAATAGTGATAAATAGGCAATCATATGTAAATGCATTTTTGAGTCATTTTTGTGTTTTGCATTGTCAATAAACCTGAGAAAAACATAAGGTTTTGTTTTGCTTAAACCAGTTATCAGAAAAATATATTATGTTTGCCTTATGAACTTTAAGTTTACGAAAGAGAAAGAAAGCGATTAATAAAGATATATAATCATTTTTATGTAGTGATTCCCTGAGGCATGAAAATCATTTCAAGGGTTCCTCAAGGGTAAAAAGGTTGAGAAACACTGGTGTCGACTGTGGGCCAAAGGTTCTGTTTCTGTGCAGTTTCTCAATTACTCAATAACTCTTTATAACTGCAATTTTGTGTAATGCAAAAACCTGTACTAATGATTTATCAAAGACCAGTGATTCTTTCTCTGGGACTGCATACATTTGTGGTTTACCATTGACAGTCCCCAATCACAGAATATTGTGCTTGAAGTGTAGTTTAGTTTATTTACTTTAGTTTAGTTTAGTTCAGTTTAGTTCAGTTTAGTTTAGACTAGTTTTGTTTATTGCCATGTGTACTGAGATACAGAGAAAAGCTTGGTGAGGTCGTACCTGGAGTATTGTGTGCAATTTTGGTCTCCTAATTTGAGGAAGGACATTATTGCTATTGAGGGAGTGCAGCGTAAGTTCACCAGGTTAATTCGCAGGGATGGCGGGACTGACATATGATGACTGGGCTAGTATTCACTGGAATTTGGAAGGATGAGAGGGGATCTCATAGAAACATATAACATTCTTAAAGGATTGGACAGGCTAGATGCAGGAAAAATGGTGGGGGAGTGCAGAACCAGGGGTCACAGTTGAAAAATAAGGGGTAGGCCATTTAGGACTGAGATGAGGAAAAACTTTTTCACTTAGGGAGTTGTGAATCTGTGGAATTCTCTGCCACAGAAGGCAATGGAGGCCAATTCACTGGATGAATTTAAAAGAGATAGATTTAGCTCATAGGCTAAACGTTTCAAGGGATATGGGGAAAAAGCAGGAACAGGGTGCTGATTTTAGATGATCAGCCATGATTATGTTAAATGGCAATGCTGGCTTGAAGGGCCAAATGGCCTACTCCTGCACCTGTTTTCTATGTATTTTCTATGGTATGTGTTTTCACACTTCTGTACCTCTTGCCTGATGGGAGAGGGAAGAAGAGGGAGTGACTGGGGTGAGACTCATCTTTGATTTTGCTCATGGCCTTGCCGAGACAGCGTGGTGTAGATGAAAGGAAGATTGGTTTCCGTGATGGTCTGGGCTGCATCCATAATTCTCTACAATTTCTTGTGGTCTTGGATGGAGTTGTTCCTAAACCATACTGTGATGCATCCCGATGTAATGCTTTCTAATGTAATCTGTAACATTGACCTGAAACGTTGCCTATCCATGTTCTCTAGAGATGCTGCTTGGCCTGGTGATGTATTCCAGCACTTTGTATTCAAGTGTATTCAAGAGAGAGTTAGATATAGTTCTTAGGGCTAACGGAATCATAGGATATGGGGAGAAAGCAGGAACGGGGCATTGATTTTAGATGATCAGCCATGATCATATTGAATGGCGGTACTGGCTCGAAAGGCCGATCGGCCTACTCCTGCACCTATTTGCTACATTTGTGAGAGTATTAACTGTCTCAGAGGCATCTGGCTGCTTATGAGGTATTTCTGCGACGCATGGTCTTCTGGGTTAGCATCGCCACCATTGCAGTCTTGTTTCCGATGCAAACCTGAGTGATCGTACAGTATTGGGATTACGAACTGCCAGATTGTTTTACGTAAGTGTGAGTTTATGTAAGTCGCCTATTGCATAAGTCAGGGAGTGTGTGTATGAAGCTGATTCCATGTTGGTTCTTTCTCGAGATGCCTGCGCTGTTACATACCAATGCCGTGGGAATTGAGATACTACTTATCATTTATTAGACGCTGAGTGTGTGTTAACAGCAAGAACTGTGACCGAGTTCTGCAGTCATTAATCATGGCTGACATTCCAATAGGGACAGTTCAGCAACTTTTTTATAAGTTGTGTCTCAGCCAAACCCTTTGCACTATGGCAAGGAGGTCAAGTCACTGGGTATTTTTAAAGCGGAGATTGACAAGTTCTTGATTAGTAAGGGAGTAAAAACGTTACGGGGATAAGACAGGAGAATGGAGTTGAGAGGGAGAGATACATCAGCCATGATTGAATGGTGGAATAGACTCGATGGGCCAAATGGACTATTTTTTCTCCTATGACTTATGAACATGAATTCCAATCAATACTGGGAAAGCTCAAATCTTTCACCACTACAACCCTATTGTTGTTACAATCTTTTGAAACCAATGACCGCGTGGGTTTTCCCCGGGTGCTCTGCTTTCCTCCCACACTCCAAAGATTTGCAGGTTCGTAGTATATCGTAGCAGGCTTCTGTATTTCGTAAATTGTCCCTCGTGTGTAGGATAGTGGTCGCTCGTGTATGGGGTGGTCGCTGGCCGGCTGTGCACTCGGTCGGCAGAAGGGCCATTTTCCACACTGTATCTCCAAACTAAACTAAACCTTGATTTAGTCTTTGATTTTTTCCATCCTGGGAAAAGGTTCTGACTGTCTACCCTAGCCATGCATCTTGTAACTTTATATACTTCGATTAAATTTCCTGAAGATAGACACAAAATGCTGGAGTAATTCAGCAGGTCAGCCAGTATCTATGGAGAAAAGGAGTAGATGATTTTTCAGATCAAGACCCTTCTACAGACTCTGACCTGCTGCCTGACCAGCTGAGTTACTCCAGCAATTTGTGTCTATCTTCGGTGTAAACCAGCACCTGCAGTTCCCCTCCTGCACGTATCAGATTTCCATTACACCATGTACCTCTCAACGTAAAGATATGCCCTCTGGTATTCGATATTTCTTTCAATGAAAAATGTAGCACCCGAAGTGCAGGAGTAACTCAGCAGGTTAGGTAGTGTCTCTGGAGAACATGGATAGCGGAACGACTTGTCTGAATGGGAGGATTAATTGAGCCAATAAGCATGATAGATCCGATACAGTTAGTTTGTTGCCATAGTTTCCTCAGCTATTGACTTTAAACCGATGGGACAAGAAATCTGCCTTCGGGGGTCATAGAGTCATAGATATTGGATAAAGGAATGTGATTATAATCATAGATGCATGATTGTGCAAAAAGAAAAGTGCAGATGAAGTAAATGAGCCTCATAAAACTGGGTCAAATTCCAATCCGTTACAAGTCATTGCTTGCTACCAGCAAAGCAGAATGCGTCTCACTATCTCTTGTCAGCTTACGCTGCACAGGAGAGAGCATGAACTGATGGACCTGTCTCGGGTTCAAGGGTCCACCTTGCACTTAATTGCAGCGTCATGAGAACAGGAGGAGAAGGCTACAGATGAACAATCATGTCACTTGTCCAAGCTGCCCAACCTGCTTACAGCGACACAGTGGCGCAGCGGTAGAGCTGCTGCCTCACAGCGCCAGGGACCAGGGTTCGATCCTGACTACGGGTGCTGTTTTTTATTTAATTTAATTTAGAGATATTAAACGGAAACAGGCCCTTCAGCCCACCGAGTCTGCGCTGATCAGCGATCACCCTGTACACCAGCACTATCCTACACACTAATGCCAATTTACAATTTTACCAAAGCCAATTAACCTGCAAATCTGTATGTTTTTGGAATGTGGGAGGAAACCGGAGCACCCAGAGAAAACCCATGCGGTCACAGTGAGAAAGTACAAACTCCGTACAGACAGCACCTGTGGTCAGGATCGAATTTGCTAGTCAATATGGACTCAGTGAGCCTGACTGTGGGTTCCTGAGTGAATGACCTGAGGAGTAAGACTAACTTGAAGCTGCTTGGTGTCAGCTTCCACAAACCCAATGGGCTGAATGGATTCCTTTTGTGCTGTAAAAGTCTGTGCAATTAATTTAACAGATGCACATAATTAAAATTTTGAGTGGAGTAGAATAGCAAGTTATTGGCTTGAAAACCAAAGGTTTGAAGCCCAGATGCAGCGTTCGAAACCAGAGATATTCAGTTAATTAAATAAATATTGAATTAAAAAGCTGGCATCAGTAATGGTGACTCTGACACTATCAGATTGGAGGAAAAGCACATCCGGTTTGCTAATGCCATTCTTGACTGCTCCAGCCTGCATGTGGCTCTTAATCAAAGGCATTGCAGATGGCTCTTAGTCTGCCTCTGAAATAACCCAGGAAAAAGCCCCAGTCAAATGCAGTAAGTCCCCTATTAATGCCACTGAATGAACCAAAACGGAAGAAAAAGTCTATTTGTTTTCAAAATTAGTTCCAACGAAGCAATCCCTCTTTCGCGAAAGACCATGCATGTCATAATTGATTTAAATAACTTTCACGCCTTAAGATATGATTACCCTCTATAAATATCTATTGACAATTGTCTCAATCCTTATTTTCCAGACATATTTTTAACAAAGTAAAGCTAACAAGAAAGAAACTCCACACAGACGGCATCTACTCCCTACCCATTCGAGGGAATTCACAGATTAATTTAGATTTGTTTTGGTTTAGAGAGATACTGCGTGGAAACAGGCCCTTTAGCCCAGCGAGCCCACGCCAACCAGCGATCACCCTTACACTGGTTCTATCCTTCACACGAAGGACAATTTACAGAGGTCAATCAATTTACAAGCCCGCACATCTTTGGAGTGTGGGAGGAAACCAGAGCACCCAGAGAAACCTCAGGCGGTCATAGGGAGAACGTACAAACTCCCTACAGACAGCACCCGTAGTCAGGATCAAACCCGGATCTCTGGCGCTGTAAGGCAGCAAATCTGCCGCTATGCCACCATAAGCAGGTCAAGCAGCCTAGACAAGTGGCGTGATGGTTTATGAGAATGTGCAAACTCCACACAGACAGCACTCGAAGTCTCTGGCACTGTGAGGCAGAGGCTCTACCTGCTGTGCCACTGTGCCACCCTTGATTTGTGTTGCTGATTTATTAATCATCTTATTTAATTTTGCACAGTGCCTTTTACAATCTCAAGCTATTCCAAAGTTCTTCACTGCCAATGGAGTATTTCCGAAATGCAGCCACAGCCATTATGAAAGAAATATCACGACAGCTCTGCCCATAGTCATGTTTCACAAACAGGAATGTCATAAATAACCCAATTCTCGATTACAGAAGTTGAGGAGGTGGTGGAATCAGATACTATGATTGTTTGAGAGGCATTTAAAAACGGCTTTATTATTGTCACGTGCACGGAAATGAAATTAAATACTTTGTTTGCTTGCTACCCAGGCAAATTATACTGTGGGTGAATACAATCAAACTATACACAAGTGCCACTGAGAGAGGAAAGAGACAGAGGAAACAGAGAGCTAACTATAGTGTTGTCGCTACAGAGAGAGTGCAGATCAAAACATACTGCCAAGGCCATAACTTTGGGGGGACGGTGACGCTGCGGTAGAGTTGCAGCCTTACAGCGCCAGAGGCCTGGGTTCAATCCTGACTACAGGTGCTGTCTGTACGGAGTTTGTACATTCTCCCCGTGACCTGCATGGATTTTCCCCGGGTACTCCGGTTTCCTCCCACACTCCAAAGACGTCCAGGTTTGTTGGCAAATTGGCTTGGTAAAATTGTAAATTGTCCCTAGTGTGTATAGGATACTGTTTGTGTGCGGGGACCGCTGGTCATCGAGGACTTGGTGGGCTGAAGGGCCTGGTTCCCCGCTATATCTCTAAACTAAACTAAACTAAAAGGTAAATACAAAATGCTGGAGTATCTCAGCGGGACAGGCAACATCACCGGAGAGAAGGAATGGGAGGCATTTTGGGTCGGGACCCTTTTTCAGACTCATGAAGCGACCTTTCTCTCCAGAGATGCTGCCTGTCCCGCTGAGTTACTCCAGCATTTTTTGTCTATCTTCGATGTAAACCAGTATCTGTATTTCCTTTCTAAACTTAAAAGGTAGATTGTCTGACTCAATTTGGATTTAATTCGTTCCTAATCTCAGGCCATCATCCGCAAGGTCTTCCGAACTTGCTCCTCAGAGGCTGGTGTGCTGCCTTCTTGAACCAGGCCCGTCCTGTTGCTGAGGGTAAAGTGTTGTTTGCTTTGAAAGTGCATCGAGGTGAAACTTGGTCTGTTATTCTCCTTTGAAGCCCTTTGGACTTCTTATCATGGAAAGGCATTCAAGGTATTTTAGGTTTAGGTTTATTATTGTCACACATACAGTCAAGTTGGATAATACTGCACATACTGTAGATATAAACAGGCCAATAGGCAGAGCAAAGGAGAAGATACAGAATGCAGTTTCCAGTGGGTCACGCATCTCTCTTGAAAAGGAAGAGGTGATATTTCGGGTCGAGACCCATCTTCAGACCTTCAGGCTGGTAGATTAATTGGCCGTGATAAAATTCTCCTGGTATAGGCAGAAGAATTAAGGAGAGTGACTGGATCTTTATGTGAGCATAGGTTGCTGGAAATAACAAGGAATGATCCAAAACCAGCAAAGACCTGATGGGTCGAATGGCGTCTGTCCAAGCTGGATGGAAAACATGTTTAGTCTAGTTTAGAGATACAGTATGGAAACAGGCCCCTCAACTCATCGAAGCCACGCCAACCATCGATGACCCCTTCACACTAGGTCTATGTGATCCCACTTTCCCATCCACTCCCTACACACTGGGAGCAAAAGGCTAATTAACCTACTAACCTACATGTCTTTGGGATGTGTGAGGAAACCAGGGCACCTGGAAGGAAACCCATGTAGTCACAGGGAGAACGTGCGGACTCCACACAAACAGCACCGGACAGTGTCTTCCCAGCTGATATTAGGCAAATGAACCATCCTGGCGCCAACTGGAGAGCGGTCCTGACCTCCCATCTACCTCATTGGAGATTCTTGGACTATCTTTAATTGGATTTAACTGGACTTTATCTTGCACTGAACGTTATTTCCTTTATCCTGTATCTGCAAACTGTGGACGGCTTAATTGTAATCGTGCACAGTCTTTCCGCTGATTGGATAGCACGCAACAAAAAAGCCTTTCCCTGTACCTCGGTGAATGTGACAGTAATAAACTAAACTAAACTAAACTAGGTCAGGATCAAACCCAGGTCACTGGCACTGTAAGGCAGCAACTCTACCGTATAGGATACGACATCAAGGCAAGTGCATCAATAACTTTCAAACTTTTGGATCTCTCGAAAATAGTTTATTTCTTTTTGCTGTCTTTACAATTGGACCTGGAAAGTTATTTCTCAACATAGGTTTCCTCCGATAACCTCCCAGAACTGCTGAGCCTTCTTCATTCTTATCTGGAGAATGACGTCCTTCTGGAACTTTGGCCCAAATTGCACTTGTGTAGACTTTAGAGATACAGAGTGGAAACAGGCTTCGGTCCACCGAGTCCACGCTGACCGGTGATCACCCCGTACACTAGCACTATCTTACATACTAGGGGCAATTTACAATTGAGATACAGCTTGGAAACAGGCCATTCAGCCCACCAGATCCACACCAACCATCAACCACTCATCAGCACCCATAATAACAATGAAATAAGCTGGTGGGGCAGAACACTTCGTGTCGGGTCGTATCACAACTTGGTATAGCAACTGTTCTGCCCAAGACCACACAAATTTGCAGAGTTGTAGATGTAGCCCAGTCCCTCACACAGACCAGACTCCCCACCACACACACACTCCATCTACACCACACTTATTTGGCAATGCAGCCAGATTTCCACAGATGACCATTTATTGTATATTTATTTGTTGTGTTGTTTAGTTTTAGCTTAGTTTTATCTTTGATTTGGCTTAGTTTTGGCTTAGTTTAAGTTTAGTTTTAGTTCAATTTTAGTTTCATTCAGACATACCGCTTAGAAATATGTACAGATGTTGCATTAATGTGCCTGTAAAGCTGGAGTAAGTAAGAATTTAATTGTTATGGTCCCGGTGCGTATGACAATTAAACACTCTTGACTCTTGAAATGGCAGCTTGTTGTGGGTAGTTGTGAAGCCGTGTTCATCTTTCGTGATTTAAGCTGTAATTCCGTGTGTTCCTGACACATGGATTTCAGGTTATCACTGCCATGTTAAATGGTCCTCTCTACTTGGTGTAATTGTGGGCCAAAGGTTACCGGGAAACAGTGGAGAAATTGTACTTCTTCACGGAGGTTTGGAGCACATCCCTAAATGGTTCTCATTGCCCATCTGATAAGCTCTTCCTGTAACTGAGCTCTGAATACAGTGTCTGCTTTGGGAGTCCGGTATTGTACAAAATACCCTGTTACCTCTATAGGGTATCAACTAACGTGCCAAACAAAAGACCCTAAACCAAGGTTTAGTTTAGTTTAGTACAATTTAATCTTTATTAACACTCGAGTAACTTTAAACATGCTTGCAAACAATTGACTTCTAATAACTTCTCATTTACTTTTCTATTTCAACATCACTTCTTAAACTAAATCACACAACAATAGACAATAGGTGCAGGAGGAGGCCATTCGGCCCTTCGAGCCAGCACCGCCATTCAATGTGATCATGGCTGATCATTCTCAATCAGTACCCCGTTCCTGCCTTCTCCCCATACCCCCTGACTCCGCTATCCTTAAGAGCTCTATCTAGCTCTCTCTTGAATGCATTCAGAGAATTGGCCTCCACTGCCTTCTGAGGCAGAGAAATCCACAGATTCACAACTCTCTGACTGAAAAAGTTTTTCCTCATCTCAGTTCTAAATGGAGATTTGGAACTCATGGCTTGGAGTCAGATATCACCCGTATAAATGAATTGGCCAGATTCACTCTGTTGGTAGGGTGTAGCCTTCTCTGAGTTTCGAACTTCGTGCCATGGTTGTTCCCAGGTTGTCACTGCCGAGGACTCCGACCGCCCCTCACCCCTCTTTTATACTAATTTCCCTTCAATGTTCGAAAGGAAGCCTTTGTTCTAACCCAAGGCTCCCATGATGTTAAAGTCAATCATTTCAAGTTGTCACTCCTCCAAGGGCTGAATAAACAAAGCACATCTTCGTTCCTTATCAGGCTAGGGAGTTCTTAATTATGTTGCCTGTTCATATTTTCATTCTCATCGTACAGTTCCTTTGCAAAATGCCCGTTCCCGGACACCTTATCTTCTCAAGGCCATACTGCCGAGCCATGAAGTTACTTGCAGCTCTGTTCTCACCAGATGTCCATCACGTGACCATTTTCACAGTGTTTCTTTGTTCCCCTGTTCCCAAGGTTTTGATCTGTCTGTCTCTAGCTAGTAGCATCCTCCCAAAGCATGTCGGGATACTTGACACCCAGTCCCAGGCTGCAGGTGACACGGTGGTGCAGCTGTTAGTGCTGCTGCCTCACGGCGCTAGAGACCCTGTTTCAATCCTAACCTAGGGTGCTGTGTATGTGTGTGCGGTAGTTTGCACGAATACCCTGTGACCATGCAGGCTTCCTCCAGGTGCTCCGGTTTCCTCCCACACATCCCACATTCATGCTAGTTGGCAGATTCATTGACCTATGTAAATTACCCCGATTGTGTGCGTAGTGGATGCGACAGTGGGATAAGATAGAACTAAAGTGAATGCGTGATCAATAGTCAGAGTGGGCCATGCTGTATCTCGAAACTAAGTGAAAGAAAATGGTGTATCCTGGCAGACAGTGTCAGCTGAGTATAATCTGGGCCCAGGTCTGGGGCAAGAGGTGGCCAAGTAAAGTCCGCATGGTTAACTCCACCACCACACCAATTCTCGATCCAGCCGGCTAGCTCTCCCTGAATCCCATGCAATCTATCCTTCCAGAGCAGCCTACCATACGGATCCTTATCAAATGCCTTACTGAAGCCCATAAAAACAATATCTACGGCTTTGCCCTCAACAAACCTTTTGGTTATTTCTTCAAAAAAGGCAATCAGATTTGTAAGACATGATATCCCGTGTACAAAACCATGCTGACTATCCCTCAGCCTTTTCCCGGTCACTCCCTCTTCTCCCCTCTCCATCAGGCAAGAGGTATAGAAGTGTGAAAACCCACAGCACCAAGTTCTGGGAGAGTTTCTTCCCAGCTGTTATCAGGCAACTGTACCATCCTACCAACAACTAGAAAATGGCCCTGAGCTACTATCTACTTTATTGGAGACCCTTGGGCCATTTTTAATCGGACTTTACTGGACTTTATCTTGCACTAAACGTTATTCTCTTTATCACATATCTCCGCACTGTAGATGACCCAATTGTAATCATGTATAGTCTAATCAATTGACTGATTAGCACGCAACAAAAAGTCTTTCACTACACCTGACATCTGACAAAAAACTAAACAAAACTGAACTAATCAGCCGCTATCTATTCAAATACATATATATCCTATCCCTCAGAAAAATCTCCAGTAACTTGCCGACCATAGATATTAGGCTCACAGCTCTATAGTTTCAAGGGTTTTCCTCGCAGCACTTCTTAAACAGAGGCATCACATTAGACACCCTCCAGTCTTCCAGTACCTCACCCATGTCTACTGATGGTTCGTATATCTCAGCCAGGGCTCCTGCGATTTCTTCTCTACCTTCCCACAGTGTCCTTAGATATATCTGATTCGGGTCAGGAGATTTGTGAATGGTCCTTCCGTATGAAGGCAGCCAGCTCTCCCTGGATTCTACATTACACCATGAGCTATACACAACAAATAGGCGGCGCAGTGGCACAGCGGTAGAGCTACTGCCTTACTGCACCAGAGATCCAGGTTTGACCTCGACTACGGGTGCTGTCTGTACGGAGTTTGTACATTCTCCCTGTGACCATGTTGGTGTTCTCTGGGTGCTGGGAATGGAAGGGCGGTTGGTTTGTGTGTATTTTGCTGAATCAGATGCTGAATACGAGTCACGGTGTTATGTTTTGGTTTCCCCATCAAGTAGAAACCTCTTTTCTGCCATCACTCTCTCAAAGGCCTTCATTGTATCTGTGGTCCACCAGAATCAGGAAGCACCACACTGACCGCATTGTTCCTACACACTCACAGAGCTCCTTATCCAGCTCCAGTAATGTGATCTTTTGGCCTCCAATGCAGAATGCTACACATTCCTCTAGTCCATGGAGGCATTTGCCCTGCACTTCAGTGACGGCAGAGGGATATCAGACCATCTAGTCTCTCCGATGAGTGAGGCGGTGACACTTATGTACGTCCCTGTCCAACTGACCACTCTGCAATCACACCCCCAGAACTTCCACAGAAGCTCATCTGATCAGTCCTCTTGTTTCACTGAGTCTTCAGACTCTTTGACTGGACTTTAGACTTTGGGGGATACAGCGTGGAAACAGGCCCTTCGGCCCACCGAGTCCGCACCAACCAGCGATCACCCGGTACACTAGCACTGTCCTACACACTAGTGACAGTTAACAATTTTCAGATGCCAACTAACATACAAACCTGTACGTCTTTGGAGGAAACCGGAGCACCCAGGGTGAAAGAACAAACTCTACAGACAGCACCCGTAGTCAGGGTCTATGGCGCTGTAAAGCAGTAACTCTATCGCTGCGCCACTGTACGGCCCCAGTAATTAGCTGACACACTCAAGTCTGTGCTAAATTCTGAGCGGGCACTCGCCATCTCTTGTGCGTTCCCCTCTCAAACTTCTCTGCCTTGTCCCCAGTCAAGAGTGTTTAATTGCCACATGTCCCGAAATCGAACATAGCACAGCAGTGGAGCTGCTGCCTCACAGAGCCAGAGACCCGGCTTCCATCCTGACCTCGGGTGCTGTCTGTGTGGAGTTTGCACATTCTCCCTTTGACCATGTGGGTTTTCTCCGGGTGCACCGGTTTCTTCCTGCATCCCAAAGATGTGCGGGTTTGTATTTTGATTGGCTTCTGTAAATTGTCCCTGTTGTGTAGGATAATGCCAGTGTATATAGGTGGTCACTGGTCGGCACGGACTCGGTGGGCCAAAGGGCCTGGTGCCACGCTGTATGCCTAAACCTAAACAATACTAAACTGAAATGTAAATTGCTCCTCCTGGTGTGTAGGAGTGGATGCGAAAGTAGGAAAACGCAGAATTAGTGTGAACGGGTGGTCGATGGTTGACGTGGACTGTATGTGCTGAAGGGCCTGCTTCCATGCTGCATCTCTGGAAGAAACGAAAGAAAAAATAATGAAATTCTTACTCACAGTAGCATAACGTCTGTAAACGTAATACTCAATAGAATTTCAACATATAAAAAAACATTAGTGCAAAAACAAAAGAATAGCCTTAAGCCCCTAGTGCGATCAAGACTGTTTGTAGTCCAATGGCATTTGTGGTGTTCAATAGCCTGATGGTTGTTGGGAAGAAGCTGCTCCGGAACCTGGGCATTACAGTTTTCAGGCACCTATATCTTCTTCTCAATGGCAGGAGTGAAATGAGAGTGTGACCAGGGTGACGTGGGTCTCTGATGATGCTGGCTGCCTTTTTGAGGCAGTGACGCCTGTAGATCCCTTTGATGGGGGTGGGGGTGGGGGGGGGGGGGGGGTAGTTCAGTACCCATGTTGAACAAGAACCTCATCTCCAGGTCTATCTCCATTTGAGATACCTCAGTGGTTTGAGACAACCCCAGTGCCAAGCAGAAGATGCCGAGGACAGGGGCAAAGACACGGACAAATTGCTAAAGTAGAATCCCTGTCAATGACGTTTAGCACCATGATGAAAGTGCAAATCACAACCAATTTCGTACCCCCCCCCACCCCCACCATATATCTCACCAGAATGATCCTCGGGACACAAAGTTAAATTAATGAGGATACGTTGCAAGGACTAAACACTCATTGAATGATGGAAAGCTGAAGGCTGATCAAAAGTAAGATTTTCAATTCATATATTTGACCGGGTGAATTGAACATAGAAGATCAGACATTCAGACATAGAACATGGAGTGCAGAACAGTACAGGAACAGCCCCATCGGCCCACAATATCTGTGCTGAACATAATGCCAAAACCAACTCTTATCTGCCTGCACTAATCCATATCCCTTAATTTTCCGCATATCTATATGCCTTTCCAAAAGTCTCTTAAACGCCACTATTGCATCTGCCTCACCACCACCCCCGGCAGCAAGTTCCAAGCATCCACCACCCTCTGTGTAAAAAAACGCCCCGCACATCTCCTTTAAACTTTACCCCTCTCACCTCAAAGCTATGCTTTCTAGTATTTGATTTTTCCATCCTGGAAAAAGACTCTTGACTGTTTACCCGATCTATGCCGCTCATAATTTTATTCTATCAGGTCTCCCTGCAACCTTTGGCATTCCAGAAAAACAATCCAAGTCTGTCCAACCTCTCCCTCTAGCAAATACCCAGGTGGTAATCTGCTGAAGAAGGTTTTATGTTACATTCCATCATATATACATTCCTGGTACACTTGCAGAAGAGATTTGAGCAGCAAATAGAGAGAACATTAAGTTGATAAGGCACACTGCTCATGTGGGCAAATGAGATTAATGTAGATGAGCAAAAAAGGTCGGCATGCATGTGATGGGCCGAAGGGCCTGTTCCTGTGCTGTACGACTCTATGACTGTATATCAGCTTCAAGTAAAAGGCAGGTTAAAGGATTTCCTTGATGGGTACTTCAGAAAACACCTAGGTTTAGGTTTAGGTTTAGGTATATTATTGTCACATAGGTGGAGTGAGTGACAAAGACTGGAGGACAAATGGAGGCAAAAGGTGTGAGATGATGGTAAGGAGACAAAAGAATTGGATAGACACAAAATGCTGAAGTAACGCAACAAGTCATGCAGCATCTCTGGAGAACATGGAAAGGTGACATTTTGAGTCGGGACCCTTCTGTCCTCGTTATTACATTTGATTTCACTTCATTGGATACTAGTTTTCAGTAAATCACACCGTAAATACTGACATCTTGTACTCACAAGTAAGCTTTCAGCATAGTAGAAGCTTTTCACTGTACCTCGGTACACGTGACAATAAACTAAACTCAATAACTCTGAGAGTGGCAACACAAGTAGAACGATAAAGAAGGCATATGGTATGCTTGCTTTTAAAGGTCAGGAATTTGAGTATAAAGTCAGGAACTCGTGATATAGTTTTATAGAACTTTTGGTTCTGCCATATTTGGAGTATTGAACGCTGTTCTGGTCGCCCCATTTCAAGATGATTGGAGATTTGAGTATAAAAGTCAGGAACTCGTGATGCTGCTCGAGAGGACTTTGGTTAGGCTGCATTTAGAGTATTCAATGCAGTTCTGGTTGCTCCATTATCAGAGAGACGTGGAGATTTTGGAAAGGGTGGTCAGAATGATGCCTGGATTTGAAGGTATTAGCTACAGGAAGAGGTGGACTGATTCGGATTGTTTTTCTCTGGAACACTGGAGGTGTAGTAGTATATCAAATTATGAGAGGAATTGATAGGGTCGACAGTCAGAACCATTTTCACAGGATGAGAAAAGCCAACTATTAGAGGACAGAGCTTTAAGGTGAGAGGGGCAAAGTTCAAAGGAGATGTGCGTGGCAAGTTTTATTACAGAGGGTGGTCATTATCTGGAAACTGTACCGGGTTATCGCTGGTTGGTGCAGACTCGGTGGGCCAAAGGGGCTGTTTCTACCTGTATTTCCCCTAAAGTCTAAAATGCTGCCAGAGGTGGTGATTAAGGCAGAAATGACCATGGCATTAAAAAAAAAACGTTTGAATAAACACATGGATATGGGGGAATATGGATTATGTGCAGGCAGATAAGAGTTGGTCTTGGCATCATATTCAACATGAATTATGGGCCAAAGGGCCTGTTCCTGGACTGTACTGTTCTATGTTCTATGCTCTGTATTCTAATCCTACAATGGGTACTGACATATTCCAAGAAACTTCATTCTTGGCTTTCCAGGGTATCCCAATGTTTAGTTTAGTTTAGAGATACAGCACGGAAACAGGCCCTTCGGCCCACCGGGTCTGCGCCGACCAGCGATCCCCGCACATTAACACTATCCTACACACACAAGGGACATTTTTTACATTTACCAAGCCAATCAACGTACAAACCTGTACGTCTTTGGAGTGTGGGAGGAAAACGAAGATCTCGGAGAAACCCCACGCAGGTCACGGGCAGAACGTACGAACTCCGTACAGACAGCACCTGTAGTCGGGATCGAACCCGAGTCTCCGGCACTGCATTCGCTGTGAGGCAGCAATTCTACCGCTGGGGGCACCGTGACGCCCATGTAAACTGCATGTAAATTCTGATCAGAAAATTCCAATGTACCACAATATAAGGATTGACAATCCTGGGCATTCTGTTGTGAATACCACCAGATGCCAGGGTAAATACTACCAAATTCCAGGAAATTCCACTGGAATAATTACACACTCAGGAAAAATGTCATTGGAATTTCCAGATGTTTCAGTATCTGCAATGTAAATAGTGGCACATTCCATGTAATCTCTAAATTCCAACCTGCACCTAGCTTTTCCAGTGCAAATACTGGTTCATTCCTGGAAGTTACATTGTAACTGCAAACAGATTCGAAGAAATCCTAAATGTAAGAAACAACACTCTGGGATATGACGTGCAAATATTGGCTCCATTTCAGGAACAGCAAAATATTGAATAAATAAACAGAATAACTGTAGGTTACTCCCACTACATATCATTAAATCCCCCTTATAAAGCAGCATCTTCCAGTTGATGCTTCAGTGCATTCTTTGACTAATTTTGGAAATACTGGCACGACTCAACAAATCCGATTTTGTAAAACAGCACGTGGAAATGTTTGCAGTATCTCCGAGCATATTCCAGAAGGATCTACCATGTTTACAGCACACCTGATGTGGATCATGACATATGTGGAGAATTGTTACCATAAAGTGCAGTCATAGAGTCTTACAACATGGAAATAGGCCCTTCAGCCCAATTTGTCCATGCCGACTAAAACGCCCATCTATGCAAATCACATTTACCCGCATTTGACCCACATCCCTCTAAACCTTTCTTATCCATGTACCTGTCCAAATGTCTTTTAAATGTGGTGACAGTACCTGTCTCAATAATTTCCTCTGCATTTTTAGCTTGTTCCACTGGCCTACTACCCTCTGTAGGTAATAGTCACCTCTCAGGCTCCTTTTAAATGTTTCCTGTCTCATCTTAAAGTTATGCCCTCTTGTCCCTGGTTCCCTGTGAAAAAGACTGCGTGCATTCACCCTACCTATTCCCCTCATGATTTTATACACTTTTGAAGCATCACCCCTCAGTCTTCCACTTTCCAAAGAATAATGTCCTGGCAAAAAACTCAGTGGGTCAGACAGAATCTGTGGAGAAATAAAGCCCTAACCTGCCCAACCTTTCCTATAACTCAGTCTTTCCAGTCCTGGCAACATCCTCGTGAATATTTTCTACACTCTTTGTACCTTAATGCCATCTTTCCTATTGCAGGGTGACCAAAACTGAACACAATATTCCAAATGCAGCCTTCCCCAGGGTCTTGTACAACCGTAACATAACATCCCACTGCTCATTATCCTGACCAATGAAGGCCTATGAACCAAAAGCCTTCTTGACCACCCTATCTACCGGTGTTGCCACTTTCAGGGAACTACATGCCTGCACTCCTGGATCCCTCTACTCCAAAGCATTCGAATGGCCCTTGCCATTCACCAAAGTCTTATACAATGGAAACATAACATCCCAATTTCTACATATAATGAAAATAGACACAAATTGCTGGAGTAACTCAGCATGTTAGGCAGCAGAAATAGGAGAAAAGGAATAGGTGACATTTTGAGTCAAGACCTTCTTCAGATAGTGAGTCAGGGTTATTTCTTGGACATAGGTCAGAAGGAATTGGACCAGAGGGGACAGCATGGAGTCGAGGTCTGTGGAAATGATTTCAGTGGGGCAGGAGCAGGCAGAAACTCATGGATCTGCCAGGGCAGTCCTCTTTATGAATTTTGGGGAGAAGGTAAAACCAGGCCGTGCGGGACTGGAGAACAATAAGGTTGGAGGCTGTGGAGGGCAGACAGCTGGAAGTGATAAAATCAGAGATGATCCATGAGATAATGGCCTGGTGCTTATCTGTGGGACTCCCTGACTCTCAGTCTGGAGGATCTCGGCCCGAGATGTTACCTTTTCCTATTCCCCAGAGATGCTGCCTGACCTGCTGAGTTAATCCAGCATTTTGTGTCTAACTTCGGTGTAAACCAGCATCTGCCAACACATTCTATACTCAATGCCCTGACTGATGAGGGGCAGAATGCAAAAAGCTTTCTTCACCACCCTATCTACCTGAGAGGCCGCTTTGAGGGAACGAACACGTTCCAGAAAAAAAATGTTGGGAACGTACACGTGATCATAGAGGTTGTTCTAGATGCAGTGACCTATTTTTACAATATTTACAATATATAACAATGATTTGGATGATGGAATTAAAAGTAACACTAGCAAGTTTGCAGATGACACAAAGCTGGGTGGCAGTGTGAACTGCGAAGAGGATGTTAGGAGGTTGCTGGATGACTTGGACCGGTTGAGTGAGTGGGCAGATGCATAGCAGATGAAGTGTAATGTAGATAAATGTGAGGTTATCCACTTTGGCGGCAAAAACAAGGAGGCAGATTATTATCTCAATGGTGTCTGATTAGGTAAAGGGGAAGTGCAACGAGACCTGGGTGTCCTTGTACATCAGCCACTGAAAGTAAGCGTGCAGATACAGCAGGCAGTGAAGAAAGCTAATGGCATTTTGGCCTTCATAACAAGAGGATTTGAGTATAGGAGCAAAGATGTCCTTCTGCAGTTGTATAGGGCGCTGGTGAGATCACATCTGGAGTATTGTGTGCAGTTTTGGTCTCCTAATTTGAGGAAGGACATCCTTGCTATTGAGGCAATGCAGCGTAGATTCACGAGGTTAATCCCTGAGATGGCGAGACTGTCATATGAGGAAAGATTGGAAAGATTGTATTAACTGGAGTTTAGAAGGATGAGAGGGAATCTTATAGAGACGTATAAAATTATGAAAGGACTGGACAAGCTAGTTGCAGGAAAAATATTCCCAATGTTGGGAGAGTCCAGAACCAGGGGCTACAGTCTAAGAATAAAGGGAAGGCCATTTAAAACTGAGGTGAGAAGAAACTTTTTCACCCAGAGTGTTGTGAATTTGTGGAATTCTCTGCCACAGAAGGCAGTGGAGGCCAATTCACTGGATGAATTTAAAAGAGAGTTAGATAGAGCTCTAGGGGCTAGTCGAATCAAGGGATATGGGGTGAAGGAAGGCACGGGTTACTGATTGTGGATGATCAGCCATGATCACAATGAATGGCGGTGTTGGGTCGAAGGGCCAAATGGCCTCCTCCTGCACCTATTTTCTATTTTTTTATGTTCCATTGTCCACATTAAAGTCTATTAGGTAATTGTATTCCAAAAATTTGTAATGCTTTGAAAACATTCCTGAACCGTTTCTGTGTGCTCCCGGAAATCTCCTGGTATGACAGAGTTCACAGTGCAAGTTTCAGAACTATAACGTTGGGCTTGTGAATGCTTTGACCCACCGTTTTGAATCAGCGGAGCAGCTGGTCGATCCACTGCCTCACAGCACCAGAGAACTGGGTTCCATCCTGACCTTGGGTGCTGTTTGTGTGTGTACAGTTTTCATGTTCTCCCTGTGATCGTGTGAGTTTCCTCCGGGTTATCCGGTTTCCTCCCACATCTCAAAGACGTGCGGGTTTGTAAGTTAATTGTCCCTCTGTAAATTGCCCCGAGTGTGTCGGGAGTGGATGCGAAAGAGGGAGAACATGGAACCAGTGTGAACGGATGATCGATGGTCGGTGTGGACTCGGTGGGTCAAAAGGCCTGTTTCTAAGACATATCTTTCAATCATCAATCTGAAGATTCCATAACACATTCTATAAAATACCACAAAAAATATTCACAGCAGCCCAGGTTGTGCACTTAATGTAATAACTGAAACATTGCAAAATAATTAATTTAAATAAAGAAATGGTCAATGAAATTGCACAGTAAATTATTTTATTGGAATTTGACCCACTGTTTTGAATCAGCGGAGCAGCTGGTCGATCCACTGCCTCACAGCACCACTGGAACTTAGAAGGATGAGAGGAGATCTTATCGAAACGTATAAGATTATTAAGGGGTTGGACACGTTAGAGGCAGGAAACATGTTCCCAATGTTGGGGGAGTCCAGGACAAGGGGCCACAGTTTAAGAATAAGGGGTAGGCCATTTAGAACTGAGATGAGGAAAAACTTTTTCAGTCAGAGAGTTGTGAATCTGGAATTCTCTGCGTCAGAAGGCAGTGGAGGCCAATTCTTTGAATGCATTCAAGAGAGAGCTAGGTAGAGCTCTTAAGGATAGCGGAGTCAGGGGGTATGGGGAGAAGGCGGGAACGGGGTACTGATTGAGAATGATCAGCCATGATCACATTGAATGGCGGTGCTGGTTCGAAGGGCCGAATGGCCTCCTCCTGCACCTATTGTCTATTGTCTATTGTCTATTTGGTCTGAGACGCCCGTGCCTAAGTTCTCCAGGAAATTGCATTGTAATTAATCACATTCCCCATGAAATTTAAATATACGTTTACATTGGAGGAAATTCCTTTGTAAGTACTGACACACTTCAGGAAAGGTTAGTACAATTGTTAGTACTCAATAAATAAACCCTGTGTTATTCAAACAAACTTCAAGAAGTAGCTTGAAATCACCAGTGTACACTCTGATAATCGTTGGCACTTTCCAGGAAATCCAATTGTAAATAGTGATTCACTCCAGACATTTGCATTGCCAATAATGATTCAGGGATATCCCGTGGATTAGTGGCACTGCAAGATATCCCAATGTTAGTACTGATACATCTCTGGAAATCCCAAAATAAGCATAATAATATTGCCAGGCAACATGTTCATAAATATACTTCATCCATCAGTCAATCAAACAACTCCCCCGCCCCCCCCACCTCATACGGTAACCACCTATCACTTACCAGGCTTTGTCCTGCCCCCACCCAGCATCTCCCCCCCCCCCTCACTCCAATCAGTGGGAAGAAGGATCCTGACCCAAAACAACATCTATCCATTTTCTCCTCAGATACTGCCTGACCCGCTGAATTACTCCAGCACTTTGTGTTTTGCTCAAGATTCCTGCATCTGCAGTTCATTGTGTCTCCAAAAATATTATTGGTGTTGGTGGATTATGGTCGTGCGTATCATGACACAGTGAAAAACTTTGTTTTACGTGCTCTCCTGGGAAATCATACTCTGCACGAGATGTGCAAAAGAGAAAAAAAACAGAGTGCAGAACACAGGCACTCCCCGACTTAGGAAGGATTATGTCCTGGAGCCACTTGCAGGACAATCCCCTGTCCTACTTAGGCGATTTTTTAGGCGACTGCAGGTGACTAGGCTGTCGCCACATGGTCGCCGGGGTATCGCCTGTACGGTCGTAAATTGTCTCCAAAGAATCATAGCGTTTTTCTGATCGCCGCTGGATTTTGAAATGTTTAAAAAATTTCGGCGACTGTTGGTTTGACGCCAATGATCGTAGCTTGACGTCTCCTGACGTAGGTGCTGTCGTAGGTTGTCGCCAGGTTGTCGCCAGGTGATGTAGGTTGTCGCCGGTGCCGACTTCAGTGGATTCCATTGGCGACTACTTACGTCAACCTACCTCAACCGGCAACAGGTACCAGCGTCAAAACCGGAGGCGAAAATGACGTGAACTGTCTTCAGTTATCGCCGCCAGGGTCATATCATATCATATCATCATATCATATATATACAGCCGGAAACAGGCCTTTTCGGCCCTCCAAGTCCGTGCCGCCCAGCGATCCCCGCACATTAACACTATCCTACACACACTAGGGACAATTTTTTTTACATTTACCCAGCCAATTAACCTACATACCTGTACGTCTTTGGAGTGTGGGAGGAAACCGAAGATCTCGGAGAAAACCCACGCAGGTCACGGGGAGAACGTACAAACTCCTTACAGTGCAGCACCCGTAGTCAGGATCGAACCTGAGTCTCCGGCGCTGCATTCGCTGTAAAGCAGCAACTCTACCGCTGCGCCACTCGTAGCTTGTCATAGCTTGTCGCGGGTAGACGTAGGTTGACTTCAGTTGTCATAAGCTGTCGCCTGTGTGGTCGTAGGTTGTTGTAGGCGCGGTCATAGGTGGACGTCCTAAGTCGCCGCGATTGGGTCGCCGGTTGTCGGTAGCTTACCGTAGCTTGACGTCGACTAGGTGGTAGGTTGTTATGGCTTGTCATAGACATTGTCGTGGGGAGGCGTCCAGTCGCCATTTTTTTGGCGACCTGCTGCGACTATGACAGTCGCCTAAAAAATCGCCTAAGTGGGACAGTAGGGACAATTTATAATTTTTTTTACCAAAGCCAATTAACTTACAAACCTGTACGTCTTTGGAGTGTGGGAGGAAACCAGAGCGCCTGGAGAAAACTCATGCAGTCACAGGGAGAACGTACAAATTATGTACAAACAGTACCTTCAGTCATAAAGAGCCATAAAGAGTAGAAACAGGCCTTTTGGCACAACTTGACAACATCAACCAACATGACCCAGCTACATGAGTCCTGCCTGTTTGCGTTTGGCCCATACTCCTCTAAACCTGTCCCATCCATGTACCTGTCCAAATGTTTCATAAACATTGTGACAATACCTGCCTCAACTACCTCCTCCGGCAGTTCGTTCCATACACCTACTACCGTTTGTGTAAAAAGGTTGCCCCTCAGGTATCTGTGAAATCTTTCCTCCCTCACCTTAAACATACTGTATATCCTCTGATTCTCAATTCCACTGCTCTGGGTAAAAGGCTCTGTGTGATTACCCAATCTATTCCTCTCATGATTTTGTACATCTCTATAAGGTCACCCCTCATCTTCCTGCACTCCAATGGATAAAGTCCTAGCCTGCTCAACCTTTCCCTATAGCTCAAGCCATCGAGTCCTGGCAACATCCCTATAAATCTTCTCTGCACTCTTACCAGGTTAACAACATCTCTCCTATAACAGGGTGACCAAAACTGAACACAATACTCTAAATGGGACCTCACCAATGTCTTGTAAAACTGAAGCATGACCTCCCAATTTCATCCTCCTGCCCTCCAAGGAATAAAATCTTGGGCAGAGCAGTTGATGAACCAAGCTGTACAGATACTTTGAAAACATGGCTTTGATGCAAAACCTATCAACTTTTAAATCGCTGTAATCCCATTGTAAAGATTTTTTGTTTAGTTTGTTTTATTATCGTGTGTACTAAGCTACAGTGAAAAGCTTTTGTTACGTGCTAACCAGTCAGCGGAAATATGATATATATGATTACAATCCAGCCATCCACAGTGTACCGATACATGATAAAGAAACTAACCAGAATAACATTTAGTGTAAGATAAAGTCTAGTCCGATCAAAGATAGTCCGAGAGTTTCCAATGAGGTAGATGAGGTCAGGACTGCTCTCTAATTGCTGGTAGGATGGTTGAGTTGCCCGACAACAACTGAGAAGAAACTGTCCCTGACTCTGGAGGTGTGCGTTTTTACACACCTGTACCTCTTGCCTGATTGGAGAGGGGAGAAGAGGAAGTTTCTGGGGTACGACCCGTCCTTGATTATGCTGGTGGCCTTGCCGAGACAGTGTGGAACAGGAAGAACTAAGGGAAAATGTAGGAAAAGTTCCAGGATTCCCTCTCCAATTACATACACCTCCTGGACACCCTATAGTCCAGGAAACCTTGCGTTAACTGTGTGACATTTTACAGGAATTCCCTCTGCAAATGTTTGACAAAGTCTGCAAATCACACCCCAGAAAAGGTGGATCTAAATTCCAACTCATTCTAGATCCAGGAAATCCCATGTTATACGCTAACGTTTTAACGTAGACTTTACCAAAAATTATGGCCAGAATCCAATAAGTATTGTTCACACACACCAGGAAATTTCACTGTTAATTAAGTCTGACATACTCCAGGAGATAGAGGCTACAAATACATTCCAAGAGATTCCCTTGTAATCGTTAACCAGTTCAGGAAACCAAATTGTAGATGGTGAAGCTTTTAAGCAGATTGCAATGTAAATATTATCTAGTAATTCGCAGAGTAAATACTGAAACAGTCTACTGAACCGTGGGGGAATTCTAAGCCGTGAAGGAAATCCTATCTGACACATTCCTGAAAATCATATTGATTCATGCAGCAAATCCCATTGAAAACCCTTGGCACAGTGGCAGAGACTAATAGCACCAGGAAACCAAAGGCAATCGGACTTTAGATGCTATCTGTGAAGTGTTTGTACCTTCTCTCCAAAAACACGAGGAAACCAAAGACGATCAAACTTTAGATGTGTAGGAAAATAACTGCAGATGCTGGTTCAAATAGAAGGTAGGCACAAGATGCTGGTGTAACTCAGTGGGACAGGCAGCATCTCAGGAGAGAAGGAATGGGTGACGTTTCGGGTCGAGACCCTTCTTCAGTCTGAAGAAGGGTCTCGACCCGAAACGTCACCCATTCGTTCTCTCCCGAGATGCTGCCTGACCCGCTGAGTTACTCCAGCATTTTGTATCAAACTGACCGTTTAGAGTTTGTACCTTCTCTCCATGACCATGAAGGTCTCCATTTTCTTCCCACAGCCTGAAGATGCGCTGGTAAGTTAATTGGCCACTGTAAATTTCCCTTCATGCAAGTGAAATAAGTTAGGGCCAGTCTCGCCCTAGTCACTCTCTCTTCTCTCCTCTCCCACCAGACAAAAGATACAGAGGTATGAAAACACACACCTCCAGATTCAGGGGCATTGTCTTAGACAATAGGCAATAGGCAATAGGTGCAGGAGTAGGCCCAGCTGTTATCATGTAACTGAACCATCCTATCACATCCTGACCTCCCATCTATCTCATTGGAGACCCTCAGACTATCTTTAATCGGGCTTTGCTGGACTTTATCATGCACATAACATTATTCCCTTTATCCAGTATCCGTGCACTGTGGGCAGCTTGATTGTAATCATGTATAATCTTTCCGCTGACTGGATAGCACACAAAAAAAACTCTTTTCACTGTACGTCGATACATGTAATAATAATAAACTAAATTAAACTAAGCACATAACAATAATAAACCTAAACCAAAACCTAAAGCTAAAGCTTTTCACTGCATCTGGAGACATTTGACAATATTGGGCGGCACAGTGGCGCAGCGGTAGAGTTGTTGCCTTACACCACCAAAGACCCTGGTTCGAACCTGACAATGTACGGGCTTTGCATGTTCTCCCTGTGACCTCGTAGGTTTTCTCCAGGTACTCCGGTTTCCTCCAACAATCCAAAGACGTGCAGGGTTGGAGGTTAACTGGCTTTTGTACATTGTCCCTAGTGTGTATGACAGAACTAGTGTACAGTGTGATCGCTGGTCAGCGCAGACTTGGTGGGCCGAAGGGCTTTTTCCATGATGGATCTTTAAGCTAAGCGAAGCTAGTTTTTTTGCTGACTGGATAGCACGCAACAGAAACGCTTTTCACCGTACCTCCTACCACGTGACGATAATAAACAAAACTAAAATTAACACATGACAATAATAAACCTAAACCAAAACTGTATCAGGGCGGCACAGTGGCGAACAGTAAACTTGCTGCCTTACAGCTCCAGAGATCCGGGTTCGATCACGAACATGGGTGTTGTCTGTACGGAGTTTGTAATTTCTCCCCGTGACCGTGTGGGCTTTCTCCGGGCGCTCCGGTTTCCTCCCACACTTCAAGATGTATATGTTTACAGGTTAATTTGTCTTCAGTAAAAATTGTAAATTGTCCCTAGTGTGTAGGATATATTCTACACACTGATCAATGGTCAGCACGGACTAGGTGGGCTGAAGGGCCTGTTTCCGTGCTGTACATCTAAACTAAACTAATGACCATCTTCATGAAACAATTTCATATTCTTTTCCCTCTGTTCTTTTGTGTTGTTGCTTCCAATTTTACCATCCCCAGAATTCTAGGCAGTCATTTCCCTGAAGCTCAGTTATCAAGTCTGAAGAATTACTGCACAGTGGGGTTTCATGTATTGCCTCTGTTCTTAATTAAAACCAGCGACACCACTTACTTTTTCCAGTGGTGATGATAGGTTATTGGCCTCAGGGGTTCTTTGGAAGATTTCTGCTGTGTTTTGCAATTTCACAATTTTTATTGAGTTGCTCGCAAAGATTAAAGTCACGAGTGCTGGTTCAAATAGAAGGTAGACACAAGATGCTGGTGTAACTCAGTGGGACAGGCAGCATCTCAGGAGAGAAGGAATGGGTGACATTTCGGGTCGAGACCCTTCTTCAGTCTGAAGAAGGGTCTCGACCCGAAACGTCACCCATTCCTTCTCTCCTGAGATGCTGCCTGACCCGCTGAGTTACTCTGTAAAGGTCTGTAAAGGTCGGGAAGTTGGAGAGTGGACCACCATTGGCTGAAAGTAAGTACCTGTTAATAGTGGTAGAAACGGCAGTTTAAAAAGAGCGCCAATAGGGCACTGTTAATCAGTCTGTAAAGGTCGGGAAGTTGGAGAGAGGACCACCATTGGCTGTAAGTGAGTGGGAATCACAGTGCAATAAGTCAGTCAGAAGAGAATATGTGGATTGGTTGATCATTTAAGTGAGAAGTCTGGTAAATTGGACAATCAGGCAATTTAAATTGGTGATATAAGCAAGACTTGCAAAAGGGTGCAGCCCTGTCCGGGTGCAGCCCAGTGAGCACCGCACCGCACCGCACCGTCATTCAATGCGATCATGGCTGATCACTCTCAATCAGTGCCCCGTTCCTGCCTTCTCCCCATACCCCCTCACTCCGCTATCCTTAAGAGCTCTATCCAGCTCTCTCTTGAAAGCATCCAACGAACTGGCCTCCACTGCCTTCTGAGGTAGAGAATTCCACACCTTCACCACTCTCTGACTGAAAAAGTTCTTCCTCATCTCCGTTCTAAATGGCCTACCCCTTATTCTTAAACTGTGGCCCCTTGTTCTGGACTCCCCCAACATTGGGAACATGTTTCCTGCCTCTAATGTGTCCAATCCCCTAATTATCTTATATGTTTCAATAAGATCCCCCCTCATCCTTCTATATTCCAGTGTATACAAGCCTAATTGCTCCAGCCTTTCAACATACGACAGTCCCGCCATTCTGGGAATTAACCTAGTGAACCTACGCTGCACGCCCTCAATAGCAAGAATATCCTTCCTCAAATTTGGAGACCAAAACTGCACACAATACTCCAGGTGCGGTCTCACCAGGGCCCGGTACAACTGTAGAAGGACCTCTTTGCTCCTATACTCAACTCCTCTTGTTATGAAGGCCAACATTCCATTGGCTTTCTTCACTGCCTGCTGTACCTGCATGCTTCCTTTCAGTGACTGATGCACTAGGACACCCAGATCTCGTTGAACATCCCCTCTTCCTAACTTGACACCATTCAGATAATAATCTGCCTTTCTATTCTTACTTCCAAAGTGAATAACCTCACACTTATCTACATTAAACTGCATCTGCCATGTATCCGCCCACTCACACAACCTGTCCAAGTCACCCTGCAGCCTTATTGCATCTTCCTCACAATTCACACTACCCCCCAGCTTAGTATCATCTGCAAATTTGCTAATGGTACTTTTAATCCCTTCATCTAAGTCATTAATGTATATCGTAAATAGCTGGGGTCCCAGCACCGAACCGTGCGGTACCCCACTGGTCACTGCCCGCCATTCCGAAAGGGACCCATTTATCCCCAGTCTTTGCTTTCTGTCTGTCAACCAATTTTCTATCCATGTCAGTACCCTACCCCCAATACCATGTGCTCTAATTTTGCCCACTAATCTCCTATGTGGGACCTTGTCGAAGGCTTTCTGAAAGGCGTTATGGGGAGAAGGCAGGAGAATGGGGTTAAGAGGGAAAGATAGATCGGCCATGATTGAATCGCGGAGTAGACTTGATGGTCCAAATGTCCTAATTCTGCTCCTATAACCTATGAACTTATGAACTTATGGATGATTGCAGATCCATTTCTGTGACCAGTACACAAAGAGTCACTCGGTTTGGATACTATATTGGATCATAAGTCCCAGGGTAACATAGAGTGGAAAATACAAGTGTGGACTCCTTCAAGGCTGAATGTTGGTCATGGCTCTGACAAAAGAAACACTGTGTAGGAAGGAACTACAGAAGCTGGTTTAAACAGAAGATAGACAAGAAATGCTGGAGAAACTCAGCAGGACAGGCAGTATCTCTGGAGAGAAGGAATGGGTGACATTTCTTCAGACTGAAAGTCACGGGAATTAGGAGCGAGAGATATAGACAATGATGTCGAGAGATATCGAACAAATGAATGAAAGATATGCGAAATGTAACCATAATAAAGGAAACAGGTCATTGTTAGCTGTCGCGAGATGAGAACGAAAATATATGAATATTGATTTCTCTAACTTCAAGTAACCCCTGCTTTCCCTCTCTCTCCATTCCTCCTCAACCCAAGCTTTTCATTCTCACCTTGCTACAGCTGACCATGACCTGTTTCCTTTCTCATTGTCACTTTTTTGCAGATCATTCATTCATCTGTCCTACATCTGTCAACATCATCGTCTATATCTCTTGTTTCCCTTTCCTGTGACTTTCAATCTGAAGAAGGGTCTTGACCTGAAACATCAACCATTCCTTCTCTCCAGAGATGCTGCCTGTCCCGCTGAGTTACTCCAGCATTTTGTGCCTATCTTCAAAAGATACACTGTGTTCATTGAGGAACTGATTAAGCCACGGCTGGTCTGTAATCATGGCATATGTTCATGTTACTCCAGTGAGGAGACCACAGACATTTTGGCTCCAGAACCTCTCAACATGTTACTGGAAGCTTTGAACACTACAAATCACTAGCTTTCTTTCATCCTCTTATTTTTAACCTCAAGTGTAGAGCAAAAGTTTACATTAGGTGGTGGATTTGGACTTGAAATGTTCATTTTTAACTAAAAATAACAAATTGAAATACCTTGAAATTCTACTTAAAAGAGTATTTGGGAATTCCTTTCAACACTGATTAAATCCTTTAGTCTTTAGACTTTAGATACAGTGCAGAAACAGGTCCTTCGGCCCACCGAGTTCGCGCTGACCAGCAGTTAACCTGTACACTTCCACTATCCCACACACTAGGGACAATTTACTATTTCAAAGCAAATTAACCGACAATTAACACACTCTTTGGAGTGTGGGAGGAAACCGGAGCACCCAGGAAAAACCCACGCGGTCGCAGGGAGAGCGTACTAACTCTGTACAGACAGCACTCGTAGTCAGGATTCAGCCTGGTCTCTGGCGTTGTAAGTCAACAACTCTGCCTCTGCGCCACTGTGCCATCCTTGCGTCAGTTATATAATTTATAACGTCAACCTTAAAATGTTGCTTTTAAAATGCAACTTGTAAAATGTGGACATGGAACAGAAAGAAATAAAGAATAGGAGTGGGGTGATTTTTTTTTTAACCATTTCCATCATTCAACAAGACCTTAGCTGATCTCAAGATTCTTGGATCTCCATAATGCAGAGGCTTCCAGGGTGATAACAATCACCAATGAAATGTATCTGGAGTATAGGCACGCTGTCATTTAGGAAACCCGGCAGTCAATTTAGCTTAGAAATACAGCATGGAAATAACTCCACACCGACTTCATCGACTCCACGCCGATCATTGATCACTTGTTCACACCAGTTCTATGTTATCCCACTTTCTCATCCACTCCCTGCACACTGACAATTTGCAGAAGCCAACTAATGTACAAACCCGCACGTCTTTGGGATGTTGGAGGAAAGTGGAGCACCGGCGGAAAAGTGCACGGTCACAGGGAGAACGTTCAGACTCCACACACACACACAGACAGCACCCGAGGTCAGGATTGAACCTGGGTCTCTGCTGCTGTGAGGCAGCGACTCTACCAGCTGTGCCATCCCATACTTGTGCATCGCATGCTCCCATGCACCAGGTCCTTATCTTTATTTCGCCTATCAGTTGCCAGGCTTTGTACCGATCCCACTTCTTTCATGCCCCTACTACAATCAGTATGAAGAAAGGTCTCGACCCGAAACGTCGCCTATCCGTGTCCTTCAGAGATGTCGCCTGTCCCGCTGAGCTACTCCAGCACTTTGTGGAGGTGGTTTGGCTCTATTTTAAGCAGCGTTCTTTTTGAGATAAACTTACCCTGCATTCTTTGTGATTGCATCATTGAGCTGGGCCCAGGACAGATCTTCAGAGATATGCATTGCTCAAGAACTGCAGATATAATAAGAAACCAAAAATCACTTGCAGGAATCAGGCATCCCGGTAAATAATTATTTCCTCTCAGCCATTACCATGCTAAGTGGTTCCTGAGCAGCCGGTAAACAAAAGCTAAATATAACCCGAAGGGATTGTGGCTTCACAGTGGAGATAACGTGTTGAAGCAGCTGAAACTGCAACCGCTGCTGATAATGGGTCAGAATTTTCCCACTGCTACTCTTGGACACACTGGGCAAGCTTTCCCTTTGCAATTTAAAAGGTGTACTTGCAAATATTTGACCAATTATTCTTGAAGTACAGTCTCTCAGTGTTTGGAAAGTTTAGTTCACAGATACAGCATGGAAACAGTCCCTTCCAGCCACCGAGTCCACACAGGCCATCAATCACCTCTACACTAGTTGCATACAGTTTAGAGGTACAGTGAGGAAACAGGCCCTTCGGCCCACCAAGTCCACTCCACCCAGCGATCCACACACACTAACACTATCATCCACACACTTGGGACAATTTACAATTTTACTAAGCCAATTAGCCAATTAGTACGTTTTTGAAGTGTGGGAGGAAACCGGATAATCCCGGAGAAAACCCACACAGGTCATGAGAAGAACGGACAGACAGCACCCGTGGTCAGGATCGAACCCAGCATAATCAAGGATGAATCGCATGTTGGCCACTCTCTCTTCGGGCAAAAGGTATAGAAGTGTGAAAATGCACACCTCCAGATTCAGGGACAGTTTCTTCCCAACTGTTATCAGGCAACTGAATCACCCTACCACAACTGTGGAGCAGTCCTGAACTACTATCTGCCCCATTGGTGACACTCGGATTATCCTTGATCGGACTTTACTGGCTCTACCTTGCACTAAACGTTATTCCCTTATCATGTATCTATACACTGTAAATGGCTCGATTGTAATCATGTATTGTCTTTCCGCTGACTGGTCAGCATGCAACAAAAGCTTTTCACTCTACCTCAGAACACGTGACAATAAACTAAACTGAAATGTCTCGGATCTTGCGATAAATGGCAGGTCCCAACCCGAAACCTCGACTATCCATTCCCTCCGCAGATGCACATTGACCCTTTGAGTTCCACCAGCACCTTATGTTTTGACGAGATCAGAGGACATAAGTTTAAGGCACGAGGTGAAAGATTTAATAGGAATCTGAGTGGGTGTATGGAATGAGCTGCTGGAAGAAGTAGTTGAGGCAGAAACGATAACAATACTTAAAAGGCATTTGGACAGGTAACATGGATAGGAAAGGTTTAGATGGACATGGGCCAAATACAGGCAAGTGGGACTAGTCTAAATGGTCGGCATGATCAAGCTGGGCTGAAGGGCCAGTTTCTGTGCAGTATGATTCTATCATTCATGAGTTAATTGTATTCATGAGTATTTAATTGTCATAGACGGGATAGACTCGGCTTGTACTCGCTGGAATTTAGAAGATTGAGGGGGGATCTTATAGAAACTTACAAAATTCTTAAGGGGTTGGACAGGCTAGATGCAGGAAGATTGTTCCCGATGTTGGGGAAGTCCAGAACAAGGGGTCACAGTTTAAGGATAAGGGGGAAGTCTTTTAGGACCGAGATGAGAAAGTTTTTTTTTACACAGAGAGTGGTGAATCTGTGGAATTCTCTGCCAGAGAAGGTAGTTGAGGCCAGTTCATTGGCTATATTTAAGAGGGAGTTAGATGTGGCCCTTGTGGCTAAAGGGATCAGGGGGTATGGAGAGAAGGCAGGTACGGGATACTGAGTTGGATGATCAGCCATGATCATATTGAATGGCGGTGCAGGCTCGAAGGGCTGAATGGCCTACTCCTGCACCTATTTTCTATGTTTCTATGTTTCTATATCCAACAGAACAATAAAAATCTTACTTGCTGTAGTTCCAGAGGCCCATTGAACAAAACAACGGTAATGATAAATATACAAGCCCACCACCGATTTTCCGGCAACTGATGGTCCGGCACCTCCTTTAATCTGGACAAAATTACGAGAGCACACTTGAAATCCCCCCCCCCCCCCCCCCCCCCCCCTCACCCCACAAACCGCGTCGGAACTTCAGCACCGATCGGCGGGTCGAATTTGCCGCCTGCGGCTGGGGCTCTGGAACTCCAGCTCGGCCCAGAGGGTTGTGGATCTGTGGCATTCTCTGCCACAGAAGGCAGTGGAGGCCAATTCACTGGATGTATTCGAGGGGGAGTTATATTTAGCTCTGAGGGCTAAAGGAATCGAGGGATATGGGGAAAAAGCAGGAACGGGGTACTGATTTTAGATGAACAGCCATGTTCATATTGAATGGTGGTGCTGGCTCGAAGGGCCAAATGGCCTACTCCTGCACATATCTTTCTATGTGTCTATGTTTCTATCCGTTCTCACAGCTGACACCCAAGACTGACTTTGCAGGCTGTATCTCAGACCCTAGGCAGACCGTCCATCCCGGTACCGTTGGACTCCTCTCAGAGGCCGTGACTTCTGTTGGTTCAGCAAAACGGATAGTCCACAAAGGCTCTGCAACCAAGGATTCCGGAAAGTCAGTGGTGGGCCTGTACAATAAATTACTGGTTATTCCTGATAAGCCAGAGTCTAACAGTGACAACGGAGACATAAAAAAAACTGCAGATGCTGGAATTTTGAGTAAAACACAAAAGTGCTGGAAGAACTCAGCAGGTCAGGCTGAATCTGTGGAGGGAACGGACAGGCAGCATTTCGGGTCGGGATCATTCTTCAGACTGGGAGAGGCGCGAGAGCTGGAAAAGAGGTGGGAACGGGACCTCCAGGTGAGAGGGTGATGAATGATAGGTGGATACATGTGAGAGGTGACCGCTGATAGGTGAATTCACGTGTGGAGGGGGGGGGGTTGATTGGCAGATCGGTGGAGTAAGTGACAACACCGGAGGTGAAAAGGAGACAAAAGGGTGTCAGTACTCTGTCTTTTGTTCTGCATTCTAACTTTTTTCAAATGGGTAATACCACACATCTCCCTTCTTGCAAATACACGTTACGAATTGCCCACAGATCACCTCCGATTGTTATTGTGGAAGCATAAAACTATCAGTCTACAGATTAAGCTGCAAATATATGCAGACTATATTTGATATTCTGGTCCAATAACAGTCACGTTACCATATTAACCACGGGTTGCCTTGTTGCCACGGGAACGCCACATTGGTAGAACATCCTTTTCTATCCTCAGTAGCCTCTGCAGGGTTGAGTCTATGGAAACCCTGCCTGTAGGGAAGAGTCAGACGGTGGTGAATCCCATTGCCGCAGACTTAGGCCATTCGGCCCATCAAGTCTACTCCGTCATTCAATCATGGTTGATCTATCTTTGCATTTCAACCCCATTCTGCCCTTTTCCCTTAATGCCTGACACCCTTACTAATCAAGAATCTGTTAATCTCCGCCTTAAATACATTCATTGACTTGGCCTCCACTGTCATCTGCGGCAATTAAATCCACAAATTCCTCCTCGTGTCCTTTCTAAAGGTATGTCCTTTTATTCTGAGGCTATGGCCTCCTAGACTCTCCCACTATAGACAATAGACAATAGACAATAGGTGCAGGAGTAGGCCATTCAGCCCTTCGAGCCAGCACCGCCATTCAATGCAATCATGGCTGATCACTCTCAATCAGTACCCCATTCCTGCCTTCTCCCCATACCCCCTCACTCCGCTATCCTTAAGAGCTCTATCCAGCTCTCTCTTGAAAGCATCCAACGAACTGGCCTCCACTGCCTTCTGAGGCAGAGAATTCCACACCTTCACCACTCTCTGACTGAAAAAGTTCTTCCTCATCTCCATTCTAAATGGCCTACCCCTTATTCTTAAACTGTGGCCCCTTGTTCTGGACTCCCCCAACATTGGGAACATGTTTCCTGCCTCTAATGTGTCCAATCCCCTAATTATCTTATATGTTTCAATAAGATCCCCCCTCAACCTCTACATATCCACTATGTCCAGGCCTTTCACTGTTTGGTAAGTTTCAATGAGGTCCCCCCCTCTTCCTTCTAAACGTTCTTTGACCTTTGGATGCGATGCTTTGCTTCTTTGGTGGCTAATTCTTCCACGAATGTTCCCAAGTCAATTCGCCCCCACTGATGTCATGTTTTCCCGCTGCTGCTAGATGTACTGGAGAAGCCTGGCGATGAAGGTTCTGTGGCGATTCAGAAAGCAAAGACACTGTACCAGTCATGCACGAATCAAAGTAAGTGACGGTCCTGCCATTACTCCAGCTGTTTCCCACCGTAGCCCTGACTCGCACTAACATCTCTCCCTGTGTTTACCTCAGCGGCCATTGAGAACAAAGGCGGGAAGCCATTGATCGCCATGCTGAAGGACCTGTCTGAGTGGCCCGTTGCAACAGATGACTGGGAGACTACTTACGGTAAGATCTCAACACAGCTCCACGTAGCACAGTTTAATGTCCAATCAAAGCTGCCGGTTTAGTGCATAGAACGTACCTTCAGAATGGGGATGAGGAGGAATTTCTTTAGCCAGAGGGTGGCAGATCTGTGGAATTCATTGCCACAGACGGGCGGCACAGTAACACAATAGGTTGGCACAATGGCGCAGTGGTGGAGCTGCTACCTCACAGCACCAGAGACATGGGTTCGATCCTGACTACAGGTGCTGCCTGTACAGAGTTTGTACATTCTCCCTGTGGCCACATGGGTTTTCTCCGGGGGCTCCGGTTTCCTATTGTCCCTAGTGTGTAGTATAGTGCTAGTGTACGGGGTGATTGCTGGTCTGCATGGACTCGGTGGGCCGAAGGGCTTGTTTCCGCGCTTTATCTCTAAGTAAAGATGACTGTGGAGGCCAAGTCATTGGATACTTTAAAAACTGAGATTGATGGTTCTTGATTAGTAAGGGTGTCACAAGGTTATGGGTAGAAGGCAGGAGAATGTTTAGTTTTGTTTTGTTCATTGTCACGTGTACCAGGGTACATTGAAAAGCTTTACCTGTTGCATGCTAACCAGTCAGTGGAAAGACTCAGTGGTCTCAGACAGCATCTCTGGAGAAAAAGAATGAGTGACGTTTGAAGTTGAGATCTTTCTTCAGACCCGAAATGTCACTATCCATGTTCTCCAGACATACTGTCTGTCATGCGAGTCACTCCAGCATTTTGTGTACTTTTATGTATTAACCATTATTTGCAGTTCCTTGTTTCTATTTTCTTCAATCTACGCCACACACTGTCACACTGTAAGATCGTGAGACATAGGAGTAGAATTGGAGCACACTCGGCTGTTCGATCATGTCTGATTTATTTTTCCATCTCATCCCAATTCTCCTGCCTTCTCCCCATAACCTTTGACACCCTTACTATTCAAGAATTCCAAATGTATTTTAAACGAGCGGGAAGAGCCACTACCTTACAGCACAAGAGTCCCAGGTTCAATCCTGACCTTCGGGTGCTTTTTGTGTGGAGTTTGCACATTCTCCCTGTGACTGCGTGGGTTTCCTTCGGGTGCTCTGGTTTCCTCCCACATCCCAAAGATGAGCGTGTTTGTAGGTTAATTAGCTTCTCCAAATCGCCCTTAGTGTGTAGGGAGTGGATGCGAAAGAGCGAGAACATAGAAATTTTAACATAGAAAAGTACAATATTATCGCTATATGATAATTATGTTAACATATAACATAAAATGGGTGATTGATGGTCGACATAAACTCGGTGGGCCAAAGGACCAATAACAACATTTAAAAGACGTTTGGACTGGTACATGGATAGGAGAGATTTAGTGGGCCAAATGTGGGCAGGAGGGACTAGTGTAAGTGGGGCACATTGGTCAGCATGGGCCAGTTGGGCTGAAGGGCCTGTTTCCTTGCTGTATGACTCTATGACACTCTATGACCTGCTCATGCATCAAAAGGTTCCACATTGGCCAACGCATATTCCTCTCCTCTAAGTCAACGGCATCTTATGAGATTAATTTCTGGCTTTGATGTCCAAACGTGCTTGCTTGCATTCGGACAAGGAGTGCGACTTCCTGTAATCCTGCTCACATTTGCCTTTGGGAGGGAGAGAAAATATATTCATGTTACTGAAGGTGAAAAGGTTTTGGAAGATTATAAACTCTATTTTCTTTCTTCCAGGTAAGACATGGTCACTTGAGAAGATCCTATCAACAATGAATGCCAAATATGGAAAACGTGTCCTTATCGACTTTTATGTTGGAACCGATGACAAAAACTCAAATGTTCACATCATCCACGTGCGTGCCTTTTTTGAGAATATTTTTTGTTCAATGGTCCATTTAGCTAGTTTGTTTAGTTTAGTTATTATTGTCATGTGTACCAAGGTACAGTGAAAGGTTTTTTGTTTGCGTGCTATCCAGTCCAAGAACAGATAATACATGATTACAATCAAGCTGTTAACAGTGTACAGATAAAGGATAAAGGTACAGCATTTTGTGCGAAGATATTGTTTTGAAGTCCGATTAAAGATAGTTCAAAGGTCTCCAATGAGGTAGATGGGAGGTCAGGCTGATGAGAGGACAGTTCAGTTGCGTGATATCAGCTGGGACGAAACTGTCCCTGAATCTGCAGGTATGCGTTTTCAAACTTCTGTTCTTTCCAAAGAGGTGCGGGTTTGTAGGTCAATTAGTTTCTGTAAATTGTCCCTTGTGTGTCGGACTGAACTAGTGCATGGGTGATTGCTGGTTGGCGCGGACTCGGTGGGCCAAAGGGCCTATTTCCACACTGTATCTCTAAACTAAACTAAACTAAACTAAACTGATGGGAGAGGGAGGAAGAAAGAGTGACCGAGGTGTGACTGATCCTTGATAATGCTGGTGGCCTTGCCGAGGCAGCGTGAAGTGTAGATGGAGTCAATGGAAGGGAGGCTGTAAAATATTGTTTCTGTTTGGAGTAGAACAATTTCAAAAGCATATTCTGAGCTAAAGATGGCAGGTCAGGGAGGATTAAGACCTTTGATTATAATCAGTGCAGAGGCAATAGAGGAAAGTGTGGGAGTTGTGGGAGAAGAATATAATGGGAATAGATATCCAATGTCAATCTAGGGGAGGCAGAATCAATACTAGGGAGACACAGGCAACTACAGATACTGGATTCTTGAGCAAAACATAAAGTGCTGCAGGAACTCAGTGGGCCAGGCAACATCTGTGGAGATGACGTTTTGGGTTGGGAGCCTTCTTCAGGCTGATTGTAGCATGAGCGAGAATGGTGGAAATGAAAGTTGGGGCAGGACAAAGCCTGGCAAGTGATAGGTAGCCACAGGTTGATTGGCGAAAGAGTAGAGTAAGTGACAAAGGCTAGAGGTGAAATGGAGACAAAAGGGTGTCAGATCCCAAGGATGATTGTGTTAACGTATGAGGAGCGTTTGAAGGCTCTGGGCCTGTACTCGCTGTAGTTTAGAAGATTGAGGGGGGGGATCTCATTGAAACTTACCAGATCATGAAAAGCTTAGCAATAGTGGACGTGGGAAAGAGAGACTAGAATCAGAGCCACAGGCGGCTATGGAGGCCAAATCATTGGTTACTTTTTAAATGGAAGTTGATAGGTTCTTAATTAGTAAGGGTGTCAAAGGTTACAGGGAGAAGGGAGGAGTTTGGGGTCAAGAGGGAAAAATAGTTCAGCCATCATTGAAAGATGGAGCAGACTGGATGGGCTGAATGCCCTAATTCTGCTCCTATGACTGGTTTTGTAGATTGGAGAATTAAAGAAAGCTGTAACCGACAATCTATTAACCCCACTTTAACTTTTGATGAATTCATAGATCGATCAGCCTAACCTTGGTATGCCTTCCCGGGATTACTATGCGTGCACAGGAGCATACAAAGAGGTAGGTGATTCTCATTTTAACATTGGTCATTATTCTTGAACAAAGAATGTAATGTTAATCAGTCGGGAAAACATAGAAACATAGAAAATAGGTGCAGGAGTAGGCCATTCGGCCCTTCGAGCCTGCACCACCATTCAATATGATCATGGCTGATCATCCAGCTCAGTAACCTGTACCTGCCTTCTCTCCATACCCCCTGATCCCTTTAGCAAAAAGAGCCACATCTAGCTCCCTCTTAAATATAGCCAATGAACTGGCCTCAACTACCTTCTGTGGCAGAGAATTCCACTGACTCACCACTCTCTGTGTGAAGAAATGTTTTCTCATCTCGGTCCTAAAAGACTTCCCCCTTATCCTTAAGCTGTGACCCCTGGTTCTGGACTCCCCCAACATCGGGAACAATCTTCCCGCATCTAGCCTCTCCAACCCCTTAAGAATTTTATATGTTTCTATAAGATCCCCCCTCAGTCTTCTAAATTCCAGCTAGTACAAGCCTAAGTACAAGATTTGATAAATGAAGGAAAGCTTATAGGAATGCTCACAATCAAGGTTTGGTGTACACTTCCATTAGCACGATGGTAAGTTTCCAATCATCTTCTTTCTAGTCCCCACTCTGGTAAGGGAGGAGGCCCAGGACAGAAAGATCAGAATGGGAATGGGAAGGGGAGTTAAAATGGTTGGCACCAGGGAGATACAGCAGACCTTGGCAGATCGAGCGCAAAAGTTCAGAGAAACGGTCGCCTAGTTCGGAGAAACGACACGGGTGGCACAGTGGCACAGCGGTAGAGTTGCTGCCTTACAGAACGAGAGACCCAGGTTCAATCCTGACTGTAGGTGCTGTCTGTATGGAGTTTGTACGTTCTCCCTGTGACCACGTGCGTTTTCTTCGGGTGCTCCAGATGCCTGCCACACTGCAAAGACGTACAAATTTGTAGCTTATTTGGCTTCGGTAAAAAAATTGTAAATTGTTCCTAGTGTGTAAGATAGTGCTAGTTTGCGGGGTGATCGCTTGTCGGTGCGAACTCAATGGGCCGAAGGGCCTGTTTCCGTGCTGTATGTCTAAATAAAAGAGTCCTTACTAAGATGGATAGGCAGGGAATGGAGGGTTATGGCAGTGCAGGCAGGGGATATTAGTTTAACCTCGCTGTAAAGGCGCCCACATGGGGAACACCGAATACAACGGATAAGGTAAGAGGAGATGCATTGGGACTAGATTTATACAACAATAAGCAAACATCGTATTGAGGAGCTTGGAGTTATTCACCATATGATGAAGAAACCTGTAACAGACTGATACCTGTAGACTGATACCTGTAGACTATCAAACTGAAAGGTGCCACAGTTTAGCATTGGACTCCCTGAGGTAATACGACTGAAATAATTCTTAGTTTCATTCAATGATGATTTCATGATACTTTATTGTCACATGTACCTTGCTACAGTGAAATGCTTTGTTTTGCATATAACCCAGTAAAATCGTGCAGTAAACCTCTCCGAGGCAGTACACAAGAGTCGCCAAAGTTTCTGGTGCCAACAAAAGTTACAAAAGTTCACCAAACAGTCCCATCTTCTGCCTGCCACTGCACTTGGCAACAGGAGCCCCCAAGCCATCCGCCCCCCCCCCCCATTCTCAGTAGCCCCCTGACATGTCCCCGTTCGTTCTCGGCTCTCACCTATCTCTACACGACCCTCCTCACTCTCCACGCCCCTTCTCACTCTCTACGACCCTGCTCACTCTCTACGGCCCTCCTCACTCTCCAAGCCCCTCCTCACTCTACGACCCTCCTCACTCTCCACGCCCCTCCTCACTCTACGACCCTCCTCACTCTCTACAACCCTCACTCTCTACAACCCTCCTCACTCTCCTTGGCCCTCCTCACTGTCTGCGACCCTTCTCACTCTCTATGCCCCTCCTCACTCACTACAGTGCTCACTCTCCATGACCCTCCTCACTCTCTACGACCCTCCTCACTCTCTACAACCCTCCTCACTCTCTACGACCCTCCTCTGTCTACGACCCTCCTCAATCTCTACGTTCCTCCTCTGTCTATGGCCCCAGGGCCGTTTTTACAGCATTATGGGCCCCCGGGCAAAGCAGTGTACTGGGGCCCCTACCGTTACTCTCCCCCACCCCCCTTTCCCTACCAGCCCCCCCCCCCCCCCTGTCGTGCCAGTGAAAAGCACTTACCGAAAAGCAATTAGCGATGGACTTAGGGTGCTACATTGTTGCGAAAAGCACTTACAGATCGCTGTGAGAAGCATTTGGGACCGAAAATGTTGCGAAAAAAGCACTTATTGAACCTACATTTTTAAAGTAGTATTTATTTATTGCAAGTCACTTAACATACACAGATCAGCATGGGGCCCCTATGCTCATGGGTCCCCGGGCAAGTGCCCATCAGGCCCATGCGTTAAGACGGCCCTGCATGGCCCTCCTCACTCTAAGGCCCTCCTCACTCTCTATGATCCTCCTCACTCTCTATGACCCTCCTCACTCTGCGATCCTCCTCACTCTCTATGACCCTCCTCACTCTACGACCCTCCTCACTCTCTATGCCCCTCCTCACTCTCCACGCCACTCCTCACTCTCTACGACCCTCCTCACTGTCTATGGCCCTCCTCACTCTCTATGGCCCTCCTCACTCTCTACAGCCCTCCTCACTCTCTACAGTGCTCACTCTCCACAACCCTCCTCACTGTCTATGGCCCTCCTCACTCTATGCCCCTCCTCACTCTCCACGCCCCTCCTCACTCTACGACCCTCCTCAATCTTGACGATCCTCCCCACCCTCAATGGTCCACCCCGCTCTCCACAGTCCTCCTCGCTCTCAACGGTCCAACTTGCTCTCGACGATCCACCGCACTCTCAACAACCCCCTCCCTCGCGTCGGTCCGCCTCGCTCTCGGAAATTCCTGGTAATTCCCCAGGCTTCTGCAGTAACAGTCATAAAATATCCCGTGGTTGGGCTCAGCAATTGTACCTACTGATGCAAGCTGTTCGCTATTCTGTTTTCTGGAATCTGTTTTGAACACAGGCTCTGGATTAACATGTGAGCTCTGCTTCCTCTATATAGGGTAAACAGCCTTTGTTGATCACAGCCTCACTAATGAGCTCAATTATAGGAGATTTCTGATGATTCTGCCTCTGCAGATAGACAGAGAATATAGAAAATTACGGCACAGGCTCACAATGTCCATGCCGAGCATAATGCCAAGTTAAACTGATCTCCTCTACCTGTACATAATCCATATCCCTCCATGCCGAGCATAATGCCAAGTTAAACTGATCTCCTCTACCTGTACATAATCCATATCCCTCCATGGCCTGCCTATCCATGTGCCTATCTGAAATCCGTGTTTGTCTCCACCACCACCCTTGAGCTTACATTACAGGTACTCACCACCATCTGTGTAAAGAACTTGCTCCACACACCTCCTTTAAACTTTGCCCATCTCACCTTCAAGGCATGCCCTGTTGTCTTTGGCATTTCCACCCTGGAAAAAAAACGTATGACTGCCTACCCTGTCTATGCCTCTCATGATTTTATGTACATCTACCAGGTCCCCCCTCAACCTCCAGTGTTCCAGAGAAAACAATTCAAGTTCGTCCAACCTCTTCTGAGGGCCCCGACCCGAATCATCACCAATCCATGTTCTTCAGGGACACTGCCTGACCCGCTGAGCTACTCCAGCACTTTGTATCATTTTTATTTGTAAACCAGCATCTGCAGTTGCTATTGTCTCTCCTTATAGCTAATATTTGGTTTAGTTTCGTTTAGTTTAATTTAAATTAGTTTAGTTTAGTTTATTGTCACGTACAGTGAGAAACATTTGTTGCGTGCTAACCAGCCAATGGAAAGACTATACATGATTACAATCGAGCCGTCCACAGTGTACAGATACGTGACCTGTAATCATTTTATATCTGTGAGCTTTTAACTGTGACACTGGGAAATACAACTGTGGTCAATAGCGTAGATTGATTTGGACTGGAGTTTCGGGAAAAATTGCAACTAATACCAAGAGGTCCACACTAATTGAAGCCTTTGAGATAATGAGTGGTCTATTAATTTGGTGACCTCAGTGACCAGACTAAAAGATGAATGGCCATAAATGTCATCCCAATTTCAGATATAGTCTCTGAAAAGGATTCATTATCACTTTAGTTTAATCTCTTTAGGGAGTTGTTGGGCAAGTAGCCAACCCCGATCTATCACAAAGATAAACACAATGTGCTGGAGTTACTCAGCGGGTCAGGCAGAATCTCTGGAGAAAAAAGATGGGTGATGTTGCAGGTCAGGACCCTCCTGAAAGATGGACCCGATTCGTCACCCATCGCACTTTGTGTCTATCTTTGGTATAAACCTGCATCTGCTGTTCCTTGTTTCTACATTTAATCTATCAGGGCTGCTTTATTTCTTTATTTCCTGTTCCCTCCTCTCTGAAACCTTCCAATGTTTCACCCAATAGATCATGTTCGTGTATGTGTTTTCTCGGGAATGTCAGAAGTTGAGGGGAGGCTTGATAGAAACATTTAAAACTCTGAGAGGCATAGATAGGGTAGACAGTCACAACCTTTAGATAGACCCATCAAGCTGGAGTAACTCAGCGGGTCAGGCAGCATCCCTGGAGAGAAGGAATGGGTGATGTTTCGGGTCGAGACCCTTCTTCAGAAACTTTATTCCTGGGAGGAAATGTCAAATGATAGAGGGTATAGCTTTATGGTGAGTGGGGCAATGTTTAAAGGAGATGTGCAGGGCAACCTTTATTACACAGAGGACGATGAGTGCCTGGAACGCACTGCCAGGGATGGTGCTGGAGGCAGATACGATAGTGGCACTTATGAGGCTTTAGGTAAGCACATGGATATGCAGGGAATGGAGGGATATGGATCACGTGCAGACGGAGGAAATTAGTTTAACTTGACGTCATGTTCAGCACAGACATTGTGGGTCGAAAGGCTCGTTCCTGTGCTGTACTTTTCTGTCTCTGTCCATGTGAGAATATAATCTTAAAATAAGGGATACTGACCATGTGCAGGCAGAGGAGATTAATTTAACTTGGCATCACGCGCAACACAGTGGCGCAGCGGTAGAGCTGCTGCCTTACAGCACCAGAGTCCTGAATTCGATCCTGACTACGGGTGCTGTCTGTACGGGGTTTGTACGTTTGTATGCGTGGGTTTTCTCTGGGTGCTCCGGTTTCCTCCTCCACTCCAAAGACGTACGAGTTTGTTGGTTAATTGGCTTCGGCAAAATTGTAAATTGTCCCTCGTGTGTAGGATAGTACTAGTGTATGGGCTGATCGCTGGTCGGCCCAGACTCGGTGGGCTGAAGGGCCAATTTCCGCGCTGTATCTCTAAAATCTAAAGTCTCAATCATATTCAGTATGGACATTGTGGGCCGAAGGGCCTTGTTCCTATGCTGCACTGTTCAACGTTCTACGATATTTTCCCCCAATCCCTGTTACTCATTGCTCTTCCTCTGGTGTTGAAACTTGCCTTGTTTCAATCTCTTCCCCTTGGGTTCATAAAATCACATGATTGAATTAGCTGGTGAGAATTAGATCTAAGGAATTCCCGGTCCTGTTCAGGCTCATTAAAACGTCTGGCAGAAAATAAACCAGAATATCATTGGGGAAGTGCCTCTACACGCTAACACGCTGATATATATGAATAGACAGTCCATTCCCATCTTGTGCCCTTGTCATTACATTTAATGAATGCATTACGTAAGTTTTTTTTTAAAGCATACACCATCAAACGTTGCACATATGCAATGCTGTCTGTAAATTTCTGGGCTCACATCTGAGATTAGGTTTAGTATAGTTTAGAGATACAACGTGGAAACAGGCCATTTGGCCCACCGGGTCCATACCAACCGGCAATCACCCATTAACACTAGTTTAGTTTAGTACAGTTTAGAGATACAAATCCACACATCTTTGGGATGTGGAACATCTGGAGGAAACCCACACAGTCACGGGGAGAAGGTGCAAACTCCACACGGACAGCACCCGAGGTCAGAAGCAAACCCGGGGTCTCTGGCGCTGTGAGGCAGCGACTCTATCAGCTGTGCCACTGTACTGCCCTGAGGACGTTTTGTAGTAGTGGAGATGTGTGTGTGTGTGTGTGTGTGTGTGTGTGTGTTTGCGTGTGTGTATATGAGAGTGTGTGTTCATGTGTGTGTGTGTGTGTGTGTGTGTGTGTGTGTGTGTGTTTGCGTGTGTGTATATGAGAGTGTGTGTTCATGTGTGTGTGTGTGTGTGTGTGTGTGTGTGTGTGTGTGTGTGTGTGTGTGCGTGTTTGTGAGAGAGAGAGAGAGAGAGAGAGAGAGAGAGAGAGAGAGAGAGAGAGAGAGAGAGAGAGAGAGAGAGAGAGAGAGAGAGAGAGAGAGAGAGAGAGAGAGAGAGAGAGAGAGAGAGAGAGAGGAGAGAGAGGAAGAGAGAGGAAGAGAGAGGAAGAGAGAGGAAGAGAGGGAGGAAGAGAGGGAGGAAGAGAGAGGAAGAGAGGGAGGAAGAGAGAGGAAGAGAGGGAGGAAGAGAGAGGAAGAGAGGGAGGAAGAGAGAGGAAGAGAGGGAGGAAGAGAGAGGAGCGGGTGACACCTTTCCAACTCAGGTCTCTGTCTACTTGGGTCAACCTCCATGGCTCCATTTGAGGAATAGACTGTACTGACCTACTGATGGCCAGCGGACTCGGTGGACTTAAGAGCTGGTTTCCATACTGCATCTCTAAACTAAATTAGGAGTAGGTTTCACAAATCACTCCACCAGTCCCACAGCACTTTGGACTCCTGAGAACATAATGAGAAACATCAGTGGTGAATTTATGTAATGCTTTTCCCTGTGCTGCACAGCACTTCAGCGATGGTGAAGTGCTTTTGAAAGTGTGGCCAGAAAGGAAATGTGGCAGCCACTCTCTGCACTGCAAACAGAAATCATATAATATTCAGCACTGGTGTTTATGATGGATATGCGGACAATGGAGAGAACAGAGCACTCCCAATGTGGGCATTATATCCATTAAAAGGTGAAGATGAAGCCCAGACCATCGCACAAATCAACCTCCCTTCCATTGACTCAATTTACACTTCACGCCCATGCAGGTGAAATACATGAGGACCAGTCACACCACGGTCATTCTCTCTTCTCCCCTCTCATCAGGCAAGAGGTACAGAGGTTTGAAAATGCACACCTCCAGATTCAGGGGCAGTTTTTTCCCAGCTGTTATCAGGCAACTAAACCACCATCTCACCAACTAGAGAGTGGTCCTGACCTCCCATCTACCTCGTGGAAGACCCCCAGACTATCTTTAATTGGATTTTACTGAACTATATTTTGCACTAAACGTTATTCCCTTTATCATGTGGATGGCTCGATTGTAATCACGCACAGTCTTGCCACGACTAGTTAGCACACAACAAAAGCTTTTCACTGTACCGCAGTACACGTGACAATAAACTAGAGTAAACTAAACCAATATTTCACATCAAGAGCACAGTTCAGCTCATAGACTATGGAGTGAAATTCAAGCCATGACCTTTGGTCTCAGCATGCTACACGTTCAGCTGAACACACTAGCGGAGAACCTAATGCGGCACTGAGATGCAATGGGTAAAGCTGCTGCCTCACTGCGCTAGAGACCCGGGTTCGATCCTGATCTCAGGCGCTGTCAGTGTGGAGTTTGCATGCTCTCTCCGGAATACCCAGGGAGAACGTGCAAACTCCACACACACAGCACCTTGAGTGAGTTTCCTCCGGGTATTCCAGGTTTCCTCCCACATCCCAAAGACGTGCGGATTTGTTGATTAATTGGCCCCCTCTGTAAATTGCCCCTAGTGAGTAGGGAGAAGATGTGAAATTGGGATTACATCGAACAAGTTTGTTTTGTGATACCTGCTCATAGTTTAGTTCAGAGATAGAGCATGGAAGAAGGCCCTTTAGCCCACCAAGTCCACACTGACCATCGATCACCTATTCATACCAGTTCTATGTTATCCCCAATTTCTCATCCATTCCCTAAACATTAGAGGCAATTTACAGAGGCCAGGACTCAAAGTGTGATTGGGTGATTGATGGTCTCAGTTGACTCAGTGGGCCGAATGGCCTGTTTACATCCTAAGTGTAGCAGTGTCATACAGCACGGAATCAGGCCCTTCGGCACAACTCGTCCATTCAACCAAGATGCCCCAACTAAGGCCCATTTGTCCTCAGTCTGAAGAAGATTTGCAATCAGTCTGAAGAAGGGTCCTGACTGGAAATGTCAACCATCCATGTCCTCCAGAGATAATGCCTGACCCGTTGAGTTACTCCAGCATTTTGAGTCTTTCCTCGGTAAACCAGCATCTACAGTTCTTTGTTTCTAATCATTTGCCTGCATTCGCTGCATATCCCTCTGAACCTTTCCTATCATTCCTGTATGCTTCAATCGATCAATCAAACTCATATTACTGAGCTGTTTTCTGATAGCCAGCATCTATCTTGACCAGTTACAAGTGGAATCCCTGGAGCGATAGCCCCTGCACCCTTATATTTATAATTCTCCTTATTTTTAATGATACTGTTGCTGATAACTAGCTCTGTTATCCATTCCATCGAATATATTTCACATCAGGTAGCGCAGCGGTAGAGTTGCTGCTTTACAGCGAATGCAGCGCCGGAGACTCAGGTTCGATCCTGACTACGGGTGCTGCACTGTAAGGAGTTTGTACGTTCTCCCCGTGACCTGCGTGGGTTTTCTCCGAGATCTTCGGTTTCCTCCCACACTCCAAAGACGTACAGGTATGTAGGTTAATTGGCTGGGTAAATGTAAAAATTGTCCCTAGTGGGTGTAGGATAGTGTTAGTGTGCGGGGATCGCTGGGCGGCACGGACTTGGTGGGCCGAAAAGGCCTGTTTCCGGCTGTATATATATGATGATATGATGATGATGAGTAATTAAAGTTCTGGGCTTCACATCTGCTCCAGATATTCACGTGGAAATGGTCACTAATTAGTTACAGCACGGAAACAGGCCCTTCACTCCCCCCCCCCCCCCCCCGAGTCCACGCCGACCAGTGATCCCCGCACATTAACACCATCCTACACACCACCAATAATTTACAATTTAAGCAAAGCCAATTAACCTACAACCTGCACGTTTTAGAGCGTGAGAAAACCCACGCAGGTCACAGGAAGAAAGTACAGACTTCATTCAGATAGCACCCGTAATCAGGATCTAACCCGGGTCTCCGGTGCTGTAAGGCAGCAACTCTACCGCTGCGCCCCCTTGCCGCCCGCAATGAATTCTTTAATTGCCGTCGGGAACTGCTCCCTCAGGCGCCTGTGTCCTCAGCCAACTGGTTTCCACCAAATGCCCGCAGGAAACTGCGCATCTTTGTTTAGTTTAGAGATACAGTGTGGAAACAGGCCCTTCAGCCCATCAAGTCCACGCCGACTAACAATCACCCGTACACTACATCAAGAACCAGAGGACATAGGTTTAAGGTATGGGGGGAAAGATTTAATAGGAACCTGAGGGGTATTTTTTACTTTGGCCCATATTCCTCTAAACCTTTCCTATCTATCTACCTGTCCAACTGACTTTGTATGTTGTATGTTGTATGTATGTATGTATGCATGTTGTAGTACCTACCTTCATCTTCTTCTCAACTTACTTCGTCATTGAAGAGGAAGAAAGCTATTTTTTCCCATCTGTTATCAGGCAACTGAACCATCCTGTCACTGACTAGAAAGCAGTCCTGACCTCCCATCTACCTCATTGGAGACCCTCAGACTATCTTTAATTGGACTTTGCAGGACCTCATGATGCATTGAACATTATTCCCTTTATCCTGTATCTGTACACTGAAGACACTTGATTGTTATCATGTATAGTCCTTCCGCTGACTGGATAGCATGCAACATAAAATATTTCAGTGTACATCGCTTCACGTGACAATAATAATAAACTAAACTAAACTGTTCATACTGTCTTGAGTATAATTTCTGCAATGACTATTTGCAGTAAAAAGATTATCTCTTCATGATCTTGTTAGTATTTTTATAGTCATAGAATCATAAAGCATGGAAACAGGCACTTCGGCCCAACTTGACCACATGGACCATCATGCCCCATCTACACCAGCCCTAGATGCCCGCGTTTGACCCATATCCTTCTAAACCTGTATAATCCATGTACCTGCCCAAAGGTCTCTTAAATGTTGGGGTAGTCCCTGCCTCAACTACCTCCTCCGGCAGCTTGTTCCATATATCCACCACCCTTTGTGTAAGGAACAGACTCCTAGCCTGCTGAACCTCTCCCTGCAGCTCAGGTCCTTGAGTCCTGGCAACATCCTCGTAAATCTTCTCTGCACCCCTTCCAGCTTGACAACATCTTTCCTATAACATGGTGCCCAAAACTGAACACAATATGCTAATGTGGCCTTACTAACCTCTTATATAACTGTTACATGACCTCCCAACTTCCATACTCAATACTCTAACTTATGAAAGCCAATGTGCTAAAAGCCTTTTTGACCACCCTATCTACTTGTGATGCCACTTTCAAGGAACAATGTACCTGGACTCCTAGATTGCTCTGCTCTGCAACACTCAATTCACTCAATTCATCGATTCCTCAGCCCACCTGCCCAAACGATCAAGATCCTGCTGCAGTTTTTGACAACCATCTTCACTATCTACAATACCAACCCCTTTTTTTGTCATCTGCAAACTTGTCAGAACTTTTGTGGAATCTTTTGGGCAAGTCAGAGAGAGAGAGAGTCATACAGCATGGAAATAGGCCTTTCGGCCCAACTTGCCCACACCGACCAACATGTCCCATCTACACTAGTCCCACCAGCCTGCCTTTGGCCCATAACCCTCTAAACCTGTCCTATCCATGTACCTAGGTGGGACAGGCAGCATCTCTGGAGAGAAGGAATGGGTTTTGGGTCAAGATCCTTCTTCAGACTAGTCAGGGGAAAGGGAAACAAGAGAGATAATGACAGTGATGTAGAGAGATATAGAACAAATTTATTCTATAACTTTAATTTGTTAATTTTTTTTATTTGTTCTATATCTCTCCATATAACTGTCTATATCTCTCATTTCCCTTTCCCCTGAATAGTCTGAAGAAGGGTCTCGACCCAAAACATCACCCATTCCTTCTCTCCAGAGATGCTACCTGTCCCGTTGATTTACTCCAGCATTTTATGTCTATCTTCGGTTTAAACCAACGTCTGCAGTTTGTTCCTATACACTATCCATGTACCTGTCTAATTGCTTCTTAAGAATTTTGATAGTACCTGCCTCAACTACCTCCTCCGGCTGCTTGTTCCATGCACCCACCACCCTTTGTGTAAAGATCAGAGCTCAACCTCTCCCTATAGCTCAGATCCTCGAGTTTTGGCAACATCCTCGTAAATCTTATTTGTACCCTTTCCAACTTCTTGACAACTTCTCTACTCGTTTCCAGTGTTGCAACAGTGGCTGCACATCCAAAGTACTTTGGGATGTTCTGAAAAGCCCTAACAAAAAGCATTTATTTCTTATTTTCATCCAACAGCCTCCACTAGACCGTGAAGTTTGTGCATTGTTTTGGAGATGCTATTTTGACCCTGTGCCAAAAATCCTAATTTCCAGTCTTTTCCAACAGTTGTTCCTACATTCACCATATGTGACTAATTGGGTGCCCAGGAGGAGCCAATTTCCATACATTACAAATGAGAAACAGACACCTCAAATGGGCCTATATTCTCATTGCCCACATTCAAACAGTTTACGTGTGAGAGATTAACCTCAGTGAGACAAACACCAGAGTGTGCCAGTGTTCTTTGATAAAAAGGCGTGATTTTCTTTCTTGGTTAATTTACAACAGTTAGTAAATATACCCAGGTGATGAACATTTGCCTTTATTAAGTGCAAGGGGTTTTCTACCAAAGTTTAGTGTGAATGATTACAGTCTCGAGGCCACATCTGTGCTTGGATTACATTAATTTCCATTGAATGTCTTTGTCTCACTAACCATGTTCCTTTTGATAAACAAAAGGACACAAAGTGCTGGACTAACTCAATGGGTAAAGCATCATCTCTGGAGAACATGGATAGGGGACGTTTCGGGTCAGGACCTTCGAAGGTCCAGTGAGAGAATTTTGTTTAGAACACATTCAGGATAATACTGCATCAGTTCCAGTCTTAGAACCCAGAGCAGGACAGCACAGGAATAGGCCCTTTGGCCCACAATGTTTGTGCTGAACATAATGCCTAGTTAAACTGATCTCACCTGCCACTACATGATCCTCTTTTCCCTGCATGTCCATGTGCCTATCGAAAAGCTTCTTAAACACCACTACCATATGTGCCTCCACCACCACCCCTGACAATACGTTCCCCGTCCCCACTACTCTCTGTGTAAATAACTTGCTCCACACATCTCCATTAAACTTTCTTCCTCTCACCTTATAGCTATGGCCTCTAGTGTTGCACATTTCCACCCTGGGGACTAGGGAAAATATGCTGAAGGTCTACCCTATCTATGCCTCTTGTAATTGTATGTAATTTTCTTGTCTCCACTCAATCTCCAATGTTCCAGAGAAAACAATCCAAGTCTGTCCAACCTCTCCCTGTAGCTGAAACCCTCTAATCTAGGCAGCATTCTGGTAAACCTCCTCTGCACCCTCTCCAAAGTCTCCATGTCTTTCCTGTAATAGGTCAACCAGAACTGCATGCAATACTGCAAATGTGGCCCAACCAAAGTCCTATAGAGCTCCATCATGACTACCTGACTCTTATATTCAATGGCCCTAGGAACGGAGGCAAGAATACCATAAGCCCTCTTTACCACCCTATCTACTTATGCTGCCACCTTCAGAGAGCTAAATTTGGCAGCACAATTTAAGCTCTTCTTAAAGAGGAAAGAGGAAGACGAAATGCATTGGCTGTGGTACCAAGTCTGGGTCAGAACACGGGCATACCCGCTGTGGTAGCGAGCCTGGGTCAGAACACGGGCATTCCCACTGTGGTAGCGAGCCTGGGTCAGAACACGGGCATACCCACTGTGGTAGCAAGTCTGGGCCAGAACACGGGCATTCCCACTGTGGTAGCAAGTCTGGGTCAGAACACGGGCATACCCACTGTGGTAGCAAGTCTGGGCCAGAACACGGGCTCCCCCTTTGTGAACAGGAGAGCAGCAAGAATCACAGAGGAGGAGCAGTTTGAGAGGGTCCCACAGAACTCCGGTCAGAGAGAGGAAGAAACTTCTGCAAAGCAGACATATCAAGAGGAAATTTCACAGAGGAGCAATAAAGTGGCGACAAAAGGAACTGCAGATGCTGGTTTACAAATAAAGAGCATGTAAAAGAAGAATTTGAAAGATATTGAGGATAATATAAAAGTTTTGTTTATTTTAGTTTAGTTGTCATGTCTAACCAGGTGAAAAGCTTTTTGTTGCATGCTATCCAGTCAAAGGAAAGACCATACATGATTACAATTGAGACTTCCAGTGAACAGATACTTAATAAAGGGAATAACGTTTAGTGCACGATAAAGTCCAGTAAAGTGAGTTAAAAAGAGAGTCCAAGGGACTTCAATGAGGTAGATATTAGCTCAGGAACGCTCTCTAGTTGTTGGTAGAATGGTTCCATTTCTTGATAACAGCTAGGAAGAAACTGTCTGAATCTGGAGGTATGCGTTTTCTCACTTCTGTACCTCTCGCCTGAAGGGTGAGGTATGAATCTGTCACTGTATCTAAAATAATGGTTTGTAAAGGCATTGGGGAGAATGTAAAAGAAGGATTTGCAAAGGCAAGACCAGAATTGAGAGGTTCTCATTTTCAGACATCCAGACTTTGAAGAGTTTACCATTCATTTATCAAAGTGATAGGATGTTGGCCTTTCTCAGAGGGGTAACCACACTTTTAATGTTTTTTCACAGGCGTGCGAAGCTTACTCTGAGTTTATGCAGAAAACAGCTAACTTAATCCGAAAGGACAAAGGTTTGAACAAGACAGAATTGGAAGTCAAAAGGGAAATGGATCTTGTCTTGCAATTGGAAAAAGAGATCGCCAATGTAAGTCTTCTACATCTTTGTGGCCATCAGGGCAGCACAGTGGTGCAGCGGTAGAGTTGCTGCCTTACAGCACCAGAGACCGGGTTCGATCCTGACTGCGGGTGCTGCCTGGATGGAGTTTGTACGTTCTACCCTTGACCTGCGTGGGTTTCCTCAGGGTGCCTCGGTTTCCTCCCACATTCCAAGGACGTGCAGGTTTCTAGGTTAATTGGCTTCTGTAAATTGTCTCTAGTGTGTGGTGTAGAACTAGGGACACATGATCACAGGTTGGCGTGGGTCTGTTTCAAGGCTCTATCTCTAAACTAAACTAAACTCTAAACTAATCAGTTTCATCTCAAACTTCCAAAGTAGTTGTGATGGCTGATTTCATTGCTTCTTCTTCTTGCGTTTGAGGCAGCAGAAATGATGTAACACCCTCCAGGCGCTGTACCCAGTGCAATGTGCTGTTGTCAGGGGCCATGAGGTCTACCCATCCACCAGGGGGACGGAGGAAAAGTGCAGTCGAAAATGACGACTCATTGCTTAAACATAAAACCTCACCTACTTCAGGCAGGAATGGGGCAAAAGCTTTTTTTCTAAGAAAGGTTTCAAGTCTTTGGAACTCTCTTTTTAAAGAATGATATTCAGAGTGTCCTCAAATATATTTAAGGCAGAGGTAGATAGATACTTGGAGGCACAAGGAACAGCAGGTACTGGAATCTTGAGTCAAACACAAAGTGCTGGTTGGACTCAGTGGGTCAGGCAGCAGAGGTGGGGGGAATGAACAGGTGAGGTTTCGGGTCGGGACCCTTCTTCAGGCTGATTGTAGGGGGGACGATATTTGAAAAAGAGCAGTGGGGCTGGGATAAATGATAGGTGGATACAGATGGGGGGGGGAGGCGGGGGAGGGTGTTTGACAGACAAAGGCCAGTGACACCAAGGAGAGACTGCAGAGGAGATTCACTAGGACTTTGCCTGGTTTGGAGGACTTTCGTTGAAGGCAGCGATTGGACAGGCTGGGATTGTTTTCCTGTAGTGAAGGAAACTGAGGGATAACGTGATAGCAGTTTAGTTTAGTTTAGTTTAGAGATGCAGCCAGGAACTTGGCCTTTCGACCCACCAAGTCCACGCTTACCATCGATCACCCGTTCACACTAATTCCAAGTTATCCCACTACCGACACACCAGGGGCAATGTACCAAGGCCAATTAACCTACAACGTACAAACCCACACGTCTTTGGGAACCGGTGCACCCGGAGAACTTTACTTTACACTTTATATTTTAGAGATACAGCGCAAAAAAAGACCGAGTCAACGCCAACCAGTGATTACCCCGTTCACTAGCACTATCCTACACACTAGGGCCAATTTACAATTTTTTTACCAAAGCCAATTAACTTGCAAACCTTTACGTCTTTGGAATGTGGGAGGAAACCAAAGAAAGCACACACGGTCAAAGAGAGAACATGGAAACTCCTCACGGGGAACGCCCAAGGTCAGGATTGAACCCAGGTCTCTGACGCTGTGAGGCAGCAGCTCTACCATTGTGCTGCTCTGGGATTATGATATATATTCGATTTTGAGTTTGATCTTAGTTTATTGTCACGTGCATCAAGCTTTAATAAGAGGCACAGATAGGGTAGACAGTCAAGATCTTATTTCTCCATGGTCGGGGCAACAAAAGCAAGAAGACACGGGTTAAAGTGGTTTTAAAGGGGATCTGAGGGGAAAGATTTTTAAACAGTGAATGATTGACTCACTACCGGAGGAGGTGGGGGAATCAGATACAATTATGTAAGGAGTGATTTAAACAGACGCTTAAATAACCAAGGTAGAAATGTTTTCATGCGATTGTCTTTATGTCTGTGATGTTGCTGCAAGCAAGGTTTCCATCGTACCTGTAACTCACCGTACTTGTGCATATGTAAAAGACTTAAAGTGCTGGAGCAACACAGCTAGTCAGGCAGCACCTCCGGATAACATGGATAGGTGACGCTTCGGGTCAGGACCCTTAGTGGTGGGGGAGAGGGTTAAGGAGAAAGCTGGAAGAGAGGTGGGATATCAGTCTGAAGAAGGCCACGACCCGAAACATCACCTACACTTGTTCTCCAGAGATGCTGCCTGACCCGTTGAGTTACTCCAGCATTTTTTTTGTAAACCAGCATCTGCAGTTCCTTGTGTCTCTGACAATAAATTCTGCTTGGCCAGTTTAGTTTAGTTTAATTTAGTTTAGTTTAGTTGAGAGATACAGCATGGAAACAGGCCCTTCGGCCCACCGAGTCAATGCCGACCATCGATCACGCGCTCACACTAGCTCTACATTGTCTCACTTTCTCATCCGGTCCCGACACACTAGAGGCAATTAACGGAGGCCAATTAGCCAACAAATCTGCATGTCTTGGGATGTGGGAGACAACCTGATTTGATTTGACATTATTCATTTATTTGTTGAAGTAAGTTAAGTCATTTTGCCTCTATTTGTGTTTGAAATAGGATTAAAGTATTAATATACATATTTATGTCTTTTTATGCCATAGGCTACAACCAAACCTGAAGATAGAAATGATCCAAATAAACTCTACAACAAGAAATCCCTTTCTGAAGTGATAAGTGAATACCCATTGAGTATCAAAGGCAAGGTAAATGATTTCTTGAATGAAATTTTGTGCTTTAACTGAAAGGCGGCAGAGTTGAGCAGTGGGTAGAGCTGCTGCCTCACAGCGCAAGAGACCCGGGTTCATTCCTGATCTTGGGTGCTGTCTGTGTGGAGTTTGCACGTTCTCTTTGTGACCATTGGGGTTTCTTCCGGGTGCTCCGGTTTCCTCCCACATCCCGTGCGGGTTTGTTGGTTAATTGGCCTCTGAAAATCGTCCCTTGTTTAACTACTCTATCTACTTGCCTTGTTACAGACTTGGACCCCAAAATCCCTCTGTACCTCAATCCCACAACCTACACACTAGGTACAATTTACAGAGGCCAATTAACCTACAACCCCCTACTCCTATGGGATGTGGGAGGAAACCAAGGTTCTCAGAGAAAACCCATGCGGTCACAAGGAGAACGTACAAACTCCGTACGGACAAGCACCCGTAGCCAGGATCGAACCTGGGTCTCTTGCGCTGTAAGGCAGCTTCTCTACTGCTGCACCACCGTGCCGCCTCTTCCAATGTTTCTAAAGAGCCAGAGGTGCAAAGCTCTGGGTGAACAGATTTTTTCTAATATTTTGAATTTTGTGTACTGCATAATATATATCCAATTTATTTCATTCAGCCTACATTCCAGTGGATGGATTTTATCAACCAAATCCTTTCCAGTGTACCTGTAACTGTGACAGAAACAGAGCAAATTGTGGTTTATGCACCTGGTTATCTTAAGAAGTTAGCAGATATCCTCAAGAAATATAATGACAGGTACGTGTGTCGAAAGTCTTGTGTGAGAAGGAGCATTACTATAGCTTAAAAATAAAGACACAAAGTGCTGGAGTAACTCACCGGGTCAGGCAGCATTGCCAGAAAATATGGATAGGTGACATATCGGGTTGGGACCCTTCTTTAGACTTGGACCTGAAACATCACCTATCCTTGTTCTCCAGAGCTGCCTTACCCGCTGAGTTACTCCAGCACTTTGTCTCATTTATTTGTAAACCAGCATTTGCAGTTCCTTGTTTCTATGACACTATAACTTCATTGGTTTGCTTCCCCCATTAAACCACACTCACCACCCATGCTTCTGGCTGGTTCTTTGATGGACATTGCCTAGTCCATCACGGGTACTGATCCTCCCACCATCAAATGGATCTATAGGAGGCACTGCCTCAAAAAGGAAACCAATTTATCAAAGACCCACACCACCCTGGCAACATTTCTATTTTATTCCTGCCATCAGAAATCGGAAAGCTGAGACCACCAGGTTAAAAAATATCTCAGAACCATGGTGTCATACATTGTGAAAACAGGCCCTTCAACCCAACTTGCCCACACCAACTAACATGCTCCATCTACTATAGTCCCACATGCCTGCATTTGGCCCATATCCCTCTAAACCTGTCCTACCCATGTATCTGTCCAAATGTTTCTTGAACATTTGATAGTACCTGCCTCAACTATCTCCACCGGCTGCTCGTTCCATGTACACCCTTTGTGTAAAACGATGCTCCTCAGCTTCCTATTAAATGTTTCCACCCTTACCTTAAACTTATGCCCTCTGGTATATAATAGGCAGACACAGGTGAGGAGGGTTAATTTGAAAAGCAGATGGTTGGTCAAAGGCCAGAGATGAAAAGACAGAAGGTGTAAGACAAAAGGGTTGAAGAGTTGCAAAATGAGAAGCAGGAGCAAGGAATTTAGGTAGAAAGTATCCTGGATGAATCATGGCCTGGTTCGGCAATTCCAACACACTTACACGCAAGAGGATGCAGAGAGTGATGGACTCAGCCTGGTCCATCAAAGGCACAGCCCACCTCATCATTGAAAGCATCTACACCAGGCGCTGCCCAAGAAGGCGGCATCTATCATCAAGGACTCCCACCTTCCGGGCCGTGCCCTTCTCTCACTGCTACCGTCGGGCAGGAGGCACAGAAGCCTGAAGTCCCACACCACCAGGTTCAGGAACAGCTCTTTTCCTGCAACCATCAGGTTCTTGAACCGACCCGCACAACCCTAATCCTACCTCAGCAACCGAACACTACTTCTTGCACCACCGTGGACTTGTTTTCTAATTGTGGTTTGCACTAATGTCCTGTTCTTTTACACATTTTTTTTCTTATAGAATTTATGTTTAATTTGTGTTTTTGAGTGTGGTCTGAGTCTGTGGTTGCTTCAAGCAAGTTTCCATTGTACGTGCACCTCATCCTACCTGCGCACATGACAATAATCTTGATTTAACCAAAGACTTTTGGACAAAGATTCAAAGTTTCTGCTTCATGTGATCTGCAGGGATATTCAAAACTACATCATATGGAAGCAAGTGATGGACCTCATGGGAAGTCTAAGCAGTGCCTACAGGGAGACAAGGGCAGCCTTCCGCAAGGTACGAGTTGTGTTCATATTTGAATGCTCAAACCTTGTCTAAAGTTATATTCATAACTACCGTTAAAGATAAGATCTGCTTTCACGCACCGTTTGGTCTTTGGGATTGGGGAAGGCTATACCAACCTTGACCCAAGCGGACATGGTACCATGACATCATAGGAAATGTATGATTGAACAGGTGTCAGAGGTTATGGGGAGAAGGCAGGAGAATGAGGTTAGGAGGGAGAGATAGATCAGCCATGATTGAATGGCAGAGTGGACTTGAAGGGCCGAATGGCCTAGTTCTGCTCCTATCACTTATGATCGTATGATCAGTAAAGCTGAGTTATTTGTTCCCTTCCGTTAATTTGTAATCATTTTTTAAAATAATTTAAATAAGCCAAGTTTTAAACATTTTTATGTAACTTTTTAATTTAAAGTCCTTTTTAATTTAAACGTGATGATTACTTTAGCTGTTTATTACTGTCTTAGATCACATCGTAGAACAAGGTCTCTTGGCCCATCGAGTCCTTGCTGGTGCTTAAAGGGCATGTCCCAGTTACGCCATTTTTAAGGCGACTGCCGGTGACTGTCAAAGTCGTAGCAGATCGCCAAAATTTTCTTTTACCCTACGACAATGACCACGACAATGCCGAGTCAGGTCGATACAAGTTACTTTTTTTGTGAAACTAGCACCTGGCTAAGAGATTACACCTTCTTCTGAAACATCGCGTAATTCCCACACTTACCTGACCGTCAAACTGTCGCCTCCAATCTAAATGCCTCCAAATGTCCTGACGGTAAATAAATTGGTTAAACAAAACTATCTTCTGGTATCTTCAAATGCCTTTTCTTAATTTAATATTACGTGCCTCTAAATGCATCTGCGACAAGGGTTTTTCAGTGATCCTCCAACAGAACCAATGCTTTCCCGTGGGGGACATGGGATCTGGTTTTAACGTGATGTCCGGGACTTTTCCGAAAGACAGCGAGAATCCGACTGCCAACACTGTTGTCCCCACTGTCTTTGTATCAGCCTCCCCGGTATCAACATCTTTCACTTATCCAGTCCCGCTGAAAATCTCTTCCTCCCACTGTTGGGAGATCCGATTCCTTGTAACCTGCTGCAGTCAGGTCGAAGAAAATAGACGCTAAAAAGCTGGAGTAACTCAGCGGGACAGGCAACATCTCTGGAGAGAAGGAATGGGTGACGTTTGGGGGTCGAGACCCTTTCTTCAGACTGAGAGTCAGTCCGGACCTTGCTGTCCTTATGACAGGTGTCCATACCCCCTTTAACAGCTTCACAGTAACTCATGGTCTTTGTGTTAGTAGTGTCTGTCTTTGTGTGAGTGTTTGCATTTAAACGTAGTGAAATGCTTGTGTATGTGTTTGCTTCATTGATCAAAATAAATGAATGAAAAGAGTTCTCAGAGTGCAGTGCTTGTGGCAGCGTTTTATTTCATTGGTCAAAATGAATGAGACTAGAATCTTTGAATGAGATGCCATGATAAAGTACTTAGAAACTCAATAAATTTAGACTCAAATTTTTTTTTAAATCACCAAAATCAACTTTATTACAACAAACTATATTCCTGGGAAAGATGGATAACTACATACCAAAATCTTTCTTTAAAAACGAACACTTCAAACGATTACAAAATATGCCTAAATATTTCACTGGCCGGACCTTGCCGTCGGTTTGTTCAAGTGTCCACCCACCTTTGACAGCATCGCGGTCTCCGCCCCATTCCACACCTGGCTGTTGCAGCTGCACTTCTGTCAGCTGTCAAAACGGGTTTTGACAGTTCCTGTCGGACCTTGCCTTCTCCTGATCCTGGTACCTGACGTTAGTAGTCGACAATGAAATTCATCCGTCCTCAGTACCTAGCAAACCTGGGGACAGCATGCGACAGAGCCCGCAATAAGCTACGATACCTGGCGACAAGCCCGCTGTCGCCGAGAAATTTCTAGCAGGAAAGTATTTCCGCGACGCGCCGATTCATTGAAGACTTCTCACGATCATGCCCGCGACACCCCGGCGAACGTTTGCCGGCAGCCTAGTCGCCGGCAGTCACCTTCAAATCGCCCAACTGGGACAGGCCCTTAAAGGCAATCCCATCAGTTGCACTCCCTCACATATCCCAGCATTTAATGCGATGACAGTGATGTAACATTTGAATGATGGACACGAAAGAAAGAAAAAGATTTGTTCTCAATCCCTTCCCCCACCAACCGCCTTTCCTTGTGCTCTCTCTTGCCATCTTGTGGTAAGGGATTGTAACTGGATTGTGACTGTTGACATTGCAAAATCGAACAATAGTTGACCTGCAAATTTACAGTGATGCAGGGGCGCAGCAGTGGAGTTGCTGCCTTACAGCGCCAGTGATCCGGGTTCAATCGTTACTTCGGATGCTGTCTGTATGGAGTTTGCACGTTATCCCTGTGACTGCTTGGGTTTTCTCCGAGTGCTCCAGTTTTCTCCCACACTCCAAAGACGTAGAGATTTGCAGGTTAATTGGTTTTGGTAAAGATTGTAAGTTGTCCCGAGTGTGTAGGATAATGTTAGTGTACGGGGTAATCGCTGGTCGGTGCGGATTCAGTGGGTTAAATGGCCTGTTTCCATGCTGTACCTCTAAAGTCTAAATTAGAGAACTGCAATTCTCTTAAACCAAAAAGGTTTAAGGCAAGAAAACCAGGATCTAAAGTGTTAAAAATAAATCTACAGATAATTCACGAACAGGGATTTAAAAACGGAAGTTAAATAGGCAATCAAAATCCACACCAAACGGGTAGCCATTTTAATGTGGTCAATCCCCCACCTTTCAAGTGTGATTTAATTTAGTTTTAATTTAGAGATATAGCATGAAAACAGGCCCTTCAGCCCACCGAGTCACACATACACTAGTTCTATCGTACACAGCAGGGCCAATTTACAGAAGCCAATTAACCCACAAATCCGCACATTTTTGGAGAGCGGGAGGAAACCGGATTACCCGGAAAAAACCCCACGTGGTCACAGGGAGAATGTACAAACTCCGTATGGACAGGACAGGCACCCGTAATCAGGATTGACCTCGGGTCTCTGGCACTGTGAGGCAACGAATCTACTGCTGTGCCACTGTGCCAAACGTGTGATAAAGTCATAGATGTCATAGTGATACAGTGTGGAAACAGGTCCTTCGCCCAACTTGCTCACACTGACCAACATGTCCCAGCTACACTAGTCCCACCTGCCAGCATTTGGTCCTTATCCCTCCAAACCTGTCCTATCCATGTACCTGTCTAACTGCTTCCTAAATGTTGGGATAGACTCAACTACCTCCTCTGGCAGCTTGTTTCATACATTCACCACCCTTTGTGTGAGAAAGTTACCCCTCAGATTCCTATTAAATCTTTTCCCCTTCACCTTAAACCTATGTTCTATGGTGCTCGATTCACCTACTCTGGGTAAGAGACTGTGCGTTTACCCGATCTATTCCTCTCATGATCTTATACACCTCTCTTAGATCACTCCTCATCCTCTTGCACTCCAATGTATACAGTCTGAGCCTACTCAACCTCTGCCTATAGTTCAGATCCTCTAGTCCTGGCAACATCCTCGTAAATCTTCTCTGTACCCTTTCCAGCTTGACAACATCTTTCCTATAACACAGTGCCAGAACTGAACATAATATTCTAAATGTGGGCTCACCAACGTTTTATACAACTGCAATGTTTGTACAACTGTGATGTTTTATTAAATATCCTCTTGGTTATTTTGTTGTGTGTAGGCACTCTATGGCACCACAACAGAGAATGCGGTGTGGAGAAAGTGCGCAAACTACGTCAACATCAACATGGACAAGGCCGTCGGTCGTCTGTATGTGGAGGAAGCTTTTGCAGGGGAGAGCAAGCACATGGTACACTGATCAACTTTCAGAACTTCTTATTGACTTTCAAAGTTTTATTGACTTTCAAAGCCAGGCTTTAGTTTATGATCTGCAAAGAAGACACAAAGTGCTGGGGTAACAGGCTGGGTCAGTGGTGCAGCGGTAGAGTTGCTAACTTACAGCACTGAGACCCGGGTTCCATCCTGACTATGGGTGCTGTCTGTGTGTGGAGTTTGTACGTTCTCCCTGTGACCACATGGGTTTTCTCCTGGTGCTCCCCCCACATTCCAAAAATATGCAAGTTTGCTGCCTGACCCACTAAGTTACTCCAGCACTTTGTGTCTATCTCTGGTATAAACTAGCATCCACAGTTCCCTGTCTCTATAGGTTTGTTGGTTAATTGGCCTCTGTAAATTGCCCCTAATTTTTGTGGAGTTGATATGGAATTGGCATAACTTAGAACTAGTCTGAAAGCATGATTGAAGGTCAGCATGCACTCGGTGGGCCGAAGGGCCTGTTTCCTTGCTGTATTTCTAGACTTAATTAAACTGAGCAGGTCAGGCAGAATCACTGGAGAACATAATAGGTTTTGTTTCGGGTCGGGACTCTTCTTCAGACTTCTGTTTTTGATTGATTGATTGATTGATTGATTGATTGATTGATTGATTGATTGATTGATTGATTGATTGATTGATTGGTTGATTGATTGATTGATTGATTGATTGATTGATTGATTGATTGATTGATTGATTGATTGATTGATTGATTGATTGATTGATTGATTGATTGATTGATTGATTGATTGATTGATTGATTGATTGATTGATTGATTGATTGATTGATTGATTGATTGATTGATTGATTGATTGATTGATTGATTGATTGATTGATTGATTGATTGATTGATTGATTGATTGATTGATTGATTGATTGATTGATTGATTGATTGATTGATTGATTGATTGATTAATGATGAAAATGAGGAAGTTGTTTTGCTTCTTTTTAGTCACAGTTGTGCTAAATGTTCCTTGACTTTGGCTTTGAAAGGTGGACTGGCCCAAAGTTTAATGTCTCAGCCGAAAGGATTGACTGTTTAGTTTAGTTTAGAGATTCAGTGTGGAAACAGGCCCTTCAACCCCATTCTCCTGCCTCTCCCCATAACCTTTGACACCCTTACTAATCAAGAAATGGTCTGATCTCCGCCTTAAAAATACCCAATCACTTGGCTCCACAGCCGTCTGTGGCAATGAGTTCCTCAGATTCACTACCCTTTGACAAAATTAATTCCTCCTCAACCAGAGTCCCAGACTCTGCCATCACTGGAAACATCCTCTCCACATTCACTCTATCCAGGCATTTCCGGTACACTTCAATGAGATCGTCCTTCATCCTCCAGCGAGTACAGGCCCTGTGCCTTAAGCTATCCTCATATACCAACCCAGTCATCCCTGGAATTGTTCTTGTAAACTTCCTCTGGACCCTCTCCAATGCGAGCACATCCTTCCTCAGAAGGCCCGAAACTGCTCACAATATTCCAAATGTGCATGTGTAATCAAATCAAGGATAGAACTTGTGTACGGGTGATCGGTGTTGGCTCTGTGGGCTGATGGGCCTGTTTCCACACTGGATCTCCACAAACTAAAAACTACAAACTGCAAATGCTGCTTGCCATGGAAAGACACAAAGTGTTAGAGTAACTCGGCGGGACAGGCAGCATCTCTGGAAAACGTGGATAGGTGGTGTTTCGGTTCAGGATAAGGTTCAGTCTGAAGAAGGGTCCCGACCTGAAACATCGCCCATCCGTGTTCTCCAGGGATGCTGTCTGACCCACTGAGTTACTCCAGCACTTAGTGTCTTCCCCTCTTTGGAAGAATCCCACATGGAGTGCAAATTAATTCCAGCACACAGTTCGGGTGACCATTCTCTGCCCCTTTTAAATCTATGGAACATAGAACAGTGCAGCCCAGGAACAAGCCCTTCGGCCCAAAATGTCTGTGATGAACATGATGTCAAGTTAATTTCCTCTGCCTGCATGTGATCCACATCCTTCCATTCCCTGCACCTCCCCAAAAGCCTCTTAAACGCGACCATTGTATCTGCTCCCACCACCACGTCTGGTAGCGTGTTCCAAGCACACACCACGCTTTGTATAGAAAGAAACTTCCCCACGCATCTCCTTTAAACTTTCCCCATCTGACCTTAACGAGGGAGGCCCGGTGGTGCAGTGTTAGAGCTGCTGCCATGCAGTGTCAGAGACCCGGGTTCAATCCTGACTACGGGTGCTGTTTTAACAGAGTTTGTATGTTCTCCCTGTGACCGCGTGGGTTTTCTCCAGGTGCCCTGGTTTCCTCCCACACTCCAAAGACGTGCAGATTTGTAGGTTAATTGACTTTGCTAAGTTGTGAAATTGCCCCTAGAGTGTGTGTAGGTTTGTGTACAGGGTGATCGCTGGTCGGCATGGGCTTGATGGGTCGATCGGCCTGTTCCCACACTGTATCTCGAAACTAAACTAAAATCTCATTTGATTTCTTATTAACCAACTGCAAAACCTTTTGTTTTGAAACATTAAGACCAAAGTATCGTTGGACAGAATAAAAGACTATATTATAGGCACCACACTGTCTGTGTGAAGTACAAAAATCAAATATACCTTCCAACAAAGGAGTACTTTGAAAATTGGTTGGAAACACCAGGTACATTGGAGAATGGAGGAGTTATTGTGTTTTGGTAATGTGCAAATTAATAATTGATTGGTTCTTCATAATGGCTTCTACAGTTAATCAACAATCTATCAGAAACTAAATGTGTGCCCATCTGTGTACAAGGCAACATCATAAATAGACAAATATTTATTGATATTTATTGACGTACAAAAACCTAATGTTCATCAGTTTACCTTTTCAGTCTATTTGAATGAATGGTTCTCCTGAATCTTTATCAATCGCTACTTTCCTTTTATCTCAAATTAATGGGACTCCTCGAATACAACCTTATTTAAAATAAAACACAAAGTGCTGGAGGAACTCAACGGGTCAGGCAGCATCTGTGGAGGGGAATGGACAGGCGACGTTTCGGTCGGGACGCTTCTACAGACTGACCCAGAGGAGGGGCGCAGTGAGAGAGGGTCTCACAGAACTCCCATCCGAGAGGGGAGGAGACCTTCAGCGTAGGCGTACCTTGAAGAGATTTTGCGGTGGAGCATTAAAATGGAGACATAAGGAACTGCAGACGCTAGAATCCTGAGCAAAATACAAAGTGCTGGAGGAATTCAGCAGGTCAGATGTGCATCTGACCCGACCCAAGAGTCCCGACCCCAAACATTGTCTGTCCATTTCCTTTCACAGTTCCTCCAGCATTTTGTGATTTGCTTAATGTATAAAATGTTCTCTCTCGCTACCAGTTGGGCATAGTGCAAGGAATGATTTTAGCAGACACAAGGAACTGCAGATGCTGGTTTATAAAAAGAGACGCAAAGTGCTGGAGGAACTCAACAAGTCAGTATGTTTTGGTTTCCCCAGTTCCTTTGCCTGAACATATAGAACGTAGAACAGTAAAGCACAGGAACAGGCCCTTCAGCCCACACTGTCTGTACTAAACATGATGTCTATAAACTGATCTAATGTGTCTGCATGCGATCCATATCCCTCTATTCACTGCATATCCATTCTAAAGCCCTCTTAAACACCACTCAACATATTTTACCAGAATATTGCCTGAATTAGAAGGGTTCATTTACAGAGAGAACGTTGGATAGACTTAGATTGTTTTCTCTGGATTGTTCGAGGTTGAGGAAAGACACCGAAGATAGACACAAAATGCTGGAGTAACTCAGTGGGTCAGGCAGCAGTATCTCTGGAGAAAAGGAATAGATGACGTTTCGGGTCAAAATCCTTCTTCAGCTTAGTTTAGTTTAGAGATACAACATGGAAACAAGCCCTTTGGGCCACTGAATCCATGCTGACCAACAATCAGCTGTACACTAGTTCTATCCTACATGCTAGCGCCAATTTATAGCAGCCAATTAACCTATAAACCTGCAAGTCTTTGGAATGTGGGAGGAAATGGAAGCACTGAGAGAAACCCCATGTGGTCACAGGGTACTGACAGCAACCGAGGACAGGATCGAACCCGGGCCCCTGATGCTGTGAGGCAACAACTCTACCGCTGCAGCATTGTGCCACCTTTGACTTGATAAAAGCCGTCCGCCGGCTGTTGCTGCTCCTCAGGCCCCGGGTACGGGCCCCAGGCCGCAGGCTCGAGTCTCCCCTGGGCGCCGGTGAGGCTCTGTCCCGGCCCGGGAGACCCGGCCTCCAGTCACCTCCAACCCGGCCGCGCTGCCCCCGGGAGGCAGGGTCGTCCTGACCCCGGCCCTGGCCCTGCCCACCCGTGTTGTACGAGGAGTGGCGGCCGTGGCAGCGCGGCGGGGCGAAGGCAGCGGCCACCGGAGGCCCGCGGTAAGATGGCGGCGCCCACTCCATGGCCAACTCCGCCGCCGCACGCTAACCGGACCGGACCGGACGCTCGCTTCCCTCTCCTTTCCTCGGGAGGAAAAAAGTGAACTCGGAGGCTGGATACAGGATGTCAAGGCTGCTCGGGTACTTTCTGCTGGCAGAGTCATCTCCTGCAACGTCAAATACTGTGGGGCCATGAGGGAGCAAGTCTGGATGGTTTGAATTCCAGCAGATTCAATGAATAACTTTCAGTCCATTTTAAAAGCCATCCACAAAACATTTGTTCTTCACTTAACCGGATTTTACAGAAAATTAATTTGCAGCTTTTAACTTTTTGCCAGCTCTTGATCCAAACATAAGATCTCTTGGTCTAATGTGTAGGAAGGAACTGCGGAGCCCGCAAAAGTCCTGCCACACCAGACCTCCACCACACCACACCTCCCCGCTTGGTCGAGGAGCCGGAGACCGGGTGCCCGAGGAAGGGAGAGGGAAGCGAGGCAGATACATATAGGCCCTCTAGTGTCGGACATTTCCATTCTGGGAAAAAGGTTCTGACTGTCTACCCTATCTATGCCTCTTATAATTTTATTTACTTTTATCAAGTCAAAGGTGGCACAGTGGTGCAGCGGTAGAGTTGTTTCCTCACAGCATCAGAGGCCCGGGTTCGATCCTGCCCTCGGTTGCTGTCTGTACTCTGTGACCACGTGGGGTTTCTCTCAGTGCTTCCATTTCCTCCCACATTCCAAAGACGTGCAGGTTTGTAGGTTAATTGGCTGCTATAAATTGTCGCTAGCATGTAGGATAGAACTAGTGTACTGGTGATCGTTGGTCAGCACAGATTCTGTGGCCCAAAGGGCTTGTTTCCATGTTGTATCTCTAAACGAAAGTAAACTGAAGAAGGGTCTGGACCAGAAACGTCATCTATGCCTTTTCTCCAGAGATACCAATGTAGGTTAATTGGCTGGGTAAATGTAAAAATTGTCCCTAGTGGGTGTAGGATAGTGTTAATGTACGGGGATCGCTGGGCGGCACGGACTTGGTGGGCCGAAAAGGCCTGTTTCCGGCTGTATATATATGATATGATGATGATATGATATATGATACTGTTGCCTGACCCACTGAGTTACTCCAGCATTTTGTGTCTATCTTCGGTGTCTTCCCTCAACCTCGGGCAATCCAGAGAAAACAATCTAAGTCTATCCAACGTTCTCCCTATAGATGAACCCTTCTAATCCAGGCAATATTCTGGTAAAATATGTTGACTGGCTGCAATGAATCAAGTTTCATTCTATCCACTGTCTCTCTTTGCTACGTTCCATCCAAACACCACTCAGAATCATCAATACCTGGAGGGAGAAGGCACTTAGCGGTGAATTCCCTGAGCAAAATATTCCCAAGGGAGAAATGTTTATTGGCGATTCAGTACTTTCAATATTTTCCACATGACTATTCTGATCCTAGTCTCCTTCTACCAGGGCACTAGTTTATGAATTTTTACCTCACTTGCTTTCTGATCAGGGAATCTTATGCCACAGCAAGATGTTGCTAGGATACTTTCCTTTAGAGATACAGCATGGAAACAGGCCCTTCGGCCCACCGGGTCCATGGCGACCGAGCTATAGGGAGAGGTTGGGCAGGCTAGGGTTTTATTCCTTGGAGCGCAGGAGGATGAAGGGTAATATTATGGAGGTGTATAAAATCATGAGGGGAAGAATAGGGTGAAAGTCTTTTACGAGGGTAGGGGAATCAAGAACCAGAGGGTATGGGTTTAAGGTGAGAAGGACAACTTTTTCCCACAGAGGTTGTGGGTATATGGAAAGAGCAGCCAGAGGAGGTAGTTGAGGCAGTTACTGTAACAACATTTAAGAGACACTTAGACAGGCACATGGATAGGAAAGGTTCAGAGGTATTGGCAGCACAGCGACACAGCAGTAGAGGCAGCGTGAAGTGTAGATGGAGTCGATGGAAGGGAGGTTGGTTTGCGTGATGTACTGGGCTGCATCCACAATTCACTGCACAGTGGCGCAGCGGTAGAGTTGCTGCCCTACAGCGCCAGATCCGGGTTCGATCCTGACTACAGGTGCTGTCTGTACGAAATTTGTACATACTCCCTGTGACCCCGTGGGGGTTTTTTCTGTCTTTCTTTGGAATAAACCAGTGTCAGTAGTTCCTTGTTGTTAAATGGATAGGTGACATTTCGCTGTGCGACCCATCTTCAGACCCATGTCTGAATCTGAGCCTGAAGAAGGGCCCCAACCCAAAATGTCACCTATCCATCTTCTCCAGAGATGCTGCCCGATCCACTGAGTTACTCCAGCACTTTTTGTACATGTCTGTGGCTTGGTTGAACTCATGTGTGGTGTAATGTAACTTGGTAGCCAGCAAACAAAGTTTTTCATTGTACCTCAGTATTTGTCATAGTCATACAGTGTGGAAACAGGCTCTTTGGCCCAACTTTCCCCTGCCGACATGACAATAATCAAACAATTACAATACCAATGGCAATTCTTGAAGGTGGAATGATAACTTATTTTAACTTTTATCTTGTCTTCCTCCCCGCACAGGTTGAAGAACTAATTGAGCAGATCCGTGTGATTTTCATCAAGAACCTGCACGAAATCAATTGGATGGATCAGGAAACGAAAACAAAGGCGGAAGCAAAAGTACGAGCTGTCGGTCCATGTAGACTTTCAAAGGGAATTTTTCATTATGCGTTGGAAGGATGGGGATACAGCACGGAAATAGGCCCTTCGACCCACCGAGTACACGCCAACCATCGATCACCCATTCACACGGTTCTATGTTATCCCACTTTCTCATCAACTCCTCTGGCCTCACAATTCACACTTCTTGACTCCATATCTCACCGCCTTTGGTCTGTTTTTCATCTCTGGCCTTTGTCCACCCATCTGACAATCAACCCCCCTCAACTGAATCCACTTATCACTTGCCAGGATTTGTCCTATCTCCACCTCCCCTCCACCTTTCTCCCCCCACCCCCTACTACAATCGTAAACTGCAAGGTTTACTGTAGTTCAACAGTTTATTTTAATCTTCACGCACCAAGTCCCCATCTCTGAGATCGCCAAGAATGATCTGAGCTCTGCTACACAATTCTCCACTTAGTTTCCAATGATACAATCGCAATCTTTACAATCCCCCACACTTTCCTGGCACTCCTTGAACATATTTTCACATTTTCTAGTCTTGTGCATTTTCTAAATATTTAACTGTCTGATATGTTTTCCAAAAATTCATTTGACCTTCAGTAAATACACCTTGGAGCAAAATTTGTCCCAGCAGAGAAATAATTAACTGTGTTACATTCCTCGGGTTTCGTTCATGTTTACAATTCAGTGAGGTTTAACACAAAACTTTTAATTCATCGTCTACAATCAACTCATGACTTAACGTGAAAGGGTAGAAGGCAACTTGCCACATAGGTTGTGATCTTAGAGGTCAAGTCCCAGAGCAAATGCTAATAATGTGAAATAAAAACAGAAAATACTAGATACATCCAAGGAGCCACTGTAGAGAAAGAAGCAGAGAAAATATTTTGGATCAATTTCCTTTCTTCAGAACTGCGAAAAGTTAGCAATGGTACAAGTTTAAAATTGGGTATGGTATGTGGTAAACCCTCGTTAGAACGGACCAATGTGGCAGGGAAATGGTGTCTGTTATTGCTGATTGGCACTTTAACCAAGTAAGGGAATATCATTGTACAAGCAGTAGAAACAAACAACAGTAGTCACTGGTTAATACATAAAAGACACAAAGTGTTGGGAGTAACGCAGCGGGTCAGGCAGCTTCTCTGGAGAACATGGATAGGTAACGTTTCAGGTCGAGACCCTTGTTCAGACTCTCGGTCTGGAACAGGGCCTGGAATCCAGGTGAGTTGACGGTCCTGGCCTGCTGGTGGTCGGGGCAGAGGCGCGGATCGACGGAGTCAATGGTTGCAGCCCGCAGGCGGCCGGAGTGCAGGGAAGGGTCAGCGGTGGCCGTGGCGGCGGCCATGGCGGCGGCAGATGTGGCAGGGAAGCTGCCGTGGACCGGTGGTGACAGCAGTAGGTCCGGCCTGGAAGCGGCGCAAGATGGGGGTGGCGTGGACAGCAGTCGGAAGGTCCGTCCGCTGTAACTAAAATCCGTTATAAAATGGTCGGTTAAAACAAGGGTTTACTGTATTTTAATAAAGAGTTATTTATTGTTAACCCCCAATCTCTATATTTCTAGGCAAAGGCCATCAAGCAGAGAATTGGCTACCCACCAGACATCAAGGACAATGCCAAACTGGATGAAGAATACAAAGACGTATGTAACTGGTTGTTTTTGTTTTAGGAAAATTATTTTGGCAATAAGTTCAGAGTTCCCATCTCATCGCTTAGTGTTATTGGCTATAAATTGGATAAAATATATCCCGTTGGATACACACGGGAAGTACTCATGAGGGAAGTCAGTATCTGTGGAGATTGGTCAGTGTTTCATGGACATGGTGGGACGAGAGGCCTGATTCTGTGCTCAACGATTTGTGCAACATTTTGAGTATCTCCAGCAGAAAGAGAACATAGAACTTGGAAAAGAACGCAAAAGAACAGGCCCAACAGCCTACAATGTATGTGTTGAGCATAATGGCCAAGAAAACTAATCTCTTCTGCCTCCACGTGATCCATCCCCCTCCAATCCCTGCATATTCGTGTGCCTATCTAAAAGCCTTTTAAATGCCACTGTTGTATCTGCCTCCACCACCACATCCGGCAGCTCGTTGCAGGCATGTACCCCATCTCCTGCAAAAATTATGCTCCACACATCTCTATACTAAAACTCTCGTTTGTTTGTTCCTGAACTACAGCCAAAACGGTACACGATAGCGCGACAATTTTAGGCCCACCTTACTCACCGTCATCCCTTTGGTGCTAATGGAAGAAGTTTCATTGAAATCGGTGTTATTTTAAAAGTTATTCACATTTTAAAGTTTAAATTTATCTCCTCGGGAGGGAGGGAGGAGGGAAGGGGGTTGAGGGGGTTGGAGTGGGGGGGGGGAGGGGGGAGAGGGAGGGGGGAGGGGGAGGGGCGGAAGGAGGGGAGGGGGGAGAGAGGATGCTGCACCAATGCAGGTGAGGTTTGGGCCCAACGGGTCCACTTGGTCTAGTCTCCTTTAAGCTTTGCCCCTTTCACTTAAAGGCTATGTCCTATAGTCTTTGAAATTTAATAATAATACATTTTTATTTTTATTTTTTATTTTTTTTTACTTTTGGAAAAAGGCTGCCTATCCTATCTGTGCCTCTCATAATTTTACAGGGTTCTCTCAGGTTTCCCGTCAGCCTCTGACACTCCAGAGGAAATAATTCTAGTCTGTCCAACCTCTCCTTGTAGCTCACACCCTCTGGTCCAGGCGACATTCTGATAAACCTCTTCTGCACCCTGTGAAACAAACAGAACTTATGCAGATGCAGCAACAAGTAAGCTTTGCAGCAGCAATAACGATATGTTTTCTACAGGTGAGATCCTGGGTTTAATGGAATAAAACTTCCTTCGTGCCAAATCTCAACGGCAGGCATAGAAACATAGGAACATAGAAACATAGAAAATAGGTGCAGGCCATTCGGCCCTTCAAGCCAGCACCGCCATTCATTGTGATCATGGCGGATCGGCCCCAATCAATAACCCGTGCCTGCCTTCTCCCCATATCCCTTGATTCCACTAGTCCCTAGAGCTCTATCTAACTCTCTTAAATCCATCCAGTGATTTGGCTTCCACTGCCCTCTGTGGCAGAGAATTCCACAAATTCACAACTCTCTGGGTGAAAAAGTTTTTTCTCACCTCAGTTTTAAATGGCCTCCCCTTTATTCTAAGACTGTGGCCCCTGGTTCTGGACTCGCCCAACATTGGGAACATTTTTCCTGCATCTAGCCTGTCCAGTCCTTTTATAATTTTATATGTTTCTATAAGATCCCCCCTCATCCTAAACTCCAGTGAATACAAGCCTAGTCTTTTCAATCTTTCCTCATATGTCAGTCCCGCCATCCCAGGGATCAATCTCGTGAACCTACGCTGCACTGCCTCAATTACAAGGATGTACTTTCTCAAATTAGAAGACCAAAACTGTACACAATACTCCAGATGTGGTCTTACCAGGGCCCTATACAACTGCAGAAGAACCTCTTTACTCCTATACTGAAATCCTCTTGTTATGAAGGCCAACATGCCATTAGCTTTCTTCACGGCCTGCTGTACCTGCACGCCAACTTTCAGTGACTGGTGTACAAGGACACCCAGGTCTCGCTGCACCTCCCCCTTACCTAACCTAACTCCATTGAGATAATAATCTGCCTCCTTGTTTCTGCCGCCAAAGTGGACAGCTCAAACAGACTGATGGGAAGTGTGGCTGAAGTTACAAAACACCCTGCTAAAATATTGGTGTTGACGTTACAATGGTATTGTGCCAATTAGCCTTCAGGACATGAGATCCAAGAAGTCAATGGGCTTTTCATCAGACTTATCTTATGATCTTGCAAAAGACTCAGGCAATGAGTAGGCTTTGTCTAATGACGCCAATAGACAATAAAAACTTATTTTTAGCTGATCTTAACTCCTTAATGCTTACATAGGTTTTCATTAATTCCTGTAAGCGTTGGATAAACTGATATTACTTGGGATCAGCCAAATGTTCATCAGTTGGAACATGAAAGATTGGATAGACAACGGTGGTAGTTACTGATAAATGGGTTACAATTTTCAATAGTTCAATAGTGCTTTATTTGTCGCATATGCAACTGCACCGTGAAATTCCTTTTGCATATTGCACATGCAGGCGCTGCCCTTTTTGGTGCCATTATCCAAAGTCCAACGTCTGGTCGGCCCGCGCGCGCGAAGTACCGGAGCAGTTCCCGCAAACCGACGTCCCTCGCCTCGCCTCGCCCGGCCATCTTTATGTCCTGGGGGTGCCTCCTGCAGCCGCCCATGTTACCCTCACCCTTCACCCTCCCACAGGGCCTTGCTCCTCGCGCCCGACGTCTCCAGCTCCCTCCCAGTTACACCGTCCTGACGAGCCTTCGGGTGGGCCCCGTCGACCACTGAGCCTTTTGGCTGAGGTCCCGCTGACGGAGGAGTCTTCGGGCGAGGTCCTGCTGACTGATGAACATTCCGGGCAGGTGACACAGCACCTTTTATGTGCAATGGGCTTCCTTCATGAATGTGTGGCCTTGGGGAAAACCTAGACGGATGGATGGAAAATTGCGCTATCACAACCAATCCCCGCTTGGTTGAATTGAATGATACAGAATGGAAAAATGCCCTTCGGCCCACAGAGTCCAAGACAACCATTGATCACCCGTTCGCACTCTTTCTACGTTATCCCAAAAAATGAGTAACTCGGTGGGTCAGGCAGCATCTTTGAAGGACATGGAACGATGACGTGTCGAATCGGGACCCTTCTTCAGAATTTGTGTCCATTTTGGTAAACCAGCAATTGCAGTTCCTTGTCTCAAAGTTATCCCACTTTCTCACCCACTCTGTACACATATGGGGGAATTTACAGAGGGGCAATTAACCTACAAACCCACATGTCTTTGGGATGTGGGAGGGATGCAGAGCACCCGAAGGAAACCCACGCGGTCACAGGGAGAACGTGCAGACACCACAAAGACAGCACCCGAGGTCAGGGTAATGTAGGCATTTATTCACAATGTACTTTCTTTTTCCTTCAGTTGCATTTCATCGTCGACGAATACTTTAGCAACATTCTTCAAAATTTACAGATGGAACAGAAAAAGAATCTGAAAAAACTCAGAGAAAAAGTTGACAAAGAAATGTAAGTGTTCCTTTATTCATTTCTCCGATAGCACCGTTGCACAGCTGGCAGAGCTGCTGCCTCACAAAGCCGGAGACTCTGTTCCACCCTGACTACATGTGGAGCATGTTCTTCCTCTGCTAAATGCTGACATTGCATTTGCCTTCCTTACCACCAATTCAACTTGCAAATTAACACTTTGGACGGCTCAGTGGCGTAGCGGTAGAGTTGCTGCCTCATAGCATCAGAGACCCGGGTTCGATCCTGACTTTGGGTGCTGTCAGTACAGAGTTTGTATGTTCTCCCCGGGACCGCGTGGGTTTTTTCTGGGTGCTCCGGTTTCCTCCCACATTCCAAAGACATGTAGGTTTGTAGGTTAATTGGCTTCTGTAAATTGTAAATCGTTCATAGTGTGTAAGATAGTGCTAGTATACAGGGTGATTGCTGGTCAGTGGGCCAAAGGGCCAGTTTCTACGCTGTATTTCTAAAGTCTAAACCTAGAGATATATTAACATTTATTTTTCCAGGGAATTCCAAGGGCTTTTAATGTGATGGTTCAACAACACAAAATAGAAGCAGTAAATAGAATTTTTTTTAATTTTTTTTAAAAATTGTCCCTAATGTGTAGGATAGTGCTACTGTACGGGGATCGCTAGTTGGCGCGGACACAGTCAGCCGTAGGGCCTGTTCCTGCACTGTATCTCTAAAGTATAAAGTCCAAAGGAACTCCTGCACCAGCATTCCCAACTCCCTTTGCACCTCCAATACCTGATTAGTAGGATGTTTCTAAAAGAGACGAGAGCACATTTAATGAGGTAAATACATGCTATTTTGGAAATCATACTTTGTGTTTATTTTTGTAAACCAGCAATTTCAATTCCTTGCATCACCATCCAGTTAGCTTTAGGTTTATTATTGTCAGGTGTACCGAGGTACAGTCAAAAGCTTTGTTTCGCATGATATCCAATCAGATCAGATATATCATACATGAAAATACGATTAATGTGTATGAAGGAACTGCAGATGCTGGTTTATACCGAAGATAGACACAAAGTTCTGAAGTAACTCAGCGGGTCATGCAGCACCTCTGGAGAAAAAGAATAGGCGATGTTTCGAGTCGGAACCCTTGTCCAGATTCTTCTTCTTTCGTATGTCCACTACAACAATCAAAAGTGTCAATTGGTGCTTCAGAGTACAGTAGTTGACGCTTTGCTGCAAATTTTGCCAGTTCTGTAGAACTACCTAGGGTGGATGACAAGGACGTAAAGCAGCTTCCACCCCTTCTCCAGATTGAGGTGATGAGAGGGGGGGGTGGAATAAACTAATAAACTGGAGGCGAGAAAAGGCTAGAACAAATCAGGGCCGGCAACAGATGACTTCAGGAGTGGTGGAGTGCATAATGGCCCATTGTTGGCTGGGGATGGTGTGATAACAAGGATACAAACAGTAGGATCAACGAGCAGGGGGAGGGATGGAGAGAGGGAGGGGTGAGAATGCAAGAGTTACTTGAAGGAACTAGTAGGATGACTAGGATTGGGAATGGAGGGAGAGAGAGAGAGAGAGAGAGGGAAGGGGAAGGAATGCAGGAGTTACTTGAAATTATGAGTTACTTGAAATACAATCAATAGGTAGAGTGAAGGGGAGGCTACAGAGTGCAGGGTATAGTTCTTAGCATTGTAGTGCATCAGTTCCAGAGACAAAGTCCAAGATGAAGCATGAAGCTCCCTCCTCCAGCTGCGTGGAAGTGATTGCAAGGTGACAGGTTACCACGGAAACCAAGGTGAATGGGAAAAGAATCGGAGTAATTTTTACCCTGGTCTGTTTTACAGGTGGATATCGGGAGCTGCTGTGGTAAACGCCTTCTATTCTGCAAGCAGTAATCAGATCGGTAAAACTCTTCATTCAATATAGACACAAGGAAGTGCAGATATTGGTTTACTGAGACAAGACACAATGTACTGAAGTAACTCAGAGGGTCAGGCAGCAGGATGTGGAAGGCGACATTTCGGGTCGGAGCCCTGCTATCAGTAGAAATGTCTGAAAAAGGGTCCCCAGCTGAAAAGTTTAGTTTATTACTTATTGTCACGTGTACCGAGGAACAGTGAAAAGGTTTTTGTTGCATGCTATCCAGTCAGTGGAAAGACGACACATGATTACAATTAAGCCGTCCACAGTGTACAGATACAGGATAAAGGGAATAACGTTTAGTCCAGTAAAGTCCGATTAAAGACGGTCCGAGGGTCTCCATTGAGGTAGATTGTAGCTCAGGTTCAGGACCGCTCTCTAGTTGGTGATGGGATAGTTCAGTTGCCTGATGACATCTAGGAAGATACTGTCCCTGAATCTGGAGGTACGCATTTTCATTCTTCCGCACTTCTTGCTTGAAGGGTGAGGTATGAATCTGTTTGTATCTAAAATAATGATTTGCCTGATGGGAGAGGGGAGCAGAGGGAATGACCGGGGTGAGACTGGTCCTTGATTATGCTGGTGGCCTTGCCGAGGCAGTGTGAAGTGAAGATGGAGTCGATGGAAAGGAGGTTGGTTTGTGTGATGGTCTGGGCTGCGCCCACATTTATCTGCAGTTTCTTGCAGTCTTGGATGAAGCTGCTGCCAAACCAGGCTGTGATGCATCCCGACTAAATGCTTCTATGCCAGTCCATGTACTGCAGAGATGCTGACTGATTCATTGAGTTACTCCAGCACTTTGTGTCTTTTTTTCTTAATTAAACATTCCAGTTTTAAGAATTAATGTCATATTACTTTCTATTTGGGTTATGTAGTCCAGTGGTGCTTACAAGTGTAACTTAAATCTACCATCTGCCTCTTGGGAGACCGTCAGACTATATTTAATCAGACTTCACTGGACTTTATCCTGCACTAAATGTTATTCCCCTTATCCTGTCACTGTACACTGTGGAAGGCTTAATTGTAATCATGTACAGTCTTTCCGCTGACTGGCTAGCACACGACATAAAAGCTTTCCACTGTACCTGAGTAAAGGTGACGATAATAAACTAAACTAAACAGCCACCTGCTTTGTTATGGATTCCACATAACAAAAACATCAAAGGGTTTTGTTCACAAATTCAAAGGACCATTCAGCAATGGAGACACACTGAACTGTCCGAGTTCTTCAGGAATTTCTCTGAACACTCACATAACAAATCCCATGTGTTACTGCATTGAGGGACAGTGCAGCGGTAGAGTAGCTGCCTGACTGCGCCAGAGACACGGGTTCGATCCTGACTAAAGGGTGCTGTCTGTACGGATTTTGCATGTTCTCCCTGAGACCGCGTGGATATTCTCTGGGAGCTCCGGTTTCCTCCCACACTCCAAAGACGTTTGTAGGTTAATTGGCTTTGGTACAAAATTGTAAATTGTCCCAAGTGTGTAGAATAGTGTTAATGTATGGGGTGATCGCTGGTCAGTGCAGACTCAGTGGGCCGAAGGGCCTGTTTCCGCGCGATATGTCAAAAGTCTAAAGTAAAGTCTAAAGAATATATTACCCGATCATCATTTTTAGAGCTAGCACCACCCTTGAAATCATGGAGCAGATTTTCAGTTTAGTTTATTATTGTCAGGTGTACCGAGGTACAGTGAAAAGCTTTTTTGTTGCGTACTATCCAGACAGGGAAAAGACTACACAAGATTACAATCAACCATCCACAATGCACAGATAAAGGATATAACATTTTGTTCAAGATAAAGGCCAGTACAGTCCAATTATAGATTAAATATAGTGTGAAGGTCGAGATAAAGCGCAACCTTTGATTGAAGCAATTTACAAGAATGATCCCAGGAATGAGTACGTTAACATATGATGACGTTCCACAGCACTGGGCCTCTGTTCACCAGGGTTTAGAAGAATGAGGGGGGATCTCATTGAAACATACAGAATAGTGTAAGGCTTGGATAAGAGTGGATGTGGAGAGGATGTTTCCACTAGTGGGAGAGTCTGGGACGAGTGGTCATAGCCTCAGAATTAAAGGACATTTTTTTAGGAAGGAGATGAGGAGAAATTTCTTTAGTCAGAGAGGGTGGTGAATGTGTGGAATTCTTTGCCACAGAAGGCTGTGGAGGAAAAGTCAGTGGATATATTTAAGGCAGAGATAGATAGATTCTTGATTAGTGCGGGTGTCAGAGGTTATGTGGAGAAGGCAGGAGAATGGGGTTAGGGATCAGCCAAGATTGAATGGCGGAGTAGACTTGATGGGCCAAATGACCTAATTCTACTCCTATTTCTTATGATCTTATGATCTTGTGATCTTATTATTACTTCCATTTACCCTAAATGTTTCCCAATTGATTATTTTATTATCCAGGCTTTGATTGATTTACTCCAGTCATAGAACTCAACAGGGATCTGGTAAACAATGATGTTACCAATAAAAATCTGGAAAAGATTGGATACTTGTGGTTGTTGGCTGGTTTTAATAAAGGATGATCAAATTAGCATTGCTTTACGTCAATTAAACCAAGATTCCCAAACAAAGTTGCGTAAAGAATGAGTTGGGTGTGGTAGATTGGGAAACTATTTTTAGAGATTTAAGAGCAACTCGCAATGGCTAACAGTTAAAGAATTAATGCATATTTTTCAAATATATATCCCTTTGAAGTGCAAAAGAAAAACAACAGGAAAAGTGGACCAACCGACTCTAACATGGAAAGTTGAAGATAGTGTTAGATCAAATAAAAAGTGTTGCCAAAAAGAAATATTTGCCCGAGGGTTGAGAAAATATCTGAATTTAGCAAGGGAAAACCAAAAAATTCCTAAGGATGGGAAAAACAGAATATGTAAGTAATGTAGAAAGAAAAATAAAAGCAATCTGTGAAAACTTCTGTAGATATTACTGGGGAAGTATGAATGGAAGAGAATTGACTCAAATTATTGTAGACACAAGAAGCCTCCTGAAAGAATGGGGAGCCCCATATCTGGGGAAATAAGGTGCTCAAAGGAATTAGCACAACCTCAATACAGCAGGAGAGATTAATGTGACCGAAAGCAAATATATCCCTGCAATGTGATAACCTGGATCTCAATTTTTTAAATGTCATTTCATATGGAAATGACAGTGTAATGATAGTCATCATTGAGTCATTGAGTTGTGGTACATAGATCAGATAGGTCAGTCGTGATAGAATGGCGGAGTAGACTTGATGGGCCGAATGGCCTAATTCTGTTCCTATCACTTACGAACCTATGGACTAAACTAAACTAAACTAAATTGTCGGGAAGGGAAGTCAAGGTAAAAGTTCAACCAAGAATTTAATGAATAACAGAAGTGCACAAGGAGGCATTTACCTTACACCGGTTTCTGCTCTGTACATCCTTAAGTTCTTAAACTTAATCAGTGGAAATAGGTCTTATGACTCAAAGTAGTATGCATCAAAAGAAATCTGCGGCAGCTTGTGACATGCTCATCACATGCGATACCGTTTTGCAGCTAACAAGGGCTTTTCTAAGTGCAGCCACTGTTGCGGTAAGAAAGGTACAAACAGCACGAGTCAGTCAAGAGTGTTTTATTCAGCAGAACAATGAAATTCTTACTTGCAGCAGCACAGTAGTTTTGTGAACATAGTACGCAATAGATAACATAATAAACAAACATAAAATGTTCAATATATCAATAACCCAATATAGTGCAAAAAAATACAAAGCCCAAAGTCCCAGTCTCATGCAACCCAGGCAATGCACAGTCCAGAGATTAGTTAGAGTTTGTATTGTTAAAAAATCCTGATGGGTGTTGGGAAGAAGTTGTTCCTGAAGCTGGACATTGCAGTTTTCAGGCTCCTGTAGCTTCTTCACGATGGCAGGAGCGAAATGAGAGTGTGGCCATGGTGGCATGGGTCTTTGATGATGCTGGCTGCCTTTTTGAGGCAACGCCTCCTGTAGATCCCTTTGATGGTGGGGAGGTCAGTACCCATGATGGACCAGACAGTGTTCACCACATTTTGTAATCTCCTTCGTTCCTGAGCATTCGAGCAGACCGTGATGCAAACAGTCAATCTGCTCTCTACCATACTACCTGTAGAAGTTCAGGAGAGTATTCGTTGACATGCCAAATCTCAATCTTCAAAGGAAGTAGAGGCGTTGATGGAGTTATTGATAAATCAACATTCACTTCTGGTGGGGCACGGCACCTCCTTTTATCCGAACACAATTACAAAATCAAACTTGAATCCCCCTCCCTCCCCCGAAAGTTCACCTGAAAATGTAGCACGTAGGCTGGTGAGGATAAAGGCCTGGATAGAGTGGATGTGGAGAAGTTTTTTCCACCAGTGGGAGAGTCTAGGACCAGAGGCCTTAGCCCCAGAATCAAAGGACGCATCTCAAGAAAGGCGATGAGGAGAAATTTCATTCGTCAGAATCTGTGGAATTCATTGCCACAGAAGGTTGTGGAGGCCAAGTCAATGGATATTTTTAAGGTGGAGATTGATAGATTCTTGATTAGTAAGAATGTCAGGGGTTATGGGGAGAAGGCAAGAGAATGGGGTTGGGAGGGAAAAATAGATCATCCATGATTGAATGGCGGAGTAGACTTGATGGGCTGAATGGCCTAATTCTGCTCCTTGAATTTATGAACTTATGTGGTGGCCAATCTGAACTCATCAGGACTTCTACAGCCGGATTTCCGATCAGAGGTCGAATTTGCCCCTTGCGGCCGGGGCTCTGGAACTCCATCCCGGCCGGAGCCATCAGATCTATTCCAATAGCTGACCTCCAAAGCTGACTTAGCAGGCCACATCTCGTCCCCCCCACGCCGACCTCTGTTGGTCCGGCAAAACGGATAATCCGGCAAGGCTCTGGAAACCAAGGGGGCCGGAAAATCGGTGGTGGACCTGTACAATCGTAAGGAAAATGGCTGTAATGTGTTTAGAATGACTCCAGAAGGTCATGAAAAGCATTCCATGAAAGCAAGTCCTTCTTTCTCTGTAAAACCTATCTTCCGATCCATCTGCTGCGGGTTAATTCAGCAGAGGCTAAATCCAAATCTCCCAATCAGCTCAGCCCTGTGTCATCTGGGAGTGTTTAACCCCATTTTACCTTGATAATGTGCAGAGTTTCTTTATCATTGGAGGGACCAGATTCATTGGGCTCTGGTTCAGCTCAAGAATATGGAAGCAATTAACCTCTTCAGCGGCACTGAAATGGAACACATCCGACTTGCAACCCAATTCCTTCTTTCTGTTGTTTCGTTGCCTCATTATCAGCCTGTTTGCAGTCAACCTTGATGTTCGTCCAAGTACTTCTGAAACTCTAGCTATTGAAATAAGAGGGCAGGGTGGCTTCAGCTTTACATCTCGCCCATTAGATGGCCTGTTGGTATTGGATTGAGAATATAACTGTGGAGAAGGTCTTTGTTTATTGTCACGTGTACCGACGTACAGTGAAAAGCCTTTGTTGCGTGCTAACCAGTCAGTGGAAAGACAATACATGATTACAATCGGGCCATCATGTACAGATACATGATAAAGGGTACAAGATAAAGCCAGTAAAGTCCAATCAAACATAGTCCAAGGGTCTCTAATGTGGTAGATAGTTCAGGACTGCTCTCTAGCTGTTGGCAGGTACGCTTTTTTAGGTGTAGGTTTATTATTGTCACGTGTACCAAGGTACCATGAAAGGTTTTCTTAGCATACTATCCAGTCAAATCAAATATGATTTTACTTTGATACAATCATGTATGGTCTGGTGGTATGACAACTTTAATCTGGACAAAATTACGAGAGTGCACTTGAAATCCCCCTCCCCAAAATTCCCCCCGGGAACGCGGCCCCTAGGCTGGGTGGCAGGGTGAGGCGGCCGATCTCTACCTCATCGGGGCTTCCGTGGCGATCGGCGGGTCGAATTCGCACTCTGCGGCCGAGGCTCGGGAACTCCAGCCCAGGCCAGAGCCGGCAGATCCGTTCCTATAGCCGACACCTGAGGCCGACTTTGCTGGCCGGTATCTCAACCCCTCGGCGGCCTAGGCAGACCGTTCCAGTAGTGCTGGACTCCTCTCGGAGGCCGTGACTTCTATTGGTCCGGCAAATAGATCATCCAGAATGGGTGTCGGAAAACCGGTGCTGGACCTGTTGTATTGGGGAAGAGAATTCCAATCAAGCTCCTCTTTGGAAAACGGATTTGGGAAATACCAGAGGAACATATCCCCTCGACAGCCTCCTTCATGACCCTGGAGAGCTGAGGACATCTCTTTGCCTAGAAGTCACCAGGGAGTGTAAACAGGCTCCGCAACCTCAACGGTTTGCCACGTACAATTTGGCTGCCACTTTCCGCACGGTCATAAAACAATTGATTCATTGGCTGCAAAGTGCTTGGTTTGACTTCAGAACGATGTGAAAAGTACTCTGTAGCCCAAGTCCTTCTTTCTCTGGAAAACATTTTTTCCGATCCATCTGCTGTTTGCTAATTCAGCAGAGGCTAAATCAAAACCAGGAGCCCCCCTAGTCAGCTTAGCCCTGTGTCATCTGGGAGTGCTTAAAACCAATTTACCTTGATAATGTGCAGAGTTTCTTTATCATTTGAGGGGACCCATTCTCTCGGCCCTGCTTCAGCTCAAGAATAGGGAAGGAATTAACCTCTTCATCGGCGCTGAAATCGAGCAGATCTGACTTGAAACCCAGTTCCTTTCCTAAGCACTTACGGCTGCGATCGTCATCAAACGTAAAGTGACAAAGTTGTGGTCACTGATCAAGCAGTGCTGTGGGAATGTCCTGGCAAGCAGGCCCGGCTCGCCCGCCACAGACCGAGGACACTCTCGCCACACGCGGACACAGTACCGAGGATCGCCCGGCTCGCCCGCCACAGACCGAGGACTCTCTCGCCACACGCGGACACAGTACCGAGGATCGCCCGGCTTGCCCGACACAGACCGAGGACTCTCTCGCCACACGCGGACACAGTACCGAGGATCGCCCAGCTCGCCCGCCACAGACCGAGGACACTCTCGCCACACGCGAACACAGTACCGAGGATCGCCCGGCTCGCCCGCCGCAGACCAAGGACACTCTCGCCACACGCGGACACAGTACCGAAGATCGCCCAGCTCGACCACCAAGGACCAAGGACACTCTCGCCGCACGCGGATGGAATACCAAGGATCGCCCGGCTCGCCCGCCGCAGACCGAGGACTCTCTCGCTGGGGACAGAGGACCGAGGATCGCCTGGCTCGACCACCAAGGACCGAGGATCACCCGTCCCTACCGCTGTGGACAGATGACTCTCTCGCTGTGGACAGAGGACCGAGGATCGCCCAGCTCGACCACCAAGGACCAAGGACACTCTCGCCGCGCGTGGACACAGTACCAAGGATCGCCCGGCTCTACCTCCAAGGACTGTGGACGGAGGGACTGCCGGTAGGCCCGGCTCACCCACCGCGCTCCAAAACCGGCCCCGAGCCATCGGCGTCGATAGGGCCCATGCTGCCCAAAAGCAAGGTGGGCCGTCGAGATGATTCCGGTTTCCGCGCCACCAAGTGCGCTACCTGGCGGGGGGCCACCAGGAATGAACTTCGACAGCGCTAGAAATGTGCGACACTTGTGCACTGCCGAGCTGAGGTTTGCTGTACGATTTTACTGGGTTGTGTACAAAAAAAGCATTTCACTGCACCTAGGTACACATGACAATAAAGTCTCATTGAATTGGATTGATGAACATTGAGCCTCGCAGGCTTTCCTGAAGATCTTTATAAATGTCCTGCTACTGGGATGATTCCAGCCAGCACATCCACATTCTTTTGTACAAAGTATGACAATTTTTACAGAAGCCAATTAACCTACAAACCTGTACGTTTTGGAGTGTGGAAGGAGATGGGAGCACCCGGAGAAAGTCACAGAGATAATGTACAAACTCCATACAGACAGCACCCATCAGGATCGAACCCAGGTCTTCGGCGCTGTAAGAGAGCAACTCTGCCGCTGCGCCACCGTACCGCCATGGCTGAATCTGTTTAGATAGCTTGCAAAACAAAACCTCTCACTGTACCTTGGTCACATGACAATAATAAGCCTAAACATAAATTAAAAAACCTAAACATAAATTTAAAAACCTAAACATAAATGCTGTTGATGGTGCTCCAAATATTGATGAGGCCACATTTCAAGTATTGTGTTCAGTTTTCGTCACCCTGTTATAAGAAAGCTGTTATCACGCTGGAAAGGGTGCCGAGAAGATTTACTAGGATGTTGCCAAAACCCGAGGGCCTGAGCTCCAGGGAGGGAGAGGTTGAGCAGGCTCGAACTTTATTCCTTGTAGCGCAGGAGGAGATCTTATACAGGCATAAAAATTCATGAGAGGAATAGATTGGGTAAACACACAGAGCCTTTTACCCAGAATAAGGGAATCGAGAACCAGAGGACATAGGTTTAACGTGAGGGGAGAAAGATTTAATAGGGTCCCGAGGGGCAACTTTTTTACATTAAAAACTTATAGGTGGTAGGTATATGGAACAAGCTGATGGAGGAGGTAGTTGACGAAGATATTATCACAACATTTAACAAATATTTGGATAGGATAGGTTTAGAGGGATGGAAAGGTTGGACCGAAGGGCCTGTTTCCAATCTCTGACTCTATGACTCATTATCTATCCCTTTGGAGTTAACTTTTTAAGGTCATTGATAAAGAACAGGAGTGGAAATGAGGTGGGTCTGTTTCTCAAAAAGGCACCAATCTTTCATACTTACCATTTTAATCATTCCACCACTGGTGACTATGCTGTTAGCAGCCTAGACCCTAACCTTTGGAGTTCCACACTCATCCATCATCAAAACCTTGGTGGCACAGCGGTAGAGCTGCTGCCTCACATTATAAGAGACCCGGGTCCAATCCTGGCCTCGGGTGCTGTCTGTGTGTAGTTTACACATTCTCCCTATGACCGCGTGGGTTTCCTCTGGGTGCTCCAGTTTCCACCCACATCCCAAAGCCGCGTGGGTTTGTAGGATAATTGGCTTCAGTAAATTGTCCCTAGTGTGTAGGATAGAACCAGTGTGCAGGTAATGGCTGGTTGGCGTAGACTTGGTGGGCTAAAGGGCCTGTTTCCACTCTCTATCTCTAAACTAAACTCTAAACTAAACTACTGGATTTTCATAAATCCCTGCCTGGCTCATTAATGTCCTTTGGGAGCTCAATCAGAAATGTTAACTTTATTTCTCTCTCAACAGATGCTGCCTGACCTGCTGTGTCTTTCCAGCATTTTCTGTTTTTATTTCAGATTTCTGCATCTGCTGTTTTTAAAAAATTATTTCCAGTTATAAAAGTGACTAGCCTTGCTGATTCCCAAAAAGAGATCCAAGGTGGATATAAAAATTGAGTCACAATTCTGCAAATGGGATATATCTTAGTGAAGGATGATTATTACAGGTAAACTAAAACCAGGGTGGCGCAGTGGTAGAGTTGATGCCTCACAGCGCCAGGGACCTTGGTTCGATCCTGGCAACGGATTCTATCTGTACGGAGTTTGTACGTTCTCCCCGTGACCTACATGGGTTTTCTCCAGGAGCTCCGGTTTCCTCCCACACTTCAAAGATGTATAGGTTGTAGGTTAATCGGCTTGGTAAAACTGTAACTTGTCCCTAGTATGTGTAGGATAGTGTTAGTGTGCGGGGATCGCTGGTCTGTGCAGACTTGGTGGGCTAAAGGGCCTGTTTCCACACTGTATCTCGAAACTAAACTAAAAAAGCCCAAATTCTTGTAGATTTCTAGAATGGGCAGCATCTTTTATGTAACAGAAAAAAATAACATTAGCAGCTAGGCACAATGGTGTGAACGATGCCATGGTGACTGGGATATGTTAACTCAATTACAGTTCAATTTTACCTAATGGGGCAATTTTACTAGTGTGGGTTCCTTTGATTCCTGGAAATTATCGTGAGCTTAATATATCCCTAGCAATTTCAGATACAGCTGTCAGACTACCGTGACTTCACTAAGCTGGAAGGGATGAGATATGTTTAGAAGGAATTGTAGAGTTACTCATGATGGTGTTCTATAGGACTTTGGTTAGGCTGCTTTTGGAGTATTGCGTGCAGTTTAGCTTAGTTTAATTTAGTTTAGTTTAGAGATACAGTGCAGAAACAGGCCTTTTGGCCCACCAGGTCCACACTGACCAGAGGGTCTTGAGTCCGAGGGTGATGAATCTATGGAATTGATTGCCACAGACAGCAGTGGAGGCCAAGTCATTGGGTATTTTTAAAGCAGAGATTGACAGGGTTTTGGTTAGTACAGGTGTCAAAGATTATGGGGAGGAGAATGAGGTTGAGAGGGAAAGACATCAGCTATGATTACCTGGCGGAGTAGACTTGATGGGCTGAATGGCCTAATTGGTCTTATCAAGACTTGATGGGCTGAATGGCCTAAATGGTCTTATTATGTTTGGTACAAACATAATAAGCTGTACTGTGTTGTACTGTCCTATGCTCTGGCTGATGTAAAAGATTTAGTGGGACTATCTCAGCCTCACTGAATCAGATTATTTGATCGCTACAATATTACAGTTTACGTGATCATACTGTGTGGACGTTTATTATGAATGTGAGTCAGGAGAATTGCTCCCACTCTCTTTTTCTTTTTTTTTTTCTCGTTCTTTCTGCCCTTTCTGACCTCGCATCACTAGAGACCCGGATACGATCCTGACCTCAGGTGCTGTCTGTGTTACGTTTGCACGTCCTCCCTGTGACCGCATGGGTTTCCTCCGGGTGCTCCGGTTTCCTCCTACATCACAAAGAAGTGTGGGTTTGTAGGTTAATTGGCCTCTGCCAGTTGCCCCTAGTGTGGCAGGATGGGGATGGGAATGGGAAATAGTGGTGCCAGCAATGGTGGTGGAGGAAGATGCAATAGTTGGTTTTAAGGGGGTTTAGACAGGCACATGGATATGCAGGGTATGGGGAGATGTGGATCACATGGAGGCAGAGGAGATTAGTTTAACTTGGCATCCTGTATGGTACATGCATTGTAGGCCAAAGGGCCTGTTTCCATACTGTTATTTTCTATGTTTTACAAGAAAGTTGCAATGATATTTTCCAATCGTTGCATCATACAGGTCCTTCGGCTCAGCTTGCCGATGCCGATGCTGACCAAGATGGGCCTTCTATGCTCGTCCCATCTGCCCACGTTTGGGCCCATATCCCTCTAAACCTTTCCGACCCATATACTTTAGTTTAGTTTAGAGATACAGCATGGAAACAGGCCCTGCGGCCAATTGAGTCAACGCCAACCATTGATCACCCATATCTACACACTAGGGACAAGTTATAGATGCCAATAAAACCTACAAACCCTCACGTCTTTGTGGGATATGGGATGAAACCGGAAAACCGGAGCACCCGGAGAAAACCCACGCAGTCCCATGAAGAACGTGCAAGCTCCGTACAGACAGCACCTGAGGTCAGCATTGAACCCAGGTCTCTGGTGCTGTGAGGCAGCAGCTTTACCGCTGTGCCATTGTGCTGCCCCTAAACTGTCCAAACGTCTTTTAATTCAACAATCTGGTTTGTTCTTGTGACAGTTTTCCCGGCTGGTATTCTCCAACCTCCTTTCTTTGGGAAAGGCCAACCAGCTGCATTGAACTTTGGTGGCATTGGCATGGTCATCGGCCATGAAATCACCCACGGGTTCGACGATAACGGTAAGAGATTGGACAAAACGGTAAAAAAATAAGTTAGAGAGAAGATGAGTTTACAGCCTCTGTGAGGCTCTAACTGAATGTCTGTACATTCGATACAGGTCGTAACTTTGACAAAAATGGCAACCTCTTGGACTGGTGGTCTCCGCAATCTGCTTCAAATTTCAAACGCCTCTCGCAGTGCATGGTGTACAAGTACGGGAACTTCACGTGGGATCTGGCAGGTGGACAACATGTACGTTAGCAAAGAGGACAACCTCCCATGTATTACTCTGTGGATGAACCCCTTTTAGCCACAGTGTGTTTCTGGTACATCCACACTGTTTGGTTTTGGTTTACAGATACCATGTGGAAACAAGCCCTTCGTCCCGCCGAGTCCACAACAACAAACCAATGATCACCCATTCACACTAGTTCTATCCTACACACTAGGAACAATTTACAGAAGCCAATTAACCTGCAAACCTGCACGTCTTTGGGATGTGGGGGGAAACCGGAGCACCTTGAGAAGGCCCACATGGTCACAGGGAGAACGTGCAAACTCCACACATCACCTGAGGTCAGGATCAAACTCAGGTCTCCGGCGCTGTAAGGCGGCAATCCTACCGCTGCGCGTTGTGCCGCCCCTAAATCTTGAAGGTGTTCATTTTAGAAGAGCATTTAAATCTAGTGAGCAGATAGTAAGACCTTGAGGTGTTTGAAACATATGAATGGGAGATTTAGGATTATGGTCTTGGTACAGTGACCATCCAACACCTCTGCATTCCCCCTCCCTGTAATGCTTTCAGAAAGCACATGGATATTCAGGAGATGGAGGGGTATGAATCACATGCAGGCAGAGGAGGTAAGATTAATGGCATGATGCTCAGCATGGACATTGTGGGGCGAAGGGCCTGTCCCTGTGCTCTACTGTTCCAAGTTCCATGTTAAGTTGTAGCTATTTGACATCACCTTCCCTCGTTACCAGTGCATTTCACAGTCAGGGTCTGTCCTTGTAGCATCTTCTCTGATCCATTACAGCTTCCTATCTCAGATGCTCACAAGTCATAGGTGCAGAATTTGGCCATTCAACCCGTCGTCTACTCCGCCATTCATTCGCGGCTGATCTACCGTTCCCTCTTAGCCACACTCTCCTGTCTTCTCCCCATAGACAACCTTTGAATGTCTATGTGACGCAAAATCATATTGCTGGGAAATGCTCATAATGGACACATTAGTTTAGTTTAGAGTCACAGCGTGGAAACAGGTGAACAGTGAACCCTGCACACTACCACTATGCTACACACTGAGGACAATTTACAATTTTGCCGAAGCCAATTAACTTACAAACCTGTACGTCTTTGAAGTGTGAGAGGAAACCAGAGAACCCGGAGAAAACCCATGCAGGTCACATGGAGATGGTACAAACTCCATACAGACAGCACTCTTAGTTAGGATGGAACCCGGGTCTCTGGAGCTGGAAAGCAGCAGCTCTACCGCGATACCACTGTGACACCCTCAACCTCAAAAGATGAACAATCCTCGGATTCCACCATGGATGCATATCTGATTTACTTTTCTTATCACATTACAGCTCAGTGGAATTAATACCCTGGGAGAGAACATTGCAGATAATGGAGGCATCAGGCAAGCCTACAAGGTAGGTGGTTACTCTTCTGCAATAACAACAGCACCTTACAATTACATAACGTGGTAAAAGCTCTCCCAGGTATGACTGACTGTCCACTATGATACGAAACGATATGATATGATAGAACTTTACTTATCCCAGGAGGGAAATTAATTTACCAAGTCATAAAAAACACAAAACACATGAAACATGAAACATGAAAATAAAGTGACGAACAATCCTCGACTTCCATCGAGTGTTCCACAGAACAACTATACTCCCATATTACATCTGTAAGGGGTTTCTGCGCCGAGCTTTCGCCCGACCTAAGGTCCCCGTGCCTTGCTCTGATCCCTTGACCAGGCCGTGCACACTGGTTCCCCGTGAGTGGTTCGACCCACTCACCCCTTACGGTTCTAGACACTGGACTTAGGTGCAGGAGCTCTGATAGTGCAGAAAAATTCAACCAGACCAGATTTTAAAACCAGGGTTTAAATGAAAAAGGCTTTTATTCAGCACTTGGGACTATTGTCCATGAATACTTATACAGTTCTATAATACATGTCTATGAAACACATACCGAATCACACGAATACTTATAACTATGAATCATAAAACACAGTTCTATAAGACATATACACGAATACCTTTTACTTATGAATTCTTAAACACAGTTCTGCAAGACACATACACGACTGTAAGATGGGGAACGCACGACGCATCGCAACCTTGACCAACACATATTTTAGTACACACCCAACGTTTATTCACAACCACCCTCCCCTCTACACTAAACTATGTCCAGGATATGTAGGATTTGGAATGCATGCTCACCATGGGGCTATTACTGGGGTTACTGGCTGTTCGTTTGGCAGTATTTCTCCTCGTGTTGCGTGCCTGTTCCTCTCTCTTGCATCCGTTTTTCTTGCCTGTCTTTTCTTCCTCCTGCATTCGTTTTCTTGCCTGCTTGCGTTTCCTGCAGGTTTTCTTCTCGAGTTGACTTAACTTCTTCTTCCAGTATTTCTTCTTGAGTTTAAAACCCAAAAGTAGTGGCCAGTTATACTGTTTCTGACCCGTCCTATCTCCCGCCAGATCTTGGAATCTCTTTGTTCAAAAAGATATGTATGAGGTTTTCTTCTGATCTGCGCTTATGTTCGGGGATACCGGGGATGGCCAGAAGGTGTAAATTGGGATTTCATTGTGAGGTGATGGGTGTTAACTGGTTTCCCATCACCTACCAGGTAGTTTTCTATGGGCTATTGTGCCCCCTCACTGAGATGAACTGTTTAGGTCGGCTTGGGGCATTGTGAGTATGCTGATGTCAGCGCCCCAGTGTCTGGACTCCGACCTGGTTTCGTAGGTTTCTGCATGGCCAATACCCATCCTTTGTTCTGGCCATGGCTTTGCAGAAAACCTAGAGACTGGGATGTAAGGTTTTTACCTTTTTTTTGTGGCTGGTCACGAGGTCCTGCAGCCATTTTAGGACCCACAGATTGTGACATCCTTTGGTAAACTGACTGCAGCCTTTCTCCGCTATCAGCCCCAGTCTCCCGTTTAAAATGTCCAAACTGCAGCTCTTTGGTTTTGTGTTGATTTCAGAATGAGGGAAAACTTCTCAAATCTTACACATCTTACAAGAGATGCTATTTCAACATGAGATTATGTGCAGGCAGATAAGTGATGGTTTTGGTACCAGGTTTGGCACAGACATTGTGGGCCAAAGGGCCTGTTCTTGTGTTGTACTGTTCCATGTTGTTTGGTCTATGTGAAAAGGACAGTTTAAAGGAGAGGTTTCTTACACAGAGTGGTGTGTGCCTGTAACGCACTGCAAGGGATGGTGGTGAAGGCAGGTACGATAAAAGAGGCTTTTGGATAGGCACATGGATATGCAGGTAATGGAGGGATATGGATCATGTGTGCGGGCAGAGGAGATTAGTTTAACCTGACATCATGTTCGGCACAGACATTGTGGGCTGTAAGGCCTGTTCCTATGTTGTACTGTTCTGAGTTCAATGTCGCCAGTATTTTTAATTCCAGACTTTTAATGATGAATTTAATTTCCCCACCTTCTGTGGAGGGATTAGAGCCAGCTTCACCGCATCAATTGTCCAAGAGTCTGGATGCCAGTCTAAAATGCTAACCCTTATGCCACCATATCCCTAATAGGAAGCACATTGCAGAATATTATAGCTCTGTGGCTTACCCATTCTCACTAATGAACAGCAGTGTAAAATCTCCCCGTGATCTAGGTGGCAATGGAGGTCAGACAAAATCCTTCCTCAAGATGTTTCACATCTGGAAGAGAAATTAAAACAAGCCCACAGTTTGGAGGTTTGGAAGGAAAGTCACTGTGGATGTTTTGACCTTTTTCATAGCCGAACATTGCCTATATTTCTAGCCGGGCTCTGATCCATAATCTACTGTTTTGGCTGTTTTGCTTCAGGCTTACCAATCATATGTGAAGAAAAGTGGAGCAGATGGCCTCCTACCAGGGATCAAGCTCAACCACGAACAGCTCTTCTTCATGAACTTTGCACAGGTACGGACAATTGTTCTGTGCTTCATTTAAATTTCTTCTGGGCAAATGCGTGGAGTTTTAAATCACCGCTCCAATTTGCATCACTTGTCCTAGGATGTTAGTTATAGAGTCGTAGAGTTTAGTTTAGTTTATTTAGAGATGCAGCGTGGAAACAAGCCAATCGGCCCTTGAAGTCTACGCCGACCAACAATCACACCAGACACTAGTTCTAGCCTACACACTTCACAGGAGCCAATTAACCTACCTCTTTGGAATGTGAGAGGAAACCGGAGCACCCGGAAAAAAACCCACGCGGTCACACGGACTTTAATGGACTTTATCTTGCACAAAATGTTATTCCCTTTATCATGTGTCCGTACACTGTGGATGGCTCGATTGTAATCAAGTATAGTCTTTCGACTGACTGGATAGTACGCGACAAAAGCTTTTCACTGTACCTCTGTGCATGTGACGATAAACTAAACTAAACTAAACTAGAATGTGTAAACTCCATATAAACAGCTCCTATAGCCAGGATAGAATCCGGCTCGCTGATGCTGTAAGGCAGCAACTCTATCGCTGCGTAACTGTGCTGACCCTTCCTAGTTATTGTTATACAACGCAGACTAAAGCTTTCCAGCTCAAAGCATCCATGCCAACCAAGATATTTTCCTGAGCTGGTCTCATTTGCCTGCATTTGGCTCACATCCCTCTACGCATTTCCAATCCATGAACCCTGTGCAAATAGATTCATACAGCACGGAAACAGGCTCTTCGGCCCAAAGCTTCTGTACCAATCAAGATGCCCCATCTAAGCTAATCCCATTTGCTTGCGCTGATCCATCTTCCTCTAAACTTTTTCTATCCACGTACTTGTCCAAGTGTCTCTTGAATGTACCTGCCTCAAATACTTCGTCTGGCAGCTGGATCCATATGCCCACGACTCTCTGTGTGTAAACATTGCCCCTCAGGTTCCTTTTAAAGTTTCCCCTCTCAATTGAACTATGAAAAGCTTTGTTTTGCATGCCATCCAAACAGGTCAGATAATACTGAAACACAATCAATTGGAACTCGTACAATAGGTCGAGCAAAGGGCAAAGATACAGAGGGCAGAATATACTGCAGTTTTCAGCTTTGTAGCGCATCAGTTCCAGAGACAATGTCCGCAATGGGGTACAGGTGAATCAGCCAGTACCCCAGCTTATGGAAGGACCGTTCAGAGGCCTGATAACAGAGGGGAATGTTTTATTCACTCACGGGGTGAGGGAGTCCCTGGCAACAGCCACGTTGCATGTCCCTAGTTGCCCAAGAGAAGGTGGAGGTGTGCTGCCTTCTCGACCTTTGGCGGGGCTGTTTGGGAGGGTTCAAGGATTAGATTCAACAATGATGAAGGATCAGCAACATGTTTCCAAGACAGGTGTCTGATTGACAGGAGTGAACCTCAGAGGCCCCCCTTAATTCTCACGCAAGCAAAAACTAAACATTCCCTTCAACAGTGACAGTCCCTTCAGGAAAACCTGAATACGTCTCATTTTCTAAGCGTCTATGAAGAAAAATTACAAGAGTCCTTAGTGCCAACAGTTAATTCTCTCCATCCATCTCTGTGTGTCTGTCTGTCTCCATCTTTGTCGACCCCTACCCTCTCACCCTCTCTGCGTCTCTCATGCTCTCTCTGTCTCTGTGTGTCTCTCTCTCTCTGCCTCTGTGTGTCTCTCTGTTCCTCTCTGTCTCTCTCTCTGTCTCTCTCTCTCTCTCTCTCACACTCACTTTCTCTCACACACTTTCTCTCTCACACTCACTCTCTCTCTCTCTCTCTCTCTCTCTCTCTCTCTCTCTCTCTCTCTCTCTCTCTCTCTCTCTCTCTCTCTCTCTCTCTCTCTCTCTCTCTCTCTCTCTCGCTCTCTCTCACTCTCACCCATTGATTTGACTGTTTGGAGTTTTCAGCCCAATCATTGTTCTGTCTGTTAGGGGACAAAATTAGAGAAAAGCTTCTTATGGTGATTAAGTATTCATTTCCAAATTTAATGCAAAATAAATGTCCTGTATTAAAATTCATTTTGCGATTTCTGGTCTAGAAACCGAATTAAACACTGAGATTGCTTTTATTAATAGCTCTTCAAGTTTGCATCTCACAGGATTAATTTTTAATTACTATTTCTTAACCTTCAAGTGATCTTCGGTCATGCTATTAATTTCATGGTTTTTTATCTTCACATTAAAATGTCCATACCAAGCCAGGGTTTTACTCTGCAGCGTAACAGGACTGAGTGGTGAGCTGTTTCAAAGTGCAGACACAGACACAATGGACAAAACATCTCCCCCACTTGTAGTGCCACTCAATCAAGGGGCGGCGCAGTGGCGCAGCAGTAGAGTTGTTGCCTTACAGCGCTAGAGACCCAGGTTCGATCCTGACTACGGGTGCTGTCTGTACAGAGTTTGCGTGAGGGTTTCCTCCAGGTGCAGGTTTGTAGGTAAATTGGCTTCTGTAAATTTCCCCCAGTGTGTAGGATGCAGATGTGGGGTAACATAGAGCTAGTGTACGGTTGATCGCTGGTCGGTGCAGACTCTAAACTAAACGAACTAAATGATAAAATCGCAGCATAAAGTTATAGCATTTATTCCATCCATACCTTGGCACTCCAGCTTTCTTCCCCTTAACCCCCCCCCCCCCCCCCCCACCCACCTTCCAACAGTCGTCTGAAGAAGGATCCCAATGTCACCTATCCATATTCTCCAGAGATTCAGCCTAGCCTGCTGAGTTACTTCAGCACTTTGTGTGTGTTTTTTTGGCGATTGATTTCTGTTTTAGACATTCTGTATATGGGGTCCGCACGTTATCCCTGTGACCGCGTGGGTTTTCTCTGGGTGCTCCTGTTTCCACTGACACTCCAAAGATGTACAGGTTTGTAGGTTAATTGGCTTTGGTAATTCAGTAGTCGTAAAATTGTCCCTTTTGTGCTGGAGTGTGGGTGATCGATCGCTGGTCGATGCGGACTTGGTGGGTCGAGGGACCAGCTTCCGCACTGTATCTCCAAACTAAACTAAACTAAAACATTCACTTGTCGAAGTTGAAGTTGGATACCACCACAGTTACTATGATGTGAGAATTAATGATTGTGACTCATTACATTTCCAGGTGTGGTGTGGAATGTACAGACCAGAATATGCCGTCAACTCCATTAAAACAGATGTGCACAGCCCTGGTGAATTCAGGTGACCGTTTTATCTTGTTTCATTCAGGGACAGTTTCTTCCTCGCGTGATCAGGGAACTGAACCATCCAATTACCAACAAGAGAGTGGTCCTGACCTCCTATCTATCTCATTGGAGACCCTCGGACTTAATTGAACTTTACTGGACTCTGTCTTGCACTAAACGTAGTTCCCCTTATCCTGTATCTGTACATTACGAATGGCCTGATTGTAATCATGTGGTCTTTCCGCTGACTGGATAGTACACTACAAAAAAGCTTCTCACTGTACCTTGGTACACGTGACAGTAAACAAACTAACTAAAATATGAGACCAGATTTTCTTATTTTTGTGAAAAGTGGCCGTGAAACTTTCCATACCTACTCTTCCCACCATTGACAAACAAGTCCCATCCAAATCAGCAACTAAATTCCTACCAAATCCCATCCGCCGTCATCCCTGTGCTCACAAAACTACCAAGACCATAATTCTTTATTTCCCATTCTCCTGTTTTAAACTACACATCTTACCCCTCTTTATCTCTAAATGGTCTTCCAAACTTAACCTCTTCAAGCTTTAGGAGTGGCACAGTGGTGCAGCGGTAGAGTTGCTGCCTTACAGCACCAGAGACCCGGGTTTGATCCTGATTACGGATGCTATCTGTATGGAGTTTATACGTTCTCCCTGTTACCGCACAGGTTTTCCCCGGGTGCTCCAGTTTCATCACACACTCCAAAGACGTACATGTTTGTAGGTTAATTGGCTCTGTAAATTACCCCAAGTGTAGGATAGAACTAGTGTGAACAAATGATCGTTGGTCAATGCGGACTCAATGGGCCAAAGGGCAAGTTTCCAAGCTGTATCTCTAAAACTAAAACTAAGATTTCTCTCTTCCTCCAAGTTTCCATTTTCTTTCATCTTGCCATGGCTGGTCTTGCCTTTGGGCAAATAGCCTCTCATCTTAAGTTCCCTCTCTCCACCTCCCTCTGTGACAATCTATTGATGTCCCTTGGGCACACTTTGATGACCAACAGAAGCTAATTATGAACATGAGTGTAGGAGGTGCTCAGTCGTGTTATTGAGCTTGATGTGCTTTTCAGTGGAATCATTTTTGATTGATTGAAACAAACCCTTCAGCCCACCAAATCCATGCCAGCCATCAATCATGCATTCACACTCATTCTCTATCTTTGTAGTTTAGAGATACAGCATGGAAACAGGCCCATCGAGTCCACGCCAACCATTGATCACCATTCGCACTAGGGTGGCACGGTGGCGCAGCAGTAGAGTTGCTGCATTACAGGACAGAGAACCAGGTTCTATCCTAGTTACGGGTGCTGTCTGTATGGAGTTTGCACATTCTCCCCGTGACCTGGGTTTTCTCCAACTGCTCCGGTTTCCTCCCATGTTCCAAAAACGTACACGTTCGTATGTTAATTGGCTTTGGCAAGTGTTGTAAATTGTCCCTTGTATGTAGGATAGTGCTAGTGTATGGGGATTGCGGGTTGGCGCGGTCCCGGTGGGCCAAAGCGCTTGTTTCCGCGCTGGATCTCTAAATTAAACTAAACTAAACTAGTTCTACGTTACCCGCAGGCTAAGTTACTCCAGCACTTAGTCTTTTTTTGTTGGTAAACCAGCATCTGCAGTTCCTTATGCCACCCTTTCACAGTTGCTGCCTGACCCAAAGAGATTTTCCAGTATTTTCAGTTTTTGTTTCAGATTTCCATCATCTCACGGATTATGCTCCATTTTAGACTAGGTAAAAATCTATATAAATGTCAGTATTTCTTGGATAAATCTTGACTGTGTTTTTCTCTATTTCTCTCTTGCAGAATTTTAGGATCTCTGCAGAATTATGAAGAGTTCAGTAATGCATTTCACTGCAGTAAGAATACACACATGAATCCTAAAGACAAGTGCCGAGTTTGGTGATCAAACAGGCCAGCTGTGTAGAATGTCTTTAGCCTGGACTTGTTAAGTGGGTGGAGCTTTGAACGGCAATGAATAATTTTGTACTTAATAATTTCCGATTCCAATACTGTCGGTACCTCATTTCAATCTTCTGAAATAATCCAACAAAAATATCTAGATTGGAAACCAATGGGCTGCAATGATAGGCACAGCTACTGCATCTGAAGACACAAAGTGCTGGAGTAACTTGGCAGGTCAGGCAGCATCTCTGGAGAACATGGATAGGCGACTGAGGCTGAGGGGATTCTCAGCAGAAGTAGATAAAATGATGAGAGGCATAGATAGGGTAGACAGTCAGAGCCTGTCCCAGGGTGGAAATATCCAGCACTAGAAGGCATAGCACAGAAGGGGAAAGTTTAACAATAGACAATAGATAATAGACAATAGGTGTGGGAGTAGGCCATTCGACCCTTTGAGCCAGCACCACCATTCAATGTGATCATGGCTGATCATTCTCAATCAGTACCCCGTTCCTGCCTTCTCCCCATACCCCCTGACTCTGCTATCCTTCAGAGCTCTATCTAGCTCTCTCTTGAATGCATTCAGAGAATTGGCCTCCACTGCCTTCTGAGACAGAGAATTCCACAGATTTATAACTCTCTGACGGAAAAGGTTTTCTCCCTGGTAGGCTCCAGTACAAGCTGCTCTAAGAATCCATCTCGGAGGCACTCCACAAACTCTCTTTCCTGGGGTCCATTATCAACCTGATTTTCCCAGTCTACCTGCAGGTTGAAATCTCACATAACCACCGTAGCATTACATTTGCGACACGCCAATTTTAGCTCTTGATTCAACTTGCACCCTATGTCGAGGCTACTGTTTGGGGGCCTGTAGAATACTCCCATTAGGGTCTTTTTACCCTTACAATTCCTCATTTCTATCCATACTGATTCTACATCTCCTGATTCTATGTCACCCCTTTCAAGGGAGTGAATATCATTCCTTACCAACAGAGCGACCCCACCCCCTCTGCCCACGTGTCTGTCTTTTCTATAGGTTGTGTACCCCTGAATATTTAGTTCCCAGCCCTGGTCCTCTTGTAGCCATGTCTCTGTAATTCCCACAACATCATACTTGCCAATGTCTAACTGAGCCTCAAGCTCATCCACTTTATTTTTTATACTTCGCGCATTTAAATACAACACTTTAACTCTGGTATTCACCTCCCCTCTCACACCGGTCACAATTGGCCCTGACCTTACTCTCTTATCCCATCTAGAACTTCCCTTCCCATTTATTCGAGAGTCCTTTGCGATTTCTCCAGTATTCGCTTCCCCTTTAACTCCATCTTCATATTCCCAATTTGTCAACCCCTCCCCCCCACTACTTAGTTTAAAGCCACACGTGTAGCACTAGCAAACCTGCCTGCCAGAATGTTGGTCCCCCTGCTGTTAAGGTGTAACCCGTCCCTTTTGTACAGGTCACCCCTACCCCAGAAGAGATCCCAGTGGTCTAGAAATCGAAATCCCTGCTCCCTGCACCAGCCCCTCAGTCATACATTCATATCCCCGATCTCTCTGTTCCTGCCCTCACCAGCACGAGGTACAGGAAGCAATCCAGAGATAACCACCCTCGACGTCCTAATTCTCAGTCTTCTTCCTAACTCTCTAAACTCACGTCGCAGCATCTCCTTCCTCTTCCTCCCGACGTCATTCATGCCCACGTGCACAACTACTTCAGGTTGATTGCCTTCCCTCGCTAGGATGTTCTGAAGCCAGTCCGTGATGTGTTGAACCCTGGCACCAGGGAAGCAACAGACCATCCTCAAGTCCCGCCTGCCGCCACAGAATCTACTGTCCGTACCTCGGACAATGGAGTCACCCACTACTATGGCTCTTCCTGACTTCGGTCAACCCCGGTCGAGTCTCCTTGCCTGGATTAGAGCCACCAACCTGTCCGCCGCTCGGACTGGAAGCGTCTTCTGCTCCAACTGTTCCCAAGAGGGTGTACCTGTTTGCAATAGGGGTCTCCTGTAGTCCATGTTCACTCCTCCCTGAAACGGTCTCCCACCTTCGCTCGACCTGGACCCTTGGTGTGACAGCCTCACAGTAGGTCCTGTCCAGGAAACTCTCGCATTCCCGGATGGCCCTGAGGTCATCCAGCTGCTTTTCCAACTCCACCACACGTCCATTCAGGAGCTGCACGGGGCAAGATCTTTACACAGAGAGTGGTGAATGCCTGGAATGCACTGCCGGGGGTGGTGGTGGTGGAGGCAGACATAGTGATGTTTAAGCTTTTAGACATGCACATGGATGAGCAGGGAACAGGGGGATATGAATCATGTCATCTAATGTAATTTAATCATGTATTGTCTTTCTGCTTGAAACAAAAGATTTTCACCTCGGTACACATGACGATAAACTAAATGAACTAACTAACTAATGTACAAGCTGAGGAGATTAGTTTAACCTGGTGTCATGTTCGGCACAAACATTAACGGCTGAATATCCCGTTCCTGTGGTGTTCTGGTCTATGTTCTATGTAATGTCACCTATACATATTCTTCATAGATACTGCCTGACCCGCTGAGTTATTCCAGCACATTGTGTCTTTTTTTGTTGTAAACCAGCATCTGCAGTTCTTTGTGTCCATACTTGACAGCATCTAAAGCACTGACTAACTTAATATTGTGTACCTTCCCAAATGAAGAGCTCTTTAGCAAGAACACAGACTTTAAAAGAGGATGAGAGAAGATTGATTGACACCACTAGTATTTTATCGCCTGACGTATCATTCTGCCCAAGATTGTAAATGTTTATAGAACAATAGGCCCCCAGGTAAATGAGTGGAGATGAATGCAGATTGAACAAACCTAAAATAAGATTCGAAGCTCGGATGAGAAATCAATTAGAAACAGCTAATGTTGTGTTAAATTCTGAATTACATGCATAAAATTATCAGATGATCCGTGGAAAGATGACAAAGATTTCCTTTTAATGACTTGGACTTCATGCTGCTCTAAGGGGACTGGTGGAGTCCAGGTTTCAGTGCTGTCTCGGAGCCAACAAAACCCCAAGCCTGGTTGTATTGGTGGGGATTACTGGTCAGGGATTGAGGTTTGGAGATGGTGACATTCGTACAGTTTTACCCATCGCCATTATCCCCCTTCGACACAAATTGTGCTTTGGGAAGAAGGCTCCCAACCCGAAACGTCACCCATCCTTTCTCTCCACTGAAGCTGCCTGACCCGCTGAGTTTCTCCAGTGCTTTGTGTACACCTTTGTGCTTTGGCCTATTGAGGAATGGATTGTTAAGCCAACTGGCACTTTGTTACCCAACACGTGGCATTTGTCCGAGAGTCATCAATTAAGAAGAGGGCGTAGTCTGCGTTTGTTAAGTAATATAGAAGGACTTTGCACTCAGACAGTGCCTTTGTGACCTCAAGACATCCCAAAGTGCCTTACAGCAGACTAAGCAGAGGGGAACATTTATTGTAAAATAGAGAAGGGAGAATGTTGATTTGCACAAAGAAACCATCCACTGCCAACAGTGTAGATAATTTGTTTTAATGATTTTGTTCAAGGAACAAATATCAGTCAGGATTCAAAACTAATGTTAAACTACAATCTGACATTGAAGAGTGTTTCTTAATTTTGCCTCATTGTTATGTGAGAGAGAGACCAGATCATTCAATGTTTGAATTGAAAGATGCAGCATGGGAACAGGCACTTCGGCCCACTGAGTCTACGCCCGTTCACATCGATCACCCGTTCACACTAGGTCCATGTTATCCCACTTTCTCAACCACTCCCTACACACCAGGGGCAATTTACAAGGGGCCAATTAACCTACAAATCCGCACGGCTTTGGGATGTGGATGGAAACTGGAGCACCCAGAGGAAACCCACGCGGTCAGAGGGAGAACGTGCAAACTCCACACAGACGGCACCCGAGGTCAGGATCGAACACGGGTCTCTGGCGCTGTGAGGCAGCGGCTCCTTCAGCTGCACCACTGTGCTGCCCACAAGAAGAGAAAAATCCGTCATTTTCCTCTAGCTTGCCAAGTGTCGAAACTTGGGATTCATTGCCAAAAGCAACTGCAGTAGATGGTGGCAATATGGAACGAGCTGCCAGAGGAGGTAGCTGAGACAGGTACTTGAAGAACATTTAAAAGGCATTTGGACAGGTACATGGATAGAAAGGCAGAGGGATATGGGCCGAGCATGGACATGTGGGATTAGCATAAATGGGACATCTTGCACGACATGGACGGGTTGGGCTGAACGGCCGGTTTCCATGCTGTGTGGTTCTATGACTCGGTTAACAGCAGCCAAAGTAAGAAGATGGAGATGAGTCACAAATCAGTGAGATCGTGAAGTGAGGAGAGGGTAGATGTTGTTAGATAATCTCCTGTTGGAACTATATTCCTATTACTGTTTGTGGGATCTTGCTTTGTGCAAATTATCTGCGGCATCTCCAACACTACTATAATGACCACAAATTCTACCCCAGCTGCTGATGGCTTTGGGACCTTCTGAGATCATGAATGGCGTTGTGTAAATGGTTCAATGGTTCTTTATTGCCAGATGTGTAAACGCACAGTGAAATTATTTTCTTACATACGGTCCAATAGAGTATTGCCATACCTAAGGACAATCTCCAATTAGCAAATTGTAGAGGAATAGTCCACTGAGTCCACATGCAATTGGCACCATGTTTTGGCACCTTTTCAAAGTCCTATCCACATTCTAGATCTTACGAGCAGTGCCTGATCCAGGCGAGCCCCAGGCTTCTGCAGGGCCTCCAGCCATTGCCTTCCTTGGACGTCAGAATCAACCAGTGAACCAACGTCCCTGACCTCACCGATCCAAATTTGAAACCAGGGCGCCTCCCGCAACCGACCTTGAGGGCGCGGTAGGCCAGACCACGGTTCCCTTTCCTCTCCTACCGGCCTCGTTCCTCGCTTGTCGCTGACTCCATCTTCCATTTGACTCTGGTCTTCAGGGGACGAGCAGGAGCTGCTCGGGCCACGGCCCGCTGGGACCATTCTTTGTCACTGGGCGGGTCATCAGTTGCAGTGAAAGACTTTCGCTGCAGTCAGTTTTGTTGTCCTCAGTGTGGAAGGACCCTGACATCTCTTGCATCCGGTGAGATGCACGTTGAATTTTGAGATCATCTCCTGGAAGCAGTGTCACCACAATCCACTTACCCCATGTGTGTTAATCGTTAGCTACTAGATTCCAAAGAAGGCAGTCAAAAGGATATCTCGCCAAAGCCAACCATTACTCAAACGTCCTGCAATATTTTGGCATAAATTCACCAAATCTTATCTGAATATTTCAAAAACCTAGCACAGGCACACAGGGCCAAATGGCTTTCTGTGTTTCCACATGATGACTGTCAATACCTGGATTGTGAATAACATCAATCCCAATCCTTTCCATACACACATCATTTACTCTTTATCTCCAGAGACGCTGCCTGCCCTGCCAAGTTACTCCAGTGCTTTGTGTCTATCTTTGTTCCCATTCCAGTCCATTTCTTTTCTCTCTTAGTTGGCAACGTATAATATATTGACTGGTCAGCTTAAATGCAAATAAAGCAAAAATAAACACAGGACAGGTCAGAAGAAATTTGTGGTGAATCTGTGGAATTCATTGCCACAGACGGCTGTGGTGGCCGTCAATTGATATCTTTAAGGCAGAGGTTGACAGATTCTTGATTAGTATGGGTGTCAAAGGTTATGGAGAGAAGGGATAAGAATGGGGTTGAGAGGGAAAGATAGATCCGCCATGATTAAATGTTGGGCTGAATGGCCTAATTCTGCTCCTACAATCTGTGAACCTGTGAGTACCAGAAGTCAAGAAGTAATTAAGAAATTGAACTGCATAGCATTCCATTCAGGGCCTGAAGTAGAAAGGTTCTTTTAGGTTATGAATTGAGGAAGGACACATCACAACGATGGAAATCAGATGCAAATATGAACCCACCTTTCCCATTCAAACACTAAACCACCCGCTGAATGCTTGCACTAGTGTTTGCTCTAAATAAATAGGGTCGCTCCTTCAAATTCAGCAGTATAGTAGAGATGGAGCTACATTTGAATGGGAAGGGTGGGGGGTGTGCGTCGGGGTTGTTAAAGCTGATTTTCACACTGGGTGCATATCATTCGGTTTGTGGCACCGTGCGGCGTCACACTAAGGAGGGAGGCAGTAATTGCAAGTAGTTGATGCTCTCGTACAAATGCTTAATCTGCGACACCAAGTGCCTCACCCAACTACCAGACTACCAGCATGCATTAGCCGGCTCAGTGCTCTAAAACAACAAACATTTGCTTCAAAAACGAGCACAGACTGGTTTTTCATTTGCTAACAGCATGCCAGGTTGATGTGGGAACACCAGAGATTATCGTCTCAAGAAATGGTATTTTAATTCAGTTTGGAGGTAGGGGTGAGGAAGAAGGCAGACAAGAAAAAATAACTTCGCTTAATGCATCTCCCAGGTTGTGGTCAGACGAGGAGGATAGCTACGCCATAATATTAATCTGGGTAAAGTATAGAGGCCACACTCTACCGAGGCTATTTGTGCAGATAGCGGCTTCGAGGCGCCTCAGGGGCACTATTGGCTGGGCTTGTTCTCCAGTGATTTGAAGGCACATTATGACTGCCAGCAGTCGGCTTGTTAGCCGCTGAGCAATTGCCCTTAGCTATGAGCTAGACTAATGTTGGATCAGATTCACTGGCTGCTCTCTACAGTGGGGACTGCAAACATTTTCCAAGTTGTACCTCATACATTAAGAAATCATCATGTCTTTTTACTTTTAAACCAATGCAACTATATTATGGGGTCGCAAACAACAATTGACCCCAGTGGAAACTTGATTTTATAAATTGAATTTTAGTCATCTAGTGTTGTGTAGGAATATACAATGTGATATCTTTCTCTCCCCTTTGGTAAACTTTTTTTATCAAAGCTGATTACCAGGAGTTGTTCTCAGGAACAAAGGGCCTGACTTTTGATATTCTGATGCTGTTCTTGACTGAACTAGTGAGAGGGACAAAATGTAATAGGAACCCGAGGTGCGACTTTTTCACTCTGAGTGTGGTGGGTACATGGACGAGCTGCCAGAAGAGGTAGTTGAGGCAGATAGATGCTGAGTCTGAAAAAGGGTCACAATACAAAACATCACCCATCCATTTTCTCCAGGGATGCTGCCTGACCCACTGAGTTACTCCAGCACTTTGCGTCCATCTTAGGTTATTGAGGCAGATACTACAACAACATTTAAAAGGCATTTGGGCAGGTACATGGATGGGAATTTTTTAGCGGGCTATGGGCCAAACACAGGCAAGTGGGATTAGTTTAGATAGGGCATCTTGATTGGCATGGGTGAGTTGGGCAGAAGGGCCTGTTTCTTTGTTGTTTCACACTATGGCAAAGTCAAATCAATGCAGCACAGAACCAGTCCAAATTCAGAGCAAAATCCCAGTGAACATCTCACAAAATTGTACAGTAAGGGAGTTTATTTACAATATCAAAACAATTAGCTTTTAGCTTACTTCTGAATGTAACATTTTTTTGAAAACTATAATTAAAATGATTTTAAAATAAAGCATTGAATGTTACTAATTTTCTAGAGTAAACATTTCTTATAAATTATACATGGGATTCAGAAATGGTTCCAAATGTTGTTGATTAAATTGTTGCTATATACGACACCAAAGATTTTCGTATCTATTGAAACCAGTGAGTATTCTATTGAGTACTTTCTTGGTTGTGTACATATGCTTTACTAATTTTTCATTGATCTTTTCTAGCTGAAGCCCTGTTCCAATCATTTGCCAACTAATACTGGCAGTGCTAAGTAATCTTTCCACGTTATTACTTTATTGTTGCTTCCCAAAGAGATCATTATCGGACATTATCAGATACATTAAAATAATCTGTCACCAAGTGGTAAAGGACATGTTTAAGATATCACATGACTCACAGTCAAGAAAGACTGGTGAGACTCTAATGATTGGGTCTGGGCTAAGCTAGTTAATGATAAAGGAAGAATCTTTAAAAATAACCTTGTTGGAAATCTGCCTTAACCCTTTAACTGCCTGGTTTGTATGTTCAATGGTACTTTATTGTCACATGTACCGAGCTAGGTACTTTGAAATTCCTCTTTTGCATACAATTTGATAAAAATCTTACTACACATTGGTACAATCAGAATTAAGTACGAGAGTGTAGGAATAGTAGATTACACTGAAGCAGTACACAGGAGTCACCAAAAAGGCGTTTATGCCGCCTTTTTGTATGATTCAAGTTTAAAGTTGTTCAAAATGTAGAGTCTTAACTTGGCCATGAAGTTTCGTTGTCCGTGTTGGTTTGAAAGTTGGTTGAGTGATTGGAAGTTCTTCATGAGCAAGGGAAAGCGCAGGGGATGCTTGCTTTGATGTTGAGATGATGCCCGGTAATGTTTCACTCACTTGTAATGCTAGTGTAATCAGATGTCGATATGACTGAACAGCACTGGCCATACGCCCAAGGCCTGAGATGGGATACCCCTGCCCGGCCCCAACGTTCTACAATATAGAATGGGGAGAGAGTTGACAGAGAGGCAGACTCCTGCTTTGATCCCAGGTGGAATTGGGATCCCACGAGATCCCTCTTGGCCAGCACTGTAGTGCTGAGGTACAGCTGCTGCCTCACAGTGCCAGAGAAATGGGTTCGAACCTAACTACGGGGTGCTGTCTGTACAGAGTTTGTACGTTCTCCCTGTTACCACGTGGGTTTTCTCCGGGTGTTTCGGTTTCCTCCCACATTCCAATGGCATACAAGTTTGCAGGTTAATTGGCTACTGTACAATTGTAAATTGTCCCTAGTCTGTAGGATAGTGTGTGTGCATGGGGTGGTCGGTGGTCGGCGCTGACTCGGTGGGCCGAAGTCTAAATGAAGTCACCCACAGAAGCCGTGCCGTCTAGCTCACCATATTCTCTCTGAATTTCCCCAGTAACTGTTGCAATGACTGGTCAGTGTTGAGGGCATCAAGTTTGGAGTTTCATTTCCTGACTCATGGTTGACATCTGACATCTGCAAAGGCAGCTGGAAGGTCGGATGAGTGGGACACAAGAATGAGTGGGACACAAGCTAAATGAACCAAGATGTAGGCTGGGGAGGGTTGATGATCGCAAGCATGCAAGCAAAAGATGGCGATGCATGTACAAGCTTTACAAAGGACAACCTGATTCATTGGCGTTGACTTGAGGGAATCTCAATAAAACAATAACATCCTTTAACCGTCACTGTACATTGTGTTCTGCTTAATTACAATCCCTTAGTTATAGTCCCTCAAAAAGGACTTCTCTATTTTTGTTAAATAAATATACCTGTGGGGGAACATATTTAGACCTCTCCTGGTTAAATATAAGTCAGTTACATGATTGAAGAGCCGAAAGACCACTAGTTAATTAAATTGAGGCAATTAACATATATATTTTGCTTTAACACCAAATGCTTTGGACATTGGCTTTCAATTAAATGCCATCGCTTTTGAAATTGGCTTGAGATAAAACGATTAAGAAGTTTTATCAAGAGAATGCCTGGGGTAAAGTGTTAAGCAGATTTCAAGAGACCATACATAGAGATTGACAATGAATTCTCCTTTGTTTGAAACTAAGTTCTCATTTTTTTCTCCTGTTATGATTCAAAAATTACAAATGATTTTCTGCAAATTGTTTTGTTTATGAAACCAATAAAAAGATTGCAAAATGTAATTTAATTGTTTTTCTTTGTTTAATTTATAACACGTATGTGTTATAACACTATTTAGTGTTATTTCTGTCAGAAAAGAATTATAGTCAGGACGAACTTTTTCCTTGTGGGATTGTAGACCAAGCTCTGTTTTATAAAGCAGGGGGAATGCTTTGATTGATTTGATTGAAAGGTGCAGCTTGAAACTGGCCCACCAAGTCCAAGCCGACCTGTTCACACTAATTCTATGTTATCCCACTTTCACATGCACTTCCTGTACACTATTGGTAATTTACAGAGGCCAATTAACCTACAAACTGCACGTCTTTGGGATGTGGGAGGAAACCGGAGCACCCGTGGCAAACCCACGGGGAGAACGTGCAAAGTCCAGACCGAGAGCACCCGAGTTCAGGATCACACTTGGATTTCCAGCGCTATGAGGTAGCTGCTATACGTGCTGTGCCACCCTGCTGTGCCACAAAGTACTGGGTATACAGAATGATCTGGAAAATGCAGTGGGTATATGGAATGAGCTGCCAGAGGAGGAAGTTAAGACAGGTAGAATATTTACAATTAAAAGAAGCTTGGACAGATATATGGGTAGGAAATGTTTCGATGGATATGGACCAAACATGGGCAAATCTAGCTTAGATGGGCATCTTGGTCAGCATGGACGAGTTGGGCTGAAGGGCCTGCTTCATTGCTATACTCTGTTGTCACACTGAGAAAGTTCCAAATTAACATTTGCAAGTTCCTTATTCAATGGAGAATGCTAAGTGGAACATTTTAAAGACCTTTGAGTCTTTAAAAACATTTGAGTCTGAAGAAGGGTCTCGACCCGAAACATCGCCCATTCCTTCTCTCCAGAGATACTGCCTGTCCCGCTGAGATTCTCCAGCATTTTGTGTCGACCTTCATTTTAAAGGCCATCACAGATGCTAAACATGCTCCTTCAGTAACTCAATAAATCATCTCTCATTTTGGTTTTGGCAGACAGGCACCACTTAATTAAAAACAAATAAATTAGAGAGGATCAGAAAGGCCATAATTAGTTGGCAGAAACACACTGGATCACTTGCACGTTTTGTGCAAACAAGGGCACCTTCTAATGCTCTAAAAGTAATTAGGAGCAACAGCTAAATGCCATCTGCAAAAACATGGAAAGATAAATATGTAGGAAATTACTCTTGTACTGAGCTATTCAGAGGTAGTGTGCAATGGTGAAGATAAACACTTTAGACAGACTTTTGCTTTTGATATTTGCTAATTAAAAACTAATTAGAAAGCAGTGGTGGTAAACATATTGAGCTCCTGGACATCTCAAGTCTTTGGGCATTATTAGTAATTCAATGACTAAGTGTTAGCTTGTGTCATATGGTGAAGCCACTCAAATGATCAGTTTCTCTCTACATGAAGCATTTGCCAGATCATGGTTTAGTGTTTGGGGACCGAGGTGCAGTGAAAAACCTTTTGTTGGATGCTATCCAGTCAGCGGAACTACAGACTTTAGACTTTAGAGATACAGGCCCTTCGGCCCACCAAGTCTGCGCCGACCACCGTACACTGACACTATCCTACACATGAGGGACATTTTTGCAACCTTTCAAAGTCAATTAACCTATATAACTGTACGTCTTTGGAATGTGAGAGGAAATCGGAGCACCCAGAGAAAACCCACGTGGTCACAAGGAGAACGTACAAACTCCGTACAGACACCAACCGTAGTCAGGATTGAACTTGGATGTCTGCCGCTGTAAACATGTTTACAATCAAGCTGTTTACAGTGTACAGATACAGGATAAAGGGAATAACATTTAGTGCAAGATAAAATCCAGTAAAGTCCAATTAAAGATAGCTTAAGGGATTCCAATGAGGTAGATGGTACCTGAGGACTGATCTCTAGTTTTTGATAGTATGCTTAGTTGCCTGATAACAGCTGGGAAAAAACTGTTCCCGAGTCTGGAGATATGCGTTTTCATACTTCTGTACCTCTTGCCTGATGGGAGAGGGGAGAAGAGGAAGTGTCCGGGGTGATACAAGGGGTACTCTGTGTGTTTCCAGCTGGCCAGTTAATTTGTTTATGGCTGTGTTGATTGGATCAGGTGCTTGCTTCCAAGCTTCTGTACCTTTGGCCAGACAGGAACAGGGAGAAGAAGGATCGACCGGGGTGGGACAAGTCTTTGATAATGTTGGCTGCTTTTCTGAGGCAGCGTGGTGTAGATGGAGTCAATGGTGAGAACACGAAACTGCAGGTGCTGGTATACACAAAAGGACACAAATGCAGGAGTAACTCACTGGTTCAAGCAGCATCACTGAAGAGCACGCATAGGTGACGTTTCGGGTCGGGACCATTCTTCAGTCTGAAGAAAGCTCTCGACCCGAAACGTCACCTATCCATGTTCTCCAGAGATGCTGCCTGACCCGCTGAGTTACTCCAGCACTTTGTGTCCTTAATGTCGGGGAGTCTGGTCTGTGTGACGGACTGGGCTACATCCACAACACTCTGCAATTTCTTGCGGTCTTGGGCAGAGCTGTTCCAAACCAAGCTGAGATTAAGCCCTACCTTATGGAAGAACCATTCAGAAGCCTGAATACAATCTCAACAGTCGTTAACACATTGATGATCGTGGAAGGTGTTTGTGCACATATGTCCTAAATATTACACCAGTGCCACACTTCAGAAGTTCCTCTGCTCTTGTAACGTGCAGTGGGACAGCAACCAGAGGTGATGACAGATACAGATGACAGATGACAGGAAACATCACTATTGCACACTGTCTCTTACCCCAGCCAAAGGCGATGTCTGAAAGAGAGGAAGTATGCAAATTTGAAAAGAAGCAGAGGGCTATTTTTTTGGCACTGAAACATGTCTCCACACCTCATTACGCCTCAGCCTCTCAGAACTAAACAATAAATTCCATGAGCAGAGTTTCCGAAAAAGATTAAAGCCCGGATAATTGTAGAGGAAAGGATATACCAGAGGGACGCTTGCTTTCAATTTGTGTGCAAGATGGTTGGAATAAATGGGCAGAAGAAAGAGCCAGGCACAAGGCAGATGCCAAAAAATAGTTTAAGGGGATAAAGATGGCGGCCAGTGGATGGAATTAAAATACAATCAATCCGAGCATAGAAAAGTACAGCACAGGAACAGGCCCTTCGGCCCGCAATGTCTGTGCTGATCATAATGTCAAGATAAACTAATCTCATCTTCCTGCACATGCATGCACTAATGCATGAAGTTTATAAATTTAGAGGTTATAGCAGCAGAATTAGGCCACTCTGCCCATCAAGTCGACTCCGCCATTCAACCATGGCTGATCTATCTTTCCCTCTCAACCCATTCTGCCTTCTCCCTATAACCCATGACACCATTACTAATTAAGAAATTATTGTATGATTAATGCATTAATACATGATTAATTAATGCATGATTAATACATGGTTGGTTGATTAATCAATTAATTGATCAATTAATTAATTGATCAGTGAATGATTAATTCATGTATAACTGATGCAGAATTAATGCACTTATTAATGCATGCATGCACTAATCTATCTGCCTGCATCTACCTTCTCTCTGGCATTGCACCTCCTGGAATCAGAAGAGCTGTAGCCAGTCAAAAAGAACGACTCAGACAATCAGAGGAGTGATGGGTTCCAAGCACCCATCACTCCACACTTTGCTACCTCAGCGTTTGAAATCATGCAGAAGTTTCCTCTCTTCTGTCCATCCCCTGGACTGCAGTGCATCATCCAGCAGGCTCAAACTCTGGGAAGAGAGATTAGAGACATTTCCGGAAGAAACACACATGGCAATCGATCCCTCTGAGAAACTCCCACCAGGTTCCGACCGACCGTGGATAACCTGGCGCAGTCTCAACAGACAGCGGACAGGCAAGGGGAGGAACAAATCGAACACGCTGAAGTGGGGATATACTGAAGATGCGGCAGACTGCGTGTGCGGACGGGGCCTCCAGACTATGGAACATCTCCTGAGCTGTGACATGCTGCATGACACATGCACTGTAAAGGATCTTGCAGAGGCCAACAACGTGGCACTAAAATTTGCTCGCTATTGGCAAACAGCTGTGTGATGACACAAATAAATTATTTCATAAATAAAATCTGCCTGCACAGCAGAAGTCAATAGCCTTTTACTGTCCTTCATCCCAAAACAGAGCAATGAAATTCTTACTTGCTAACATGATCCATATCCCTGAATATCCATGTACCAAGCTTATAGCTTTTAAATGCCATTGTTGTATCTGACTTCACCACCACCTCTGGCAATGTATTCCAGGCACCCATCACTCCGTATTAGAAATTTGGCCCACACATTTCCTTTAAACTTTGCTCCTCTTAAAGCTATCCCTCTAGTCCTTGACATTTCCAACCTGGGAGAAAGGTTCTGACTGTCCTTTGGAGCGCCAAGGTGGCACAGAGGTAGAGTTGCTGCCTTACAAAGATAGACGCCCAGGTTTGATCCTGATTACGGGTGCTGTCTGCATGGTGATGTATGTTCTCCCTCCTAGCATGTGGGTTTTCTCCGGGTGCTCCGGTTTCCTCTTACACTCCAAAGTCGTACAGGTTTGTAGGTTAATTGGATTCAGTAAAATTGTAAAAATATTGTCCCTAGTGCATAGGATAGTGCAGGGTGATCACTAGTCGACGTGGACTTGGTATGCCAAAGGGCTTGTTTCCACACTGTGTCTAGAAAGTCTAATATATCTACCCTATCTATGCCTCTCATAATTTTATATCCTTCTGTTGGTTCTTCCCTCAGCTTCCGATGCTTAGGAGGAAACAATGCTAGTTTGTCCAACATCTCCTTGTAGCTACTGTAATAACCATCCTTAATACGTGTGGTGGCACAGTGATTCAATTATCGGACTAGTAATCCAGTCATCTGAGTTCAAATCCCACCATAGGTGGGACTAGTGTAGATGGGACATCTTATTCGGCATGGGTATGTTGATGCCAAGGATTGATTGTGACTCCTCAGAAGGGAATGTAATAAAAAGGAACTGTAGATGCCGGTTTATAGCAAAGTTGGGCACAATATGCTGTAGTAACACAGCGGGTCAGGCAGCATCTCTGGAGAAAATGGATAGGACTCTACTTCAGATCAGAAATGTCACCTATTCATTTTCTCCTGAGATGCTGCCTGACGTGCTGAGTTACTCCAGCATAATACGAAGGGAAATTGGTCATAAAGTCACAGTCCGACAGCACAGAAATAGGTCCTTTGGCCCACCGAGCCCTCATCAAACTTGGTCCTTCAAATGTGTAGGAAGGAACTGTAGATGCTGATTTACACCGAAGATAGGCACAAAATGCTAGAGTAACTCGGTGGGTCAGGCAGCATCTCTGGAGGAAAGGAATATGTGAGATTTTGGGTGTCTGGTCTGAACAACCCGAAACGTTACCTATTCCTTTTCTCCAGAGATGCTGCCTGAACTGGTGAGCTACTTCAGCACTTTAGGTCTATCTTTGGTCCTTCAAGTGTTTCCTGTGAAGACTTTGACTGTTAATAAGCAGCAATCCAAGTTCTCTGTAAAGACAACAATCTCATCCAATACAAAATGTTCTCTTTTTGAGCAACCGTTCCTCAGTCACATAGGTACAATGTGTTCCCAGGTGTATATTAGATAAACTCTGGAACATGATAAAGGACTTTGACGGAGATAAAGATATTATAATGCTTTGTTCATGGCATTTGACTTATAGGTTCAGTGACTCAGTGCATTAGCCTGCAGTTGGACAGTATCTCCATTGTGAGAAGGGGCAGGTCAGGTCAGCAACTGTTCATTTCTGATTCTAGTCGTGTGCACCTAGACTTTATGTGGTGGAAAAAATGGGGACTTCATCAACTGATGGGGAGAAAGCGGGAACGGGGCACTGATTCAGGATGATCAGCCATGATCATATTGAATGGCGGTGCTGGCTCGAAGGGCCGAATGGCCTACTCCTGCACCTATTTTTTATGTTTCTAACTACTAGCAAAATCAAGGACCAGTCTCACCCAGGTCACTCTCTCTTCTCCCCTCTCCCATCAAGGTACAGGAAGTGTGAAAACACATACCCCCAGATTTGGGGGCAGATTCTTGGCAGCTATTATCAGGCAACTTGAACCGTCCTATCAACAACTAGAGAGCAAGTCAGACCTCCCATCTACCTCATTGGAGATCGTCAGACTATCTCTAATCAAACTTTATTGGACTTCATCTTGCACTAAACTTTATCCCCTTAATCCTGTATCTGTACACTATGGACAGTTTGATTGAGATCATGTACATTATCGTCTTTTCACTGACTGGACAAAAATAGCTTTCACTGTACCTAGTTACATGTGACAAAAATAAACAAAACTAAAAACTAAAAACCTAGAGTTGACCATGCAGCACCTCACAGTGGGCATGTGTAGATACACTGGACAATTAGAAGATTGCTGCATCTCCCCTCTGGAGGAAGAGGTGACACCATCGAAGGGATCTACAGGATTTACTGGAAAAGATAGCCAATATTATCAGAGACCCACACCATGCTGGCCACGCTGTCATTTCACTCCCGCCATCAGGAAGAAGGTATAGGATTCTGAAAACTGTGTGCACAAGGTTTAAGAACAGCATCCCCCCACCAACAATAACCTCACCAAAAGATGCAAAGTGCAGGAATAACTCAACGGGTCAGGCAACATCCCAGGAAAACATGAATAGTTGACGTTTTGGGTTGAGACCCTTCTTCAGATGGACTTCAGCAACTGTGAACTTCTATAGACTTTCTTTGGTTGCACAATGGACTTTGGTTTTTTTGAACTAGTAGTATGCATCTTAATTTAAAGAACTTTTTAAAAATCACCATATATTTATCTGTGAGCATCAAAGACTTATCCCTTCTTCACCCTGCTCCCATCGGGCAGAGAGTTCAGAAGCCTGAAACCACCAGACTCAGGAACAGCTTCTTCCCCTCTTGTATCAAGGTCCTTCCATAAACTGGGGTACTGTCCAATCCACCTCTATCCACGTGGCCACACGGTTCAATCCTGACCTCGGATGATGTCTGTGCAGTGTTTGTATGTTCTCCTGTGATTGCGTGAGTTTTTTTCCCACATCCCAAAGACATTTGGGTTTGTAGGTTAATTGACCTCAGTAAATTGCCACCAAATCCATGCCGACTATTGATCACTTGTTCACACTGGTACCTTGTTACTACACTTTCCCATCTACTCCCCAGCCACCAGGGGGAATTTACAGAGGGCCAATTCATCTACAAACCCATACCTCTTCCGGATGTGGGAGAAAACCGGAGCACCCGGAGGAAGCCTATGTGGTTACAGGGAGAACATGCAAACTCCACACAGAGATAGCTCCCGAGGTCAGGATCGAAGACAGGTCATTGGTGCTGTGAGGCAGTAGCTCTACCAGCTGCGTCACTGTTCCACGCTATAGCTTCTATAACATGCAAAAATACGTGGCATAATGCTGAATTTTGTAGCCCGCAGAAAATATAAGCTTATTATATAAGCAGGATTCTTCTGTCAAAGTAATGTTTTGGGCTGTTCACACCAAATCTCTATGGAAGGCAATGTGCTGTTTTAGCTTTCTTAAAGTTTCTGTATAAAGATCCAGAAAATGTCTTTGGGCAGAAAGTCTAGGTTTTAATGAACAGCAAATGTTGCTCGTTCGCCCTGCCTGCAAATACCAAGCTATTATGACACAGAGGCAATAACCAGATGCCAGGAATTTTGCTCATGGACAGAGAGAGGGTGAACAGAAGGAAAGGCATTTCCGATATTTCTAATGATATTAATGTGACATCGAGCTAACAGACAAGATGGCACCAACTATCATTATGTATTCTTCAAGCTACTGGCGACAACGGAGGTCGTATCATTAATTCAATGTTTCATTTATATTGTAGTGTTTTGGGCCAGTATATTGCACAACACCATTCAAAAAGCCAAAGCCGTGACAAAGAGCATATTTGGCTTAGTTTAGTTTAGTTTAGTTTAGTTTGGTTTAGTTTTTTCTCACTCTACCAAGGTACAGTGAAAAGCTTTTTTGTTCTGCGCTGTCCAGTCAACGATAAAACTATACAAGATTACAATCAAGCGGTCCATAGTGTACAGATACAGCTTATATCATATACATACAGCCGGAAACAGGCCTTTTCGGCCCTCCAAGTCCGTGCAGCCCAGTGATCCCCGTACATTAACACTATCCTACACCCACTAGGGACAATTTTTACATTTACCCAGCCAATTAACCTACATACCTGTACGTCTTTGGAGTGTGGGAGGAAACCGAAGATCTCGGAGAAAACCCACGCAGGTCACGGGGAGAACGTACAAACTCCTTACAGTGCAGCACCCGTAGTCAGGATCGAACCTGAGTCTCCGGCGCTGCATTCGCTGTAAAGCAGCAACTCTACCGCTGCGCTACCGTGCCGCTTAAAGTGTATAACGTTTAGTGCAAGATAAAGTCCAGCAAAGTCCAATTATAGATAGTCCAAGGGGTCAGAACTGCTCTCTAGTTGGTGATAGGATGGTCCAGTTGCCTGATAACAGCTGGGAAGAAACTGTACCTGAATCTGGAGGTGTGCTTTTTCATACTTCTAAAACTTTTGTCTCGATGGAGTCAATGGAAGGGTGGCTGATTTACGTGAATAAAAAAGGACACAAAGTGCTGGAGTATCTCAGCTGGTCAGGCAGCGTCTCTGGAGGACATGTATAGGTGCTGTTTCAGGTCGGGACCTTTCTTCTGACCCGAAACGTCGCCTATCCATGTTCTCCAGAGATGCCACCTGACATACTGAGTCACTCCAGCACTTTGTGTCTATGTTTTTTTGTAAACCAGCAGTTCCTTGCCTCAACATATTGAGTGAGGTGGAAAAACTGACACCTTTTAGCCGTTTGGTATTGGTACTATTAATGGTTTATTTTTGTTACGTGTAGCGAGATATGGTGTAAAGCTTAGTTTGCGTGCTATCCAGCCCCATCACACTGGTCATGAGTCCCATCAAGCCACATACTAGTACAACAGGTAGTGCAAGTGAAAAATACTAGTGCAGAATATAGTGTTATAGCGTTATAGTGTTACAGTTACCGGGAAAACATCCAACGGCCGTAATGAGGTAGGATGGAAGATCGGGGAAGAAGCCGTTCCTGAGTCTGGTGGTGCGCTCTTTCAAGCCTCTGTACCTTCTGCCCAGATGGGAGCAGGGAGAAGAAGGAATGATAGGGGCGGGACAAGTCTTTGATTATGTTGGCCGCTTTTCCATGCAGCATGAAGTATAGATAGAGTCAATTGTGGGAAGTCCGGTCTTTGAGATGGACTGGGCTACATCTACAACTTTCTGCAATTTCTTTGGGTCCTTTGCAAAACTTATCATACGGTTGTATAACATAGAGTCATAGAGTTATATAGCATAGAAACAGGCCCTTCAGCCCAACCTGTCCATGCTGTTCAAGTTAGTACTCTGTGCTAGTCCCATTTGCCTGCATTTGGCCGGAATACCCTCTAAATCCTTCCTATCCATTTATCTGTCTAAGTGTCTTTTGAAAGTCGTAATTGTATCCGCTTCTATAGTTTCCTCTGGCAGCTTGTTCCAGATACGAACCACTCTCTAAGTCATGGAGTCATACAACATGGAAACAGGCCCTGCAGCGCAGCTTGGCCATGCCGACCAAGATTCCTCATCCACACTATTCCTACCTGCCTTTGTTTAGCCATATCCCTCTAAACCTTTCCTATCCATGTACCTGTCAAAATGTCTTTTAAATGTTGTTATTGTTTCTGCCTCAACTACCTCCTCCGGCAGCTCATTCCATATACCCACCACACTCTGTTTGAAAAGGTTGCCCCTCAGATTCCTATTAAATCTTTCCCCTCTCATCCTAAACCTATGTCCTCTGGTTCTTGTTTGTGCATCTACCCTATCTTTTCACCTCATTGGAAAAAGTTGTCTTTGAGGTAAATCTAAATCCCTCCCCTCTCACCTTAAACTTATGCCCTCTAGTGTTAGAATCCTCTACAGTAGAAAATAAACTGTGAGGGCTCACTTTATGCAGGTAAGATAAAGTGATATAAAAACATGTTTTTATATTAATAACGTCCCATAATCCTGAATGTGCGCAGATGCAAATTTGCATGGGTGCTAGATTATTGGAGTTTTACTGTATAACTAAGAGCCTTCACACCATGTATTACTCAGTAAAATATTGTAATTAACTTCTGCTAACCGACACAGTGGCACAGCTGGTAGAGCTGCTGCCTCACTGCACCAGAAAGCCTCCTGTGCTGTCTGTGTGGAGTTTGCACGTATTCCCTGTGACCATGTGGGTTTCCTCTCACATCCCAAAGACGTGCAGGTTTGTAGGTTATGGCGAGTGGAGAGGTAGGTACTAAGAAACATTTAGACAAGGATAGGTTTAGAGGGATATGGTTGAAATGCAGGCAGGTGGGACTAGTGTAGATGGGGCATGTTGGTCAGCATGGGAAAGTTCGGCCGAAGGGCCTGTTTCCACACTCTATGATTCTATAACTCTACGACTCTATGACTGTGTTCTGATTATGACAGAGTGGCGCAGTGCAAGAGTTGCAGTCTTATAGCGCCAGAGACCCGGGTTTAATCCTGACCATTTTAAAAAATATATATATATATATATAAATTTTATTCCAAAAGAAACCATACAAACAGACAAAGTGAAATGGAATCAAACAAAAGCCGCCTGTATCGGCAGTTTACAAAATAAACAATTATCACATTCAAATCCCGCCATCTCTGTCAACAATACATTCGACCCCCCACGGCGACCAGCGTTCACGGAAGGCCTCCAGTGTCCCCATGGATACCACGTGTTCCCTCTCCAGGGACACGCGTGCACGGACGTAGGCCCGGAACAGGGGTAGGCAGCCGACCTCTGTGCGGCCATCGACTGCCCGCTGCCTGGACCCGCGGATGGCCATCTTGGCCAGGCCCAGGAGCAGACCGACAGGGAGACCCCCTCCTCCCTCCTGACCCTCCCCCCTCTGTACCGGGTGCCCAAAAATTAAAAGCGTAGGGCTAAAATGGAGCCAGAACTTGAGGATTAGCCCCTTCAGATACTGGAACAGGGGCTGTAACCTCACGCACTCTGTATACAAATGGTACACGGTCTCCTCCTCACCGCAGAAGCGACAGGCGGCAGACGAGACCGTGAACCGGCTCAAGTACCTGTTACAGGCCACAGCCTTATGCAACACTCTCCACCCCAGGTCCCCGATGTGAAGGGGGAGGACCCTCTTATAGAGAGACCTCCACTGGGGACCGCTCCCGCCGTCAGGTGGTAACACGGACTGCCAGGGCGTGTCCGGACGGAAGACGAGAGCGAGGAAGTGGAGAGTGTGCAGGAGCAGCCTGTACAATACGCTCCTCTCCATGTCCCGGAACGGCACGTTGGGCAGCTTAGAAAGGCGGCTCATATTGCGTGGGGCCGGCTCTCGGGAAGGGACCCGGGCCGTGGGTCCGATGACCAATTCCGACGGGGTGGGGGTAAGCCCCCCCCCATCAATCCACCCTCTAAGCTAGCGGATGCAATCCCTAGGGGAACAGCCCCCTCGGGTAGCGTTTCACCACTTTCAGATGGTCCCTGCACTACAGAGGCATCCTCCTGCCCAGAGGAAGCGTGCACTGGGTACTCTGCCATAACAGGGGGGAATCGCCTCCCTTCGGGTCGGCCCTGACCTTCAGGGCCGTTCTCCGTATCAGAGGACCCATGCCTCCTCCTCTTCCATCCACTAGGGTGTGGTGGTACTGTCAGCTCCATTGCTGAAGCCTGTTCCTCCGCCCCGCCATCTACCTGCTCAACCTCTCCAGCCTTCAGACCCTTAGGGTCCTCAGGCTTCCCTGGGCTAGGCTCAGAGGCGAGCTCGATAATTTCTACTGCCGGCGAACCCGCATAGAGGTGACCTTCTGCCTGGTGTCCCGCTTGGAGGTGCTTTTTTTTTTAGCTTTCCTCCTCCCCTGACGCTCCCACACCTCCTCATCCACCCCCACACTCCACCGGCATCGCCCGCCACAGGTACGGGACATGGGGGTGGTGGCGGAATAGGGGTTGGGGGCAAGGGAGCAAAGCCATCACGGGCCACCGTGGTAGAACCAGCAGCCCCAGATGGGCCAGCAGTGCCTTCCTGGGCCACCTTGGCAGAACTGGCAGCCCGGTTCCTGGGACAATTCCTGCGGAAATGCCCCACCTCTTTGCATGCATGGCAGCGTGCTTGGCCCGTGTTCCAAAACACGCGATAGCAGAATCCTTCCCACTCCACCTCAAAACTCCCCTCCATGTCAATCCCCTGTGCCAGCTGTATGTACACGTGGCGATTGAACGTTAATACATGCTGCATCTCGGGATCATCCAACCTATGCAACAGTTTGGTGGGCCCAGACCGCACCTCCCCCAGCTTAGTTACATGTGGGAGCAGGAGTGCGTCCGGAACATAAGGGGGAACGTTGGACAGCATGACCGGCATACTTATGATGAATAAGTATGGTGCATGGGCACATGTGGAGGGCAGACAGTTGAATGAATAACCAGTTGCACATGTTCTGATCGTGCTGTTAGTGACTCCCCATGTTCTCTGTACTGCAAGGCTTGGAATGAAGGAATACATGCATATGCACATTAACTACAAACAGTTGACAAAGTTAGAGTGTCAACAGAAAGAAAAGGAAGTCACAGATCCTGGGTTGGCATGGCTGAGGCAAAACGCACGCCACTTGTTTTAGCTCCAGTCTCCTGCTGGGATCAGCTGAAGTCAATTGTTAACAGGGCATTGCGGACAAGAAAAATCTATATAACTAAAATTCTCGTTTGTCTGTTTGTTTGTTCCTGAACTACAGCCAAAACGGTACACGATAGCGCGACAATTTTAGGTCCACCTTACTCACTGTCGTCCCTTTGGTGCTAATGGAAGAAGTTTCATTGAAATCGGTGTTATATTTAAGGTCCCTGGAGATGATGGTTCCAAGGAACTTAAATGACTTCACAGATGTGACTATAGTTTTGTTGATGGTGAGTGGGGGGAGGGAAGGGGGATCTCTTCGAAAGTCTACAATTTGTTCTACTGTCTTAAGAACGTTGAGCTCCAGGTTGTTACGATGGCACCAGGACGTCAGCTGTGTCACTTCCCATCTGTAGGCAGATTCCTCCCCATCCTGGATCAGTCCAATCAGGGATGTGTCATCCGCAAACTTGAGGAGCTTGACAGAGGAGTCTGTGGAGGTGCAGTCGTTGGTGTAGAAAGAGTAAAGGAGAGGGGAGAGTACGCAGCCTTGCGATGCTCCTATGCCGAGGGTCTGCGGGTCCGAGATGTGCTTTCCCAGCATCACATGCTGCTTCCTGTCCGTCAGGAAGTTGATGATCCACTGACAGAGGGGTTCAGGCACAGTCAGCTGGGAGAGTTTGGTGTGTAGTAGCTCTGGCACAATGGTGTTAAATGCAGAGCTAAAGTCCACAAACAGAATCCTGGCATAGGTCCCCTTGCATCTCGGTGCTGGAGGATTAAGTGCAGGCCTAGGTTGACTGCGTCGTCCACCGATCTATTGACCCTGTATGCAAACTACAGAGGGTCCAGCAGGGGGGGTGTGATGTTTTTCAGCTGGGCCAGCACAAGTCTTTCAACTTTGGTATAAACCAACATCGGCAGTTCCTTCCTACACACTTAGCCAACAAACCTGCACGCCTTTGGGATGTGGGAGGAAACCGGGGCACCCAAAGAAAACCCACGCAGTCACAGGGAGAATGTACAAAATCTGTACAGCCGGCACCCATAGTCAGGATGGAACCCGAGTCTATGCCGCTGTAAGGCAGCAACTCTACCGCTGAGCCACAGTACTTATGGTTCTGGCTGACCTATTGCAGGAGGCTTTGGAAAGGGTGTAAATGATGTTTACCAGAATGATGCCTGGATTAGGGGGTATTAGTTCCAGGGAGAGGTTGGATAGGCTTGGGTTGCTGTCCCTGGAATGTGTGAGGGGAGACCTGATAGAAGTATATAAAATGATGAGAGGCACAGATAGGGTGCACAATTGGAACCGTTTTCCCAGGGTGGAAAATCACACGGTAGAAGCCATAGCTTTAAGGTGAGCTGTCCCGAACACCCGTCTACCTCATCACAGACCTATCTTTAATTGGACTTTATCTGGCACTAAATGTTGTGTCCTTTATCATTTATCTGTACACTGTGGACGGCTCAATTAATAGACAATAAACAATAGACAATAGACAATAGGTTGCAGGAGAAGGCCATTCGGCCCTTCGAGCCAGAACCCCCATTCAATGTGATCATGGCTGATCACTCACAATCAGTACCCCGTTCCTGCCCTCTCCCCATACCCCCTGACTCTGCCAACATTAAGAGCTCTGTCTAACTCTCTCATGAAAGCATCCAGAGAATTGGCCTCAACTGCCTTCTGAGGCAGAGAATTCCACAGATTTACAACTCTCTGACTGAAAAAAGTTTTTCCTCGTTTCCGTTCTGAATGGCCTACCCCTTATTCTTAAACTGTGGCCCCTGGTTCTGGACTCACCCAACATTGGGAACACGTTTCCTGCCTCTAACGTGTCCAATCCCTTAATAATCTTATATCTTTCAACTCTCATCCTTCTAAATTCCAGCGTATACAAGCCTGGTCGCTCCAGTCTTTCAACATACGACAGTCCCGCCATTCCAGGAATTAACCTGGTGAACCTACGCTGCACACCCTCAATAGCAAGAATGTCCTTCCTCAAATTTGAAGACCAACACTGCACACAGTACTCCAGGTGCGGTCTTACTAGGGCCCTGTACAACTGCAGAAGGACCTCTTTGCTCCTATACTCAACTCCTCTTGTCATAAAGGCCAACATGCCATTAGCTTTCTTCACTGGCTGCTGTACATGCATGCTAACTTTAAGTGACTGATGAACAAGAACACAGTAACTTGACACCATTTCCTAACTTGACACCATTCAGATAATAATCTGCCTTCCTGTTCTTACCACCAAAGTAGATAACCTCACATTTATCCACATTAGACTGCATCTGCCATGCATCTGCCCACTCACACAACCTGTCCAAGTCACCCTGCATCCTCATAGCATCCTCCTCACAGTTCACTCTGCCACCCAGCTTTGTGTCATCCGCAAATTTGCTAATGGTAATTTTAATCCTTCATCTAATGTATTATGTATATAATGTTAATAGTTGCTGTCCCAACACCGAGCCTTGCGGATCGCACACAACAAAGGTTTTTCACTGTACCTCGACACACATGACAATAATAAGCTAAACTAAACTAAACTAAAGGAGATGCGCAGGGCAAGTGTTTACACAAAGGGCAGTGAGTGCCTGGAACACGCTGCCAACGGTGGTGGTGGAAGCCGCTACAATGTTGGCTTTTATCTGACTTTTGGATCGGCACATGGATATGCAGGGAATGGAGATGGATTTTCGGCAGGCCGATAAGAGATGGTTATGTCTTCATTTATGCCACAGGCATTGCGGCAAGAGTGCTAACAGGATAAAATGGCTGCTCGGAGTTGTTATATTTCTGCAAATTTGGTTTACCTTGATTTAGCATGGAAACAGACCCTTTGGCCCACTGAGGTCACACCAACCATCGATCATCCATTCACACTAGCTCTATGTTATCCCATTTTCGCATCCACTCCCTGCACACTTGGGGGCTATTTACAGAGGGCCAGTTAACCCTACAAACTCGCACGTCTTTGGGATGTGAGTGGAAACCGGAGCACCTGGAGATAACCCAGGAAGAACGTACAAGCTCCACACTGTCTGCACAGAGGTCAGGATTGAACCCGGGTCTCTGGCGATGGGAGGCAGCGGCTCTACCAGTTGCACCATTTGAGCTGAGCACATAATGTAGATGAAGGCCAAGAATTATATCAGCAAGGCTGCCACGGATGCGGGGAGAACATTCCAGACCAAGCCGGAGGCTTAATTCAATCAAACAGATGCCAAGCGTCTTTAACAGGACCTAATTACTAGATGGGTAACAAGCCAAAATCAAGGGCAATCTCTGGCAACAACACATCTCTACTGGATGAGGTTAATGCCTGTTATGTCCATGTCAGACAGGCACCAATGTTCCACCAAGACTCATCTCTCCATCCCCTGCTGGCTCTGACCTACCCACCTCGATGGCAGAAGGAAGCAAAGTGCTACACATACCCTGGTTTACATTGACAGTGCCAAAGTAGGGATAGTTGAAAGCTTCAAATTCCTAGGAATAAATATCACCAGCAACTTGTACCTGTACTGGATCTGGTACAAGTATCGGCGAAGCAATGGCCAAGAAAGCACACCCACACCTCTACTTCCTTAGAAGACTTACGACGTTAGACATGTCCCCAACAACTCTCAGTAACTTGTACAGATGAGCCGTAGAAACCATTTTATCAGGATGCATCACAGCATGATTTGGGAACAGCTCCATCCAAGACCACTAGAAATTGCTGAGAATTGTGGATGCAGCCCAAACCATCACACAAACCAACCTCCCTCCCATTGACTCTATTTATACCTCACGCTGCCTCGGTAAGGCCACCAGCACAATCAAAGACGAGTCACATCCCGGACACCCCCTTTTCTCCCCTCGCCCATCAGGCAAGAGTTACAGAAGTGTGCAAACGTACACCTCCAGATTCAGGGACAGTTTCTTCCCAGCTGTTATCAGGTAACTGAACCATCCTACTAATAACGAGAGAGCAGTCCTGAGCTACAATCTACCTCATTGGAGACCCTCGGACTATCTTTGATTGGACTTTACTGGACTATTTTGTACTAAACATTATTCACATTATTCCCTTTATCATGTATCTGTACACTATGGGTGGTTCGATTGAAATCATTTACTGTAATTCTGCTGACTACTTAGCATACAACATAAGCTTTTCTCTGTACCGCGATACACACGAAAATAAATTAATTTCAAACTCAAATCAAACTCAAAGTTAGATCTGCTTTCACGAGAGTAAATCTTGGAAAGCACGCAGCCCGGATGGATGGAGTCCCTGGACAGGTTCTGAAATCACTCGTCTGTCACTGTTCACCAACAGCTTCAACCTTCACTTCATTGAGGGTACTGATTGAGAGTGATCAGCCATGATCGCATTGAATGGCGGTGCTGGCTCGAAGGGCTGAATGGCCTACTCCTGCACCTATTGTCTATTGTCTATTGTCTATTGTACCTGCCGTTAATAAAAATAAAAAATCTCACACCTGATCTATTATGTAAATGGCAATGAAAGAAAGGCACAAAATGCTGGAGACAGCGGGTCAGGCAGCATCTCTGGAAAAAAAGACTTGGCAACGGTTCTGGTCGGAAACCTTCTTCAGACTGAAAGTAGAGATGGGGGGGTGGGGGGTGGATAATGTAGAGGCGAGAAAAGGCCAGAACAAGCCAGGACAAAGGGCCTGTTTCCATGCTGTATGTCTCTATCCATCCCGATAAAATGCTTTCTGCATTAAAATGCAGCGTATCTGTAGAAGTTAGTAAGGGGTGTTAGGGACATGCCGAACCTCGTCAGCCTACTAAGGGAGTAGAGGCATTGATGTGCTTTCTTGGCCATTGCTTCGATGTGGCTAGTCCAGAACAAATTATTGATATTTATTCCTAAGAACATGAATCTCTCAACCATCTCCACTTTGGCAACATCAATGTATTCCGGGCTGTGTACCTCTTCGCTTCCAATCCAGCCAATCACAATCTCCTTTGTCTGCTGACATTGAGGGAGAGGTTGTTATTCTTGGCAGCAGGTTACCAGATTCTGAATCTCCTTCCTGTAATCCGTCTCGTTATTATTTTTAAATCTGGCCCACTACAGTGTTGTCGTTAACTAATTTGTAAATTGAGTTATTTTGGCATTTGGATTCATTGTTCTGTTATCACCATCAAACATACTGGCTTGAAACACTGAAACATAGAACAAGCTAACATAGAAAAATAGGTGCAGGAGTAGGCCATTCCACCCTTTGAGCCAGCACCACCATTCAATATGATCATGGCTGATCATCTATAATTGGGACCCCGTTCCTGCTTTCTCCCCATATCCCTTGATTCCTTTAGCCCCAAGAGTTAGATCTAACTCTCTCTTGAAAACAAACTGCTATTGCAGATGTATTGTCAAAGGTATCATTCAAATGTGGGGTAATGTAAATATTATCTTTGTACACATATAGACACGAGGAACTGCAGATGCTGGTTCTCAAAAAAAGACACAAAGTGCTGGAGGTACTCAGCAGTTCTGAAGATGGGTCTCGACCTGAAACATCACCTATCCATGTTCCCCAGAGATGCTGCCTGACCCGCTGAATTACTCCAGCAATTTGTTCTAAATTGGAAGGCTTTTCAGTTAATGCTGCCTGGGTTAGAGGCTCATAACTATTAAGGAGAGATTGGACAAACGTGGATTGTTTGCTCTGGAGCGCCAGAGGCTGCGGAGCGACCTGATAGAAGTATATAAAATTATGAGGTGCAGATAGGGTTGATGGTCAGAACGGTTTTCCCAGGGTGGAAATGACAAAGACTAGCGGGCATAGCTTTAAGGTGAGAGGGCTGAGTAACTCCAGCATTTTGTGCTTTAAACAACTTGCTGTATCTCCTTGAGTTGCCTTAAACACTCCACTTTGATTAATTGAATTGGAAGATACAGCAAGGAAACAGGCCCTTCATCCACCGTCCATACTGGCCAACGAACATCCATTCGCACTAGCTCTATGTTATCCCACTTTCTCATGTACTCCCTACCACTAGGGGCAATTTACAGAAGGCAATTAACCTACAAACCATCATGTCTTTGAAGTGTGGGAGGAAACCAGAGCACCCGGAGAAAACCCACGTGGTCACAGTGAGAATGTACAAACTCCACACACAGGCAGCACCAGAGGTCTGGATCGAAGCCGGGTCTCTGGCGCTGTGAGGCTTGGGTTCTAAGCGAGGATTGTGTACACATTTACAACCATATCAATTAAGGCCGCTATATAAATGCAAATACTTGTTGGCCTATCGCATCTCATCAGCTGCAGATTGCAATCAGTCCCGATGTCCACAGAAAGAAAAATAAAACCCAAACTACCAAACACGGAAAAGTTAATGATTGACAAATAGTTTTTCTGGGATGTCAAGACAGAGAAAGGACAAAGTGAACCAGAGCAACAATTTTCTTTTGATAAAGTGTAAGTGGAATGTTCTAGTATTGAATCCAGACAAAGTATTTTTTAGAAACCTAGCCACAAATTACATGAGTACTGAACAACAATGTCATAGGGCAGCTGCCATCATGGCAATAATTAACTTAAATGAGGCTTGTTTTACTTGGATGTTAATGCCAAAGTATCTGAGAAGGAAACTAATGCTTCTATTTGCTTACGTAGCAACAATGATTGTATTGCATGCATGATTAACTGTTTTGGAAATCATTTGAGGGATCCCAAGATATGATAAACTGTCCTATAAATCAAAGATCTTCCTCCCCACACACTTATGAAACATGGATAAAGGCCATTCAGTCCATTATGCTTGTACTAGCATTTGGAAATTAACTTGCAACCACTCCCTAGTCATTGCTAATTCATACATTTCTTCAATTCCTTTTTAAAAACTGTTATTAAATCGGAACCTACAAGCATTTAAGAAACCAGTTTCAAGATCACAATAACATTGTGATAACCTTAAGAGGGTGTTACATACAAGGAGATGTTGGATAAATTTGGATAGTTTTCTCAGGAACGCTGGAGGCTACAGAAGACCCAATAGAAGCATTTAAAATTATGAGAGGCATAGATAGGGTAGACAGTCAAAACCTTTTTCCCACGGTGGAAATGTCAAAGACTAAGGGCATAGCTTTAAGGTCAGAAGGAGAAAGTTTAAAGGAGATGTACAGGAAACCAGAGCACCTGGAGAAAACCCAGGTGGTCACAGGGAGAACGTCCAAACTCCATACGGAGAGCATAGATAGTCAGGATTGAATCTGGGTCTCTGGTGCTGTAAGGCAGCAACTCTACCGCTGCACCACAGTGCTGCACACATGACACTGGCTGTCATCAATCAGCAAATTGAGTATAGAAGTTGGGATGTTATTTTACAGGTGTACACACTCTGGTGAGGCTGTGCTTTGTTTTGGTGTGCTATCCAGGCACATCATACCACACATCAGTACAACAGGATTCATGCAAAAAGAGGAAAGGAAAGAGTGCAGAATATAATGTTGCAGCTACAGGGAACATGCAGAAAAAAAACGCAAGGGCGGCAATGAGGTAGATTGGAAGATCGGGAAAAACATCTTTGGCATGTGAGAGGTCCATTCAAGAATGTGACAGCAGGGAAGAAGCTGTTCCTGAGTTTCGTGGTGCGCACTTTCAAGCTTTTGTATCTTCTGCCCAATGGGAGTGAGGAGAAAAAGGAATGATCGGAGTGTTAGGGGTGGCACCATGGAACAATGATAGAGCTGCTGCCTCACAGCAGGAGAGACCCGGATTCCATCCTGACTACGGGTGCTGCCTGTACGGAGTTTGTTCATTCTCCCCGTGACCGTGTGGGTTTTCTCTGGGTGCTCCGGTTTTCTCCCATACTCCAAAGAAATGCAGGTTTGTAGGTTAATTTACTTTGGTAAAAAAAAAAATTGACCATAGTGTAGTCAGGGATGGGGGGGGGGGTTAATAGGCAAATGGTGGACAAAGGCCAGAGATGAAAGGACAAAATGTAGGGCGGCATAGTGGCGCAGTATCAGAGTCTCTGCCTTACCGTGCCAGAGACTCGGGTTCCATCCTGGCTATGGAGGTCATCTGTATGGAGTTTGTACGTTCTCCTTGTGACCACGTGGGTTTTCTCCGGGTGCTCCGGTTTCCTCCCACACTCCAATGGCCTACAGGTTTGTAGGTTAATTAGGCTTCAGTAAAATTGTAAACTATCCCTAGTGTGTGTAGAATAGTGCTAATATACAGGGTGATTGCTGGTTGGCGTGGGGTCAGTAGGCCAAAGGGCCTGTTTCCGCACTGTATTTCTAACATCTAAAGTCCAAAGTGTGAGACAAAAGGATCGAGGAGGTGCAAATTGTGATACTAGAGAAAGGAATGGTGGGGGTGGGGAGGGGAAAGGATTTTTTTTGCATTTTCCAAAGCTTATTTTTAATAAAGTGCATTTTTTGATAATTGGTTCAAAAATGCTGATGTTTTGGGAGTATGAGGAAATTAATGATGCTGGAAATTCTGGTTGATTTTCGGGTGATGATTATACTATCTATTATACTTGAACGTTTGGTAGTTAAGGTCAGGTTGCAATCATCTTTGGGAAGTCGCGCTTTCAAATCAACATATGGGGAGATATCTTAACTAACTTAAAAATCACATTTATCACATTGGGACATCAGCCCAGTGTAATTTCATTTCATTTCCTCAGCTAAGTACTCTCCTGCCACAGAACTCCCTTTCCAGTGGTTGTAAGTTAAAAAAGATAAATCCCCATAAATGACTTTCACAGAAACAGTTCATGAGAGACTGTGGTAGCAGCAAAGACTGTCACAATGTAGTAGGATTGATTAGTCCTGGTAGACCGTATTTTGACTGGAAGTCAGATGAGCTGTAAAGCAGATAAATGATCGACCGCCAGACTTCTTTGATCTCCGCCCATGATAAACAGCAACGCCATACACCAAAAGAAAATAGAATTAAAGCAATTTTTTTTTACACACAGTGCAGTTCTGGCCACCAAGCTATGAGAAGGATCTGATTAAACTAGGGACTGCAGAACGACTCAGAGGAACATTGCCTGGACTGGAGTTCTTAAATTAGTAGAGAGAGTTTGGATTTTGTGACTATGTAGGAAGCTAAGATTATGGCCTTGTAGAGCCATAGAATCATACAGCATGGAAGTTTGGCATGTTCCAAACAAGCCTCACCAACTTCGACAGATGTGCTGTAGAAAGCATTTTATTGGGATGCACCACAGCCTGGTTGCCCAGACCATCACGCAAAAATCACCCTCCCTTCCGTTGACTCCATCTATACTTCATGCTGCCCCCGCAAGACCACCAGCATAATCAAGGATCAGAATCACCCCAGTCACTCCCTCTTCTCCCCTCTCCCATCAGGCAAAGGTTCAGATGTTTGAAAACGCACACCTCCAGATTCAGGGACAACAGAGATTCTCAGCTGTTATCAGGCAACTGAACCATCCTATTGCCAACTAAAGAGCTGTCCTGACCTCCCATTTACCTAGTTCGAAACCTTCAAACAATCTTTAATCGGACTTTACTGGACCTTATCTTGCACTAAACGTTATAACCTTTACCCTGCATCTGTAATCTGTGGACGGCTTGATTTTAATCATGTAAAGTCTTTTCGCTGACTGAATAGCACGCAACAAAAAAGCTTTTCACCTGGGTACACGTGACAATGATAAACTAAACTAAATAGGACCTTTGGCACAACTTTCCCATGCTGACCAAGATGGTTTAGTTTATTTAGTAAGGAGAAAGGGTATAACGTTTACTACAAGATAAATCCTGATAAAATCTGGTTATAGTTCAGAGGTCTCCAATGAGGTAGATCGGAGGTCAGGTCCGCACTCTAGCTGATGAGAGAACACTTTAGTTGCCTGATAACAGCAGTTAGAGTTTGGCCTAACTTATATCATGGGATGGATCACGATTTACACTAGTCCCGTTACACTGCCTGCGTTTATTCCATATCCCTCTAAACCTTTCCTATCCAGGTACCTGTCCAAATATCTTTTAAGTGTTGCTATAGTACCTCCTTCACCTACCTCCTCTGGCAGCTCGTTCCATATACTCACCACCCTCTGTGTGAGAAACACCTTAGAAGTTTTTTAAACCATAATGGGCATTGATAGTGCAGATAATCACAGTAATTTTCAAAAGTAAGGGAATCTAAACCTAGAGGCTAGAGGTTGAAGGTGACAGGGACAAGATTTAAAGGGGGTATGAGGGGCACATTTTTCACAAAGAGGGTGGAGGGGATATGGAACGTGCTGCTAGAGGAAGTGCTAGAGGCAGGTACAATAACAATATCAAAAGACATTGGACTGGTACATGGTAGGAAAGGTTTGGAGGAATATGGACCAAATGGGATTAACAAAGATAGACTTCTAGGTCGGCATGGATAAGTTGAGTCAAAGGCCCTGTTTCCATGTTGTATAACTCTGAGAATATTTGAAACATTGGGGATATGGACTAATTCTGGGTAAATGGGACAAGCTTAGATGGGGCATTTTGGGTGGCATGGACGTGTTGGAATGAAGGGCCTGTTTCCATGCTGTATGACTCTATGACTCTACGACACCCATTGAAGTGGCATGGCAGTAAAAGGTGTTGGCTTTCAAGTTCTTTGGAACATGCTGATTTTGTAACAAGGTGCTATGTAAATGCAGGATTTTACTTCCATTCTTTATTGTTACCTCGCACTGTTGCCATGGTTTTGAGTGCAGGAGTCATTTCTAATTGGTGGTTCTCCTTTCTGTTGGAAGTAGCGTGGTTGCCAGGGGAACATTTGGTGTTTAGCGCATAATTTTCTTTAACATGTGGGTGATGGGTGCCCAGCTGTACCAATTTAATCCTTTCCCTCCCTGTGCCATGAGCATTTTACGAAGTGAAAATTATTCCCGTCACTCCCTTGGTTCTTATCCAAAGCATTGTGTAAGACACTCCCAGGGTGGAAAGTCCGGTTCACAATAACTGAAGAGGAACTGTCTTCAATTTACAATGGGAAATCTTTCATAACAAGATAACCCAAGGTATACTTTTCAATCCAATTAATGTCACTTTTCCAGAGTAATCTATCCTATCATTTTCCATTAATGCCTCGTAAATCAGTCTGATTCCAATTGTCATTTAAGTCGATATAATGGATTATGTCTGACATTTATCCTCAAAAGTACTTCTTAACTTCTCTATAAATCTCTGAACGCTCCACATTAATTTTCTTTATTTGAAACTGTATCCACGTTATGTTTTGCCATTGATGTTACCAAACAACTACAATGTTAAGAATCAAGAGTCAATAGGGGTGGCATGGTGGCGCAGATTTGCTGCCTCACAGTGCCAGAGACCCGGGTTCGATCCTGACAATTGGTGCTGTCTTTGCGGAGATTTCCCTCCTTTTTCTTCAGAAATGCTGACTGACCCATTCAGTTATTCCAACACTTTGTGTCTATCTTTGGTAGAAACCAACATCTGCAGTTCCATGTTTCTACATGGGAATTTGTAGTTTGGAGAAATGGAAATTCGTTCCTCTTTCTATATTTGCTCTCAGGATAAAGTGCTCCCAGAAATTAAACTCATTAAGCTGATGCCTGAGCTCGTGAACTTGAGTGTCAAAGTTCTGGAGAAGACACCAACAATAGACACAAAATGCTGGAATGACTCAGCAAGTCAGATAGTATCTCTTGAGAGAAGGAATTGATGATGTTTCGGGTTGGAACCCTTCTTCAGACCCAGATGGTTGCTGTCGACCTGACATTGGTGATAGATCAGGCTTTTGGTGGAGCATATCCAACATGGCCTGCAATGGTTGGTGAGGTGAAAAAATCCATTCTAATTTCTGCATAAAACTAAATGAATGATGGGTTTGCTTTTGGCAGAGGAATACACAGGCCTTTGTCAGAAGTTGAGTCGAGAGTGTTTAATTATCTTTCGTACCGAAAAGGAATCATGAAATTCTTACTTGCAGTAAACACTACTCCATAATTAAGATGGACACAAAAAGCTGAAGTAACTCAGTGGGACAGGCAGCATCTCTGGAGAGAAGGAATGGGTGACGTTTTGGGCTGAGAGCCTTCTTCAGACCCATAACTAAACTCTTCTCCCCACTCCCATCAAGCAAGAGGTACAGAAATGTGAAAACACACACCTCCAGATTCAGGAACAGTTTCTTCCCAGCTGTTTTCAGGCAACTGTCCCACCTTAGCAACAACTAGATAGCAGTCCTGATCTACCATCTACCTCATTGGAGACCCTTGGACTATGTTTGATCAGACATTACTGGACTTTACCTTGCAGTAAGTGTTACTCACGTTATTCCCTTTATCATGTATCTGTGCTCTGTGGATGGCTCGATTGTAATCATATATTGTCTTTCCGCTGACTGATTAGCACCAACAAAAGATTTCACTATACCACAGTACACGAGACAATAAACTAAACTCAAACTCAAGCATTAAAAAAAATTCAATAAATAAAAATCTCAATTTCATGCAACAAAAAAAACAATGCCTGAAATCCCAAATGCAACCAAAGCCGTTTGTAGTTTGTAGTTTAGTGGAGTTCATAGTGTTCAATAGCCTGATGGTCCTTTGGACAAAGCTGTTCCTGAACCTGGACATTACAGTTTTCAGACTCTAATTCCTTATTCCCAATGGCAAGAGTGAAATGAGTGTGTGGCCAGGAATGGTGTGGGTCCTTGATGATGCTGGCTGCCTTTTTGGGACATTGATTCCATCAATGACAGTGCAGATTCAGGGCTTGTACTAAAATACAAAGACACTTTCGGCGGCACAATGGAGCAGCGGTAGATTTGCTGCTTTGCAGCACCAGAGACCCGGGTTCGATCCTGACTACGGGTACAGTCTGTACAGAGTCTCTACGTCCTGTGACCACGTGGGTTTTCTCCGGGTGCTCCGATTTCCACCCACACTCCAAAGATGTACAAGTCTGTAGGTTAATTGGCTTTTGTATAATTGTAAATTGTCCCTAGTGTGTAAGATAGTGCTAGTGTGCGGGGTGATCGCTGGTCGGCGTGGACTCGGTGGGCCGTAGGGCCTGTTCCATGCTGTATCTCTAATGTCTAAAGTCACTTTATGTCTTTTTAGAAAGAGAACAGAACAGATTTTTTTTCACATTTTAATCACTTATTCTTTTGTTTCCCCTCATTACCCATTGTCAAGTCAAGTCAATTTTTATTTGTACAGCACATTTAAAAACAACCCACGTTGACCAAAGTGCTGCACATTGTGTTAAAGCTATTGTGTTCAACTAATGACATTTGACATTTGAATTTATTTTGGAACAAATTTTAGTTTGTATTCACAATAGGCACATTCCACTCAATATAATAAATTATTATCAGAATCTCTAATACTGGAGATGTGACATTTTCACATTATGAAAATTGGCAACTATTGAATAATTTGATTTGGCATTTGGGGATATTTGAGATGATTTTGTTGATCTCGCTAATTTTTTACTTAAGGGAAAATTGGGTGAGGTTTTGGAAATTGCAAAGAATGACTGTGTTCCTGCAAGTCAAATTAGTACCTTTGGCTCCTACGTTGAGGCAGAGTCCTGTTTTTTTTAAACAGTTGAGATCCATATTTTGTCACCACAAGAGTCCCAAGTTTGAGTACTGGTGATTTTACCTGCAAACATCAGCATGTTGGTAATGTCTATATAATTTTTTGAGCTGCCTGGCTCACAGACTTAACATGTTCAGAGCTGTTTGGAATGTTTTTTATAACATTGATCACAAGAAGGAGAAATTAACTTGAATTCTGAGTAAGTGATCAAGTTTTGATTGTCAAAGAAATCCATTATGGAGCTTTAATGTGTAGGAAGGAACTATAGATGTTGGTTTAAACTGAAGATAGACACAGAAAGCTGGAGTAACTCAGCGGGACAGGCAGCATCTCTGGCGAGAAATGCAATCTGAAGAAGGGTCTTGACCTGAAACGTGACCCATTCCTTCTCTCCAGAGATGTGGCCTGTCCCACTGAGTCACTCCAGCTTTTTGTGTCTACCTATGGAGGTTTAATGCACTGAAAATAACTTCTGGTTGGCAAACAATATTTCAATTAGGATATAGATACATGGAACTGCAGATGCTGGTTTACAAACAGAGATATAAAGTGCTGGAGTAACTCAGCAGCATCTCTGGAGAAGTTGGATAGACAACGTTTTGGATCGGAACGCTTCTTGAGTCTGAAGAAGGGTTTCGACCCGAAACATCACACATTCCTTTTCTCCAGGGATGCTGCCTGACCCACCGAGTTACTCCAGCATATTGTGCCTATTCCTGGTGTAAACCAGCATCTGCAGTTTATCATGCATTTTGGTCAACAGGATCATTGTGGGCAGAAGATCCTGTTCTATGCAGTATTGTTCTATTGTTGCACGTTATTTAAAATTTGTTCTCACAAAATTTATTCAAAATAAAAGTAAATGAATAAACATCATTTTTATTCAAATCGCATTTCTTGATGCATGCACAGATGATGTGGCTTCTTGTTATTGAAAATTGCAAAATAAACCATTTACTCATAGCACAACTGCCCTGTGCCTTCCCTTGTTACGTGAGGGATGCAGCAGAAAGTCCTGGCGAGCTGCGGCCACACCCCGACAGCAGACCTGGCTCCCCGGTCACGGAACTGGGAGAGGGAAGCCGTCGAGCCCGGCCCCTGCTCGCCCCTGAAGACCGGGACCCGGGGAGGAGGTGGAGCGAGTCGCCGATGGCAGCGGACGCTGGACAAGGGATGGTAGGAAGAACTGGGGAGGTCTTACCTTCCGCGCCCTCAAGATCGGCTGCAGGAGGCGCCCCCTGGGGTACGAAGGCAGAAGGTGGCTGGGCGAGGAGAGTTACAATGGTTCGCTGGACGATCCGGATGGAGGCGACAGCTGCAACGGGCCTTTATGGCCAGATGTAGCCGGGACTGCGAAACGGTGCGAAATCCTGGCGACCATTGCAAATGGACAATGGGCTGTTCCTATGCATTATGTGCTTAAAGGAAGGATTGTACTTGTGTGTGTCAATAATCTTACTGATCTGTGTGCAAAAAGAGAATCTCTCTGTACCTTGGTACACGTGATAATAAAGGAACATTTGAACCATTGAATCATTGCCTGTAGTGGACACCAATCTTTTCCATCGTTCCTGAACTAGGTGCAATAATAATTTAATTCACACAATATGAATCACAAATGCTGTGGTTTCTCCACCAAATGGGAAGTGTTCTAAATGGACGTAAGGAACTTCAGATGTTGGAATTTTGTGTAGAACACAAAGTGCTGGAGTAACTCGACGGGTCAGGCAACGTCTGTGCAGGGAATGGACAGGCGACATGACTGGATAGCATGCAACAAATAGCTTTTCAATGTACTCGTGACAATAATAAACTAAACTAAACTAAACTAGTGTGTACACGCTGACAAAGTCACATGTCCTTGTGACTCTCTATGTTATTTTGTGTGCATTTATCTGTTTGTGTCTGGGCATGTATACATGGATATGTCTGAATATATGAGGTGTGTTCGTGTGACCGAGTGTCCATAGTGCTTGTATTTACATGCGTGTGTTTCTGTATGCACTCATGGTGTATCAGAGCAAGGGACTGTGCCATCTAGTGTTCAAAAGCCTTTCCAAACTTTCATAGTTGGAGGAAGTTGCAGCCTAGTGCTGTTGACTATGTCGCTGAAAGCAAAAATGTATTGACATAAACACTCAGAACCTTCCTCCCCATGGCCTGGACACTGAATATTCTATTTTCACCAGTTTAGTTTAGTTTAGTTTAGTTTAGTTTAGTTTAGTTTAGTTTAGTTTAGTTTAGTTTAGTTTAGTTTAGTTTAGTTTAGTTTAGTTTAGTGAGACAGTGTGGAAACAAGCCCTCCCTGTGACCGCCTGGGTTTTCTCCGATCCTGACTACTGGTGCTGTCTGTACGGAGTTTGCACGTTCTCCCTGTGACCACGTGGGTTTTCTCCAGGTGCTCCGGTTTCCTCCCACACTCCAAAGATGTGCACGTTTGTAGGTTAATTGGCTTTGATAAAAATTGTTAAATTGTCCCGAGTGTGTAGGATAGTGCTAGTGCACGAGGTGATCGCTGGTCAGCGCGGACTTGTTGGGTCGAAGGACCTGTTTCCGCGCTTTATCTCAAAACTAAACTAAAACTAAATTGTGTAGTAATGTTACCTTAAATTAGGTGCCTGAGTCTCAAAATGGAGAGCATGACATTTTTACTCGGATAAACTGCTAAACCAAGGGTCATACGAATTCCAGTGTGAACTTAAAATATTTAGCAAGAACTAGACACTGAAAGGAACTTTCACATCAATTGGGCTACAAAGAAGTTTTTAATTATGTTTACCGTTGATAATCCTTCCACTAAAACAGAAATGCATTATACGTCGTTTCTTCATGATGTACTGTGATGCAGTGGTGTTTTACATGGTTTGGGTTGCATTTACAGTCAGTTATTCAGAGCCGTCCACAATATTTCCACATCATCTGCTTGCGTAATGAAGTCCCATACTCCTGTATACAATACAAATCCAGAGCACACCATGATAAAATCATTAAAGTTCTGGCGCAGGTTCAAAATATTTAACAACATCAGTCAAAGAAACCTCAAGGAAACAGCACTTCAAACTTCATTTAGTCACTCCACATCCCTTTTGAGTTCAATAAGACCTCACTATTCCCATTCTATAAGTTGACAGTTAAATTGAATAGATTTTACATTTATTCTCCCACCCTCCTGCTCCCGCTGGGCAGAAGATACAGAAGCTTGAAACGGCGCACCAACAGACTCTGGAGCAGTTTCTTCCCCTCTGTTGGACCTTCTTCCATAAGCTAGGGTACTGCCCGATTCACTACCCCATTGAGGACATTGGACTTTGTCTATGGAACTGATGCGCTACAATACTGAGACGATATGCTGCACTCTGTATCTTCCCCTTTAAACTCGTTTAGTTTAGTTTAGTTTAGTTTAGTTTAATTTATTATTGTCAAATGTACTGAGGTACAGTGAAAAGCCTTTTAGCCGCATGCTACCCAGTCAGGGAAAATACTGTACATGATTACAATTAATCCATCCACAGTGCACAGATAGGGGAGAAGGGGATAATGTTTAGTGCAAGATAAAGTCCAGTAAAGTCCAATTAAAGATAGTCCAAGGGTCTCAAATAAGGTAGATGATAGCTGAGGATAACACTCTAGTTGATGATAGCATGGTTCAGTTGTCTGGTAGCAGCCATATCTATAATACTTGAGTTTGACTTGATTATATTTATGTATAGTATTAACTGATTTGACTGCAAAGCCTTTTACTGTACCTCGGTACACGTGACTCTCATAAACCTCAGCCTAAGCCTAGATGCCGCTGTCCTTGCTAGTGATCACTCATTTTATTTTCAGGTAAATTATCATTTATCTAGATCTGCGGAGCGAATTGCTTTACCTCCTGCTGCGCCCTGATGGTCAGGAGAAGACGTAGTAAACTACCACAGAGCACCCGACGATCCAGCCAAGCAGGAGAAGGGCGGGGACAATGTAGCGCTGATCTGGAGAAACACAAGATCAAACCATCATTTACAAAATCCATCGATCTGTGCATGTCTCACTTGTACACCTCCTCCACAGCCAACAGTGGACCATCAGACTATATTTGATCAGACTTTACTGGCTTTATTGTGCACTACATGTTATTCATGTTATTCCTTTACTTTGTATTTATACAGTGTGGACAACTCGATTGTAATCATGTATTGTCCTTCCACTGACAGGATAGCAACAAAAGCTTTTCACTGTACCTCGCTCGGTACATGTGACAATAAACTAAACTCAACTGAACAACACAACTCAAATTGTATGCTCCTTGATCATCGGTGCCAGTTCTGATTTGTTCTGTGCCTTTTCACACCTCTAGATTCCCTCTCCCCTGACTCTCAGTCTGACTCAAAACGTCACCTATTCCTTTTCTCCAAAGATGCTGCCGGACTGGCTGAGTTACTCCAGCGTTTTGTGTCTGTCTATCAAACTTGTACAGCTCAGCAACCCACATGCAGTCAGAAATAGACTTACAGAGCACAGAAACAGGCCATTCGATCCATTGAATATGTGCTGAGCATCCTCATCTGCTTGTACTAATCATAGAAGGTAGAATGGTACAGCACAGCAATAGGCCGTTTGACCCATCAAGTCTCTGCTGGACATCAAGCATCCATGCACTGATCATAGATCGTAGAACACTGCAGCACAGGAAAAGGCCTTCCGGCCTCAATGTTAATGCTGTACATGATGCCACGTTAAACTAATTTCCTCTGCCTGCACGTGATCCATATCCTGCCCTTCCTTGCATATCTATGTGCCTGTCCAAACGTCACCTTCATATCTGCCTCCACCACCATTCCTGACAGCACGTTCCAGCCACTCATCACCCTCTGTGTAAAGAACCATCTCCTTTAAACTTTTCTCCTCTCACCTTAAAGCTGTGCCATCTAATCATTGACATTTCCACCCTGGGAGAAAGGTTCTGACTGTCCACCCTGTCTATGCCTCTTGTAATTTTACATATTTTTATCGGGTCTCCGCTCAGTCACCGATGCTACAGAGGGCGGCAAAGTGTCGCAGTGATAGACTCGCTGCCTTACAGTGCCAGACAGCAGGGCTTGATCATCAGGGTTAACTACGGGTGCTGTTTGAACGGAGTTTGTACGCTTTCCCTGGGACTGCGTGAGGTTTCCTCCGGGTGCTCTGCCTTCCTCCCACATCTTAAAGACGTGCAGGTTTGTAGATTAATTGGCCTCTGTAAATTGTCCCGAGTGTGTAGGATAGAACTAGTGTATGAGTGATCTTCGGTCAGCGCGGACTCTGAGGGCCAAAGGTATTATTTCCACGCAGTTTCCATCTCTAAACTAAACTAAACTAAACATCTCCTTTAAATTTTGCTCCTCTCAACTTAAAACCATGCCCTCTAGTCTTAGAGATTTCTATCCTAGGAAAAAAATTCCAACTGTCCACCCATCTAGCTTTCACTCATAAAATCAGTCAGCGTCTGCAGAGAGCAGCTCTCTGCTCTCTCTCTCTCAGTGTAGCCCAGTCCATTACACAGACCAGATGCCCAACATTGACTCCATATACACTTCACGCTGTCTTGGAAAAACAGCCAACATAATCAAAGACTTGTTCCACCCTGATCATTTCTTCTTCTCCCCGCAGAAGGTGCAGAAGTTTGAAAGCGCGCACCACCAGACTCAGGAACAGCTTAGTCCCCTCTTTTATCAGTCCTCCCTTAAGCTGGGATACCGTCCGATTCACCTCTACCCCATTGAGGACATTGCACTTTGCCTATGAAACTGCTCTGCCACAGTGCTTGAGAACTACATTCTGCACTCTGTATCTTCCCATTTGCTCTACCTATTGTACTTACATTTGACAATTGTATTTACGTATAGTATTGTCTGATTTGATTGGATTGCATTCAAAAGAAAGCTTTTAACGTACCTCGATACATGTGACAATAATAAACCTAAACCTAAAGCAGAAAGGTCTCAGAATATTGAATCTTTCTCCACTGATGCTGCCTGACCTGACATTTCCATTAACTGCAGCAGTTGGCTTTTAGATTAGTTCAGTTCAGAGTTCAGAGATAAAGCATGGCCCTTCGACCCACCGTGACCACGCCGATCAGCAATCCCCGTTCTATCCTACATGAGTTCTATCTTACATAATGGAGACAATTTAACCAAAGCCAATTAACCTACAAACCTGCATGTCTTTGGAGTGTAGGAGTAAACCGGAGCACCTGGAGAAAACCCACGTAGTCACAGGCAGTACCAGAAGTCAGGATCGAACCTGTGTCTCTGGTGCTGTGAGGCAGCAACTCAACCACTGAGCTACTGTATCGATTAATCTCATCAGACCATTGAATGAGAGATAGCTTTTGGCCAAGATATTCTTCTCCCCACCGAAGAGATGGAGCATTGGTTGAACTTTCATCCAAAAGGTAGCGTTTCTGGCATTCCCCACAACGTTTGTCTGGACTTTAATGCTCACGTCTCTGGAGTGAGACTCAAACATGCAGTGTCAGGCCTGAGATTGTGACTTATTGAGAGACAGCAGACACCACAAAAGCAAAACGACCAGAAAATAACAACCACACAGGATGTAAAGCCACTGCCACCTCCCTCTCACCAATTTCACGTCGTCAAGCAAGTCACAATTACCCCACGCAGTTTTAAATTAGACTACCTTCCCCATTACAGACCTCACTCAGTGGTCCAACATCACTCTGTCTAATGGTTAATATTGCAAGCAATATTAGACTTTAGACTTTAGAGATGTAGCGTGGAAACAGGTCCGTCGGCCCACGGAGTCCACGCCGACCATCGATCACCCCTGTAGTTCTATCCTACACATTAGGAATAATTTTTTGCAGAAGGTAATTAACCTACAAACCTGCACGTCTTTGGAATGTGGGAGGAAACCGGAGCACCCAGAGGAAACCCAGGCAGTCATAGGGAGAACATACAAACTCCGTACAGTAGTGAATCGAACCCAGGTCTCTGATGTTGTAAGGCGGCAACTCTACCGCTGCACCACCGTGCCATCCATATTCTAGTCATATTCTGCAAATGATCAATGCTCAATGGTTGTTTATTATCACATGTTCCGTGGTACAGTGAAATTATTTTTTTATACTTACTGAACTGCATGCAAAAAACTAATTTCACTGTACCTCGGTACACATGACAAATAAACAACCTTTGCCCATTGACCATTGATCATTAGCAAAATATGATAAGGATCTGCTTCTTGTAATATTAACGATTAGACAGAATACTTCAATTAAAGGAAACATTTTGATTATCTTCAAGGCGCAGACTGAGAATAGGATCACAAAGAAGACAGCTACTCACCAAATTGTACCATTATTTTAGCTTCGGGTTTTAATGAAGTAACCATTTGTCGACTCAAGTCCACTGATCTTTAAATAGAGCTGCTTCTGTATTGAGACACGTTTAGTGGCCACTGTCTGGGTCAATGCTGCAGCCTTACAGAGTGCGAATCAACTACAACTAGCCCATTTCCTTTCTGCCTCAGTCCAAAATCGTCCCGTTCAACACTGCACAGACTGAAGCTATTTCCAACAGGAGGTGGGGCTGCACATTACAATAGGTGGATATTTTTGGACATTCTTGGCACCACTATCCTTTATTTTTTTATAAATCCATCCAGTTATATTTTGACTCATTGACTGAAACAAACAGCATGAAACAAGGCCGGTCGGCCCACCGAGTCCACGCCGACCATCGATCACGCATTCACACTAGTTCAATGTTATCCCACTTTCTCATCCACTCCCTACACACACGAGGGGCAATTTACAGAGGGCCAGTTAACCAACAAACCTGCACGTCTTTGGGATGTAGGAGGAAACCGGAGCACCCGAGGAAACCCATGGGGTCAAGGGGAGAACGTGCAAACTCCACATACAGACAGCACCCGAGATCAGGATCGAACCAGGGTCTCTGGTGCTGTGAGGTAGCAGCTCTACCAGCTGCGTCATTAAGTCTCCACAATTATGTGATTGTAAGTGGGTCTGTGTTGTTGTGTGTGGAGTTTGCACATTCTCCATGTGAACACATAGGCTTTTACTGTGTGCTCCAGTTTTCTCCCACATCCCAAATATGTTTGAGTTTGGAGGTTAATTGGCCTCCGTAAAACTACCCCTCGTGTGTCGGGAGCAAATACGAAAGTGGGATACCATGGAACTCGTGTGAGCGGGTGATCAACAGTTGGTGTGCAAGGGCTTGTTCCATGCTTTACCTCTAAGTACAGGTGACAATAAAGTGCGTTGAACTTTATGGGTCAATAAACTCAGAGTGAGGCCACATGCAAATTGGAGGAACAGCACCTCATATTTTGCTTGGGCAGCTTACAATCCAACGGTATGAACATTAATCTATCTCATTTCAAGTAACTCCTGCATTTTCCCACCATCCACCTCTCTTCCTCCATCCCCCGCCCGAGTCACACTGCCAGCGCCACTGTTCACATTCTTGTATTCCTGTCGTTAGCCACATCTTCCCCAGCCAACAATGGACTCCACCCTTCCTTAGGTCATCTGTTGCCGGCCCCATTTTGTTCTGGCCTTCTCTATCTTTCAGTCTGAAGAAGGGTCTCGACCAGAAACGTCATCCGTTCCTTATCTCCAGAGGTGCTGCCAGACCCGCTGAGTTACTCCAGCACTTTGTGTCTACCTAAAGTGCTTTGAAACATTACACTGTTTTGTAGCCGAGGCCCGACCATCACTTAGCTGTTGTGAAGAAATGCAACCCTCTTGCTGCCCCTGTTAACATTTATTCCTTAACACCCTCTAACAAGAAGATCCTGAGTTATCCTGTCATTATTGCATCGCTGATACCAGAAGCTTGCCCTCCACAAATGGATTGAGGATAATTCTCATGAAACATTGGACACGCCACCTTGTCTACGAAGTGCTTCGGGTAGTTGGAAGCCCTTGAATAATGTAGGAAGTTTCCAAATATTTCTTTCAATCACTGTCCTCTCTGTATCCAACAGTGAAAGTGCAAATCTGAATTGATTCGTTAACGTATCAGGAACGCTATGCCGGAGGTTTTGCCAGCTGCCAAAGAGTGATCTCTTGATCCTGTCGTAAATTGTGGGGAGCTATATTAGGAAGCCAGCCTTGACAAACGGAGAACAGAAGGTCAGTGCATTCACTGGAGACTGACGTTGGGGGAGAATGTCATGCCATCTGGATTTTCCAGAAGTGGCTGATTCGCACAGGCCAACTATGACCTTGAAATGCACCATGTCCGAAAGTCACCCAGTACAGCTCGGCCTGGCACTGCCAACTACGAATGGCACCTGATAGGGTGGCATGGTGGCACAGCTGGTAGACCTGCTGCCTCACAGCGCCAGAGACCCGGGTTCAATCCTAACCTTGGATGCTGTCTGTATGGAGTTTGCATGCTCTCCCTGTGACCACGTGGGTCTTTTCCGGGTGCTCCGGTTTCCTCCCACATTCCAAAGATGTACAGGTTTATAGGTTAATTGGCTTTTGTAAATTGTAAATTATCCCTAGTGTGTAGGATAGTGCTAGTATAAGGGGTGATCGTTGGTCGCCGTGGATTTGGTGGGCCGAAGGGCCTCTTTCCACACTATATCTCTATATCCAATGATGTTGCCTGACCTGCTGAGTTACTCCAGCATTCTGCATCTTACCAGGGTACACATGTTTAAGGTGTGAGCAAAAGGATTTAATAGGAACCTGAGAGGCAATTTCTTCAATCAGATGGTGGTGGGTATATGGGGTGATCTGCCAGAGGAACTAGTTAAGGCAGGTACTATAAAACATTTAGAAGACACTTGGACAGGTACATGGATAGGAAAGGTTGAGAGGGTTATGGGCTAAACTCAGGCAAATGGGAGTAGCGTAGATGGGGCATCTTGGTTTTCTTGAACGAGTTGTGCCGAACTTGTTTCCATCTTGGTCGGCTTGGACAAGCTGTTTCCATTCTGTGTAACAATGACTGTGCACCACTCTCTGAGGCCATTTGTGTTCCTGTGCGTCGGAAATGCTGTACCAAGCCATGAATGCAACCAGTCAGGATGCATCCTCCTGTTTTGTCCCACCCCATCCTCAACTCATTGAGTAATGCCGTGTAACTGTTACCTGACACTGGTGTTATTAGATGCTCTGGTAGATATATTCAGATCCATGATCAAGCAGTGAGACCTGGTGTTGGTATTGCCATTTCTGATTCTATTGGATTCTATGTTACAGCTATAAGGTGAGATGGGAAAAGTTTAATGGAAATGCGCGGGGCAAGTTAAAAAGAAAATTATTTTTCTCCAGAGATGCTGCCTGACTCGCTGAGTTACCCCAGCATTTTGTGTCCCATTTTGAAGACGTTCTCCTCCTCTCTCCGATGGGAGTTCTGTGCGAGCCTCTCTCGCTGCTCCTCCCGTGTTGTCCCACCCCACCTCTATAATCCAGTTTTCTCTCCCCCACTACAATCTGTCTGAAGAAAGGTCCCGACCTGGAACATTGGTTATCCATGTCCTCCAGAGATGTTGCCTGACCCGCTGAGTTACTCCAGCACCTTGTGTTCTACGCAGGATTCCTGCACCAGCTGTTCCTTCTGTCTATTTTAAAACTCTTCCTATTTGCGGGACAAAGCAATGGCGTGTTTTTTTCCCCCCTCCAGGTGCTCCAGTTTCCTCCCTCACCCCACGAACATGTGGGTTGGTAGGTTAATTGGCGTCTCTAAAATTGTCCACTGTGTGTTGGTGAGCAGAAGAAAAGGCAGAGGGAGAGTTTGGTTTAGTTGAGAAATACAGCATGGAAACTGGCCCTCTGGTCCACTGAGTCCGTGCAAAACATCAATCATCCCATACACTAGCACTATTCCACACTCCAAAGACACCTACAAACCTGTATGTCTTTGGAGTGTGGGAGGAAACCTGAGCACCTGGAGAAACCCCACACTGTCACGGGAGAACGTACAAACTCCATTCAGACAGCACCTGTACTCAGTGGTTCAAAGGACCAGTGGTTCAATTGTTCTTCATTGTCATGCATGCACAGCACAGTGAAATTATTTTGCACAAATGCACGGTTGCCATATTTTGGTACCGTTTAATCAGGATCGAACCCAGGTCGTATGTAGAGTCTTCCCAATTTTTATTGCAGGAACACAACGGGAAGCAAGTCTGTTTGCCAAAATGTTTCCAGACATTAAGTATGCATGCAGAGATAAAAGGGTAATTTGTCGTGGTTTGGTTTATCTTTAGTCATTCAATAATATTCTCAGATGGTAGCGATGGTCTGTTAAAACTTTCTCGGACAGAAACGGTTGATTGATTGAAAGATACAGCATGGAATCAGGCCCTTCAGCCCACTGAGTCCATGCCGACCATTGATCGCCTGTTCACGCTAGTTCTATGTTATCCCACTTTCTCATCCACTCCCTACACACTAGGGGCAGTTTGCAGCGGGCCGATTAACCTACAAACCCACACGTCTTTGGGATGTGGGAGAAAACTGGAGCACCCGGAGAAAACCCACGTGGTCACAGGGAGAACGTGCACACTCCACGCAGACAGCACCCGAGATCAGGTTCAAACCCAGGTCTCTGGTGCTGTGCGGCTCTACCAGCTGCACCACCATGCTGAACATTAGCTACATAAACATAGTTTCAGGGATGTGACTGCAGAATCATAAGGTAAGTACAGATATAAACATAGAAACATAGAAAATAGGTGCAGGAGTAGGCTATATAATCATGGCTATTCATCCAAACTCAGTACCCTGTTCCTGCTTTCTCCCCATATCCCTTGATTCCGTTTGCCCTCAGAGCTATATCTAACTCTCTCTTGAATACATCAAGATGAGGAAGGTTATTCAAGTCTTATACAGTTATAGAGTCGTACAGCATGGAAACAGGCCCTTTGGCCCAACTTGCCCACGCCGACCAACATGCCCCATCTACACTAGTCCCATCTGCCTACTTTTGTCTCACGTCCCACTAAACCTATCTTATCCATGTCCCTGTCTAAATGTTTCTTAAACATTGTGATAGTACATGACTCAGCAGCAGTACCAGCTGTTCAATACACCAGCAGCTCGTTCCATGCACCCACCACCCTTTGGGCAGAAATGTTGCCCCTCAAGTTCCTATTAAACCTTTCCCCTCTCACCTTAAACCTATGTCCTATGGTTCTTGATTCCTCTACTCTGGATAAAAAAGACTCTGTGCATTCTCCCTGTCCGTTCCTCTCATGCTCTTTTACACGTATCTTGTAGCTCATCCAAAAATAATAGCTTAGTTACCTCTCCCTGCAGAATGTGAGAAGCTATTCAACAAATGCCCACATATTGATTGAAAGTCTTCCTCTTTCCCTTTTACAAGTTTATCATTTCCTCCATTATCAAGCTGCCTGTATCAACGGTGTCGATGTAGAGATGATCGAAAACTTTAGGTTTCTCGCTGTAAATACCAACATTTTGGAAACACAAGAACGATGGAGATGCTGGCTTATACAAATAGAAAAAGACACAAAGCGCTGGAGTAACTCAGCAGGTCAGGCAGCATCTGTGGAGAACATGGATAGGCAACGTTTCAGGTGGAGACCGCTCTTCAGACACGTGTGGGCTCGACAACACCTCGTTCAACTACAACATAACATCCCGATTTCTACACTCAATACCCTTATTGATGAAAGCCAGCATTCCCAAGGCATCCTTTACCATGCAGTGGTGGGATTGTATGAGCTGTATGAACAGTGTTACCCTGCAACTTTTGTATCACCAGCAACTTGTTCTGGACCAGCCATATCGAAGCAATGGCCTAGAAAGCACACCAATGCCTCTTCTTCCTTGGAAGGCTTAGCAAGGTTGGCATGTCCCAATAACTCTCCACCAACTTTTACTGATGGGCTGTAGAAAGCATTTTATTGGGATGCGTCCAAGAACACAAGAAATTTGCAGAGCATTGTGACACAGCCCAGGTCATCACACAAACCAACCTCCCTTCCAATGACTCCATCTACATGCTGCCTCGGCAAGACCACCAGCATCATTAAGTTTCACCCCCTCTTATTCCCTCTCCCATCGGGCAAGAGATACAGAAGTGTGAAAACGTATACCTCCAGATTCAGGGACAGTTTCTCCCAGCTGTTATCAGGCATCTGAACCAACCAGTGAATGGTCTTGATCTACCATCTACCTCATTGGAAACCCTTGGACAATCTTGAATCGGACTTTATGGACTTTATCTTGCACTGAATGTTATTCCCTTTATCCTGTATCTGTACACGGTAGGCGGCTTGATTGTAATCATGTATTGCCTCTCCACTGACTGGATAGCATGTTACAAAAAAGCTTTTCACTGCACCTTGCTACACATGAGAATAAACTAAACTAAACTAAACTAAACTAAACTAAACTAAACTAAACTAAACAAAACCACTGGATATTCCTAACTTTGATGAAGGTCAATCTCTGATGTTCATCAGAGACTGTACCTGCATTTTGTGGGATCTTGGTAGCCAAAGTGCTAGGGCCTTTCATGTTCCACAGTCCATTTCACTGGACAGAGAAAAATCATGACCTTCTCTTCTTTCTCAAGGGCACAGACATGCAAAGCCATCACCAAAGCAGCTTTGCATACCATTGTACTTCAGGCAGTAAGTACTCTCTGGAATTCCTGACTTGCTGAATTCCTAATTCTGAGCATCCACTTCAGTGCCAGAGACCAAAGCCCCGTGATCTGTAGAACAACAGCGTACAGAGCATAAGAACGCATCGCCACAAATAACTCCAGTAGTTCCACATCAGACACTGTTGTTGATGTGTACAATGTCATTGCTTGTTGCTATGCTTTGCTTTGCTTTATGACAAGCCAGTCCCTTCACCTTAACTATCACGCAGTGGCCCTCCAATAATATCTGCCACTTTGTGTTAATTTAATGATTGCCTTACAAGAGATAATTTGATGCCTTCAATTATTGAGTGTCTAATCCACTTGAACCCATTACCTCCTCACTGCCACTGCCTCTTCTACACATGCATGGAATTGTTTCCTATGCCTTTTTCCAAAATTAGTTTCTGCTTTGTCCCAGGTGCTGACAGGCCATCTCTTTAATACACGCTATGATTGCAGACCCATTGCATTGCTAATAATTTAATTTTAGCTTTCCATGCTCTGGGATGGATCCCGTCTTTCTCTGAATAGATGAAAGAGCGTCTTCCCATTTTATATCCCTCTCAATTTTCAATCTCATATAGAAAATGGTCAGTGTTTTACATTAACTGTACACATCCATATTCTCTGATGCCTCGCAGAAAGACCTGATGTGGCAGCATCTGCACTTTCTGAACATGAATTTTACAATAGTGGTGTTTAAGAGACTTTTAGATAAGCACAAAGATATCATATCATATCATATATATACAGCCGGAAACAGGCCTTTTCTGCCCTCCAAGTCCGTGCCGCCCAGTGATCCCCGTACATTAACACTACCCTACACCCACTAGGGACAATTTTTTACATTTACCCAGCCAATTAACCTACATACCTGTACGTCTTTGGAGTGTGGGAGGAAACCGAAGATCTCGGAGAAAACCCACGCAGGTCACGGGGAGAACGTACAAACTCCTTACAGTGCAGCACCCGTAGTCAGGATCGAACCTGAGTCTCCGGCGGGAATTGATATGGATCATGTGCAGGGAATTGATATGGATCATGTGCAGGCAGAGGAGATTAGTTTAACCAGGCGTCATGTTCGGCACAGACATTGTGGGCTGAAGGGCCTGTTCCTGTTCTGTATTGTTTTCACACCTTATACTTCCTTATCTCTGTATCTCCCTCTCCCCTGACTCAGTCGGAAGAAGGGTCTCGACCCGAAACATCATCCATTCCTTCTATCCAGATAAGCTGCCTGTCCCGCTGAGTTACTCCAGCATTTTGTGTCTATCTTAACATAGAAACATAGAAAATAGGTGCAGGAGGAGGCCATTCGGCCCTTCGAGCCAGCACCGCCATTCATTGTGATCATGGCTTAGATGGAGCCCCTAGAGCTTTATCTAACTCTTTCTTAAATCCATCCAGTGATTTGGCCTCCACTGCCCTCTGTGGCAGAGAATTCCACAATTCACAATTCTCTGGGTGAAAAAGTTCCTTCTCACCTCAGTTTTAAATGGCTTCCCCTTTATTCTAAGACTGTGACCCCTGGTTCTGGACTTGCCCAACATTGGGAACATTTTTCCTGCATCTAGCTTGTCCAGTCCTTTTATAATTTTATATGTTTCTATAAGATCCCCTCTCATCCTTCTAACCTCCAGTGAATACAAGCCTAGTCTTTTCAATCTTTCCTCATATGACAGTCCCGTCTTCCCAAGGATCAATCTCGTGAACCTTCGCTGCACTGCCTCAATTACAAGGATATCCTTCCTCAAATTAGGAGACCAAAACTGTACACAATACTCCAGATGTGGTCTTACCAGGGCCCTATACAACTGCAGAAGAACCTATTTACTCCTATACTGAAATCCTCTCGTTATGAAGGCCAACATTCCATTAGCTTTCTTCACTGCCTGCTGTACCTGCACGCCAACTTTCAGTGATTGGTGTACAAGGACACCCAGGTCTCGCTGCACTTCCCCCTTACCTAACCTAACACCATTGAGATAATAACCTGCCTCTTCATTTTTGCCGCCAAAGTGGATAACCTCACATTTATCTATATTATGCTGCATCTGTCATGCATCTGCCCACTCACTCAACCTGTCCAGGTCACCCTGCAACATCCTAACATCCTCTTCACAGCTCACTCTGCCACCCAGCTTTGTGTCATCTGCAAACATGCTAGTGTTGCTTCTAATTCCCTCTTCCAAATCATTAGTATATATGGTAAACAGTACCATATACCATGATCTTCTGTACTGTTCTATGTTCGATGTTTGAACAGCACAACATTAATTTGAGAGACACAACGTGCATTGCACAGCACATTGTAACAGTTTAGAGTTGTTTATCTTGGCATCGTGTTCGGCACAGTCACTGTGGGCTGAAGGACCTGTTCCTGTGCTGTGTTCTATGTTTTGTATGGTTTTGTTAACATGTGATTCCACGTCTACAATATACTGATCTCATCAGCTAAATTGCAGTCCTGACCTGGGGCTCATGTTGTTGACCTCCCCGTGGTGAGCCCTGTCAACTGACCTCAGTCAGGCGAACACAATAAACAGAGACAGCAGAAACAGAAGCAGCTTCATAACTTCTGCTGCCTCAAACGCAAGAAGAAGAGTCCTGACCTCCCATTTACCTCATTGGAGATCTTTGAACTATCCTTAGTTGGACTTTATCAGTCTTCAACGTTAAATCGTGTACAGAATGTGTACCCTTTATGCGTTATCTATGCACTGTGGACAGCTTGATTGTATTCATGTATGGTCTTTTCTTTGACTGGGTAGATCACAAACAGAAACTTTTCACTGTACCTCGTTACACATGGGGAGAAGGCATGAGAATGGGGTTGAGAGGAAAAGATAGATCAGGCATGATTGAATGGTCGAGTAGATTTGATTGGCCAAATGGCCGAATTCTGCTCCCATATCTTATGGACATATGAACTTGTAGGATCTACTGAATCCCACGACAGAAAGCAAAAGAACAAACAACACTTAGCTGAGCCAGAAACCTTGTGTCCCGTTTATTCCAGAAGCCCCTTTTACCTACATTCTCACCAATCATAACCTATGTGCAGATAAGGCCAATCAGTGCGTATGACCTTGGAGTTGTTGATGAGCTCTTGTGGCTGGACCTTCTCGTGAGGCTGCTAGCGAGTCGCCAGCGGTGACAGGCTGTATGCAAACTCAACGTGGGCGTGAAGGCGCCACAAACTAATTAGTTATACTTCCATTGGAAATGCTATTGGTAATGGTATTTCTCGAGGAAATTGAATTCGAGGAAAATTAAAGGAGAAAGGGAGACTTCAAGTTTTTCTATCATCGTAGCCGTCGCTCGCAAGCAGGCTGGCATGCCATGTATTACAGCTGGTAAAGCCATGGAATAATCGCTTAAATAATATTTCCCCCCCTCGATGTTCGTGAGCCAGGGCCCCGGTTGCAAACCCCTTTGATTCATTTACATAGAGTTGAAAGGGCTTTTAAGAATTTGGCAATCCCAGTGTCGGAGCAGTAACCATAGCGTTCTCCAGATCTCTAAACGCCTGGTCTCTTTCTGCGGTCCATTCTACTCTGGAGGGCTCAGTCTGCAGGGTGGCTGAACGCAATGCTGCACCTGGTTCCCTGGAGTCATGGATCCATTGTCTGCAGTAACCCACCATGTCTACGTGGGAGAGAATGTCCTTCTTTGTCTTCGGCATCGGGACGTTCTCTACTGCTTTTATTCTTCCTTTTCCAAGTCTCCTTCTGCCTTCCAGCAGCTGGAATCCCAGATACTGTATCCAGGCTGGCAGAACTGTAATGTTCCAGGGATACTCTATGCCCTCTTTCTGCCCAATGTTACAGCAATTTAATCGAGTCTTCTTTACAATCGAGGCCTGTCACAAAGGCTACCAAAAGGTCATCAGCGGACTGGATCAAAGTAGACCTTTCCGATAATGGGCATTCCTCAAGGTCATTTTTCACAGCTGCTGCATATACAGCCGGGCTTTCAGTATAACCCCCGGGGTAGACTATATCAGGTACATTGTTGATCGTTGTAGGTAAAAGCAAACACGAACTGGCTGTATGTGCAAGGGTATGGAGAAAAAGGCCGAGCATAGGTCACTACTGGAAAGGTGTTGGCTTCTGCTGGTGCGGATGACAGAATAATATTGGTGCCAGGTACTAGGGGGGCGAGAGGGATCGCTATTTTGTTAATAGCCCGAAGGTCCTGGACAGAGCACCATTCGTTTCGTCTCCCCACTTTTGGGACTGGCAGAATAGGAATATTACACAGACTTTGCGTTTTTTATCAATACTCCTTGTTGTAATAAAGACATGATTACTATAGCTATTCCTTTCTTCTGCCTCCGGGGTCAATCGATACTGTTTTAGACATGGCAGGGCAACGCCGTTTTTTAAAGTCACTTAATGCTCAGGGGCTGAACGCACCGATTCCTACGCTTTGCCCATCGTTGAGACGGTACTTGGATCAGAGCCACTGGCAGCCATGGTGGATCCTCAGCTGTTGGTTTTCAAATATTGCGTCCCATTCCTTCCTGACCCATGTGATCTTTCCTTCTGTGTCATAAAGATGTACATCCGGACCTCTCCTTTTTCTCCATTGGCAACATTAAAACATGAACTGACCGTTTGTCCTTCAGCCTCTTTGTCATCTCTCCTACTTCCTTCGCTGCTGTTGGAGGTCTAGTAGCTATGGTCAAGTGTGTCTCCCATCTTAAGTCGGTCCCTTTGGTTTTGAGAGAGGTGGACTATTATTCCTAACCCCGGGTCCCCAAAGAATAAATAAAGGGTCACTGTTATTGTTTGAGTTTATTCAACCAGGGGGGAGGCTTTTTCCTGGTACCCGGGATTAGGAAGGCGCGTATATAATGCCGTGCAATGCATTCACTTATGCTCTTGGCCGGTTTCGACAAGATACTGTAAATACCGGCCTTTTGGATCCTGCACTCTTAGCAGGGCACAAGGGAGTCGGCTGACCAATTGACTGTACGGATTGCCACTCAATTGCCAACTATATAGGTTGGGCGTCTTTTGCCCTTGTTCTTCCTTATCAATTAAATTTAGCAATTGATGGGTCCGAATTTGAGGTATTTCCATAAACGGTAAAGTGTAAGACCGCTCCCAGTTAGCACGGAGCCTGTCTTACTAGTAACGTGAGTGGGGCTGCTTTAGAGATTATAACAGTATCAGTAAGGGGCTGACCATCTACTTGTATTTGGTATACTTGGGTTCTGATAGAGATTCTAACATGAGGATGCCGGCAACCCCAACAGTATTAATATTTGACTGACTGACTGACTGACTGACTGACGGGGATGTCTACTGAGGGAGATACAGATGACATAGTGGCTCCGGTTTCAACCAGATGGTCTAAATGGCAGTCACCTATCTTGACTGTAGCCAAGGGTTCTTCCTCCATTGATTTAACAATCTGATCATAGCCGCCTGTACCACCATGCCTCCGCGACATCCCTATGCTGGTGGATTAGGATTACTGAAAGAGAAGGGGCCAGGGGCTGGATACCCTCCTTGTCGGGCCTTCCCTTGCTGATGCTGTGGGGGACATCGGCAATCGCGATCCCAATGCCCTTTTTTTTAACCACATCTTCAGCATCCATCTGTCATTTGCCATTGTTCCCTTCCTCTGCCGCTTCCTCCTCGCCCACAGCCCCTCCCTTTGTAATACTGTTCTGTTGTTTTGGATCTCATCTGTCTTAGCTTGGGCAAGCAGTCCTTCCCTCTCCATCTTCACGAGCGAAGTGATCACATTTTCCCACAGCTTAGTTTGCCAATCGACGTTAATCAATGTATAAGCTTGAGCTTGTTGGGGCATCATACAATTTAGTAATGTTTGAGGAGCAAGAGGCCCATCAACAGCTCGGGGCACTCCGGCATGTTCCTCCCACGTACTCCTAAATCGGGCTATAAACTCTGGGATCGGCTCGTCTTTCTGTTGCAAAAATCCAGCGCCACTTCACCTATATCACTGTGTGTTCTAGCTCTCCCCATTACAGCCTCCGTGGGCCAACCAGTGAGTGAGGGGCTCATTTCCCTGAGCCTGCTGATCATCATTTTCTCTCCAATCTCCACTTTCTCTGGGAGGAACATCCAACCCATCTTTTAGGGTCGCCCAGGAGGCTCCATGTGCACATTTCAGCAGCATTTGTACATCCCCAGGGAGGGGGCTGTAAATGCTGCACATCTGATTTAACCAATTAAGAAATCCATTGGGTTTTCTTAATGGATCTGGAGCTTCGGCAACCATGGCTTCAGTTGGGGTCCAGGGTTTCATCACCGGACATCTCCTACCATAATATGGAGGAACTGTCTCGCTGACCCGGGCTTCGACTCTTCCGCTACATACACCATCTTCTGTGGCTTTGTTTGCTCATCCTTCTTTTTGGTATCTTTCTTTGACTTTGATCGCGTATCAGAGGGTCCCCTATCATTGATACCACCTGCTTTTACTAAACTTGCCGGAGGAGCTGTGGGCTGATCCACCTGAGACGCCAGAGGTAGCAGCAGGGCCGCAGCACCCGGCTGTGCAGCGGCCTGTTCTCCTGCTCTGGGTTATAAGGAGGGTGTTGTCGCTGGCGTATTGCAGCCACTATCATCAACAGATCATCATATTCATCCCCAACAGGGGGCGCCTTTTCTACAGGGAGTCAGGGATGTATTGCTGCCACCTGCTTTGGTGTTATAGGCACAGGTCACCTGGAGCATTGTGTGCAGTTTTGGTCTCCTAACCTGAGGAAAGACGTTCTTGCCTTAGAGGGAGTACAGAGAAGGTTCACCAGATTAATCCCTGGGATGGCGGGACTTGCATATGAGGAAAGACTGGATAGACTGGGCTTGTACTCGCTGGAATTTAGAAGACTGAGGGGGGATCTTATAGAAACATATAAAATTCTTAAGGGGTTGGAGAGGCTAGATGCGGGAAGATTGTTCCCGATGTTGGGGGAGTCCAGAACCAGGGGTTACAGCTTAAGGATAAGGGGGAAGTCTTTTAGGACCGAGATGAGAAAACATTTCTTCACACAGAGAGTGGTGAGTCTGTGGAATTCTCTGCCACAGAAGGTAGTTGAGGTCAGTTCATTGGCTATATTTAAGAGGGAGTTAGATGTGGCCCTTTTTGCTAAAGGGATCAGGGGGTATGGAGCGAAGGCAGGTACAGGCTACTGAGCTGGATGATCAGCCATGATCATATTGAATGGCGGTGCAGGCTCGAAGGGCCGAATGGCCTACTCCTGCACCTATTTTCTATGTTTCTATGTTTCTATTTCCCTCCTTTCGTTTATCACCTTCTTTGGGGGTTGGGTGTCTTTTCGCTATCTCAGTCCATTTTGCGAAACAGAACATCATATAAAGGACATCCCACTTGGGGTCTCCTTCTCCTAATTTAATTACCTCTTCCCGTTTCTTTATCAGAGATAGTTTCCAATTCTAGACCAAGTGGACCTGTTGGGCCCAAACCTCTCCTGCATTGGTGCAGCACCCTCTCCTCCCCCACTCCCCTCTACCTCCCCCTCCCCACCTCACCCCCTCCCCTCCACCCTCCCTCCCTCCTCCTCCTCCTCCTCCCTCCCCCTCCTTGCCCCCCTCCCCCTCTCCCTCTCCCTTCCCCCCCTCTCTCCCTCCACTCCCCCCCCCCCCCCCCCGTTTGTCCAATCTTACAGACCGCTACTAAAAGTTACCACTTCTCCGGTCTCTTTTATTACAACATCAGTTGGCGATCCCGGTGGGACAATGGGACCTCCTACCTGTTCCCGGCGTCTAAAGATATTTTTTTATTCCTTTGGCATTATTCCTTCCTGGCCCACCTGTTTCTTTCCCTTTGCATTTTTCCTGCCAGTCGGATCCGATTTCTCCGGTCGACTACTGTTGTTTCCTATGTTCTTTTCTCAAGTCTGTAAAACAAAAGTTAGGTTTTCCGCAGACAGTTTCTTATAATCTACAGTTTGCGCTCACCGGTTTTATTCCGTCCTTGAGCCTCGGAGATCACCCTTCAATGACTCAGCGCGCTATTTGGCACCCACACTTTCACTCTCGTTCTCCACAATCTTGCCTCACCCCACAGGCGTCTTGGCTCAGTGTGAGTCACCGGCCGGCCGGGTAGTTAGGTTGCCGGGGCTATCCTTCCCCTCTGTCCCCCTTTCAGCTAGGATTATTTCATGTTATTCCTTTTATTTCCCACTTGTATTCGTTCGGATCCCGTTACAATTGGGATCCTGCCCACTGCGCCAGATCCCGTCGTGGAAATTGACAGAGGACAATTAAAGGAAAAGACTTCGAGTTTTGCTTCAAGAAACTTTATTGCATGATATCATGGAGAGACGGCGGCTGTTAACTGCTCGCCAGTTCTCTGCCTTTTCAGCAGAATTAGCCGACAGCTATACAGAGCAGCAAACAACTTTGTTTTTGTTAGATACAATTATAGAAAATATACTTTGTCTTTGGCTATATGTGTTCCTGTTATTACCATCCACTACATGGGTATTAATTATTTCATTAGTCATAATATACTTATTGTTTATGTTACTCTTATTCAACAACAGATGGTTAATACAAGTCAAACATAATACAAGGGCATCTTGACATTATTATGTCTCACCTTTCAAACAGATCGCTCCCCGAGCCCCCATTTACTGCAACGTTTCTGCGCTACTAGCGGTAGGGGTCACGGGTGGTCTACCCAGCTATTGGTAGTTGAACAAGTGTTTCTTGAACACAATAGTTACCGACGTTACAGGGTTAACTATTGTGATCCAACATTCATTAGCTTTCCGCTGAGAACCAGGCTTCCTTATCTATGCACTGAGCGGTTGTGCTTTGTTCAACAACGCTACGCATTCCCAGACAAGAGGAAAAACAGGTGCAAGGTCAATTCTAGAAGGGATAATGGATCAGAAACTTGTTTTGCCAGATTCCCATGATCTTCACATGATCTCCTTCTGCAGCTGGTCAACAAGAAATGCCAATTGCCACATCCGCACATCCTTTCGGTGCCTTATTTAATTCCGATCAAAATTAAGTAAATGAAGATTTTAAATTTTTCCTCCACAGTATTAATTTATGATATTGTTCTAATTTATCATAAACTAAACTAAACTAAACTCTTTCTCTGCTCAGTTATACTTCCACTGGATATATTATAGGCATTGACACGAATTTATTATGTTGCTCCAATTTATCGTTTCAATAATAATTCTACTTACAGACAGTATTAGAATTATTACCGGGATTTAAATATAGCTCCGCACCGCGGCCAGGGAAAGCAAGTCCCACTTCTGATATATAAATTCTGTTGTTTTGTAAAATGTTTTGCAAATCCTTACAGTACAACTGGAAAATGAAAAACAGATGCCTTTGGCAAGCGTCAATTTTATTGGGATTGGCAGAGCAATTAATACTTTGTTCAGCCTGATTTCTCCTGGTGCTTTCAGGAAATTAAAAGGGCCTCCATTTGGAACTGTTTACAGCGCTAATGATGATTGGAGCCTCGGGTGTGCTGGTGGACCCAGGTGCCACCGGGAGCTGTGATCACTGCTCACTTTGTGGGAGGGCCGCATGGAGACCGTGCTACACCTGATGCGTCCACAGAGACCAAGGATCCGTTTGGTACAGTGCTGCCCATCTTTGCAAAGTGACGGGCTCCAGATCCAACAACTTGCCTTACTTTGAGGTATTTGAAGCAGCGAAGCCACCCTGCGAGGATCCACTGTGACACAGGGCACACAGGAACAAACCCTTCAGCCCACAACATCTGGGCTGAACGTGACGCCAAGATAGGCTGATCTCCTCTGTCTGCAAAAATACAACACAAAGGTGCTGTCGAAATTGAACGGGTCGGTCAGCATCCCGGTAGAACATGTAGGAAAATAACTACAGATGCTGGTCCAAATCGAAGGTATCACGAAATGCTGGAGTAACTCAGCAGGTCAGGCTACATCAAGGAGAGAGGGAATGGGTGACGTTTTGAGTCGAGACCCTTCTTCAGACTGATCAGTCTGAAGAAGGGTCTCGGCCCGAAACACTTTGGGAACCCTTCTTCATCTTAAAGCAACGTCCAATGGTAATTGAGATTTTTACACCCTGGGAGAAAGGTTCTAACTATCCTATCTATTTCATAATGTTATGAACGTCTATCAGGTCCTCCCTCAGCCTCTGACGTTCCAGAGAAAAAAATAAGTTAGTTTAGTTTAGAAATACAGCATGGAAACAGGCCCATTGGCCCACTAAGTCTGCGCTGACTAGCGATCACCCTGTACACTAGTTCTATCCTACATTCATAAGGACAGTTTTACAGAAGCTAATTAACTGAAAAACCTGCACGTCTTTGGAATGTGGGAGGAAACCAGGGCACCCAAAGAAAACCCACGCTGTCACAGGGAGAACGTACAAACTCCATACACAAAGCACCCGTAGTCAGGATCCATCCGAGATCTATGGCGCTGTAAGGCCACAACTCTACTGCTGTGTCACTGTGCTGCCCAAATCCAACCCAAGTAAAACAATCCAAGTTTGTCCTCCTGTCCTTATAGATAAATTAAGTGCTGGAGTGTCTCAGCGGGTCAGGCAGCCAAAATGTCACCTAATCATTTTATCCAGAGATGCTGCCTGACCTGCTGAATTACTCCAGCACTTTGTGTCTATCCGTGGTACAAACTAGCATCTGCAGTTCTTTGTTTCTACTCTCCTTATAGCTAATAACCTTCAATCCAGGCAGCATTCTGTTAAACTTTTTCTACGAAGCCTCCACATCCTTCCTGTAATGGGGCGATCAGAACAGGGCACAACTGTTCTATTTCACACACTTTCTATTGCAGACAGATGTGTTTGTGCTTGTTCTATATACTGATCATGGCCCAGACTGTCAGAACGAGACCATGTGTCTTGTGCTATGTTTGAGGTTTTGATCTTCAAATAAATACCCTTTCCTTCAGTCAACCAAAGGTGAGCTGATGCATTAAAGATGGTGAATTTCCTCAGTGATGTCTGATTTCCCCAAGAGTGGGCTCATGACATGCAGGTTGTGTATCCATAGTCAGGCCATGAACCTTTGTTGTTTTAGAATGGTATTGTTGAAGGATCTTTGCGTTGTTGAGTTTGAGATGTTGAGTGTAATATTAATTCACAATTCAATAATATTAGAATGCCAGAGGTTGAGGGGAGATTTGATAGGTATATAAAATTATGAAAGGTATACTGTAGACTTTAGAGTTTAGAGATGCAGCGCGGAAACAGGTCCATCAGCCCACCGAGTCCACGCCGACCAGCGATCATTCTGTACACTAGCACTATACCTACACACAGGGACAATTTACAATTTCACCAAAGCCAATTAACCTACAAACCTATATGTTTTTGGAGTGTGGGAGGAAACCCAGAGAAAACCCATGCGGTCAGAGGGAGAACATACAAACTCTATACAGACAGCACCCAGAGTCAGGACCGTAACCAGGTCTCTAGCACGGTAAGGCAGCAACTCTACTACTGCACCACTGTGCCATAGATAGGGTAGACAATCAAAACCTTTTTCCTAGAGTGGAAATGTACAACGCTAGAGGACATAGCTGTAAGGTGAGAGGAGGAATGTTTAAAGGGGATGTGCAGGTTTTTTTTAACACACACGGTGGTGGGTGCCTGGAACATGCTGTCAGGGGTGGGAGTGGAGCCAGACACGATAGTGGCATTTCAGAGGTTTTTGGATAGGCACATGGAAGTGTGGGGTGTAGAGGGATATGGATCATGTATAGGCAGAGGAGATCAGTTTAACTTGGGATCATGTTCAACAAAAAACATTGTGGGCTAAAGTGCCTGTTCCTGTGCTGTATTGTTCTATGTTCTGTTATACAAAATGGAGGCATGGCCAAACCAGGTGCTGATGTGTGTCTCATATTGTTGCCTCAGTGAACACGTCAACAATGGCTTGGAGCTTGGCCTGTGAATCTTTGCAATCATAAGCTGCAGCTCCACTGTGGATTTTAAGTTTAGGTTTATTATTGTTACGTGTACCGAGGTACAGTGAAAAGCATTGTTATGCATGCTATCCAATGGAAGCAGTTATACTGTACATAAATACAATCAAGTCAAACTCAAGTACAATAGGTAGAGCAAAGGGGAAGATACAGAGTGCAGAATATAGTTCTCAGCATTGTAGCGCATCAGTTCCAGAGATAAAATCCAAGGTCCACAATGGGGTAGAGGTGAATCAGACAGTACCCTAGCTTATGGAATAAGTGTTCAGAAGCCTGATAACCAAGGGAAAGAAGCTGCTCCTGAGTCTGGTGGTGTGCATTTTCAAGCTTCTTTATCTTTTGCCAGACGGGAGCAGGGAGATGAAGTAATGACCAGGATGGGACAAGTGTTTGATTATGTTGGCTGCTCTTTCAATGTAGCGTGGTGTAGATAGAGTCAGTGGTGGGGACTCTGTATGGTGGACTGGGCTCAGAGTGAAAAGCACATATGTTGAATAGTGGCCTGTTAGTTCAGTAGATTAGTTACTCTCTAGTGTTCAGCTTGTCAGAAGCAAGGTGTGGCATGTGGCAAATGGTATGTCAGTCTCTCTTACAACAGAATTTGATTTTAAGAGTAAGGAAGCTTTACTGCAACTGGACAGAGTTTTGGTGAGATTGCACCTGAAATATTGTGCGCAGTTTTGGTCCCCTTACCTAAGATATCATGGATGTGCCACAGAAAGAGTGCAGAAACGATTCACAAGATTGGCTCCAGGAATGTAGAAACAAGGAATTGCTGATGCCGGTTTACATAAAAAAACACAAAGTGCTGGAGCAACTCAGCGGGTCAGGCAGCATCTCTGGAGAACATGGATAGGTGACTTTTCCAAGTTTACTCAATTTTAATGTTTCTCAATTTTACCAAAGCTAATGAACCTGTAAACCTATATGTCTTTGAAGTGTGGGAGGAAACTGGAACACCCGGAAAACCTCACATGATCACAAGGAGAACGTTCAAACTCCGTACGGACAGTACCCGTAGTCAGGATAAAAGTTGGGTCTCTAGCACGTTAAGGCAGCAGCTCTACCGCTGGACCGCTATGCCACCCGATGCTGTGCTTGGTTATGTTAACTCTGTTTCACTCTCCACTGACGCTGCCTGACCTGCTGAGTATTTCCAGAGATAAGACAGAAAAAGCTGGAGCAACTCAGCGGGTCAGGAAGCATCTCTGGAGACAAGGAACAGGTGACGTTTCGGGTCGTGACCCTTCTTCAGACCAGGTTTGTTTCTATCCCCAATTTATTTGACTACTTGCACTTCTCCAGTCATCCATTGAGTGGCACAGCAGTCCACAAAATCCACAATCAACACCTGCATCAGCACATTGGGGAGTTCCTTCCAGTGTTATTTAAACGTATCTGTCCATACATTTATTTTGAAGGTAATTACTTGGTCACTTGTTGAATTAAGTTGAGATTAATTTTTGGAGGCACAAGAATCTACAAATGAGCAAAACACAAAATGTTGGAGGAAATCGGCAGGTCAGGCAGCATCTGTGGAGGGGATGGAAATTGGAGATGATTCAGGACGAGACCCTTAATATGGTACTGTACACAAGGTCAAGAGACAAGAGTTAAGAGTGTTTTATTGCCATATGCCCTGAAACAGAACAACAAAGTTCTTATTTGCAGCAGCACTATAGTAATATAAGCAGAGTACTCAATAAACACTGTAATAAACAACACAAAAATATAATAAACAACAATAAAACATACCAAACGTTGTTGACTGCAATGACCACGATCAGCTACACCCTACACTAAACTACACTATACTAACTGGGAACAATTTTTTTATAACTCTCCGAAGCCAATTAACCTACAAACCTGTAACACCTTTGGAGTGTGGGAGGAAACTGGAGCACCCGGAAAAAACCCACACAGGTCACAAGGAGAACGTACAAACTCCAGACAGACATTACCTGCAGTCAGGATCAAACCCGGGTCTCTGGCGCTGTAAGGCAGCAACTCTACCACGCCACTGCAATGCTATATTTGTGTGCTGTTCCAATCCAGGTCAAACACAATTCCCTCCAACTAATGTGGTGACCTTGCCTCATCATACACGCCTCCCGAGTGAAATCAGTGTTCAGAATGAAGCAAAGACACAGAGATCACAAGATGTTGAATAAGAAAATAACTGCAGATGCTGGTACAAATCGAAGGTATTTATTCACAAAATGCTGGAGTAACTCAGCAGGTCAGGCAGCATCTCGGGAGAGAAGGAATGGGTGACGTTTCGGGTCGAGACCCTTCTTCAGACTGATGTCAGGGGGGGCGGGACAAAGGAAGGATATAGGTGGAGACAGGAAGATAGAGGGAGATCTGGGAAGGAGGAGGGGAAGAGAGGGACAGAAGAAGTTGAATGGTCACAAGAAGCTGATCTCCAACAATAAAGTTACAAATCCAGCTAGCTTGGAAAATGCATCTTGAAGCTATGCATCTGATATTAACCAATGGCACAGATATTTGAGTTGGAGTTCAACATATTTAAAGGGAGGGGATGGGAGGATAGGTGTTGGAGGTTGATGTGTGATGTGGGTAGGGATGGAAGAACCTTTTTCCCAGGGTGGAAATGTCGGAGACTAGAGGGCAGAGCGATAAGGTAAAAGGGACAAAGCTGGAGATGTGCGGGACAAGTTTTTTATACAGAGCGTGGTGGGATGTACTGTTACACTGTTACACTTTTACACAGGGGTAGTGGTAGAGGCCAATAAGATAGTGGTATTTAAGAAGCCTTTTGATAGGCACATGGCTTTGCAGGGAATGGAGGGAAATGGATCACGTACAGGCAGAGGAGTTTAGGTGGCACAGCTATAGCATTGCTGCCTCACAGCGCCAGAGACCTGGGTTCCATCCTGAGTATGGGTGCTGTTCGTACAGAGTTTGCACGTTCTCTCCATGTCCTGCGTGGGTTTTCTCCCGGAGCACCAGTTTCCTCCTACACTCCAAAGACCAACAGGTGTGTAGGCTAATTGGCTTGGTGAAATTGTACATTGTCCTTAGTGTGTAGGGTAGCGTTCGTGTGCAGGGATCGCTGGACGGCGTAGACTTGGCGGGCCGAAGGGCCTGTCTCTGCACTGCATCTCTAACCTAAACTAAACAAATGAGTTTATCTTAACATCATTGTGGGCCGAAGAGCCGGTTCCTGAGTTGTATTATTCTCTGTTGTATGTACACACCAAGACTTATGTTAGCCTGTTCTTCCCATGAGATGTCTCTTGGTGTTTTGTTCTGGTTTTAAAAGGATGATGTAACATTTGGGCACAAATAGGCAGATCAGCAGGCCGAAGCTCGACGCCAGGATGGCAAACACCTCGACGGCCACGGAGTACTTGCCGGGAGAACTGGCGTAAGCGGGGATAAAGGCCAGCCACACGGCGCAGAAGATCAGCATGCTGAAGGTGATGAACTTGGCCTCGTTGAAGTTATCCGGGAGCTTTCGGGCTAGAAAGGCGAGGCCAAAGCTGACACAGGCCAGGAAGCCGATGTACCCCAACATGTAGCAAAAGGCAGCCACCGAGCCTACGTCGCACTCGTAGATTATCTTCTCCTTGTAGTATTTGGTCTGCTTCACGGGGAAGGGGGCTGCCAGGAGTAACCACGCCAGACAGATGCCCACCTGGACCGCCGTACAGAGGAGGACACTGAGGATCTGCTGCAGGCTCCCGAACCATCTCATCAGATTGTTGCCGGGAAGGGTGGATGTGAAGGCCACCAGTACCACCAGGGTCTTGGCCAGCACGCAGGAGAGGCAGAGGACAAAGCTGATGCCAAACAGCGTGTGCCTCAGCCTGCAGGACCAGGCCGAGGGTCTGCCGATGAAGCTGAGCGAGCACAGGAAGCAGAGCGCCAAGGAGAAGAGGAGCAGGAAGCTGAGGGCAGAGTTGTTGGCGCGGATGATGGGGGTCCTCCTGTAGTACCAGACCACTCCGGCCATCAACACCGTGCTAGCCGTTCCCAGCAAGGACACGGTGGCCAGGGTCATTCCCGTGCCATCTTCCATCGAGAGGAACTCAATGTGTTTGGGGATGCACTCATTCCTTGGTGCGTTGGGCCAATACTCCGGAGCACAAGCAATGCAGTTGAGGGAATCTGAGGAGCAGAAAAATTAATAATATTTACCATTGATTAAAAATCTCCTCTGACACACTTCACAGAGGACATCACCAAAAATTATTATTGGATAGACCAGCCAAGAAGGTTTGAGAATGTTTGCTAAAATTGATGCAGAAATGAAAGGAAGTATTTCTAGAAGGCAGGTTTAATTTAGTCTGAAGAAGGGTTCTGACCCGAAACTTCACCTATTCCTTTTCTGCAGAGATGCTGCCTGGCCCACTAAGTTACTCCAGCATTTTGAGTCTATCTTGAGTTTAGTTTAGTTTAGTTTAGTTTAGTTTAATTTAGTTTAGTTTAGTTTAGTTTATTCGAGGTACAGTGAAAAGCTTTTTTTGTTTTGTGCTGTCCAGTCAGCGGAAAACTATACATGATTATAATCGTGCAGTCCACAGTGGACAGACACAGAAAATAGGAAATAGGTTTTAGTGCAAGATAAACTCCAGTAAAGTCTGATTAAGTCTCGGTGGGCCGAAGGGCCTGTTTCCACGCTTTATCTCTAGAGTCTAAGGTCTAAAGACACCAATCCATGTTAAGAGATGCTGCCTGACCTTCCGAGTTACCCCTACACACTGGGGACAATTTAGCACAGCCAATTACCCTTTTGCTAACCAAACAATCTTTTGAGTGTGGGAGGAAACTGTAGCACCCGGAGAAAACCCAGGCGGTCACAGGGAGAACGTACAAACTCGGCACAGACAGCCAGCACCCGATGTCAGGATCGAACCCGGGTGTCCGGCACAGTGAGGCAGTGGCCCCACCCGCTGCCCCCCCCCCCCCCCCCCGATTTCAGAATGAGCATTTTGAATGTCAAGGTGCAGATTAACCGGAGCCTGTGTAGGTCAGAGAGAAGGGGGGGGGGGCAGGAATAGGCACGCAGGAAGGCAACAAAAGCACAGAGGAGGATCTCGGTAGCAGAGGGGCTGAGGCACTGGGAGGAGATATCACAGTAGTCACACACACAGCGTCAGGCTTGCCTGTGGCCTGACCCTGGAAACACCAGCGGACAATCACTGTGGTGGGTTTTACAAAAGGTCAGTGGTCTACCTGTTACATTACTGATCTCTCCATCGGGACACTGCAGGCATTCAGAACAGCAAACAGGTCGTCCTTTTGCAAGAGCTTTCCTTGTACCTGGAGGGCACCTCTCCGTGCAGACAGAGAGCGGGACCTGAAGCAGAACAACATAGAACGTTAACTTCGTCGGCACAACGCTGACAAAACCCATTCACCCACCACCTGCCAGTTCCCAATCAGCACAGACAGAGGTGATGATTGATTGAAAGATACGGCATACAAACCGCCCCTTTCTCCCTGTGACCATGTAGCTTTCCTCTGGGTGCTCCCACACTCCAAAGACATACAGGTTTGTAGGTTAATCAGCTTTGGCAAATTGTTCAACACAAATTGTCCCTAATGTGTAGCTTAGTGTACGGGATGATCGCTCGTCTGCACAGAATCGGTCGGCCGAAGGGTATGCTGTATCTCTAGAGTCTAAAGTCTAAAGACACCAATCCATGGTAAGAGATGCTGCCTGACCTTCTGAGTTACCCCAGCATTTTATACCTTTTTTTCATAAATCAGCATCTGCAGTTCCTTGTGTCTAGAATTACTCCCTGTTGCTGATTCTGGTGTCAACGTCTCTCAGTAAACATGCAGAGTCTAGAACTGAATCAACAAATAACAGAATTTACCAAGGTTTGGTTGCAGTGCCAAATGATAAGTTCTTCTTCTATCTGAAGATCATGGTCCAAGCTTGAAGCTGCATTGAATCTGCCAACGTGCACATACTTAATGGACCCATCTGTTTTTCTTTGCCAATTGATGATATCATACGATGCCAGTGGGTCCCCATTCTCATCAAAGTAAACCTTCTCCCCCAACTTGGTTGTGTACATCACCTGCTTCAGGTAATGGAGGAGCTGGGAAAAGATTAAAACAAAGAGAAGAGCTCATAAAATTATATTTATACGGAACAACCTATCTGTGAAGATTGACTGATTGAAAGATACAGCATGGAATCAACCCCTTTGGCCCACCGAGTCCATGCCGATCATTGATCACTCGTTCACTCTATTTCTGCTATCCCACTTTCTCATCCACTCCCTACACATTACAGGCAATTTACAGAGAAGAATTAACCTACAAACCCGCACGTCTTTGGGATGTGGCAGGAAAGCAGAGCACCCGAAGGGGAGCCAAGATCCAGATTGATTCTGGAAACCCACGCAATCGCAAGGTTCAATGCAAACTCCACACAGACAGCACCAGATGTCAGAATCGAGCACAGGTCTCTGGTGCTGTGAGGCAGCGGCTCTACCAGCTGCGCTATTGTGCCGCCCATAACCATATCCATATCCATATTTGTTGCTGAGACTGTACACAACAAATATCTCAAAGGTGCATATGTTTTCACGGCAAAGTAATATTAAACACTCTTGGAGGGCAAACCCCATCCCAGGAAGCAAACCGATCAACTTTTGTTGCAATCAATTAAGTAGGAATAGAGTCATAGCGTCATACAACATGGAAACAGGCCCTTTGGCCCAACTTGCCCATGCTGACCAACACTCCCTATCTGTGCTAGTCCTACCTGTCTGTTATTGGCCCATATCTCTCTAAACCTTCCCTATCCATGTACCTGTCCAAAAGTCTTTTAATATTGTTATAGTTACTGCCTCAACTACCTCCCCTTGGCAGCTCATTCCATAAACCCACTATCCTCTGTGTGAAAACATTGCCCCTTAGATTCCTATTAAATCATTCCCCTCTCACCTTAAACCTATGTCCTCTGGTTCTTGATTCCCCTACCCTGGGTTAAAAAACTTCATCTACCCTATCTATTCCGCTCATGATTTTATACATCTCTATAAAATTATCTGTCATCGTCTTGCGCTCCAAATAATAAATTCCTCGACTGCCCAACCTCTCCCTGTAGTTCTGGCCCTCAAGTCCTGGCAACATCCTCATAAATCTTCTCTGCACTCTTTCCAGCTTGAGAACATCCTTCCTATAGCAGGGTGACCAAAAATTAACACTGTACTCCAAATGTTGCCTCACCAACATCTTGTACAGCTGCAACAAATCATCTAAAACCCTGAGCTTCCTTTACTATGAGATTCTTTGATCAAGATTTTTGTAATCAAAGGTTGTAGCCTAGATGGTCATTGGTTATATGGATGATTTATTCACCCTGCCAGCACCTACTACTTCCAGTCACTCTCCTACAAAGCTAACTGACCAGCTAGGTATTTCTAGTATTTCCTACTCTTATTCCCTGACCTAGTCTCAACTGACCCAAGTCTTCATAAGTGAGCTCAGCTAATGCAGAGGGAACTTAGAATTTGGCATTTGGGATCCATCTGCTTTGTGAGATCCTACAGAACATAGAACAGTACAGCACAGTAACAGGCTCTTTGGCCCATCATGTCTGTGCCAAACATGATGCCAAGATAAACTGATCTCCTCTGTCCGCATGTGATCCATATCCCTCATTCCCTGCACACCCATGGGCCTGCAACTCCACCATCATACCTGCCTTCACCACCACCCCCAGCAGTGTATTCCATGTACTCACTCTGTGTAAAAAAACCTGCCCCGCACGACTCCTATAAACTTTGCCCCTCTCACCTTAAAGCTAGGTCCTCTCGTCTTCGACATCTCCATCCTATGAGAAAGGTTCTGATTGTCTGCATGTTCATAAGTTATAGGAGCAGAATTAGGCCATTCAGCCCATCAAGGCTACTCTGCCATTCAATCATGGCTGATCTATCTTTCCCTCTCAACCCCATTCTCCACTTCTACCAGATCTCCCCTTAATCTCCGACGTTCCAGAGGAAACAATCCAAATCTGTCCAATGTCTCCTTATAGCTAATGCCCTCTAAACCAGGCTATATTCTGGTAAACCTCTTCTACACCCTCATCCAAGTCTTCATATCCTTCCTGCAATGGGGTGACCAGAACTTCATGCAATTCTCCGTTTGCAGCCCGATCGAAGTCCTTTAACACTCCATCATGACCTCCTAACTCTTGTACTCATTACCCATGACCACTGAGGAGAAGCGTACAATACATGAAGGGATCCGCAGGGGAATGAGCTGACCAGAGAACCATAACACAACTGGTTTCTAGAAAAGATAAAGAATGGAAAATGTCCACCAATTATATAATTAGATTGTTTCCTCCACAGACATATTCTTCATACAAGAGATGTTCAACTCTGCCTTGAATGTTAAAACTCTTACCTGCCATGGTTTGAAGTTGAAAATATTTGCACAGGTATTATTTGGTCCTGTGCCACTTTTACATGAGTTCATATTGTGAAGGGCATGAGCTATTGAATATACGGCTTTGTAGACATTATAGGAGACTCTCAGTTGTGACACATCTGAATATATATTGTATGTACTGCTTAAGTCCTCTGAGCCCGTGCATTGGGTAGGAGCGACATTTGATGCATTACTTCCTTTGATGCTACCTGAATTCTTAAGGGAGCATTGAAATATGGTCTCCCAGAGTTCCTTCACGAAGGGGTTATTGGGAGTTTTCGAAGGATGGGCTTCAAGAAGGAAGTCCCTCAGGCCCGGGATATGGCCTCTGCGGATTGCGAAGCCGATAGTCCCGCTCAGAGAGAGGAGGTTCTCTCTGGCTCCCATCAAGGCCGACGTCACCCAGGCCTCGCTGGCGATCCACTGGCGGCCGCTGATGTTCTGCCGGACAATTTCTCTGACCAAGGGGTAGGCGTCTCCCTCGATGGCGAACATGACGATGACTCTGGCGCTCGACGCTCGGATAGTCTCCGCGATCTGAAGGATCTTCGGCCTGGAGTACACCTTCGGGATGAGTTCGGAGAAAGCGACGCAGACCCCGAGCCTGCTGACCTCGTCCGTGAAGGCCTGAATGCCAGTGCGTCCGTAGTCATCGTCACCCGCCACTGACCCCACCCAGGTCCAGCCGAAGCGAGCCACCAGCTGGGCCATGGCCCGCGCCTGATGGGCGTCGCTGGGCATGGTCCTGAAGAAGGTCGGAAACTCACTCCTCCGGCTCAGGCACGCGCAGGAGGCAAAGTAGCTGACCTGCAAAACAAACACAGGCCGTGCAAAGCTCAGCACTTAACATTACAGCAACCCCACGCACGTTCAAACTCACCCCAACAAAACAAGAGAAAACCAGACCAAGCTAAAGGAAGGACGTCGTTAAGCTAGAATGAGTGCAGAGAAGATGTACGAAGATGGTACTAGAACCTAGGGCCTGCAGTTCCTTTCTACCCACACTTGACCTTTCTGTCCTAGGCCTCCTCCACTGTCAGAGTGAGGCCACACGCAAATTGGAGGAACAGCACCTCATATTTCACTTGGGCAGCTTACAATCCAGCGGTATGAACTTTGATTTCTCTAATTTCAAATAATTCCTGCATTCCCTCTCTCCCCCACCCTAATCATCCTACCAGTTTCACTGTTCGCATCCTTATACGGTTTCGTTGTCACCTCTTCCCCAGCCAACAATGGGCCATTATGGGCTCCTGTTGCCGGCCCTGATTTGTTCTGGCCTTTTCTTACCTCCAGTTCCCTCTCCTTTCCTTTCCGTTTGAAGAAGGGTCCTGACCCCGAAACGTCACCCATTTTTTTTGTCCACAGATGCTGCCTGAACCGTTGTGTTACTCCAGCACTTTGTATCTATCTTCGGTATAAACCAGCATCTCCAGTTCCTTTCTACACATCGATGAGAGAACCATCCAACCAGACTGAGCTACATGATACATGATTACAAGACTATATATGATTACAATCAAGCCGTCCACAGTGTACAGATACAGGATAAAGGGAATAGATTAAGAAGGGCATAGTTAGTGCAAGGAATGCTGCTGTTGGAATAGAGGTTTAAAGGAGTGGAGCGATTGGAATGCGTGATGGCACATCCACTGCAGGGACCAGCATGGGGAGAGCCACCTGGCTTGGGCGCCATCCTGCTGAGTTACTCCAGCATATTGTACTTTTTTGTACAACCAGCATCTTCAGTTTAGACTTTAGACTTTAAAGAAAGAGCATGGAAACAGGCCTTTTGGCCCACCAAGTCCACGCCAATCATCAATCACCCCATACACTAACCTACACAAACTAGGGACAATTGTTCAACTTAACTAAGCCAATTAACCTAAATCCTGCATGTCTGTGGAGTGGGGGAGGAAACCGGAGCACCTGGAGAAAACCGTCTGTCTTTCTGCTGACTGCTTAGCAAGCAACAAAAACCTTTCATTCCATCTTGGTACATGTGACAATAAAGTAAACTCAACTCAAAACTAAACTCAACCTACAAACTCCTTACAGACAGCACCCGTAGTCAGGTTTGATCCAGGGTCTCTGGTGCTGTAAGGCAGCAACTCTACCGCTGCGCCACTGTGCCGCCCCTTGCCTTGTGCTCCCATTTTACCTGTACCACTAAAATTCATTGGAAGGCAACTCACCATTGGAACTCTGAAAGGGCCCAGGGTCCTCTGTATTATCATGGTCTGTGTGGACCCTGAGTCACCAACAATCACAGGAACGGAAGCAGATCCCTCACAGTCGTGTGCGGGCACGTCCTCCATCTTGCCCGCCGTTGCTGCCAAGGTCGATCTCAGGGACTGGGTGTGCGTGGCACAGGTGTCGTAAATACGGTAGCCCAGCTTCACGCCCGGAAGCAGCTCATCGTCCTTGTTTATTTGTCCAATCGCAAAAATCATCGTCTGCACCCAGCGGAAGCTCCTGAGGTCAAAGCTGGAGAGAGAGAGAGAGAGAGAGAGAGGGAGAGAGAGAGAGACAGAGAGACAGAGACAGAGAGAGAGAGTGAGAGAGTGAGACAGAGAGAGAAAGAGGGAGAGGGGGAGAGAGGGAGAGAGAGACAGAGACAGAGACAGAGACAGGGAGAGGGAGAGGGAGAGGGAGAGGGAGAGGGAGAGGGAGAGGGAGAGGGAGAGGGAGAGGGAGAGGGAGAGGGAGAGGGAGAGGGAGAGGGAGAGGGAGAGGGAGAGGGAGAGGGAGAGGGAGAGGGAGAGGGAGAGGGAGTCGGAGAGGGAGTCGGATTGAGCAGGGTTTAATCATAGAACATCAAACAGAAGAGCCGTCAGACCACAGCCTGCTGGAAGATGCCACCCAGCCAGTCCCCAGCTCGTCGGACCCAGCGCACCACTGGCCTGTGAGGGGGAGGGCCGCTGATCTGGCCACTGCTTGTTCCCCGAAGACCAGAGACGTGGACTGCTGAGGAGAGGGACGTGGCGTCCAGGGAAGGAGATGACTGGAGGTCTGCAACAACCCGGGGCTTGCCTGGCACTGGCATCGCTCTGAAGAACTGGAGCATGAACTTTGAAAAATGGCGCCAAAACATGGCACCTCTTGCATACGGCATCAGTAGACTATGTCTGCACACTTGCTAATCGGGAATCAGGGGTACGGCAATGCTCTACTGGACTGTTTGTAATGAAAAGTATTTCACTGTGTTCGCACATCGCACATGTGACAATCAAAGCACCATTGAATCATGGAACATAGACCAGTTACAGCGCAGGAACAAGCCCTTTGACCCCCAATGTTTGTGCCAAACATGATGCCAAGTTAGGCTAATCTCCTCTGCCTGCTCGTGATCCATATCCCTCCCTTCCTGGCATAACCATGTGCCTACCGTAAAGCCTCTTAAATGCCACTATTGTATCTGCCTCCAGCACCACACATGGCAGCGCGTTCCAGGTACCCACCACTCTCTGTGTAAACAAACTTGCCCCACACATCCCCATTAAACTTGCCCCACACATCCCCATTAAACTTGCCCCACACATCCCCATTAAACTTGCCCCACACATCCCCATTAAACTTGCCCCACACATCCCCATTAAACTTGCCCCACACATCCCCATTAAACTTGCCCCACACATCCCCATTAAACTTGCCCCACACATCCCCATTAAACTTGCCCCCTCTCACCTTATAACTATACCCTCTATTGTTCGACATATCCACCTTGGGAAAAGGTTCTGACTCTCGACCCTACTTCTCCCTGTCCTCTCTCTTCAACCTCCGGCGTTCCAGAGAGGAAGAAACAGCAAGAGGACGCAGGATTTGACCATACTTGGCCAAACAGTGCATGAATGCATCAATACAGAGTGGCTACATTTTACAGCACAGTGGCGCAGCTGGTAGTGCTGCTGCCTCACAGCACCAGAGACCCGGGTTCCATCCTGACCTCAGGTGCTGTGTGTGTGGAATCTCCACATTCTCCCTGTGACCGCGTGGGATTCATCCGGATGCTCCGGTTTCCTACCACATCCCAATGACTTGCGGGTTTGTAGGTTAATTGGCCTCTGTAAATTGCCCCTGGTGTGTAGGGAGGGTGTGTGAAAGTGGGATAGCATAGAACTAGTGTTGCATGGGTGATCGATGGACATGGACTCAGTGGACCAAAGGGCCTGTTTCCATGCTGTATCGTCAAATCCAATCAATCAAATTGGAATTTCCAAGGCAACGTAAGGAGAAACAGCGAGTTGTTTAAAGCACACGTTGCTGGAGTAACTCAGCCCTCTCACCTTAAAGCTATGCCCTCTAATCTTAATCATTTTCATGATGTAACTTTCAATCAATCAATTAAACTGCCACAGTCGTGTTAAGTGATAAATACTGACAAGGCAAACTCACTTTCTGTTCTTTGAAGAATACCACAGGGCCTTTGGCAATGTTTCTGGCAGCAGTGGTGTGGTTGTGCATTGAAATACCAGTCCAGTTTACCTGTCAGGTCTCTGAGGTGAAGCGTGAATTGTCTCATCTGACCTACCAGCAAGTTTGTCATCCACTGATGTACACCAGGCTCCTGACAAAAGGACATCCTTCACAGCTGCAAGGCAGCTGACTAAATATATGCCTTTCCCAGTCCATTGTTTAGGTTTAGTTTTATTATGGTCACGTGTATCGAGGTACAGTGAAAAGCTTTGTTCTGCATCATATCCGAACAGATTAGATATAATATACAAAAATACAATTAAGTCAAACTCAAGTACAATAGATGGAGCAAAGGAGAAGATACAGAGTGCAGAATATTCTAAGGCCCTCTGGTCCTTGACTCTCCCTCTACTGGAAACATCCTCTCCACATCCACTTTATTTGGGCCTTTTACTATTCGGTAAGTTTCAATGAGGTCCCTCCACATCCTTCTAAACACCAGCGAGTACAGGCCCAGTGCTGTCAAACGCTCATCATATGTTAACCCAATCATTCCTGGGATCATTCTCGTAAACCTCCTCTGGACCCTCTCCAATGGCAACATCTCCTTCCTCAGATGTGGGGCCCAAAACTCCTCACAATACTCCAAATATGACCTGACCAGCACCTTATAAAGCCTTAGCATTACCTCCCTGTATTTATATTCTAGTCCTCTCGAAATAAATGCTAGCATTGGTTTTGCCTTCCTTGCTACCGATTCAACTTGCAAATTAACATTTTGGGAATCCTGCACCAGCACTCCCAAGTCCCTTTGCTCCTCCGATTTCTGAATTCTCTCCCCAGTTAGAAAATAGTCTACGCCTTTATTCCTATGACCAAAGCGCATGACTCCGCACTTTGCAGTGCTGTATTCTATCTGCTTGTTCCCACACTTACCCCTCACAAGCAGGTGTTACTGCCTCCACTTGGAAGGAGGGATCAGGTTGAATTATCCGGTAGTGAACGGGAAACAAACCGGCCAGGGTCACGTCTCCAGCCTCGGAGGTCGTGCTGAGATTAAACTTTGCCCAAAGTCTGCAGCTCGGATCTGCTGCTGCAAGAGCTGCCGATGCAAAAAGCAGGGCTGGATACAGGAGCACCATCATCATGACTTTAACCCGTCTGTGAGAGGAGGAGGACCTGTCCATTTATACGGAGAGATTCAAAAGAAAACCGTGGCATTTCCCCAAAGCCTGGGGAGGAAAAGATGACCCACATCACCCTTGAGAATGACTATGTGTTCATTCTTCACTGAATGATCTAAACATATTCACACAGCCACATCTGCATTGAGACATGAGAACAAGAAACATATTTGGAAAAGTAAGCCAATGCATATTTAATTATATTGTTCTGGGTCCAAAGATCCCTGGTGTCATTTTTTTCACAAATTAGAGTAAGACCGCGCAAATGAAAAGTTAAAGATCTGTTGAGAACGGAGATCTGCAGAGATTATCACTGAATGTAAAATTCCTCAGGAGACTGATCAAATTTGGCCTGTCAACAATAACTCTCACAAACTTCTACAGATGCACTGTAGAAAGCATACTGTCGGGTTCATCGCAGCTTGGTTTGAGAACGGTTCTGCCCAAGACTGGAAGAAATTACAGAGAGTTGTAAATGTAACCCAGTCCGTCACACAGACCAGACTCCCCACCATTGATTCCATCTACATTTCACGCTGCCTCGGAAACGCGGCCAAGATAATCAAGGACATGTCCCACCCCGGTCATTCCTTCTTCTCCCGTCCAGCAAAAGGTACAGAAGCTTGAAAGCGCGCACCATCAGACTCAAGAACAGCTTCTTCCCCTCTGGTATCTGACTTCTGAACAGTCCTTCCATCAGCTGGGGTGCTGTCTGATTCAAATCTACCCCACTGTGGATATTTAACTTTGTCTCTGGAGCCGATGCGCTACAATGCTGAGAACTATATTCTGCACTCTGTATCCCTTTGCTCTACCTATTGTACTTGAGTTTGACTTGATTATATTCATATATATCAGATTTGATTGGATAGCATGCAAAATAAAACTTCTCACTGTACACGTGACAATAATAATCCTAAACTTCAACCTATATAAAATGATAAGAAACATAGATAGGGTAGACAGTCAGAATCATTTTCCCAGAGTGGAAATGTCAAGGACTGGAGGGCATAGCTTTATGGTGAGAGGGGCAAAGTTTAAAGCGGATGTGCGAGGAGGCTTTTACGATAGTGGTGGAGGTTTATACAATAGTGGCATTGAAGAGACTTTTAAAATAGACATAGGGAATGGAGGGATAAGGATCACATGCAGGCTGAGGAGATTAGTTTAACTTGGCAGCAATTCAGCACAGGCATTGTGGGCAGTAGGGCCTGTTCCTGCAGTGTACCATGCTATGTTCTATGTTTTAGTCATTGAATCACAGCACAGAAACAGGCCCTTCGGCCCACCAATTCCACACGGAATATCAACTATCCATTTGTATTCATCTGAGTTTATTCTCCATACATTCCCCTCTACTCTTTCCAGATTCAACCAATACCAAGCTGTACAGAGTTTGTACATTCTCCATGTAACCACGTGGGTTTTCTCCGGGTGCTCTGGTTTCCTCCCACACAACAAAGACGTGCAAGTTTGTAGGTTAATTGGCTTCCGTAAAACAAATGTCCCTAGTGTGTAGGATAGTGTAGGTGATTGCTGGTCAGCACGGACTCGGTGGGCCGAAGGGACTGTTTTCAAGCTGTATCTCTAAATCAATACCAAGGACAATTACAGAGGCCAATTAATCTACAAACCCGCAAGTCTTTGGGATGTGGGACGAAACCCACACGGTCACAGGAAGAACGTGCAAACTCCACACAGACAGCACCTGAGGTCAGGATCGAACCTCATCTGGTGATGTGCGACAGCACTCCTATCACTGCTTTTAGTTAATCTGTTTATAAAGTCTTACATTTGTGCTTTAAATGTAATAAAGTGCAATCAAAACAATTCATTGGGCAATTATATAAAGCTGCTCTGTGTGTTTGGAGTTAACAGGAAGATAAATGAATCATTATAAAATGCCTGGAGCCGTTGTGAGTAACAGCACATTAATTACTCACATGGCATCTAAAACAATACTATAATGTTATCAGATCTTGCTGCATCAGATCAAATGCGTATAAAGTTATGCTATGCAACAAAACCTTTCAAATTAATGAATTAGACATTGATTTTATGCTGAATTCAGAAGTGCAGTGTACAAAGCTAATTGGTGAAGGGTTGATTTCAGAATTTTGCTGAACTGAAGGCAGCCAAGTGTGGTGAAATTAGGCACAAAATGTTGGAATAACTCAGCGGGTCAGGCTGCATCTCTGGAGAACATGGATAGGTGCTTTTACAAGTCCTGAAATATCACCTATCCGGTTTTTCCAGAAATGCTGCCTGACCCGTTAAGTTGAACTCTAGCATTTTGTGTCCTTCTTTGGTATAAACCAGATCTGCAGTTTCTTTTTATGACAAAGTGAAATTAGGCTTTGGTGAGGACACTGTTGTAAAGGTCTTCCCATTCCCTATCTCATCCCAATTATCTTGCATGCCCAATATTCCGTGCTAATGAGGTCAACAAGGCTGAATGTCAGGAATGATGCGTCAAAAAGGTAATAGTTCATAAATCATCGGTGCAGATTTAAACCACTGGGCCCATCGAATCTACTCCACCATTCAATCATGGCTGATTTATCTGTTCCTCTCAACCCCATTCTCCTGCCTTCTCCCCGTAACCTTTGATGCCCTTACTAATCAAGAACCGGTCAATCTCTGCTTTTAAAATATCCAATGACTTGGCCTCCACTACCGTCTAAAGCATTGAATTTCACAGATTCACCACCCTCTGACTAATGAAATTCCTCCTCATCTCCTTTCTAAAGGGATGTAAAATTGTGAGAGACATAGATAGGATAGATAGCCAGAACCTTTTTCATAGAGTGGAAACATCAAAGACTTAAGGGCACAGCACTAAGTGAGAGGGGCAAAGTTTAGAGATGTGAGATGCAAATCTTTTATCCTAAGGTGGGTGCCTGGAATGTGGTGCCATGGATAGTGGTGGAGGCAGATACGATAGTACCGTTTAAGAGGTTTTTGAACATTTCTTGTTTGATTTCTTATTGCCACCTGCACCAAGATATAGTGAGAAACTTTGTGTAACTTGCTATCCAGGCTGATCATATCAATGACCCTTCTTCAGGCTGGTCAACTTGAAACATCACCCGTCCGTTCCCTCTCCTCTACAACACTCTCCAGAGCCCTACCGTTCATTGTGTAGGTCCAGCCCATGTCAGTCTTCCCAAAATCCAACACCTCACATTTCTCTGTGTTAAACTTGTAACCCAGCATCTGCAGTTCCTTGTTTCTATACTGTGTAAATAGTGAATTGCCTTTGTGATTTATGTTTTAAATAATAGAGATAGGGGGTGCTCCGGTTTCCTCACGCACTGCAAAGATATACAGGTATGTAGGTTAAATGGCTTCGGTAAAAATTGTGAATTTTTACAATTTTACCATTTTTTAAATTCGTGTATAAAATAGTGGTAGTGTACGGGGGTGATTGTTAGTCGGCACAGACTCGGTGGGCCGAAGGGCCTGTTTCGGCACTGTATTCCTAAAGTCCAAAGTCCAAAAAAGATTTCTAGCATTTACTGAGAATAATTCAGCAAATTTGATATTAATTACATTTTGTCAAGTGGAATGACTTTATCCAAGTTTCAGAAGTTTATTTTGTCTTGAGAGTGACTCAGGCACTCAGGTTGAAGGAGTCTCATTTTAGATGGAGCTTGTTTTTTCCCCAGAAGTGACACCTGAGGCTTTGTTATTGCCACAGATCTGCACAATTAATCAGCAGGAGGAAGGAGAAGCAATTATCTTCAAATGAAACATAAACTACAAAGGGGGACTGATACTCAGAGACACAGTGCCCTGGAGTCTGACACAAATTAATCTCACTTTGTGAATTAGTTCCATTAAATCCTGCTATCAATTTACGGATACATCATTACAAATTGGTTCTTTTATATGTGACAAGTTTTGGAGGCCTTGGGATTATCTTTAATCGGACTTTACTGGACTTGCACTAAACGTTATTCCCTTTGTCATGTGTCTGCACACTGTGGACGGCTCGATTGTGATAATATACAGTCTTTCCGCTAATTGGTTAGCACGCAACAAAAACTTTTCACTGTACCTCGGTACACGTGACAATGAACGAAACTAACTAAGTTTAAAAAATCAAATACCATTGGCATAGTGATAGAAAAGACAAAGAGTGTGAGATAAGGATAAAAGAGGTACAAATTGTGAAGCCAGAGAAAGGAATACAGGTGGAAGGAGACAGGGGGGAGGGGGGGTGGGAAGGGGTGAAATGGGTATCATTTTGTCTTTTCATCTCTGTTCTTTGTTCAACCATCCACCTATTAACTTTCCTCCCTCACCTGTATCCACCTATCACTTGCCAGGCTTTGTCCTAACCCCATTACTCTTCCAGCTTTCTCCCCACCCCCCTCCTCCCCCACAATCAGTCTAAAGGAGGGTCTAAATACGAAGCATTACCTATCCATGTTCTCCAGGGATGCTGCCTGACCCATTGAGTTTTACTCCAACATTTTGTCTCTTTTTTTGTAAACCAGCATCTGCAATTCCTTGTTTCTAACATATTGTTGCCAGTCTATCCCAAGAGCAAGTGCAGAAAGATATGAGGGAATGCACTAAATATAGTGCATAAACATCGTACGTCAGAACAAGGGTCCCGACAGGGAATGGAGGGACGTCGATCACATGCAGGCAGAGGAGATAGGTTTATCTTGCCAACTCGATACGTCATTAATGACTTAGATGAAAGGATTAAAAGTACCATTAGCAAATTTGCAGATGATACTAAGCTGGGGGGTAGTGTGAATTGTGTGGAAGATGCAATAAGGCTGCAGGGTGACTTGGACAGGTTGTGTGAGTGGGCGGATACATGGCAGATGCAGTTTAATGTAGATAAGTGTGAGGTTATTCACTTTGGAAGTAAGAATAGAAAGGCAGATTATTATCTGAATGGTGTCAAGTTAGGAAGAGGGGATGTTCAACGAGATCTGGGTGTCCTAGTGCATCAGTCACTGAAAGGAAGCATGCAGGTACAGCAGGCAGTGAAGAAAGCCAATGGAATGTTGGCCTTCGTAACAAGAGGAGTTGAGTATAGGAGCAAAGAGGTCCTTCTACAGTTGTACTGGGCCCTGGTGAGACCGCACCTGGAGTACTGTGTGCAGTTTTGGTCTCCAAATTTGAGGAAGGATATTCTTGCTATTGAGGGCGTGCAGCGTAGGTTCACTAGGTTAATTCCCGGAATGGCGGGACTGTCGTATGTTGAAAGGCTGGAGCAATTAGGCTTGTATACACTGGAATTTAGAAGGATCAGGGGGGATCTTATTGAAACATATAAGATAATTAGGGGATTGGACACATTAGAGGCAGGAAACATGTTCCCAATGTTGGGGGAGTCCAGAACAAGGGGCCACAGTTTAAGAACAAGGGGTAGGCCATTTAGAACAGAGGTGAGGAAGAACTTTTTCAGTCAGAGAGTGGTGAAGGTGTGGAATTCTCTGCCTCAGAAGGCAGTGGAGGCCAGTTCGTTGGATGCTTTCAAGAGAGAGCTGGATAGAGCTCTTAAGGATAGCGGAGTGAGGGGGTATGGGGAGAAGGCAGGAACGGGGTACTGATTGAGAGTGATCAGCCATGATCGCATTGAATGGCGGTGCTGGCTCGAAGGGCTGAATGGCCTACTCCTGCACTTATTGTCTATTGTCTATTGTCTATTGTCTATTGTCTATTGTCTATTGTCTATTGTCTATTGTCTATTGTCTATTGTCTAATGTCTATTGTCTATTGTCATCTGTCCATTCCTCCACAGATGTCGTCTGACCCGCTGAGTTCCTCCATCACATTGTGTTTTTCTCAACATTCCAAGATCTGCAGTTCCTTATGTCGACATTAAAAATAAATTTGTTGTAAGCGCCTCGTCCTCAATCTCTGAATAACATGGATAGGTGACGTTTGGAGTCGTGAGTTTAGAAGGATGAGAGGGGATCTTATCGAAACAGATCACCACTCTCCAGTTGGTGATCGGCTGGTTCAGTTGTCCGATAGTAGCTGGAAAGAATGTCCCTGAATCTGGAGGTGTGCGTTTCCATACTTATGTACCTCTTGACCAATGGGAGAGGGGAGAAGAGAAAGTGACCAAAGTGACCAAAGGTCCTTGATTATGCAGGTGGCCTAACAGAGGCTGGGTGATGCGTACGTAGACACAAAATGTTAGTACTCCAAAATGTTTCAATGTGATCATGGCTGATCATTCTCAATCAGTACCCCGTTCCTGCCTTCTCCCCATACCCCCTGATTCCGCTATCCTTAAGAGCTCTATCTAGCTCTCTCTTGTATGCATTCAGAATTGGCCTCCACTGCCTTCTGAGGCAGAGAATTCCACAGATTTACAACTCTCTGACTGAAAAAGTTTTTCCTCATCTCCGTTCTAAATGGCCTACCCCTTATTCTTAAACTGTGGGCCCTGGTTCTGGACTCCCCGAACATTGGGAACAATGATCTTATATGTTTCAATAAGATCCCCTCTCATCCTTCTAAATTCCAGTGTATACAAGCCTAGTCACTCCAGTCTTTCAACATATGACAGTCCCGCCATTCCGGGAATTAACCTAGTAAACCTATGCTGCACGCCCTCAATAGCAAGAATATCCTTCCTCAAATTTGGAGACCAAAACTGCACACAGTACTCCAGGTGCGGTCTTACTAGTGCCCTGTACAACTGCAGAAGGACCTCTTTGCTCCTATACTCAACTCCTCTTGTTATGAAGTCCAGCATTCCATTGGCTTTCTTCACTGCCTGCTGTACCTGCATGCTTCCTTTCAGTGACTGATACACTAGGACACCCAGATCTCGTTGTACGTCCCCTTTTCCTAACGACACCATTCAGATAATAATCTGCCTTTCTATTCTTACCACCAAAGTGGATAACCTCGCACTTATCCACATTAAACTGCATCTACCATGCATCCGCCCACTCACACAACCTGTCCAAGTCACCCTGCAACCTCATAGCATCTTCCTCACAGTTCACACTGCCACCCAGCTTTGTATCATCTGCAAATTTGCTAATGGTACTTTTAATCCTTTCATCCAAGTCATTAATGTATATTGTAAATAGCTGCGGTCCCAGCACCGAGCCTTGCGGTATCCCACTAGTCACTGCTTGCCATTCTGAAAGGGACCCATTTATCCCCACTCTTTGCTTTCTGTCTGTCAACCAACTTTCTATCCATGTCAGTACCCTACCCCCAATACCATATGCTCTAATTTTGCGCACTAATCTCCTATGTGGGACCTTGTCGAAGGCTTTCTGAAAGTCAAGTTGCACTACATCTACCGGCTCTCCCCTTCAATTTTCCTAGTTGCATCCTCAAAAAATTCCAGAAAATTAGTCAAGCATGATTTCCCCTTCGTAAATCCATGCTGACTCGGATCGATCCTGTTACTGCGATCCAAATGCTCCGCAATTTCGTCTTTTATAATTGACTCCAGCATCTTCCCTACCACTGATGTCAGACTAACTGGTCTATAATTTCCCGTTTTCTCTCTCCCTCCTTTCTTAAAAAGGTTGAGAGGGAAAGATAGATCAGCCATGATTGGATGGTGGTGTAGGCTTGATGAGCCGGATGGCCTAAAGGGCCTGTCCCCCTTAGGCGATTTTGTAGGCGACTGCCGGTGACTGCCATAGTCATAGCAGGTCGCCCACGGCAATGCCTACGACAAGCTATAACAACCTACCACCTAGTCAAGCTACGGCAAGCTACCAAAAACCGGCGACCCAATCGTCGTGAGTAGGATGTCCACCTACTAGCGCACCTACGACAACCTACGACCACACAGGCGACAACCTACAACAACCAAAGTCAACCTACGTCCACCCGCGACAAGCTACGACAAGCTACGACCCTGTCGGCGACAACTGAAGACAGTCCACGTCATTTTGGCCTTGGTTTTGATGCCGGTACCTGTCGCCGGTTGACGTAGGTTGATGTAGGTAGTCACCAATGGAATCCACCAAAGTCAGCACCGGCGACAACCTACGTCACCTGGCAACAACCTACGACAGCACCTACGTCAGGAGACGGCACACTGTCACCAAAAACTTTTCACCATTGTGAAAATCCAGCGGCGACCAGAAAGACGCTACGACTCTTTGGAGACTACTCACGACCATACAGGCGATACCCCGGTGACCATATGGCGACAGCCTAGTCACCTGTAGTCGCCTAAAAAATCACCTAAGTGGGACAGGGGTTTAATTCTGCTCCTACAAATTATGAACTTATAATACTCTGGTAATGGCCAATGTGCCAAAATTCTTTTTGACCACCCTATTCACCTGCGACACCAAGTATAATGTGAAATGTGCTTACTTTAATCAGTAAGTGTGTACATTAAGAGATGGGTTGATTTATTTGTCGCCTTAGAATCCCAGGTGAGGAAATTGCTTGAGGCCAGAATCCTCAATGATATTTCAATGTACGCTCCACTTGGAGTTTGGAGAGATGATATTCCTGTGAGATTCCCTGAGATGGGTGCAATTGAATTAACGATAGTTGACCATGGGGGTATTGTCAGCCTATATAAAGCAGCACATGTATCTTTGTGTATAGAAGGCGCGGTGTCTTTCCACACATGGATATGTATCGCCTGTGGGTCTTGGTTGCTCTCCCATTTCTGGGAGTAGGCGACTCAACCTGCAAACGTTTCGCAAAGTTTCACTTGCCCGAACTGTCTGAGGACGGAGACGTTGTTATCGGAGGCGTGTTCCCAATCTACAACAAGGCTTTGGAGGAAACGCACTCTTTTAAAACCAAACCTACACCTTCACGCTGCGTCAGGTGAGATGGAACAAAATTGGGGATATTAATGTTGTTCGTTATTGCCTTCTGGTCATTTGCCAATTCAGATTGAGGAATGCTCTCTCGTCTTATTGCCATTAAAAATATAATTCTCTGTCTTCTATATTTTCAAATCCAGTCTCCATTCCTTCTGAAGCCAAACACAAAGTGCTAGAGTAACTGAGCGGGTCAGGCAGCATCCCTGGAGGTCATGGGAGAGGAGTCTGATGAAGGGTCCAGACTCTAAACATCGCCCACCCATGTCCTCCAGCGATGCCATGTAACTCGTTGAGTTCCTCCAGCACTTTGCATTTTGCTCAAGATTCCAGCATCCGCAGTTCCTTGTTTCTCAAAACCTTCTGGATCCCAAACAAAAACGTCACCTGTCCATGTCATCCAGAGATGCTGCCTGACCTGTTGAGCTACTCCAGTGTTTTGTTCAATATTCCTGCATCTGCAGTTCATTTTTTCCTCCATTCCTTCCGGTTCCCAACCCGAAAAGTGGTCTGTCCATTTCCCTCCACAGATGCTGCCCGACCCACTGAGTACTACCAGCAATTCGGTTTTCCAAGTGCCTTTAAAATATTTTAAAGATGGTCAAGATTCTAGCATCTGTGGCTTCTTGTGTCTCCATTTCTTCTGATCTTAAGGTGACATTAAGTGTTAAGATCACAGGACCTTCAGTTATAATCTGTAGATCCTTAAGTTTCAATTCAAGAATTTATTTTCACAATGAAAACTCCATTTATCCGTGAGCTATAAAAGGATAACTACAAATAAGGAAAAATTAGAAAGTGCTAAATATACTCAGCATGTCAGGCAACATGGGTGGAGAGAGATTCAGAGCCAAGGAAGTTCTGGTCACCCCCCTTTACATGAAGGATGTGGAGGCTTTGGAGAGGGTGCAAGAAGAGATTTACCGGGAGGATGCCTGGTTTGGAGTGTATTAGCTACAAGGAGAGGATGGACATTCTTGGATTGTTTTCTCTGGATTGTCAGAGGCTGAGGGGAGACCTGAAAGAAGTACCCAGTGTGTAAAATTAAAAGAGGCATCGATAGGGTAGATAGTTTGAACCTTTTTCCCAGGGTAGAAATGTCAAAGACTGGAGGGCACGGTTTTGGAGGCAAAGATTAAAGGAGATGTGCGGGACAGAGGATGGTGTGGGCCTGGAACACACTGCCAGGGGTGGCGGTGGAGCTGGATACGATAGTAGTGTTTAAGAGGCTTTTAGATTCGGCAAATGAATATGTTGGGGATGGAGAGGTACAGATCATGTGCAAGTATCTTGGCATCATTTTCGGTACAGACATCGTGGGCTGAAGAGACTGTTCCTGCCCTGTTCAATGTTCTGTGTTCTAAGGTTGTCTTGAGTCCAAAGCATTAACTCCTTAACTCTCTCCATAGATGCTGTCTAATTTGTTGGGTGCATTCAGTATTTTAATCTATGTTTTATATCTCCAACCAAAAGCGTTTCCAGCTTGCAAGATGGAGTATTTGATCTAAATATGTAAACCTTGCCATCACTATAATCAATTCTTTGTTGCATCTAAAAACGGAATAGAAATTGTTATAAAAACACTTAACTATGTTCTCCTCTCCTTCCACATTATGCCATCTCATTTATAAATGGAAAGAAAAGATTCCAAGGAACTGCAGATGTTGGAATCTTGGGCAAAGCACAGTGATAGAGTAACACATCGGGTCAGGCAGCATCTGTGGAGAACATGGGTAGATGACGTTTCAGGTTGAAATGTTTCACATCTCTCGACCCAAAAGATAGTCCACATCTCTCAACCCAAAACGTCACCTGTCCATGTTCTCCAGAAATGCTGCCTGACCCGCTAAGTTACTCCAGCACTTTATGTCTTTTTTTTAAAAACCAGTATCAGCAGTTCCTTGCTTCTACTGTTTATAAATAGTTTTAACACCCTATATTTCTGGTGTATACCAACGCGTTTACTTCCTTAGAAGGTTTAGGAAGTTCAACATGTTCCCAACACCCCTCACCAACCTCTACAGATACGCCGTAGAAAGCATTTTATCGGAAATGCATCACAGCATGGTTTGGGAACAGCTCCATCCAAGACCGCACCAAATTACAGAGACTTGTGGACGCAGCTAAGACCATCATGCAAATCAACCTCCCTTTCATTGATTCCATCTATATTTCACTCATACCTTAGCAAGGCCACCAGCATAATCGCAGACAGTCTCCGCCCAAACATTCCCTCTTCTCCCCTCTCTCATCGGGCAAGAGGTATAGAAGTATGAAAATGCATACCTCCAGATTCAGGGACAATTTCTTCCCAGCTGTTATCAGGCAACTGAACCGTCCTCTCACCAACTAGAGAGCAGTCCTGATCTTCAATCTAACTCATTGGAGATCGACGAACTATCTTTAATCAGACTTTATTGGACTTTGTACTGCACTAAATGTTATTCTCTTTATCTTGTATCTGTACGCTGTCGACAGCTAATTACAATCATGTATAAACATGATTTCCCAGTCTGAAGAAGGGTCCCGATTCGAAAGCTCACCTGTCCTATTTCTCCAGAGATGTTGCCTGCGACGCTGAGTTACTTCAGCATTTTGTGTCAAATGTATAGTCTTTTGGCTGACTGGATAGCACGCAACAAAAAGCTTTTCACTGTGGCAATAATGTTCACACATGGCAATAATAAACTAAACTAAACTGTTGCGCTCCCTGCCTCCTAGCTTTGACCTCAGGGCGTTTCGCTGGACGCAGGTTATGATCTTCGCCATAAAGGAGATAAACCGGGATCACACGCTCCTGCCCAACATCACGCTGGGGTACAGGATCCACGATTCCTGTGCCTCCCCCTCGCAGGCTCTGAGAGCGGCCCTCACGTTGATTAGTGGACAGGCAGCAACCAGCCCTGACTTGACATGCACGGGAGCCGCTCCAGTGCCCGTCATCATCGGAGAATCGGGATCTTCCCAATCGATATCCATTTCAAGAGCAGTCGCTCCCTTTGGAGTCCCAATGGTAAGACAAGTTATTGAAACCATCCTTCTCCAAAAATAATGATTAAACAGTAATCAAAATCTGTTATCATCGATGTTACAACAGGAGGAAGCAAATCAGCTCCTCCAGTATTGGTAGTGCAGAAAATAATGTTACAGCATTTTGGCGTTACAGTTTCAAGGAATGTGCAGATGAAAAAAAACTGCAAAGTCGACAATGCGGTAGGTCGGAAGATCGGAACTATACTCCAGCTTATGCAAGGAACGTTCAGTAGTCTGATAACAACAGCGAAGAAGCTGTTCTTGAATCTGGTGGTACGTGCTCCCAAGCTTTTGTATTGGTATTGGGATTGGATTATTAGTGTCACATTTAGTTTAGGAATTCAGCATGGAAATAGGCCCTTTGGTGCACTGAGTCTATTCTGACTGTTGATCATCCATTCACACTACTTCTATGTTATCCCACTTTCTCATCCACTCCCTACAAACTAGGGGCAATTTACAGAGTCCAATTAACCCACAAGCTTGCACGTATTTGGGATGTGGAAGGAAACCGGAGCAGCCGGAAGAAACCCATCTGGTCACAGGGAGAACGTGCAAACTCCACAGAATATCGAGATACAAGTACCAAGATACAGTGAAAAACCTTGTTTGCACGCTATCCAATCAAATTTTGCTGTACATTTACAGTCAAGCCGTGCAGGTAGATTAGTATGGCAGATACAAGCCATACAGCAGGTAGTGCATAGAGAAGTATAACAGAGTGCAGAATATAACATGACAGCGCTATAGTGTTCTAGCTACAGAGAAAGTGCAGCGTTATCAATGCGGTAAGTTGGAAGATTGGGACTACACCCTTTAGTTTATGGGGGGGAAGTTCAGTAGTCTGATAATAGTGGAGCAGAAAGCTTTCTTGAATCTGGTGGTTCATGCTTTCAAGCTTTTGTATCTTCTGCTCGATGATCCCAAAGATGTGCAGGTTTGTAGGTTAATTGGCCTTTGTAAATATGTAGGAAGTAGATGAGAAAGTGGGATAACATAGAACTAGTGTACGGATGAGCAATGGACTGCATGGACACGGTGGGCCGAAGGATCAATTTCTATGCTGCATCCTTCAATCAATCAATCGCTAGGTTCATGCTTGAAATGAGAGTAGCTATTTCGAATATTCTTAGTTTAGTTTAATCTAGAGATACAGCATAGAAACAGGCACTATGACTATGAGACTGCGCCGACCAGCAATACACACTAATTCTATCCTACAATTTAGGACAATCTGCAGAAGCCAATTAACCTAAAAACCTGTACGTCTTTGGAATGTGGGAGGAAACAGGAGCACCCTGAGGAAACCCATGTGGTCACAGGGAGAATGTACTGTATAAACTCCAAACAGACAGTACTTGAGGTCACTTTCGAATGCAGATCTTTGGCACTGTAAGGCAGCAAGTCCACCGCTGCGCCATCGTGTCTCGGGGTTTCTTCCCAAGTCCCAAAGACGTGCGGGTTTGTAACTTAATTGGCCCTCTGTAAATTGCCTCTAGTGTGCAGGGAATGCGAAAGTGGGATAACATAGAACATAGAACATAGAACATCAGACAGCACCTGTGGTCAGGATTGAACCTAGGTCTCGAGCACTGTAAGGCAGCAGCTTTACCATTGCACCACTTTGCAACCCATTGATTCCCTTTGCCAATCACGCTGAAAGAAAACAATTGACACGTCATAAAATACTGTGGTTCGGAATCATTTGATTGAATTTTTCTCTGCTTCCTTGCAGGTTAGTTATTTCTCTACCTGTGCATGCCTTAGCAACAAGCGGGAATACCCAACATTTTTTAGAACAGTCCCAAGCGACTTATTTCAAGCCAAGGCTTTAGCTCAGCTGGTAAAGTACTTTGGCTGGACTTGGATTGGAACCATTGCCGGAGACAATGATTATGGCCAGTATGGGGTCCAAGCATTTACTGAGCAGGTGAAGCAAGCTGGGGCCTGCATCGCTTTTTCAGAAACAATTCTCAGAACATACTCCAAAGAGAGGATACTCAAGATCATAGGGACCATAAAAAGGTCAACTGCCAAGGTCATCCTGGCCTTCGCCTCCGAGGGCGACCTTTACCCTCTGCTGAGAGAAATTGTCCATCAGAACATCTCTGGGATTCAGTGGATAGCGAGTGAGGCTTGGATTACTGCATCGAGACCTTCCACCAAGCACAATTTCCAATCTCTCGGGGGCACGATTGGATTTGCAAGCCACAAAATGAAAATCCCCGAATTTGGAAAATTCCTCTCAAGTCTGCGCCCTTCAAATTCTACTGGGAGCTTCCTGGATGCTTTCTGGGAGACACTGTTTGGTTGCTCTTTTAAAGCAGAAATGCATGACTCTGCATTTAACACTGCGAAATGCACAGGTCAAGAGGACTTACAGAAGGTGAATGATTCCTTCTTTGACATCAATGAATTGCGAGTGACTTATAATGTCTACAAAGGAGTTTATGCCATCGCGCATGGCCTCCACAATCTGCTATTTTGTCGAGATAAATTATTGGGAGCTAATCTCTGTGCCAACGTTTCAAATATTGATCCATGGCAGGTAAGTGTTGAGTCAAGTGTTTACTTGTCATATGTACTGTCAATGGAACAATGAAATTCTTACTTGCAGCACCATAACAGGCGTATAAACACAATACTTATAGATAACGCATCATTAAAATAATATTCAGTAAATTAATAACCCCAATATAACCCCCTATCCGAAAGTCTTTTAAAAACCACCAGTGTATCTGCCTCAACATCACATTCCAGGCACTCACCATCCTCTATATAAATTCAAAAATATATACTTGCACATCTTCTTTAAACTTTGCCCCTCATCTTAAACCCCCAAAAATCCCAGAGTTCTTAGTGCAAAGACAGTCCATAGTTCAATGGTCCATTGGTTCAATGGTTCTCTATTGTCACGTCTGCACAGCACAGTGAAATTCCTTTGCACAACCACAGATGAACAGTCACCATATTTTGGCACTGATTGCAAAGAAAAAGAAAATGTCCAACGTCCAAAGTCCTGTCCACATACATATCATAGTTTAGTCAGTGTTGCCTAGTGTTCATGAGCTTGATGGTTGTAGGGAAGAAGCTGTTCTTGAACCTGGACATTACAATTTTCAGACACCTATACCTTCTTCCCGATGGCAGAAGTGAAATGAGAGCGTGGCCAGGGTGGTGTGGGTCTCTGATGATGCTGGCTGCCTTTTTCGAGGCAGCGACTCTTGTAGATTCCTTCGATGATGTCTCAGAATCCAATGCCCAAAGTCTTTAGTGCAACCAAAGGAGATGCACCGGTAAGTATTTCACTGATGAAATGAGTAGTTGTTAATCACAAACCACATGTCGATAAACCGGACTCTCGTTACGAACAGAGTTATGGACTTGGACCCCAAGATTCCCTCAGTATGTCAATTCGTCAAATGAATACTGTATGTTAACCAGGCATGCAAAATATAAAAATTCAATTCTTCTTTTCTGATTGTTGTACGTAGCTCTTTCATCACTTGAAAGATGTAAGATTCACCAACCGTCTTGGGGAGCAAGTATATTTTGATCCCAAAGGTGATCCACCTGCATCGTATGATATCATAAACTGGCAGATGAATAACAAGGGCTTGGTTCAACATGTAACAGTCGGCTACTTTGACACATCTGCGGCACCGGGAGAAGAGTTTGTGATAAATGAAGATATTATTCTCTGGCATGGGAACCAAAGAGCAGTAAGCCTCTCTTTAAATCTATACTTTATCAAAATGGTAGAACGTCTGAAGTCATTTAAATACGGTAGAAACAAGGAACTGCTGTTTTTAGACAAAAGTACACAAAGTGCTGGAGTTACTCAGCAGGTCAGGCAGCATCTCTGGAGAACACGGACACAACGTCTCAGATCAGGACACTTCTTCAAACTGATTGTAAGGAGGGGGAAAAGGAAGTTGGGAGAGAGAGGATCGGCAGGACAAAGCTTAGTGGGTAATAGGTGAACACAGGCGAGAGGGGGGTTTGATTGGCAGATGTTTGGAACAAAGACCAGAAATTAAAACGGGAAGGTGTGAGACAGAAGGGTTGAAGAAGGACCTCGACCCAAAGCATCACTTATCCATGTTCTCCTGAGATGCTGCCGGACCTGTTGAGTTACTCCAGCACTTTGCATCCTTTATTAAAAGTGTCCTTATTTGTATAGTGTCTTGGGTATACAATTTTAAAATTTTCGACCATTTAGTGCAAGGAATTCCCATTTCAGTGGAAATCCCAGCCTGGATTTTGCTCTTGACTGCTGAAGGCTCAGAACTTAACAACAGATGTGTTAAACGTTTGACGATCCTGACACAAAGTGTTGGAGTTAACTCAACAGGTCAGGCAGCATCTCTGGAGGAAAAGGATGGGTGGCGTTTTGGTTCGGGACCCTTCTTCAGACTGATTGTAGTTGGGGGGGGGGAGGAGGCAGAAAGCTGGAAGAGAGGTGGACAAAGCCAGGCAAGTGATAGGTGGAGGAAATGTGTAGGATAACTGCAGATGCTGGTTAATAACGAAGATAGACCCAAAATGCTGGAATAACAGTGGCTCAAGGCAACATCTCTGGAGAGAAAGAATGGGTGGGATTTCAAGTCAGAACAGTTCTTCAGACTGAAAGTAGAGGTGGGAGAGGAGGGGGGAATAAACTGAAGGCGAGAAAAGGTCAGAACAAATCAGGGCCGACAACAGATGACCACAGGAAGGTTGAAGCTAATAATAGTCCAATGTTAGCTGGGGAAAAGATGAAAACAAGGATGTACAAGGATACGTGGGACTGGTAGCATGACTAGGGAGGGGACTAGGGAGGGGAGGGGGGAGAGAGGGGAGGGGAGGGAATGTAGGAGTTACTTGAAATTAGAGAATTCAATGTTCATAAAGGCAATATGCAGGGAATGGAGGAATATGGATCCGAGGTACACAGATGAGGTTAGTTTATCTTTGGCAGGTGACTGGACAAAGACCTATCCCCTTCCACATAAGCTCCAAGGATGTGCAGGTTTGTAGGTTAATTGGCTGCTGTAAATGGCCCCTAGTGTGTAGGATGAAAAACTGGAATAACATGAAACTAACATATCGATGACCATTGGTCAGTGTAGACTTGGTGAGCCAAAGGGCCTGTTTCCGCACTATCTCTAAAAAAAATCCTTTCCACTGACTTCACATTTCACGCACCTGTAGGTGTGGGTTAATTGGCCTCTGTAATTTGTTCCTAGTATGTCGAGAGTGGTAGAATCTGGGAGGAATTCATGAGAAGGTGAGAAGAATAAAATGTTGGAATTAATGTAGGATTAGTGTAAATGGGTGTTTGATGGTTGGAGTGGACTCTGTGGGCCAAAGGACTTGTTTCCATGGTGTATGTCTCTACTATATCAACATCTTTCTTCCTCACACTTTGAAGGTCCCACAGTCCATCTGCAGTGAACATTGCCCACCTGGCACTCGAAAAGCTACACAAGATGGGCAACCTGTTTGCTGCTTTGACTGCATCTCATGTGCCGAGGACGAAATCAGCAACTCAACAGGTTAGTAGATGGATGGATAGGAAAGGCTTAGAGGGATATGGCCAAACACAGGCAGGTGGCACTAGTGTAGATGGGGCACCTTGGTTTAGTTTAGCTTAGTTTAGTTAAGTTTAGTTTGGTTTAGCTTCATTTGGTTTAGTTTAGTTTAGCGTAGTTTAGTACGTGCACCGAGGTAAAGTGAAAAGCTTTTTGTTGCGTGCAATCCAATCAGCAGAAAGACTATATATGATTACAATCAAGCTGTCCTCAGTGTACAGACACAGGATAAAGGGAATAACGTTTAGTGCAAGGTAAAGTCCAGTAAAGTCCGATTAAAGATAGTCCGAGGGTCTCAAAGGGGTAGATGGGACCCCTCAGGACCGCCCTCTACCCTTGGTGAGAGGTCGGTTCAGTTGCCTGTTAACAGCTGGGAAGAAACTGTCCGTGAATCTGGAGGTATGCGTTCTCACAGATTTGGGGACAGTTTCTTCAGGGTCAGCATGGGTAAAGTGTTAGGGGGAGTGTTTGCTAGTGCTGTCGGGGAGGATTTAAACTAATGTGGCAGGGGGATGGGAGCAGGATCAGAGAGACAGAGGGGTGTAAAATGAGGGTAGAAGCAACAGGTAGCAAGGTGAAAGGTAAAAGTGGTAGGCAGACAAATCCAGGGCAAAAATCAAAAAGGGCCACTTTTCAATATAATTGTATAAGGGGTAAGAGAGTTGTAAAAACAAGCCTGAAGGCTTTGTGTCTCAATGCAAGGAGTATAAGTAATAAGGTGGATGAATTAAATGTGGAGATAGTTATTAATGATTATGATATAGTTGGGATTACGGAGACATGGCTCCAGGGTGACCAAGGCTGGGAGCTCAACATCCAGGGATATTCTATATTCAGGCGGGATAGACAGAAAGGAAAAGGAGGTGGGGTAGCGTTACTGGTTAGAGAGGAGATTAAAGCAGTGGAAAGGAAGGACATTAGCTTGGAGGAAGTGGAATCGATATGGGTAGAGCTACGAAACACTAAGGGGCAGAAAACGCTAGTGGAAGTTGTGTACAGGCCACCTAACAGCAGTAGTGAGGTTGGGGATGGCATCAAGCAGGAAATTAGAAATGCGTGCACTAAAGGTGCAGCAGTTATAATGGGTGACTTCAATCTACATATAGATTGGGTGAACCAAACTGGCAGGGGTGCTGAGGAACAGGATTTCTTGGAATGTTTGAAAGATGGTTTTCTAAACCAACATGTCGAGGAACCAACGAGAGAACAGGCCATTCTAGACTGGATATTGAGTAATGAGGAAGGGTTAGTTAGCAGTCTTGTTGTGCGAGGCCCCTTGGGCAAGAGTGATCATAATATGGTAGAGTTCTTCATTAGGATGGAGAGTGACAAAGTCGATTCAGAAACAAGTGTTCTGAACTTAAAGAAAGGTAACTTTGAGGGTATGAGGCGTGAATTGTCCAAGATAGACTGGCGATTGATGCTGAAAGGGTTGACGGTGGACATGCAATGGAAGGCATTTAAAGGTCGCATGGATGAACTACAACAAGTGTTCATCCCAGTTTGGCAAAAGAACAAACCAGGAAAGGTAGTGCATCCGTGGTTAACAAGGGAAATCAAGGATAGTATTAAAACAAAAGATGAAGCATACAGATTAGCCAGAAAAAGTAGCATACCAGAGGACTGGGAGAAATTCAGAGTCCAGCAGAGGAGGACAAAGGGCTTAATTAGGAAAGGGAAAATAGACTATGAGGGAAAACTGGCAAGGAACATAAAAACAGACTGCAAAAGCTTTTATAGATATGTCAAGAGAAAAAGATTAGTTAAGGCAAATGTAGGTCCCTTGCAGTCGGAAACAGGTGAATTGATCATAGGGAACAAGGAGATGGCAGACCAATTGAACAAATACTTTGGTTCTGTCTTCACTAAGGAAGACATAAACCGTCTGCCGGAAATAGCGGGGGACCGGTGGTCTAATGAGATGGAGGAACTGAGGGAAATCCAGGTTAGTCGGGAAGTGGTGTTAGGTAAATTAAATGGATTAAAGGCAGATAAATCCCCAGGGCCAGATAGGCTGCATCCCAGAGTGCTTAAGGAAGTAGCCTCCAATAGTGGATGCATTAGTGATAATTTTTCAAAACTCTTTAGATTCTGGAGTAGTTCCTGAGGACTGGAGGGTAGCTAATGTAACCCCACTTTTAAAAAAGGGAGGGAGAGAGAAAACGGGAAATTATAGACCAGTTAGCCTAACATCGGTAGTGGGGAAAATGCTAGAGTCAGTTATTAAAGATGTGATAGCATCACATTTGGAAAGCGGTGAAATCATCGGACAAAGTCAGCATGGATTTACCAAAGGCAAATCATGTCTGACGAATCTTATAGAATTTTTCGAGGATGTAACTAGTAGAGTGGATAAGGGAGAACCAGTCAATGTGTTATATCTGGACTTTCAGAAGGCCTTCGACAAGGTCCCACATAGGAGATTGGTGTACAAACTTAAAGCACACGGTATTGAGGGTTCAGTTTTGAGGTGGATAGAAAATTGGTTGGCGGACAGGAAGCAAAGAGTAGGAATAAATGGGTCCTTTTCGGAATGGCAGGCAGTGACTAGTGGGGTACCGCAAGGCTCAGTGCTGGGACCCCAGTTATTTACAGTGTATATTAATGATTTGGACGAGGGAATTGAATGCAACATCTCTAAGTTTGCGGATGACACGAAGCTGGGTGGCAGTGTTAGCTGCGAGGAGGATGCTAGGAGGCTGCAGAGTGACTTGGATAGATTAGGCGAGTGAGCAAATGCATGGCAGATGCAATATAATGTGGATAAATGTGAGGTTATCCTCTTTGGCGGCAAGAACAGGAAAGCAGAGTATTACCTGAATGGTGACCGATTGGGAGAAGGGGAGATGCAACGTGACCTGGGTGTCATGGTGCACCAGTCATTGAAAGCAAGCATGCAGGTGCAGCAGGCAGTGAGGAAAGCGAATGGTATGTTGGCATTCATAGCAAGAGGATTTGAGTTTAGGAGCAGGGAGGTTCTGCTGCAGTTGTACAGGGCCTTGGTGAGACCGCACCTGGAGTATTGTGTGCAGTTTTGGTCTCCTAACCTGAGGAAAGACGTTCTTGCCTTAGAGGGAGTACAGAGAAGGTTCACCAGATTAATCCTTGGGATGGCGGGACTTGCATATGAGGAAAGACTGGATAGACTGGGCTTGTACTCGCTGGAATTTAGAAGACTGAGGGGGGATCTTATAGAAACATATAAAATTCTTAAGCGGTTGGAGAGGCTAGATGCGGGAAGATGGTTCCCGATGTTGGGGGAGTCCAGAACCAGGGGTCACAGCTTAAGGATAAGGGGGAAGTCTTTTAGGACCGAGATGAGAAAACATTTCTTCACACAGAGAGTGGTGAGTCTGTGGAATTCTCTGCCACAGAAGGTAGTTGAGGCCAGTTCATTGGCTATATTTAAGAGGGAGTTAGATGTGGCCCTTTTTGCTAAAGGGATCAGAGGGTATGGAGAGAAGGCAGGTACAGGCTACTGAGCTGGATGATCAGCCATGATCATATTGAATGGCGGTGCAGGCTCGAAGGGCCGAATGGCCTACTCCTGCACCTATTTTCTATGTTTCTATGTTTCTATGTTAAACTGGGCTGAAGGGCATTTCCATGCTGTCTGGCTCTGACACTTTTTTACTCCATCAATTTAATGGAAAGGTTTTTGGAATATATTCAAATCTAATATCTTAATAATGCATGTAATCCAAATGATATGGTAATAGGATCGGATTCAACAAATTCTTCTTGTAGCAGGAAGATCGATAACAGGTTTAAGTTCACTAGTAAAGATAGCAGAGTGGAAATTAAGATGTTTTTTAACATGGTGAGTTCTTATGATCTGAATTGCATCGCCTGAATGGATGGTGGAGCCAGGTTTGATACTGATGTTGTTGACGGTAGAGTGCGGCGGGTGGAGCTGCTGCCTCACAGCGCCAGAGGCCCAGGTTCAATCCTGAACTCGGGTGTCATCTGTATGGAGTTTGCATGTTCTTCCTGTGACCATGTGGGTTTCCTCCGGTTTACTCCCACATCGCAAAGATGAGTGGGTTTGTAGGTTATTTGGTCTCTGTCAATTGCCCCCAGTGTGTAAGTGAGTGGTCGAATCTGGGGGGATTTGATAGCAATATTACATCGGCGAAACCAAGCGCAGGGTCGGCGATCGCTTCGCTGAACACCTGCGCTCGGTCCGCATTATTCAAACTGATGTCCCGGTGGCTGAGCACTTCAACTCCCCCTTCCATTCCCAGTCTGACCTTTCTGTCATGGGCCTCCTCCAGTGCCATAGTGAGGCCCACCGGAAATTGGAGGAACAGCCCATATTTCGCCTGGGCAGTTTGCAACCCAGTGGTATGAACATTGACTTCTCCAACTTTAGATAGCTCCTCAGTTCCTCCCTTCCCCGCCTCCTTCCCAGATCTCCCTCTATCTTCCTGTCTCCACCTATATCCTTCCTTTGTCCCGCCCCCCTGACATCAGTCTGAAGAAGGGTCTCGACCCGAAACGTCACCCATTCCTTCTCTCCCGAGATGCTGCCCGACCTGCTGAGTTACTCCAGCATTTTGTGAATAAATCGATACTACAAGGTGTGATTTGTTAGATAACGCAGATATAATTGATAATTAATGAATGATTGAATTTTCCATTTTAGATTCAATAGAATGCATGAAGTGCCCCTTGGAATATTGGTCCAGTGAGGACAGACAACAGTGTGTACGTAAAGACATTGAGTTCCTTTCATTTAATGATACAATGGGAATGATACTGGGGACTGTGGCATTGCTCGGAACGTTGACCACTCTCGTTATTGCATCTCTCTTCGTGTACCGCAAGGATACGCCCATCGTCAAGGGCAATAATGCTGAGCTCAGTTTCCTGCTGCTGTTTTCCCTGGGACTTTGCTTCCTGTGCTCGCTCACCTTCATCGGCCGCCCTTCCCACTGGTCCTGCGCACTGCGGCACACTCTTTTCGGGATCACGTTTGCCCTCTGCGTATCCTGCCTGCTGGTCAAGACTGTTGTGGTGCTGTCGGCCTTTAAGGCGACTGTGCCCCAGACGAGGACAATGAAGTGGTTCGGAGCAGCCCAGCAGAGACTCATCGTTTGTGGGTGCACCGTCCTCCAAATTCTGATCTGCGCCACCTGGCTTGCTATGGCTCCACCCTTCCCATCGAAGAACACAAGATACCACAACACAAAGGTTCTCCTGGAGTGTGATGTAGGATCTCCAATAGCTTTCTACTGCGTATTGGGCTACATCGGTGTTTTATCCGGCTTGTGTTTTGTGCTGGCTTTTCTAGCCAGGGAGCTCCCTGGGAAATTCAATGAGGCCAAACTCATAACCTTCAGCATGATCATCTTCTGTGCTGTTTGGCTGACCTTCATTCCAGCCTACGTCAGCTCACCGGGAAAGTACACGGTCGCCGTCGAAATCTTTGCTATTCTGTCCTCCAGCTTTGGTTTGCTCTTCTGCATTTTCGTTCCCAAGTGCTACATTATCTTGTTCAAACCGGAGGAAAATACCAAGAAGGGCTTGATGGGGAAAGGCACTTTCAAAAAGAGTTAACAGAGAAGCTGTGCTAATGCCATCCATCCTTTCAGAAAGGCTTTACAGAAGAGACATTGACACATGGAACCATCAAGACCCTCCTCACTAGTTATTTTTGAGTGAAAGATACAGCGTGGAAACCCACTGAGTCCACCCGACCCATTCACACTCGTTTTTTTATCCCACTTTCGAATCCACTCCCTACACATTAGGAGCAATTTACAGAGGGTCAATTAATCTACAAACTCACACGTCTTTAGGATTTCGGCTCAAATATGATGCCAGGACCATCTGTTATCTACTTGTGCATATTCCATCTCCCTTCATTTCCTGCATATCCATGTGCCTATCCAAAAGCCTCTTTAATACACTATCGTATCTGCCTCCACCATCACCCTTGCCAACGTGTTCCAGGCACTCACTACTCAATGCAAAAAGCTTATCCCACACATCTTTTAAAATTTACCCTTCTACCCTTAACGCTATGCTCTCTAGTATTTAATTTTTCCATCCGGGAAAAAAAGGTTCTGACTATCTATCTTATTTATGCCAAGTTTTATGTTGAATTTATTGTCAATATGCACAAGTACAGTGAGGTACAGGTACATCAAAAATCTTGCTTGCAGCAGCGCCACAGGCACGTGGTCTCAGATGAACACACAAAATTATACTTAGATTACACGGAAAATTGTGGAAGGCAGTAATGAAAAACAAGACTGTGCAACAAAGAGGGAGAGCAAAAACGACAATTAGAAAACAAGCCCACAGTAGTGCAAGAGGTGGTCCGTAGCCGAGGTGGGATTAGGGTCGTGCGGGTCGGTTCAAGAACCTGATGGTTGCAGGAAAGTAGCTGTTCCTGAACCTGGTGGTGTGGGACTTCAGGCTTCTGTACCTCCTGCTCGACAGTAGCGGTGAGAAGAGGGCACGGCCCGGATGGTGGGGATCCTTGATGGATAGATATTGCCTACTTTAGTTGGAATTTTGGTATCCAATTCCAAAATGTACCGTGTACTGCAATATGTCAAATCTGGTAATAAAGGTGATTATTTCATTTAATACTTCATTAATACGACCATTAATTAGCCATATGATGATTCATTTCATAATTGACTATACTTTTGTCAATATGACAATTGAAGCTGCAATGATAATTGATGCACCACAATATACAACCTTCTATTCTCTGTCGAAGCAAAGAACTGCAGATGCTACTATGTCAAGCACAAAGTGCTGGAGTAACTCAGCGGGTCAGGCAGCATCCCTGGAGAACATGGATAGGTGATGTTTCAGGTTGGGATCCCTCTATTCACTAAATTACATTACAATATGATTGAAAATACAGTGAATATAGTTTGTGCTAAATGGGGCGTTTGAATGGTTGAAGGTAAAGACTTTGTTCTTTGGATCAATGGCCATGTATTAAGTATCCTGAGAAATGGAAATAAACTCATGCTTTGAACGATAGAGATTGATTTTCTTTGTTATTTATTAATATGCATTCGCCATTCAATTTGTTTTTACTTTCATATACACTTAACTTTTTTGAAGACCCGCAGTCACTGAAGCTAATTCTAACTTACCCATAGAGTTTCTGTAGTCTCTTGTGTCTCCTCTCACTTTAGTTTAGTTTATTGTCACGTGTACTGAAGTTCAGTGAAAACCTTTTCTATTCCGTGCTATTTTATTGAGTCAGCGAAAAGTCATGTGTCCATAATTCTCTGCATTTTCTTGCGGTTTTGGATGGTACAGTTCCCAATCCATGCTGTGATGTATCCCGATAAAATGCTTTATTCGGCGCATCTGTAGAAGTTAGTGAGGGTTGTGGGGACATGCCGGACTTCCTGAGCCTTCTAAGGACGAAGAGGCGTTGCGTTGGTGTGCTTTCTTTGCCACATGGTCTGTGATGTTGCTCTGGATTGTTGGGTCAGGTGACTGGGTACTTAAGGAAAGATTTGTCGATGAAATCCTTTGTCACGGTGCCAGAATGGGGAGAGAGCCGTTGCCTTTAGGAGTAAGCAACAATATCAGTTAAACACTGCACGGTTTTGATCCCCTTACCGAAAAAACATTATCGCATCATTGGAGGCACTCCAAAGAGATCCACTTGGGATGAGATTGTTATCCTATCAAGAGAGGCGAAACAGGTTGGAGATTACCAGAATGAGGGATACAGCGCGGAAACAGGCCCTGTGGTCCACTGTGACCACGCCAATCACCCCATACACTAGTACGATCCTACACACTGGGGAAAATTCACAATTTACAGAAGCTAATTAACCCACAAACATGTACATCTTTGGAGTATGGGAGGAAACTGGAGCACCCGAAGAAAACCCACGCCATCACAGGGTACAAATTCCATAGACAGCACCTATGGTCAGGGTCGAACCGGGGTCTCTGGTGCTAAGGCAGAGTTCTACTGTTGCACCACTGAGCCACCCATAAATCATTTGTTCTTTCTAAGATGACCCATGCATAAAAGTTCACACTCGCGCGCACACACATGGAATCCTACCATTGGAACTTTGAAACGTATCATTGTGTTCACAAGACCAGAGTCACCAACAATCACAGGAACGGATGATGTTCCTTTGCAGTTATAATTGGAGATATCTCCATCAGGTCCATTGCCCAATGTTATCACCACTCGCAGTGAATGAATTGGACTGGTGCACGTGTGGTAAGTATTATAGCCCAGGGTTACATTTGGCAGGAGCAAGGGGTCTTTGTTTCTTTCTTGTAACGTAAAGAATATTGTTTGCATCCAACGAAAAGACCTGGAATGGAAACTAAAAGCAGACATTGAATTGATTGGGCACCTTTATGAGTCATAGACTCATGCAGCGTGGAAACAGGCCCGTCAGCCCAACGCCCAATCTGACCAACACGCCCCATCTACACTAGTCCCATCTGTTTTTGGCCCATATCCCCCTAAACCTGAAGAATAAAGGTTCTGTCTACCCTGTCTATGCCTCTCATAATTTTATACATTTCTGTCAAGTCTCCCCTCAGCCTCCGATGCTCCAGAGAAGACAATCCAAGTTTGTCCAACCTTCTCCTTATAGCTAAAACCCTCTAATCCAGGCAGCATTTTTGGTAAACCTCTTCTGCACCCTCTCCAAGGTCTCCACATCCTACCTGTAATGAGGCGACAAGAACTATATTCAATGCTCCAAATGCAGCCTAATTAAGTCGGATATAGCAGCATCATGACTTCCTGACTCTTATACTCAATACCCTGGCCACACCATACACCTTCTCTACCACTCTATGGTGTTGTCACTTTCAGGGAGGTATGGACTTGGACTCCAAGATTCTTCTGTACATTAATGCTGTTTTGCCAGTAACTGTATATTTTTCCTTTACATTTGACCTCCCAAAGTGCAGTATCTAAGATTAAACTCCACCTGCCATTTCTCCATCCATTTCTGCAGCTTATCTAATATCCCACTGCATACTTTGGCAGCATTTCTCACAGTGCACAACTTCAACAATCTTGGTGTCATCTGCAAACTTACTAACCAACCCATCAGCAAGTCATTTAAATATATCACAGAGTTCCCAATAAGCCACTGGTCACAGGCCTCCAGCCTCAATAATCACTTCCACAAGAACCCTCTTTCTTTTATTAGTAAGCCAGTTCTGAATCCATATGACCAAGTCACTGCAAATTCCACGTCTCTTCATATTCTGGATCAGTCTTCCATGCGGCACTTTATTAAAATCCATGCAGACAACATCTACTGCCCTATCCTCATTGATCAACTTCGTCGCCTCCTCACAAAACTCGATTAAGGATGTACGACATGCCTTGCCACATACAAATCCATATTGACTGTCCCGAATTGCCCATTCCCTTCCAAATGGAAGTAAATTCTATCCTGAAGCCTCTCCAATAATTTACCTACCACTGACGCAAGGCTCACCTACCTTTCATTCCATGGATTCTCTCTATTTTCCTTATGTAAAGAAACAACATTAACCACTCTCCAGTCCTTCACAACTTTGCCTGTGGCAGGAGGAGCAAAGGTCCTCGCCAAAGTTCCTGCAATCTACTCTCTTGATAACCTGGGATAGAACACATTCAGCCCTGGGGCTCCATCTTAATGCTCAAGAGCCCCAACTCCTCCTCCTTCTTAATCCCAAACTGGACTTGCATATTAGTATTCTTCACACTGATCTTACTGTCCTACTGTTTAATGAACACAGATGCAAAGTATTTGTTTAGTACCTCACCTACATTCTCTGATTCTAGGCACAAGTTCCCTCCTTTATCTTTGACTCCTCTTATACTCAATGTCCTGACTAATGAAGGCAAACATACCATATGCCTTCTTTACCACTATCTATTCCAGGCACCATCTTCTTCCAAGGTGCTGCAAATTTACTTTTCATTGCAAAGTAATTGGAATGAAGTCGTCTGCCCTTTTCCTGTGGCACATATGGTGGAGTTACTGCCTCACAGCACTAGAGACCCGGGTTCAATCTTGACCTTGGGTGCTGTCTGCGTGACGTTTGCACTGTTACCACATGGGCGTCCTCCGGGTGTTCTGGTTTCCTCCCACATCCCAAAGACGGGCAGGTTTGTGGGTTAATTGACCACAGTAAATTGCCCTGGGTGTGTAGGGAGTGGATGAGAAAGTGGGATAACAGAAAAAGTGCGAATGGCTGATCAACTGTTGGGTGGACTTGGTGGGCCAAAGGGCCTGTTTCCATGCTGCATTTTTCAATCTAACTTAAAGTGAAACTGATAATTCCATTCACACCCAGGTTTTCAAAAAAGGCACTTGATTGATCTGAAAACACAATTATAAGGCACCTACCACCAGATTCAAGAATAGCTTCTTCACCACTATTAAAGAATCTTGAAGACCTTTTCATAAACTGTGGATGAATTCCCGATCTCATTGCAACCCTTGTACTTTTTTAAACCTGCAGTTTCTCTGTAGCTAGAACACTATATTCTGCACTCTGTTTCTTTCGCTATTGCATTTCTTGATGTTATCATGATGTAGTTTGAATGGATGGCACACAAACCAAGGTTTTGCACATGACAATAATAACCGTACACATGACAATAATAACCGTACACATGACAATAATAAACCAATAACAATGTAATGTGCCAGAAAAGAGTTTAACTGTGGGGGTATCACACTTCTGTCCAAATTGCCTTTTGCTTCCCTTCCAAACAAAAAGGAATGTGTAAAGGTTCTGTAACCCTTTTTTTCTGTTTCTACTGCATAAGATTTTAATCTCAATTCTAACACTTTTTTCTCCCAAGTGAACTGGAAAAAAAATCAGCAAAGTACGTGGAACCAAATCTATTACCATAGTAATTTACACTGTTCCCTCATTTCCTCGTAACAAATGCATTCATCTAGCTTCACGCAGCAAAAACAAGACTTCAAAATGTTTGTATTTGGGCTTTTGTAAAACCATTAGGGCAGCACAGGGGTAGGGTAGCAGCCTTACAGCGCGAGACCCAGGTTCGATCCTGACTATGGGTGCTGCCTAAACAGAGTTTGTACGTTCTCCCCGTGGGTCTTCTCCAGGTGCTCGGGTTTCCTCCCACATTCCAAAGTTGTGCAGGCTTGTAGGGTAATTGGCTTCAGTAAATTGGAATTTGTCCCTAGTGTGTCGGATAGAACAAGTGCACAGGTGATCGTTGGTCAGCGATGGGCCCAGTGGGCCAAAAGACCTGTTTCCATGCTGTATCTCTAGACTAAACATCCTACAACAGGTATGATACTTTTAATCGCTTTGCTTTCCTGCCCGATCTTACTACAAAATAATGTAAACTGTCAGTTTCTGCCCCACCAAGTTTTACTTTCGACTTCACAGGTACAGTGTGGAAACAGGCCCTTCGGCCCACCGAGTCACACTGACCAACGATCACCCCGCACACTAACACTATCCTAATCTCTAGGGACTATTTTACAAAAGCCAATTAACCTACAAACCTGTATGTCTTTGACATATGGGAGGAAACCGGATCACCCGGAGAGAAAACACATGCGGTCAAAGGGAGAACAGACAAACACCACCCAGACAGCGCCCTTAGTCAGGATCAAACCCGGGTCTCTGGCGCTGTGAGGCAGCAACTCTACTACTGTGCCACTGTGCCGCCCTACTGTTACTCGAACACTTTGAATCTTTCTTTGGCAGTAACATGTGTCTGCAGTTTCTTGTCATTACACTTTTAAGTACCGATGTTGGGTAAATTTATACCAAAAGGAATCTTTTGTATATAAAAAGCCACGTTCTTTTAATGTTAAAGAAACCACTTAAACTATAATGTATAAACATTTTGCCAAGCAATATAAATGTTCATATCCCATCATGTGCTTTGGAACAAAGTACAGAAACCGTGGAATAAAACATAAATCACGGTCAAGACAGTAGGAGATTCATTCAAATAGCAGTCGTTAGGCTGGGTCACTGTCAAAATGAATACTGACAAACTCGCATGATTGTTGTGGAAGGGACAGCAAGCGGTTCAGTTTTACAACTACAATTTCTGAACAGGAGTTGCAACAGTAAAATGGGTAGTTATTTATCCTGCCAGCATGCATGTGATAACATCACACAGTACTGAATCCAAATGGTGTAAGGCTAAATTTGGGTCGCCATAGCAGTGGAAAAGAGGTAATGAGTAGATCAATAACTTTTCCTTCAAGCAAGTTCACAATAAGAGTCCCTTCTTCCAGGTGTGTATTAAATATATTCAAGCATACAGTTGTATCTGCAGCAAAAATCCAGAAGGTTCAATAGCTGCGTTGACACCAATATAGAGTAATGTGGTTTCCAAACGTCTCGTTACTCGTTTTTTTCCCAGTTTCGTTTATTATTTTAGAGAAATGAATAAACATTTGTCCTCAGGCGCTGTAAAATCAATTGAAATGGTTTGTTACAGACATCACGCTCCCTGTCGTTATGTGGGCCAGAGTTTCAGTACGAATCTGCTGCTGCAATGGCCAATTTCAACGGTTAGACCTCCCTGCCTCAGCTTTCAGGGAGGCAAACAGTAAGCCGGTCAAGGATCTACTCCTGGGCAGTGCCCAACTGCTGTGGTTGCAGGAGAAACACAAGCGTGAATCGTTGAGTCGGCTGGCACTCATTCCAAGGTTGAGAAAGTCACAAAGGAAACAAACAGTTCCCTCAGAGAACAGTGCCTCGGGAAGCAGTGAAAGGGTGGTGAAATCAATAAGAAACTGTCAAAAAGAAATAATAGAATTCATATTAAATGATCATTTACAACCATTTTAAGAGGAAACTACATAAAACCAGAGCCATGCCTGGTACGGTTTATATTTTTTACATTTACTGAGTACATAGAGTGGGATGTTATAATTTAGAGATGACATCCGTCTTTTATCAAAAGAAGTGAAATCCAAGGTCGTTGTAATGGTTTTGTTTGCAAATTTCATCCGTCCACACCATCCACAGTCAAAATCCCTTGGCTTTTCCTTGTATAGAACAACGATCGGTACAGAAGGGTCGGGGCGTCAATAAAGAGCACATGCAAATCCAGAGAATAAATTTGAAGTTTTCTGAACAACTTCAAGAAAAATTACAAAACAAGTCTCCTGCATATTGTGCAACTAAGTAGTAAACAGGATTCTGGAACGAACAAAGCATTGGGACCAGATGCAATCGGTGATTTTGACAAAAGCCATTTATAAAGGCAATGGGAAAGAGCACAAGAACAGATTCTAATGCGTGGCTGGCTCTACATGCATATAAATTTCCAACGGTTATCAAATAACTTATCTCCCATGCCTAGTCATTTTATAATGTCGATATTTTACCTATGCATTATATATATATGTACAAAACAATTTGTTTAAACTTTGCTTTCTAGATTTTTGTTCCAAACTGGATTAATTACAATGAACTCCAGTCTCTCCAGTACAACAATTATTCAGTTGCACAGATTTCTTCCAATATAGGCTTTAAGACGTTAATTCACCAGTCTCTTCCTCAAAAGCAATTCTATAAAATGACTTTGCTTCAAACTGCTGGTGCCTCAGAGCAGACATTGTTCTCATCAATCCGCGACAGAGTTCAGCACAGTGCCAGCTTTATTTCTGGAGGTTTCGAAGATCTGAAGCTTCAGTTCCTTTACCATGGCTTCCAGTTTTTCTCGGGCTTCACGCTCACACCTCAGTTCCTCTTGAAGTTCTCGGCGATCCGCCTCAGCTCGGTCCAGCCTTTGTCGCAATTCGGCTAACTGTGCATGACAATGGAGATGGGGAGGGAAGGTAGGGGGAACAAAATAGACTGAAGTTAAAGATGGACTACCATTTGCTTTATTTGACTTCAGCACATTTGCTAAGGCACTTCCAACCACCTTAAGTACACAGTTTCTACAACCTTTAGACTTCAGAGATACAGCGAGAAAACAGGCCCTTCAGCCCGGACTGCCAGCAATCACCCCATACACTACCTTGCACGCACTAGGGACAATTTTACAACTCACCAAAGCCAAATAACCTACAAATCTTTACGTCTTTGGAGTGTGGGAGAGAACTGGAGCACCTGGAGAAAACCAGTGACGTCACAGGGGAGAATGTACAAATTCTGTGGAGATAGCACCTGTGGTCAGGATCAAACCCAGGTCTCTGATGCTGTAAGGCAGCAATTCTAACATTGAGCCACAGTGCCACCCTAGAACAGGTACATGGATAGGAAAGGTTTGGAGGGATATGGACCAAATGCTGGCAAATCAGACTAGTTTGGATGGGGCACCTTGGTCGTCATGTACGAGTTGGGTCGAATGGTCTGTTTCCATAACAAAGATCCATGTCAATAACTCAAATGACTTCTGAGAATGATACATAGCACACAAAACAGCACAGCGGAGTAACAGGCCCTTCAGCGTCATGATGTCCACCAAACATGATGCCATATTAAACTAATATCCTTTGCCTAGATATAATGCATACGCCTCTATTTCGTGCATATCTACATGATTATCTAACAGCCTCTTAAATGCCGCCATCTTATCTGCCTCCACCACCATCCACGTCCCAGACACTCATCAGCCTCTATGTAAAAAAGTTGCCCTGCCATCGCCTTCAAACTTTGTCCCTCTCACCTTAAAGCAATGACCTCAAGTCTTTAACATTTCCACCCTGCGATAAAAGGTTCAGATTGTCTACCCTTTCTTTGGCATTCATAATTTTATATACTTTTATCAGGTCTCCTCACAACTTCCAACGTTCCAGACAAAACGATCCATCTGTCCAACCTCCCCTTATAGCTAAGACAGACACAAAATTGCTGGAATAACTCAGCGGGTCAGGCAGCATCTCTGGAACAGGTGACGTTTTGGGTCGAGACCCTTCATCAGACCACGTGGTCACAGAGGGTAACATACAAACTCTGTACAGACAGCACCCATAGTCAGGATTGAACCCGCATTTCTGACGCTGTAAGGCAGCAACTCTACTGCTGCACCACCGTGCTGCCCCATGAAATATAAATCTGTGGCCTGCCATGACTTGGATTCAAACCAAGGTTGCTGCAGTTGCTTCTTCAGTCTGAAGAAGAGTCCCGACACAAAACGTCACCTCCCCTTTTTCTCCAGAGATGCTGCCTGACCTGCTGAGTTACTCAGGCATTTTACATCTATCCAGTCATAGAACAGTCAAGCACAGGAACAGGGCCTTTGGCCCACAATGTCCGTGTCAAACATGGAACTAAATGGATAGAATGATGGCCCATCTAATGATCCCCTTTTCCGAATATGACATTTAAAAACAGCCAATCTGCCACAGTCAAATCGATTTGCCAGAAATGATTTACAAATAAAATAAAAATGTCTCAATAGTGTCGTCTGCTGGCTTTAGCCACCCGAGTCAGATGTCAACCTCCAGTTCCGTCTGCCTAGACCCTGCATGTTCTTCCTGTGAATGCTTGGATTTCCCTGGATGCCCTCGTTACGTCCCACTTCCCAAAATTGTGTAGGTAGAACTATCATCAGGGTTTCTTGGGTCGTGTGAGAGAGAGGAGTGGTTACACGGAAATAAGAGAGCGATTGGTTTGAAGGGATTGCTATGCTGAGAGCTGGTATAGATACAATGCGCTGAAAGGCTCCTCCTTTGTCCTAATATGCAATTGATAGTTCTGTCCTTTCTTTTGATCGCTCATTCATCAATAGCCTTCCATGTTCAGACTGTGTGAACATCATCTGCAATGGCGAGGCTCAGTGCTAAGCAAGTCCCACTTTAACACCAATGTTTCACTGTCGGCCTATTATCTGGCCACCTTTTGCACCTAGACACTTTGCAGCTTTGCTCTACCGAGGGCTCTGCTTTAAAGTTACAGATAGTTCAACTATAATGCGTCAACATAACACAAATTGAACGCGGGTGATAGATTAACGAGCATTATTTGCATTAGGCAGGCCAAATCATAACGCAATTTTGATCGGGAGCACCACTTAAAAGTTAGTTTGAAAATTAACAACCAGAAAAAAAGCTGCCATGGATTTAAGCAGTGTAGAGGACAAGAAACCTGTTTCCATGCAACGTCCCCACAGTAATCAGACACCACTGTCTCTTAAGACACAGCTGCTACTTTAACGGCATGTGACCACTGGAATTGACAAGCAATGGCTATGTAGAATTGTGAACGATAATCTATCAAACAATGTACCATAGAGCCTTTAGTATTTTTAGTTTGCAGTAATATGATATACTTATTGCTATTGAAAAGACCCTCATAACTTTCTTATTACAAATCTGGAAATCTCGAGCCCTTACCCCCTTTCTCCCATTGACACAATTGTGTTTATAATATGATTTTCTGTGACATGACATTTCTTAGAACTGTGTACAGCAGAACTACCTGCACTACTAATATCACACGTCACAACCATATGCTTCCATTGCTGATTTCCTCCACCGATTCATGGACACTAACCTTCAAGTCCTGTTGAGACAATTCAAATCTCACCATCTACGACCCACCATTCCCACTTCCTCCCCATATCTCTAATCTTACAATTCTGAGATATATGCAATTGAATAGTTCTGTCCTCAACATCATCTCCAGTTAATCATCCAACATCTGAGTGCAAACTTTCACTACCGGAGGTCCAACCCCTGGAATTTTCCCACTAAACCTCACAAAATGCTGGAGGAGCTCAGTGGGCCATGCAATATCATCAATTGATCTTCCCTCACTAATGATGCTGGCTGACCCACTGAGTCACTCCAGCACCTTGTATTTTGCTCAAGATTCTAATATCTGCAGTTCCGTGTGCCTCCAAATCACTCTGCTTCTCTTCTTTACAATGCTTAAAACCTAAGCATTTTATCATCTATCCGAATAGCTCCTTATCTTTCTTGGTGTTAATTCACACAAACTAAACTCTCTTCCATTGACTCTATCTACACCCGTTACCTCGGCAAGGCCACCAGCATAATCAAGGACAAGGCGCACACCGGCCACCCCTTCTCCCCGCTCTCATCAGGCAAAGGGGTACAGAAGTGCGAAAACACACATCTCCAGTTTCAAGGACTGTTTCTACCCAGCTGTAATCAGGCAGCTCAACCATCCTACCAACAACTAGAGAGCAGTCCCGAGCAATTATCTACCTCATTGGAGACCCTCAAACTATCTTTAATCAAACTTTACTGGACTTTATCTTGCACTAAACGTTAGTCACTTTATTCCCTGTATCATGTATCTGTACACTGTGGATGCCTCATTGTAATCATGCATTGTCTTTCCGCAGACTGGTTGCACGCAACAAAAGTTTTTCACTGTACGAGAATAAAACTTATCTAAACAAGATCCTGTGAAGCAACACGGGTCATTTTGCTACTTTTAAGATGATGAACGTCTTGTTAAATTCACCATCCCTCCTTTAGTTGCTCTCCTTCCATAATTCCAACAAAATGTTTCTATTGGTACTTTGCCAGGCACTATTTTCTCTTTGTTTCATAGCTGTTGTTACTGTTGCTAATGCCTACCAGCACATTAATCACTTAATACATTAATATCAAAATCCTTCTCACTTAAGACTTAAAGGAATCAGTGGCAGTGAGTCACGCTAAATAAACATTCTAATGAAAACTGAACCTATTCCCTCACATAATGGAGTCTTCAAATATTATACCAGAAAATTAGACCATAAGACATAGGGGCAGAATTAGGCCATTCGACCCGTCGAGTCTACTGCCTCATTTGATCATGGTTGACCTATTTTTCCCTCTCAACCCTGATCCTCCTGCCTTCCCTGTAACCTTTAACACCTTTACTAAACAAGATACTCTCAATCTTCGCTTTACAAATACCTAATGTCCTAAATATATCTTAGATTGAGAATTCAGACTGCAAATAGACATATTTATTATTAGAAATTCAGAAAGCCCCCCCCCCCCCCCCCCTTATACAATATGCTACATCATTATCATATTTAGTTGTGAAAGTCTATAATAATCTGAGGATTAATATGCCCCATTTTCTTTATTTCTACTGTGGGCAACAAATATACCTGTGCAGTGTACTCTGCCTCTTGGCTCTTTTCTGTTGTACGGTCACACAAACAGGCTTGATCCAGCTGCTCCAGCCGCCACTCTACGTCTGCCTGTTCATCGTGAACTGCACTCATTCTCTGGGCATGGGCAGATTGCAGAGAATCCAGCTCTTGCTGCAGCTCAAACTTCTCCTCAGTCAATTCTTTGAGTTTCATCCTCTTTGTGACTTGCAATAACTCCACTTCCTGAGCAGAAAAGAAAGCTAGACTTAAATCACGGTAGCGATGGGCTTAGTAACACAGGCTGGGTTTTCCTTCATGTGACTTTTTTAAAAAATCAATCACAGGATATTCCTGTCTCTGAGTCTGCCAACATTAGTGAACCTGGAGTAACTCAGCAGGTAGGCATCATCTCTAGAGAACATGGATAGGCGATGTTTTGGGTTGGGACCCTACTTCAGACTGAAGTCTGAGAAGTCTGAAGATAGGCACATGGAATAGATATGGCGGCAAACATGGTTCCTCTTGCATGCAGGCTCAGTAGACTATTTCTGTACAATAGGTAATCGGGGGTGGCAGATGAGATCACCTGTACAGGCAGATGAGATCAGTTTAATGTTATCACGTTCAGCATACACAATGTATATATAACATAACATAACAACACTTTATTGTCACTCGGCACAACACCGAGCGAAATTTCAGCAGTCACACAAAATACAGCAAAAAAGAAAAGAACACAGGACACCCGACCCCAACACAAACATCCATCACAGTGACTCCAAACACCCCCTCACTGTGATGGAGGCAACAAAACTTCCCCTCTCTTCCCCCCGCACCCACGGACAGGCAGCTCGACCCCTACCGAGGCAAACGACACGCACAGCCCCCGCAAGGGGATGGAAGGCCCCCCGGCCGAGCCGCCCCGGGCACCGAAACGTCCCGCGGCCACACCGGGCGATGTTAAGTCCAACGGCCGAGCCGCACCGGGCACTGAAACGTCCCGCGGCCGAACAGCGCTGACGATGTTAAGTCCAGCGGCCAAGCCGCACCGGGCACTGAAACGTCCCGCGGCCACACCGGGCGATGTTAAGTCCAGCGGCCAAGCCGCACCGGGCACTGAAACGTCCCGCGGCCGAGCCGCACCGGGCACTGAAACGTCCCGTGGCCACACCGGGCACTGAAACGTCCCGCGGCCAAGCCGCACCGGGCACTGAAACGTCCCGCGGCCACACCGGGCACTGAAACGTCCCGCGGCCACACCGGGCGATGTTAAGTCCAGCGGCCAAGCCGCACCGGGCACTGAAACGTCCCGCGGCCGAGCCGCACCGGGCACTGAAACGTCCCGCGGCCGCACCGGGCGATGTTAAGTCCAGCGGCCGAGCCGCACCGGGCACTGAAACGTCCCGCAGCCGAGCTGCGCCGGCAATGTTAAGGCCCGCAGCCGAGCCGCACCGGGCACTGAAACGTCCCGCAGCCGAGCTGCGCCGGCAATGTTAAGGCCCGCAGCCGAGCCGCACCGGGCACTGAAACGTCCCGCAGCCGAGCTGCGCCGGCAATGTTAAGGCCCGCAGCCGAGCCGCGCCCCGGGGAAGAGACCTAATAAAATAAAGGTTTCCCCCCGCCCCACCCCCCCACCCCACCCCACACCCCCACCACACACCCCCACCACACATACACATACACATACAATGTGAGCCGAAGGGCCCGTTGCTGTAATGTACTGTTCTATGTTCTAAAGGTCTCATTCAGAATCATCACATATCCATGTTCTCCAGTATGCTGCCTGACCCGCTAACTTACTCCAGCTCTTTGTGTCTTTTTTTTTTGTTGTAAATCAGCATCTTCAGTTCCTTATGTCAACATTAGTGGACCTGTTCAATTTCAACAATTTCACGATTACTCCTACCACTTTTTTTATTTATAAAAATGCCTATTTAGTTATTTAAAGTTAAATTACCCAGGTGCCACAGTGGGATTTAAACACATCGTAGGATCAATTGTCCTCCGAGATGGTAAGTCCAGGCCCTGCGACCGGAGTCTTCAAGGTCGATCCCAGCTGGAGGCCGCCGACTCCACGATGTTAGGCCGTAGCGCGAACGGAGATACGACACGGTAAAGGTCGCATCTCCGTTGAGGAAGAGATTAGAAAAAAAGGTTTCCCCCAACCCCCCCACCACCCCCCCACATACACAGAGTTAAAAATAGAACAAAACGTACATTAAACGATGACAATAGACAAAAAACAAAAAAAGACAGTGATGGATTAGTTTAGTTTATTGTCACATGTACTGAGGTACAGTGAAAAGCTTTATTGTTGCATGCTATCCAGTCAGCGGAAAGACTATAAATGATTACAATCCATCTGTTCACATTGTACAGATACAGGATAAAGGGAATAGATTAAGAAGAGCATAGTTAGAGTAAGAAATGCTGCTGTTGGAGTTGAGGTTTGAAAGAGTGGGTGAATCGTAAGGAATGATTGCAGATCTACTTTTGGGACCAGCACGCAGAGAGTCGTCTGGATTGGGCACCATATGTTTATGTAGGCGCATACATAAATTATCAAGGATTAGCCAGGACAGGGCGATAATTCCTCTGCTCTAATTCAAAATAATGTTTTACATCATCAAAAGCTGCAAATAATCCTTGACATCTCATCTGAATGATGGAATCTCAGCGGTGCGGTATATTTTTGTGATCAAGCTGCTGTTGGGACTTGAGCTCATACGTTTCTGACTCAAAAATAAGAGAACTAACACTCACCCAAAACCAACACTTTCATGTACACACCTCTGTACTTTTGACAAGTTCCTGCCATTTCCTTGTCTTTGGTGAAATATTGTAACACTGGAACTGGTCATTAAGTTATAAGAAGAGAACCTATAAATTTTGCCACGCCCCTAGTCACATTGATAAGTGCAAAGAGTAAAGGCAAGTTTATCTTTTGATATTAACAGTAAAATAGTCTATGTTTATGCTTGACTTATTCTCTCAGCACTGACACATGCTCTTCAACCCACCATATCTGAACCGACCCTCAAGCAGGCATTTGCACACGTCCGACACTAATCCCATTTTAATGTCTCAACATACAACTTTCCTCAAATTCTGCCGGTCCATAGTTCAGAGATAATGCATGGCAACAGCTCCTTTGGCCCTCCATGTCCATACCGACCATCGATCACACTTGTTCTATGTTATCCCACTTTCTCATCCACTTCTTATACACTATACACCAATTTACAGTCAATTAAACCTACACTCACACATGTCTTTGGGATGTGGGAGGAAACCCACGCGGTCACAGGGAGAACGTGCAAACTCCAGTCAGCACCGGAGGTCAGGATGGAAGCCAGGTCTCCAACACTGTGAGGCAGCAACTCTACCAGCTGTGCCATTGTGCTGTTCTAAATGGCCTTTGTTCTGTGCAAGGGACCTGAGGGCTCAGACCAAACCCATGCGATCACAGGGAGTCAGCCCCAGAAGTTAGGATTGAGCCCCGTTATCTGGAACTGCGGGACAGCAGCTCCACTCCTGCCCCACTGGGCTTCCTGCATCTAGCTTGTCTTTCAGTTTTGCTCGTAAACACCAACAACCTTCATCCACAACATACCCGACGGACCTCATTTATTCTCTCTTTTCTTCCCGTTCCTTGCAATCAAGAATTCCACATCACACTGTACCTCCAACACACAACAGGTTTATGAGCACAGCTCTGGATTAAATGATTCTCAAAAAACAAATCAATAGATGGATGTAAGAAAGGTAAATCATGATTGATTAGGGGGGGGGGGGAGTAATATATAATGATTATGATTATGGATTGATAAATGGTCATTGAATGACAAGCTAAGAGTGGGGATAGATAGATCTTGCTTAGGTTGTTGCTAGTGGGGCTAAAATAGTGAGGGCTAATAACTAGTAAATAGTGATGTGGATGTGCTAATGTGGTGACAGTGAACCGCAGACAAAACCTTAAAGTAGACTTGGATTGCAGCAGTGACGACACCCAAGTCTCAGGAACTTCACTGATTATGTTATAGCGTGCAACAATCGTAACAGAAAAAAATTGATCCACTGTTAGACTTGTGGATAATCATTTTATTGTGTAATCAAGACCTAGTTTGTTACCTAATGACCTCATCTTTCTGTAACCTCCATTCTGTAATCAAGACCTACTTTTACTGTTATTCAAGTTTTTGCGTAATCTTGTCAACTGAGAATGTAAAACCTGTACCAACGTTGCGCTCAGGAGATCAGCTTTGACTGCTCTCTTGGTATGCACCAGTTTTAATAAATCGCCAGTTACTTTGAACACCAACACTGCATGGCCTTTCCATTTGCTCCTCATCGGGTACCTCGAGGATTGATGTTTGGATGCCAGTTATTCACAAACTCCATCAATAGCTTTAAGGGGTAAATGCCATATTTCCAAGATTGCTGAAGATATGGTGGGATTGTGAGAAGGGCGCAGGATGTAAAGAGGCTCCAAAGGTACATGGACAATCTAGTGAGTAGATGGGAACATGGCACATTGACTTTATTATGGGAAAATGTAAAGTTATCCACTTCGGTACACATAACTAGAATAAACCAGTACGAATATCAACGGTGTCAGACAACCTTGCCCTTAACGTTAGCAAGATGGAAGTGTTGGTTCTCGACCTAAGAGAGGAGCGGGGGAGAGGGGGGGGCGGCGGTTGTTAATGCAACCGTGTCCTCATCAACAGAGCTGCTGTAGAAATGCTTGACAGCCTCAAGTTCCCAGGCATCCATATCACCAACAACCTAATCCGGTCCCATCACATTAATGCAATGATCAGGAAAGTGCACCAGTGTATTTATTTTAGATTAGTGTATAGATACAGCATGGAAACAGGCCCTTCAGCCTAGTAAGTCCACGCCGACCAGCGATCATCCATACACTAGTTCGATGTTATCTCAGTTTCACATCCTACACACTAGGGGCAATTAACAGAAGCCAATTAACCTACACACCCACACGTCTTTGGGATGTGGGAGAAATCTAGAAAGAATCCACACGGTCACAGGGAGAATGTACAAACTCCATATAGACAGCACCTGAGGTCAGGATTGAATCCAGGTCTCTGGCGCTTCAAGGCAGCAGCGCTACGGTGGCTCCACTGTGCCGCCCCACTTTCTTAGTCATCTGAGAAGATTTGCCAAGGATTCGCTCAAACTGCAATTGATAGGCTATAGAAAGTATACTAACTCAGGGCATCTCAACCTAATTGCAGCAACTACCTTTCTCTTGACTGCCTCAAGCTGCAAACAGTGATGAACATAACCCAATCTACTACAGGCTCATCATTTCTTTCCATTTGTCCTTTTAAAAGCATCAGCAAAGCTGATGCTTTCCATTAAGGATGCTGGTCATGCCCATTCCGTTTTCTCACCTCTATTTTTTGGGAAGAGATATAGGAGCTTAACAGTTCAGATGTCCAAACTTAAGAACTGCTTCTTCCCCACTACACTCAATCATCTCTTTCCCACCCCCTTCCCGGAGGTGCGGCCATGTACTCTTAACTCTACCTCATTTGGTTATTCCATGATTGTGCTTTAGTACTTTTTTTAACACTAATTCAGGTTGCACTACTATCATTGCACCATCTTGCTATTTTGCAGTTTGTTGTATTTATTATTGAACCTCTGATTACTGTATGAATACCGTTTACTCTGAGAGCTCTCTGCGAACAAGGAATTTTGTTTGCACCTGGTTGAATAGGCAAAAATCTGCCTGCACACCACTGTTGATGCCTTTTTCATGTTCTTTTATGTTTAATCTGTAGCTATACCATAGAACAATACAGCCCATGATATCAGTGTCAAACATGATGCCAAATTAAACTAATTCCTTCCTGCACATTATCCATATCTCTCAATTTCCAGCATATTCATGTGCCAATCTAAATGCCCCTAAAAACACCACTATCATACCTACTTCCACCACCACCGCTGGTAGCACACTCGAGCACCTATCACTCCATGTTAAAAAAAAACATGTCTCGCACTTCTCCTTTAAACTTTCCTTCTTTCACCTTAAAGCTATGCCCTCTCGTCTTTGATATATCCACCAGGGAAAAAGATTCTGACTGTCTATCCTATTTTTTGCCTTTCATAATTTTATATACTTCTATCAGGACTCCTCACAGCCCCCGAAGCTATAAAGAAAGCAATCCAAGTTTGTCTAACCGTCCTTATCGCTAATGCTCTCTAATGCTCTCTAATGTTTGTTCAGTTGAAATGTTGAAGTTTAACCCATTTCACATATTTACCATTTGCAAATGCTTCTTCTGGTGAATTGTGGTGTTCAATTTCTCCTGCTGTTTACAGTACGTTTTCATGATTTGTTCCACTACTTTCTCATTCTCTTCTGTGCTCATTCCAATGTGCTGAGAAGAATTACGAGTCTCTTTATCAATCCTTGATGAATTGCTATTTCGATCCTTGGAAATTCTCTCTTTATTTCTATAGCTGACACGTTCAGATTTGATATGTTCTTGATCTGTAATGGAAGACGCTGACGCTCGGTAACCTATTCAGGAGACAAAGAAATGTGAACATTAATATTAGATCTTTCTTTGACGATGGCCTTATGCACATAGATCATAAGATCATAAGACAAAAGCCCATCAAGTCTCCTCCGCCATTCGATCATGGTTGATTTATTTTTCCATCTGACGCCCTTACTAATCAAGAACCTATCAATCTTCGCCTTAAAAATACCCAATGACTTGGCTTCTACAGCCGTCTGTGGCAATGAATTCCACAGATTCACCACCCTCTGGATAAATAAATTCCTTCTCATCTTTCTACGTCCTTTTATTCTGAGACTGTGCCCTCTCATCCTGGGCTCCCCCACTATTGGAAACATCCTCTCCACATCCACTCTATCCAGGCCTTTCACTATTCGGTAAATTTCAATGTCTCGCTTCATTGTTCTAAACTCCAGCGTTCTAAACTCGACCACGAGGGGAAACATCCTCTACACAATTACCCTAGGCATATGCATCAAGGATGCTATTTCAAAGGGACATATAAAATAAAACCACAGAATTTACTATTTAGAATAACATATTAAATAAAGAGTAAATTTCCGTTGGATGTTCAAGATTTCATAAAAGCAGTTCAAAAAACAACAGTACTTGCAACTCACCGTTAAAATAAAATAGAGACTAGTGTAAAAATCAGAGCCGACAAAGATTTAAATTAGAATATACTTCTATCAGGACTCCTCAGCCCCCAAAATGAAATAGACAAGGATGGAGTTAAAGGGAAAGAGAGTATAGGAAAAGTTAAGGAAGACACCAGAATTAACGGGACAGAAAGCTCATGAAGGGATAGGAGAGAATGGCCAAATGTAACAGGAATCGATGTGAAAGGTGAGATGAGCAACGGATTTAAAGTATTATATATGAATGCGCAAAGTGTAAGAAGTAAAGTGGATGAGCTTGAGGCTCAGTTGGAGATTGGTAGATATGACATTTTGGGGATTACAGAGACGTGGCTGCAGGAGGATCGGGACTGGGAACTGAATATTCAGGGTTATACGTCCTATAGAAAGGACAGGCAGGTGGGCAGAGGAGGTGGAGTAGCTCTGTTGGTGAGCGATGAAATTCAGTCCCTTACAAGGGGTGACATAGGGATTGACGATGTAGTCACTGTGGATAGAGTTGAGGAATTGTAAAGGTAAGAAGACACTAATGGGAGTTATCTACAGGCCCCCAAACAGTAGCCTAGATATAGGGTGTAAGTTACAGCAGGAGTTAAAACTGGCATGTAACAAAGGTAATGCCACTGTGGTTATGGGGGATTTCAATATGCAGGTAGACTGGGAAAATCAGGTTGGTTCTGGATCCCAAGAAAGGGAGTTTGTAGAGTGCCTCCGAGATGGATTGTTAGAGCAGCGTGTACTGGACCCTACCAGAGAGAAGGCAATTTCTGGATTTAGTGTTGTCCAATGAACCAGATTTAATAAGGGAACTCAAGCAAAGGAACCAATTGGTGGTTGTGACCATAATATGATAAGTTTTAATCTGCAATTTGAGAGGGAGAAGGTTAAATCGGAAGTGTCAGTGTTGCGGTTGAACAAAGGGGACTATGAACGCATGAGAGAGGAGCTGTCAGTTGAATCTTGTATTCAGCATTGTTGCCAATAATGTGTCCTCCTGACCTATTCGACACTTAAAGCAGTGTTTTCTGTAAATTCGCTTTGTACTATTACAAAGTACTGACTAGAAACTACGTGTTGACTGGAAAAGGATCCTAGCAGAAATGATGGTGGAACAGGAATGGCAGGAATTTCTGAACATAATCCAGAAGATATAGGATCATTTCATTTCAAAGAGGAAGAAAGATTCTATGGGGAATAAGTGGCAACCGTAGCTGACAAGGGAAGTTAGGGATGGTATAAAACTGAAAGAAAAGATGTATAACATAGCAAAGAGTAGCAGGAAGCCAGAGGATTGGGTAACTTTCAAAGGACAACAGAAGGTAACAAAACGGGCAATATGGACTGAAAAGATGAAGTACGAGGGGAAGCTGGCGAAGAATATAAAGAAGGACAGTAAAAGCTTCTTTAGGTATGTTAAGAGAAAAAGATTAGCAAAGACAAATGTGGGTCCCTTGAAGGCAGAAACGGGTGAAATTATTATGGATAACAAGGAAATGACAGAAGAGTTAACAGGTACTTCAGATCTGTTCACTAAGGAAGACACAAACAATCTCCCAGATGTAATAGAGGACAAAGGATCGAGGGAAACAGAGGAACTGAAAGAAATTTGCATTAGGCGGCAAATAGTATTGGGTAGACTGATGGGATTGAAGGCTGATAAATCCCCAGGGCCTGATGGTCTGCATCCCAGGACACTCAAGGAGGTGGTTCTAGAAATCATGGACGCATTGGTGATCATTTTCCAATGTTCAATAGATTCAGGATTGATTCCTGTGGATTGGAGGATAGCTAATGTTATCCCACTGTTCAAGACAGGAGCGAGAGAAAACAGGAAATTATAGATCAGTTCAACCCCGGCTTAATCCTCCTTCCATTTCAGTGCATTATTCCCTTATACCCTGACTCCTGATTTCTGCAAGCTTCTGTGTGTGAATATTGCTTTCTAGTTTCATTCCCAACTCACCTAGATTTGATAATAATATTCTGAATCCTTCAAATGAACAAAAAAATTCTCTCCAAAATCAATATCTCCACTCGTAGTTAATGCACAAAATTATAACACATGGAGTCTGACCAAGATACTGCACTACTGAAGCATTTTCACTGCTGAGTTCTGGCCACGTTGAATTAAAGATAGGATTCCATTAACGTTTAAGACCTTTATTCGCATCTGTCCACCAAAATACAATTATTTTAAGGTCTTGGATATCCAAAATCACTTTGCTTTTCCATAATCTCTTGGCTTCCACCAGTACCAAAAGTGCCTAATAGTCTAATGTTAATCTCTGATCAAAGTGGGAGATGTTTTAGTTTTTTTTTAGTTTTAGAGATACAGCATGGAAACAGGCATATGTGTCCACACAGACCACTGACCACCTGTTCACATTAGTTCTATGTTATCCCATCTTCTCATCCATGCCCTATACACTAGGGGCAATGCAGAGAGGCCAATTAACCTACAAAAATCTGCATGTCTTTGGGATATGGGAGGAAACCGGACACCTGGAGGGAACCCACGTGGTCACAGGGAAAATATGCAAACTCCACACTGACAGCACCAGAGGTCAGGATCGAACCCGGGTCTCTTGCACTGTGAGGTAGCAGCTCTACCAGCTATTCCACTATGCCACCACTATGTTTTTGATGTTATCAAACAAGCTGGGCTCATTCTCATGAGAAAACTTTCCAGTGAACAAGGAGGGGTGATGTCTAGGTGACCCTGTTCAATGATGAAGGGAAGTTAACAAATGTTCAGACGCGTCCCACACAGGGTGAAAAACCAGGCCGTGTGGCACCAGTTCAATTCCCCGCAGGACCCATAGTGGTCATCAACCCACGTGCAGCAAAAATTATAGCCACAGTGATACTTGGAAGTGCAAATTAGCTTAGATCTCACTACATGACATGTTCCAATGTCTAATTAACATATTGAACTCACGTGGACTGTAGGAATCTGCAAGTGACACGTTGCTTCCTTCCTCCTCTGGAGATGACATAAAATAGGAAATCAGCTTCTTGTCCACATTTCCCTTCTGATGTTTCATCTCCTCTTCCAAAGTTGTTGAGGTGTCCATTGTGGATTCCTTATTCACCGACTTAGTGGCATCTCTACATCGATGCAAAGGTGGAGCCAATGAAACATTTGGAGCTATCACCTTATCGTACATATATAAACGACAGCTGCAGAATTTCAAAACATAGTTTTAGTGAAAATCTAACGTCTCGCATTGTGAAATGTGTACCTATATCTTCAATACAGTTCTGTGTTAAATTTTGCCCGGTAGTGCTCCATGGTGCCATTAGGACATTAAACAACAGGACTGCAAAATATAAATTTGCAGATGCTGAGTATTTGAAATTGACTTCATTTGATTCTAAATTGATTTCATTTTAATTTCACTTTGATTCAACAGAAATGTCTGGATATCAACCATTCTAATACTGACTGAAACCTCCTCTCAGATTCTCTCTCCCCAGATACAAACTGATCTGCTGCATATTCCATCATTTTCTCTTTTATTCTGAGATAAGTGCAAGTTCCTGCTTATATCCTCCAGAATATTGGTAAATATTTGAAAAGTCTGTTCTTTATATCAGAAGGGTTACTTGCATTTGTTCTTAGTTAGCTACTTCAATGACAATGTTAATGATTGCATAAATAGAAACATTGTTCTATGCAGGTATTAATTACATTTAACACCTACTTCTACGATATTGTGGTCTGTCCAACCCAAATCACTGTGTAATAGTTATCTAACTGAAACGTATACAGTGTCAGTTAACATCCTTGTTATAGTGCCTTTCACTATATTGTACAGTAAGACCTTTCAAAATCAATTCCTTCACACCAATTTGATTAGTAGGCATGTCAGAGGTTATGGGGAGAAGGCAGGAGAATGGAGTTAGTAGAAAGAGATAGATCAGCTATGATTGAATGGCAGATTAGACGATGGGCCAAATGGTCTAATTCTGCTCCTATCACTTTTGATCTTATGATCTTAAATTAAGTACATTAACTGCAGACTCATTTACACATTTCTTGGTTATCACCAAAGTCTTTTTCAACTGCATCTCTGTAACGTGACAATAATAATCCAATCCCAAAACTAAACTCTGAAGGCTGTTTAGTCAGAATACCTTCACTTATGTCACACATAGTTCATATAAAAATTCTCATCCAAAAGATCTGGCTAGACATAATATTTTGTTACCAAAAAGCCACAGAAAACATGATTGATAACATCCAATGTCAATTTGCTGGACTTGAGCTACTGAAGAGACAGGATGGATTATAAATTCCAACAGTGCTATACTGTCTTACTGAATTAAATTAACAGGACAGGTTTTCATCTTGCGACATAAAGTTGGTGTTATAGATTCGTTGGCAATTAGAGAGAACATCTAATCTTCACATCCAGAATCAATCTCAAAACACATCCCAGAGATGCCGTTGTTAATCTGCAGCAAACTGGATATTAACCAGACAGTGTTGTATAGTATCCAGATATTTTAATTGTGTAGTCTGCGTGTCATGTTTCGTGTTTGTTGGAGGTGTGTGGAAACACGAGACTATATGGCTGTACTGGAATTAGCAAATCCAGAGAAAATACAGTTTCAAGCAGCCCACAATTAAACAAAAAAGATTTGTCAGAAAAAAAAGACAAAATGATGGAGTAACTCAGCGGGTCAGGCAGCATCTCCAGAGAACACGGATAGGTGACGTTTTGGGTCGGGACCCTTCTTCAGACAGAAGGTTCTCTTTATCCTCAATGTCCTGACCAATGAAGCGCAGTATGCCATATGCCCTCTTTACCACCCTACCCATTGGTGTTGCCACTTTCACACCAATATCCCTCTGTACACCAATGGTCCCTAGGGTCCTGCCTTTTATTATATCCTAGACCAAGTGGACCCATTGGACTCAAAACGCTCCTGCATTGGTGCAGCATCCTCTCCTTCCCCCCACCCCCTCCCCTCTCCTCTTCCCTCTCCCCTTCCCTCCTCTCCTCTCCCCCCTCCCCTCTCCTCCCGCTCTCCTCTCCCCCTCCCTTCTCCTCTCCCCCCTCCCACTCCCCCCTCCTCCCCCTCCACCCCCTCCGCCTCTCCTCCCCATTCCCCTCCCCCCCAAACTCCAACCACCCTCAACCCCACTTAACCTCCTTCCTCTCCCCTCCCCCCTTCCCTCCACCCCCCTCCCTAGGAGATAGATTTAAACTTTAAAATGTGAATAACTTTAAAAATATAACACTGATTTCAATTAAACTTCTTCCTTTAGCACCAAAGGGGCGACAGTAGGTAAGGTGGGCCTAAAACTGTCGCGTTATCGTGTATTGTTTTGGCTGTAGTTCAGGAACAAACAAACAAACAAAAGTTTCAGTATATAGATTTCCCTCCTACATTCAACCTCCCTAAATATACCTCATATTTGCCCAGATTAAACACCATCTGCCATTTCTCTGCCAAAATTTCCAACTGATCTCCATCTTACAGTATGTTTTGACAACCTGCCTCACCATCCACAATTTGCACATCATCTGAAATCTTACTATTCAGACCATCTATAATTTCATTGTGATTATTTATATCCCTCACAAACAACTGAGGTTCCAGCACTGCTTTGATGCAAGCTCCAAACCACTGTCAGCCCAATCACGTTGCATACAAGAGGGTTTCCATACAAGAGACATGAGCAATATAATGCAGGCTTCAGCCACATGGGGGCATCCAAGTGCCATTATCTCATTTCACCACCAACTAAAAAATATTTTAAAACAAGAGAATAGTCATAGTCATACAGCGTGGAAACATCCCAACTTGCCCACACCGATCATCATGTCCCATCTACACTAGTCCCAAATGCCTGCATTTGGCTAATATCCCTCTAAACATATCCTCTCCATGAATGAACCTGTCTAAATGTTTTTTAACGTTGCGATAGTACGTGCCTCAATTACCTCCTCCGGCAGCTCACTCCATACACCCTTCACCCTTTGTGTAAAAAAGTTTCCCCTCGGGTTCCTATTAAATCTTTCCTCCGTCACTTAAAACGATGTCCTTGATACCCCTTCTCTGGGTAAAAGACTGTGCGCCGACACGATCTATTCCTCTCATGATTTTGTACACCTCTAAAAGATCACCCGTCATCCTCTTGCGCTCCCAGGAATAAAGTCCTAGCCTGCTCAACCTCTCCCTATACCTCAGCCCCTCGAGTCCTCGCAAAGAAAAAAGAATAAAGAAGCTCATTTGAATTTTGGCTGTAACAAGTGAAAATTAATTTAATTTGTGCAAACCTCATTGCAAGTGAAAGATTTCTGGTCGCTTTAACATGTTGCAGGAGGGTGTAGGAAAATCAGAATTGAAAATTCTGTTTTTTGGATTATTTATAGATTATTTGGTGAGATGTGAAACTTCTCAAGAAAACATGAAAGCAATTCAGAGGAGACACCAGAGACTGCAGATGCTGGAATCTTGAGCAAACACAAAGTAAGTCAATCAGCCTGAAGAAGGGTCCCGACTCGAAAGTCTATTCCCTCCATAGATGCTGCCTGACCCACTGATTTCTTCCAGCATTTTGCGTTTTGTTGAAAGCAAGTTTAGCCGTGCATAGCTGTTTCAACCAGGATTCCACGTGGCACAGTTAGAGCAGAATTACATAAGAAAACATAAGTGAAGATTTTAAATACAATGGGATAGTCAGGTTTTTATACATCAGTGTAGGGCGGCACAGTGCCGGCAACCAGGGTTCGATCCTCCTCAGGCACTGTCCGTGTGGAATTTGCATGTTCTCCTATGTGATCATGTGGTTTTCCTCCCATCCCACATCCTGAAGAGATACAAGTTTACAGGTCAATTGGCCTCCGTAAATTACCTCTAATGTGTAGGGTGGATGTGAAAGTGGGATTACATAGAACTGGCGTGAACAAGTAATCAATGGCGTGGATTTGGTGGGCCAAAGAGCCTGTTTCCATACTGCAACTTTACATCAATCAAACTCAGGGGACAGGCAGAAATCTTTCCAGCTCTCTCCACCCCCACTCTCATCCCACTCCACTCAGCCTGAAGAAGGCTCCCAAATCGAACATCACCTCGTCCATTCCCTTCATAGATGCCTTCTGATCCACTGAGTCCCTCCAGCATTTTGTGCTTTGCTCAAGATTCCAGCTTCTGCAGTCCCTCTTGTGTCTATTTCTCTGCAACTGAAACTTGTTTTCTCTCTCTGAGCTCTGACTTAGAGTCATGGACCTGAAACATTAACTCAGTTTCGCTTTCACAGTTTTTGTCTCCATGCAGAGTGCTTCCAGCATTTCCTGTTTTTACTTCAGATTCCAGCATCTGAATTTTTGGGGGATTTTCAGGGATGGGGAAAATGTGCAAGTATAAAAGTAAAGAAAGAACACAAGAACCAGAACTTTGAATAAGATGCATCTTATTGACGCAAGAGGATGAGGTAACAATAAGAAGATTTCATAGAAGTAAATATCACCAGCAACCTGTCCTGGTACTAACCATATCGAAGCAATGGCCAAGAAAGCACACCAACACCTCTACTTTCGAAAATGGATTAGGAAGTTCAGCAAGTCCCTAACAACTCTCACCAACGTCTACAGATGCGCCGTAGAATGCATTTTATCAGGATCAATCACAGCATGGTTTGGGAACAACTCCATCGAAGACCGCAAGAAATTGCAGAGAATTGTAGACACAGCACAGATCATCACACAAACCGACCTCCATTCCATTAACTCTAATCTGCACCAGCATAATTAAGGAAGTGTCTCGCCCCGGTCATTCCCTCTTCGGCCCGCTCCCATCAAGCAAGAGGCACAGAAGTATGAAAATGCACACCTCCAGATTCAGAGACAGTTTCTCCCTGGCTGTTCTCAAGCAAATGAACCATCATACCAATAACTAAAGAGCAGTCCTGAGTTACTATCTACCTCATTGAAGACCCTTGAAATATTTCATTGGGCTTTATTGGACTTTATCTTGCACTATAAACGTTATTCCTTTTATCATGCATTTGGATACCGTGGATGGCTCAATTGTAATCATGTATAGTCTTTCCGCTGATTTGTTAGCACACAACAAAAGCTTCTCACTGCACCTCGGTACACGTAACAATAAACTAAACTAAAAAGAAAAAGCGATAAGAACTTCCATTTCAGCAATGGAAGAGCTGAATTACAGGCAATGCAGGAGAATGAAGCCAGCCTTGTGGGAAACAGAGAGGGTGTGAGAATCCAAACTCAGTTCAGATGGAACATTTGCCAAGAATGCATGTGTTGCTACTCAAAATGGGAAAAGACATTGAAAACAAAAAACTGTAAAATGAAAAATCATCTCAACTAAAATGGCAGAAATGAATAGGTGGGAAGAGAGCACATTTGTGGTAGAAATTAAAAATATGCATGGTTTTGGCCTGACTATGCCACGGGTAGCTTTCTGGCATTGCTGTTTAGTTCACTGTGGCATTCATTCTCTAACACTAATAAAATGGTCTACTGCTTCACGAATTGGCTTTGATGGTCCAGATATAAATCTACATCAACTTACTGAAATGTCTTTTGTTGTTAGAAGAAGGGCCCCGACCCAAAACGTCGCCTACCCATGACCTTTAGAGATGCTGCCTGATTCGCACTTTGTGTTCTATGCAAGATTCCAGCATCTGGTGTTCCTTGTGTCTCCCTGACTTTTGTTGTCCTTTTTTCTCTACTTGACAATTACCACCTAAAACCCAAGTTTATACCACTCCAAAGTAAAACTAAAAAAAACAGTGGTGTGTGTTTCTCACAATGTGTTGGAGTAGACACAACAAACTGTAGATGATGGTTTACAAAAGAAAGTACAAAGTTTTGGAATAACTCAGCCTGTCAGCTGCGATGGGAACGGATAGGTGAGGTTTGGGGTCGAGATCCTACTTCAGAAGTTTGAAGAAAAGTTCTGACCCGAAACGTCACCTTTCATTCCCTCCAAAGATACTGCCTGACCCCTGAGTTACTCCAGCACTTTCCATTTTACTCAAAATTCCATGCCTGCAGTTCTGTGTGTCCCTACAATGTCTTCTCCACACACCTTAGAGAAGTCACATTGCATAGATCAAATGATTCATAAATCTTCAACCCTTCATTCCAATCATTGAACAATTGGTTTGTATCCATGCAGTTTCTGTCTTCTTCCCACTGCTATGACTACAGTTGACGAAATATCAGCAGACAACGGCATTATCTAATTCTATTAAAAGAGACGGCTTCAAGCCATCATCATTAGTGATCTCTAGTTACTCTACATGAAGCCTACCTTGGATGTATCACAGAAGGATGTTGTTGACTTGGATAATCCACCTCTTGTTTGATGACTGGACACCAGTGCTGGAATGTCAGAGTGTTCTGAGGTTCATTCTGCAAATAAAAGGCAGGAAAGACTGAAAATTAACCAATTCAGAATAAAACAATGCAATTCATTACAGTTTTAAACATAAGAAACAGAACCAGGAGTAGGTTACACCCCCTCGTGCCTGTTTTACCTCAGCACCATTTTCCTGCACTAATTCCTTATCCGTTGATTCCCACAATATCCAAAATATTGATCCCTTTAATGAAAATACTCAGCGACCCATCTCCTCAGCATCTTAGGTAGAGAATTCCAAAGCTTTACTAATCTTCGACCCAACTTGTCCATGCCAATCAATGTGCCTTCCTGAGCCAGTCTCGTGGGCTCCTATCCCTCAAAACCTTTCATATCCATGTCCAAATGTCTTTCAAGTGTCGCAAATGAATCTCTCTGTACCATCTTCTCTAACAGCTCATTCCACATACCCATCCACCCTCTGTATGAAACACTTACCCCTCAGACTTCCTTCAGACCTTTTCCCTCTCACATTAACCCCCAAATTAATGCAGAAAAACAATGACCAAACTCTTGAAATCTGCTCCCCCCACACTGCCAAAAAGAGCGTCAGAGAAGTAGAATTCGGGCATTCGGCTCATCGAGTCCACTCCACTATTCAATCATGGCTAATCTATTTTTCTGCCTCAACCCCATTCCGCCACCTTCTTCCCATAACCTTTGACACCCTTAGTAATCAGGAATCTGCCACTTGGCGCTTTAAAAATACCCAATGACTTGGCCTCCACAGATGAATTCCACAGATTTACCCCACCCTCTGACTGAAGAAATTCCACCTAACCCCCTTTCTAAAGATACAATCTTTTATTCTGAGGCTGTGCCCTCTGGTTCTAGACTCTCCCACCAGTGGAAAAATCCTCTCCACATCTACTCTATCCAGGCCTTTCACTATTTGATAAGTTTCAATGAGGTCCCCCCTAATCCTTCTAAGCACCAGTGAGTACAGGTCCAGTGCCCTCAAATGCTCATCAAATTATGAACCCAATCATCCTCAGGATCAGGATCATTCTCGTAAACTCCCTCTGGACCCTCTCCAACGCCAGCACATCCTTCCTCAGTTACGGGGACCAAAACTCCTCACAATACTACAAATATGTTCTGACCAGTGCCTCATAAAACCTCAGCATTACATCCCTGCTTTTATATTCTAAGAAGAATCAGTATATATGATACCTTTCTGTCCAAGCCTTTCTCAGGCACTTCATCTTGGCAACCAGCGTGCTCGAACTGTGCCTTCTTCGGCTGAAGTTCTTCCGAGGCAGACTGCTGCAAAAGAAAAATTGGAAAAACAAAGCTGAAATAATGTTGAATTTGTTAAAGATCAAAGCTTTGTCAGTTTCTGCATTATGTAATAAAATCTGCAAGGGAAAATTTGAAAACCAAGAAAATCTAAAAAGGTAACACATATTGATCTATTAGAATTTTATTGGCAAAGAATTGCTTTCCCACTTACCTCGCTTTCAAACCCACTTCTGGCAACTTTACATTTTGTACGCAGACATGTCTCCTCTCATTAAACAATCAACGCACAGAACCATTGCAGAGTTAATCTACTTTTTCCCCATAGTGCATTTGTAAAAGTACATCAGCACTTAGAATGTATTATTTCTTTCATTTCAATGTAAAGTGATGCCAGATCAGCATAAACTCTCCCCAATCTTTCTAAACAAAGTAGTTACCAAAGCACTTGTTTAGTTTAGTTTACAGCATGGAAACAGGCTCTTTGGCCTATCAAGTCCATGCCGACCACCAATCACACATAAACTAGTTCTACCTTATACACTAGGGACAATTTTTACAGAAGTCAATTAACCTACAAACCTTCACGCCTTTGGAATGTGGAAGGAAACTGGAGCTCTCGGAGAAAACTCACGGAGTCACAGGGAGAACGTACAAGCTCCGCACAGACAGCGCCCATAGCCAGAATCGAGCCTGTGTCTCTGGCACTGTAAGGCAGCAACTCTACCGCTATATCGCTAAACTAAACCACGTATTTGCTAAGTAAATTTGTATTCTGAAGTTCATGAATGTTGGCATTTTCAGTACAGTTCATACAAAACAGGCGATTTCAACAATTAATCAGCTTCTGGCAACTATGCCAGAGAAGGCCACAAAACAGTACACCCTGTGGAGAGACAGGATACCTGATGACTTCTGTAGGCTTCGGTATATTGTCCCAAGAGTGTAGGATAGAACTAGTAAACAGGGTGATTGTTTACAGATTGTTTACAGGTCGGCACAGACTCGGTGGGCAGAAGGGCGTGTTTCATGCTGTATCTATAAACTAAACATGAATAGATTAATCCCCTGAAAGTCTGTGTTAAATAGCTCAAACTAAATAATGCCCTCAATGCAGCAGAATTTATCATTTGTCAATTTATTCGATAATTCAAGACAAAACAAAGAAATGGTTTGGAGCATCAGATGTTCCTTCTCAAGCAATCTTTATCATTATCACTAGTGGGAGTCTAGGACCAGAGGTTATAGCCTCAGGTTAAAAGGACGTAACTTTAGAAAAGAGATGAGGAGGAGTTTCTTTAGTCAGAGGGTGGCAAATCTGTGGAATTCTGTCATAGGAGGCTTCGGAGGCCAAGTCATTGGGTATTTTTAAGGCTGAGATTGACATTCTTGATTAGTGAGGATGTCAAGGATTATGGTGAGAAGGCAGGCAAATGGGGTTGATGGGGAAAGATAGATCAGCCATGAGTGGATGGCGTAGTAGACTTGATGGGCCGAATGGCTTCATTCTGCTCCTGTAACTTTTGATGTGAAAGGGACAGGAGGAGGGTTCAGAGAATGAGAATTTTTCAAAATCGGGCAACGAAAGCAATATCAAGGGCACAAAGTTACAGCCTGGTGTCAACAATTTTATATTTTTACCCTGTGTGCTTAAAAATATTTCACCCCAGCAATATTTAGAACCAAAGATACAATGTGCTGGAGTAACTCAGCGGGACAGGCAGCATCTCTAGAAAACGTGATTAGGTGACGTTTTGGGTCAGGACCTAGCCATGTTCTCAATGGATGCTTCCTGACCTGCTGAGTTACTCCAGCACTTTGTCTTTTTTTGTAATCCAGCATCTGCAGTTTCTTGCATCTCCCGTGCCCTCGGCAATGTTCTGGGGGTCCCGAGATCGGCAGCCGTAGGCGGTCCGGTGCATGGAAGAGGAGCGTTGGAGCGACAAGGAGTTTGCGGGTCAAGGAGTTGATTGAGTGTGCCGCACTCAATGGTCCTGCAGCAGCCGGGGAATCACGTGGATCATGCGCCGCTCGAGGCCCAACAGAGGTCAGACAAGTGCGAGGATTGCACGCGGCCTGCAGTGACACGAAGCAGCGGTGTAAGGCACCGGCATCGCAAGAACAGGGTGATCCCTGCACCACCGACCCAGTGTCACCACCAGCACAACGGGCATTTATGGCCACGATAAAACTCGATGTTTTTAAGAACTTGATACTTGGTAAGTGCAAGAAGGTGCCGGAAACGTGGAGTCTCTGCCCTGCTTCAGAAGAAATCTACTATTTTTACACTTCAATCGTTGCACTCTTGTGCTTATGTATAGTATGATTCTACTGAATTAAATGCAAAACAAAGAATTTCACTGTATCAAGGAGCATGTGACAATAAAGTACTATTGAACTAATGAACTCCTAAGACAGACACAAAATGCTGGAGTAACGCAGCGTGTCAGGAAGTATCTATGGAGGAAAGGAGTAGTTGATGTTTTGGGTCGGAACCCTTCTTCAAACTGCAAAAATGGTATAACCCAGTATCTGCAATTCCTTCCTACACATATTGAACTCCTAATATTTACAACTCATTGGCTTGGATTTTACCTTGTTCCAACGTTTTATTTTGGTGGGGTCTGGGCATTGTTCCACTATGCACATGTTTTCTGACACAGCAGGGGGCCGCCGATAATGAAAGAGAGACCAGGCGGCGGCTGCCGAGAATGAAGGGGAGACCTAGCGGGGGGCTGCCGAGAATGATGGGGAGACCTGGCAGGGGGCTGCCGAGAACGAAGGGGGGGGGGGGGGGGGGGCGGCGGAGGGGCCATCTACTGCCTCGCACGGTGGATGCCTGGATCGCTGCTGCGAGGAAATATAGACCATTCGATGAACTTTTTGTAACTTTGTCAGCATGAGAAACGTGGTAGCTCTTTGTGTACTGCCTGAGTGAGGTCTGCTGTGTTGTATGCAAAACAAAGCATTTCACTGTACCTAGGTACATGTAACAATAATGTATCATTCATTAACATGCTTAACAATATACAGCATGAGAAGAGGAAGTAGTCTGTAAAATGGGAGGTTTAATTTGCGGGCAGTAGAAATATCTCATAGGAAGTAGCGGGGCAATTGTAGTGCATCTACTCAATATTGGAGTCGTTAAAGCAGACACACAATATTGTGCCATTAATCTTCAATTTGGGAATACTCATCTTAAACTCTCACTATTTACTGTATCACCCAGCATTGTACCATTGGTGTAGGAAGATAATGAAAGCTATAAAGATCCCAAAGTACAAGACCATTACTGTTGACCAAATGGCTAAGACGACAAACAGGTCATTAATCAGTCTTATCATATAATTTATATTTCATGCGGTATGGAGTTAAAATTAGCCTTTCTTACGAGCATTTGTTTAAAATTGTACGTTGACTATGTTTTAATGTTGAGTTTGAAATATTATCCAGTTTTTAAAACATTGTAAGTAAAGGTAATTATAAAATTCAAAATAGTTTGTGGATTTTAGACGTTGATTAATATCTCCAATTAAATATGTTGTCGTTACCACAAATTCCACAAAGCATTCATCAGAAATATTTCCAATTACTGTGCCAAAACATTGTCTGACAGCAACTCTGTGGAATCAAACCCCGTTAGGTTACCTCTACCAAATTGAAAACCTTGGATGATAAAGATTAATATACAAACAAGCTGTGGATGAATTAAAACATATATATTAAAAATATAATCACGTAAGATTAAGTCCTTTAAAAATTAATAATGTGCAATGTCCTATGGTGTTATTCTTAAAGAATCTGCGAGCATTGTACACATACCATTTGACATCATCAGTGTTGAATGGTACAATATAAACTCCACAACCAGGTCTGAAGAAAGGTCTCAATCAGAAATGTCACCTATCCACCTCGAGAGTTGTTCCCTGATCTGCTGAGTTACTCCAGCACTTTGTGTCCTTTTGTGTCCACACCCATCAACTAGTTTAGGTTAGAGATATAACATGGAAACAGGCCCTTTGGCCCACAAAGTCCACGCCGACCATTGATCACACTAGTTCTATGTTATCCCACTTACCTAGTTACATACAACCATAATTCAAATAAAATCACCTGAGCATTTCCCTGAAATACCGATAATAAAGCAAAGCACAAAAAATATTTTTTAGTTTAGTTTACTATTATTATCATCATATATACCAGGGTGCAGTGAAAAGCTTTTGTTGGGGGCTATCCAGTCGTAGAAAAGACAATACATGACTACAATCAAGCTGTCCACTGTGTACAGATAAAGACAGGGGTGATCAACAACATGTTTGAAGAGGTAGAATTTGAAATGGCATTTACAGACAAGGTAAAATGCTTTACCTCAGCAAGTAACCTTTCTGGTAGCAGGCTGATAAGTCTCTGTAAATTGCCCCGAGTGTGTAGGATAGAACTAATGTACAGATGATCACTGGTTGGCATGGACATGGTGGGCGGAAGAGTCCGTTCCCACACTGTATCTCTAAAACCAAAAACTAATAATACTAAACAAAAAATAAGAACGAAAATGGATTAACTATCGCAGCAAACTCATCAAGGATGGGCTGCTGAGGGCAACCTTCTTGAAAATAGGCACGAGGTTGCCAAAGTAGGGAAATCCTTTTGTTGTCAGTACATAGCAGAAATTCTCATCAATTTTCAAAATACATGAAATAATTAAAATCCTCCTTGTTCTATATTCAAAGTAGTTGAGTGGGTTTATTCATGCACAGAGATGTAAAGTTTTAGACACTGTAGTGCCATTATTCTCTTACTAACTTATTTTTTAAATCTTTCTTTTTGATTTGTTTTCTTCACCATTTCACATTTTCTTCGCTAGCCACACAGAATTAATATTAGTGGGGGGGGGGGTTCTGAGACGACAAAAACAACAAACCTCATGACAAATCTTGGCCATGGGGATACATTGAAACTTTACATTGCAGCTGGTTGCATAAGTGATGCCTTCAGGATTGCAGTCCAGCCATGTTAATGCAAAAACATATCATTTTAGATTCTGACACTCTCATTCCCAACAGAAACTCCAAGAAAATGTCTGGTTGATGTTTGCTTGTGGCGGCACAGTAACGCAGCGGTAGAGTTGTTGCCTTGCAACGCTATAGATCCAGGTTCGATCGTGACTACGGGTGCAGTCTGTACAGAGTTTGTACGTTCTCTCTGTGTCAACATTGGTAACATAAAAAACGTTTTAAGGTGAAGCTATTGGTAACCTGAGATTGTGGGTTTTTTGACAAATGAGCTTAATCCCACAGGCAGCCTACTTCTACCCCATGATATTGTTCACTTCCACACATGCTTCATCCATCTGTCACTGTAACTCATCTGGGTGGTACCATGACACAGCTGGTAGAGTTGCTGCCTCACAGCGCCAGAGAACCTGGTCAATCCTGGCCTCGGATGCTGTCTGTGTGGAGTTTGCACGTACTCCCAGTGACTGTGTAGCTTTCTTCCAGGTGGTCCGTTACCTCGCCTGTCCTAAAGACGAGCGAGTTTGTAGGTTAATTGGCTTCTGTAAATTATGCCGAGTGTGTGGGGAGTGGATGCGAAAGTGAGATAACATAGAACTAGTGTGAACATGTGATCGATGGTTGGAGTGGGCTCAGTGGGCCGAAGTGCCTGTTTCCACACTGTATCTGTCAATTCAAGAATACAGTAAAACTGGCTTATGAAGTGTGTTTTTTTATAAAGCTTTAATTACAACATGAAGGGCAAATTAAATAGAATGTCTATTTTATATTTAAACCTAGGATGCTAAACCTTGACATCTTTAGGAAATCCCTCAATAATAAACTTTACTTACGTGGGGGAAGTTAACATGTCACAGGAAACGAGGCATTACCTTTCTCAGTTGCTGAATCACTGAGCCTGATATTTACAGGCAGGAAGGTTGCATGGGGTAGAAACGTCACTGTCGGTTTTCCCAGAGGTTCTGCAGAATTTGACAGCAGAAACTAGTCTACAATTTTTTTAAAACTTTTTGTGACCATCTGACAGGAAACTCTGAGGAATAGATGTACTCTTTAGAGATACAGCGCGGAAATAGGCCCTTTGGCCCACCAAGTCTGCGCCAACCAGCGATCACCCCATACACTCGCACTATCCTGCCCACTAGGGACAATTTACAATTTTACCAAAGGCATTTACAACTCTGTAATGTGGGAAGAAACCGGAGCACCCAGAGAAAACCCACGCGGTCACAGGGAGAACGCATAAACTCGGTACAGTTAGCACCCATACTAAGGATGGAACCCAGGTCTATAGCACTGTAAGGCAGCAACTCTACCAGCTGCACCACTGTGACATCCTAATACAATCCCCAACTTTGCAATCAGATACTAATCACAAAGTCAGGAAAAAGCACCGATTATCATTAAAACTGTTGTTTTCCGAAGCTGTAATATTGGCAACCTCAGATTCCAATGTTAAGCAAGCTGGGCTCCATCCCACAGTCTCTGAGCTACGATTACTCCAAAAATATCACTCAACTTCACACATATTTCAACCCATCTGTTACTGACTCTCATCTACAACTGGACCTCTTGTATAAATTCCAACTCACCTAAAACTGTACAATACTCCAAAAACTCTGAACTCCCTCACCATTTCACCCCAATTACTTTCTTTTTCCCCATCAGTGGCACCCATGCTTTCAATTCTTTAAGTCTGCCATCTCACCACAGCCATCTCATCCATTCAGATGCTCCTTAAAACCCAGCACTCTAACCAAGATAACTTCAAATCTTAGACACAAAATGCTGGAGTACTTCAGCGGCACAGTGGCGCAGCAGTAGAGCTCAGGTTTGATCCTGACCTCGGTTGCTGTCTATGTGGATTTTGCCCGTTCTCCCTGTGACCTTGCGAGTTTCCTCGCACATTCCAAAGAAGTACGGTTCCAAAGAAGTAGGTTCATTGGTTTCTGTAAATTGCCCCTAATCTGTAGGATGCAAAAGTGGGATAACATAGAACTTGTGCATTGATCGATGGTCAGCATGGACTCAGTGGGCCAAAGGGCCTGTGTCCTTGTTGTATCACTAAAAAAAATCTCGGGACGTTTCAGGTCACGGCTCTTCTCTAATCTTTAAATTCAAATCTTTCATAATCCAACAGTGTGATTTTTGTTAGACACAAATTGCTGTCAAAATGCTTGAATAACTCCGGGGGTCAGGCAGCATCCCTGGAGAAAATGGATAGTTGACATTTCAGGTCTGGATTCTCCTTCAGACATCTTCAGGACGACTTCTTCAGGGACTGAAGAAAGGTCCCAACCCGAAATGTCACCTGTCCATTTTCTCCGGGGATGCTGCCTGGCCCGCTGAGTTATTCCAGCATTTTGTGTCTATCTTTGGTGGAAACCAACATCCGCAGTTGCTTTTTATTACACAGAATTTATTTTTGACAGATTATATTTTGAATGTTAAGCACTTTAAGGTTAGGTTTATAATTTTACAAAAATTGTATCAGGCAAAAAAAAAATCTAAAACATATTTTTAATTAATGGGTCTCAAACTTGAGAGACACTTTGAAAATCGCACAACCTCAGCTGAAAGCATTGTTGCTAACAAAGTGTGACATTTCAAAGGAAGTGCTATCTTTCCCCGGCTGCTAATTCATCGACCCTAATATTTAAGGGGAGGAGGTCATCGCGGCATGAAAACTCAAAGTTTTGGTTTCCTGGAACTACCGTCACATTTAAAACACCATTTACCCTTCGCTCTACGTTTCCCAAACAGAAACGCCAGCAAACAAAGAAACTCATCTGATAAATTCTGATTACAAAAAAAAAGTGGTCTGTTTTCAAAACTCCATCTGGCTCAAAAAGCACTTGGTGAAATCCCACAGAAGCAGGCGATCAAGCAAAATTGCAGTCAATGGAACAGCAACATGAATAGGCAGAAAGCAGAAAATACCAGTGAACAAAAAAATAACACAAAGCGCTGGAGTAACTCAGCGGGTCAGGCAGCATCTCTAGAAAACATGGTTAGGTGACATTTCATGCCAGGATCAAGGTTCCCAACCCGAAACGTCACCTATCCATGTTCTCCAGAGATGCTGCCTGACCTGCTGAGTTACTGCAGCACTTTGGGTCTTTTTTTCTAAACCAGTGACTGCAGTTCCTTGTGCCTTCAACACTGGTGAACAGTTGATTTTCCAAACTAAAGAATGCTAAACCATGTACTTCCCTGGCAGTCAGTACTAGTACAGGTGAACCATCAATTTTTTCGGCGCCCTCAGTTCCAGAGCCTTATTTTGCCGGACCAACAGAGGTCACAAAATAATAATTCAACAATACACCTCTGACCAACTAATTATACCCCTCCCATGTCTCTAAAGTACCATGCAATGCTATGAACTTTAATAAAGAAGCAACAATTAACAAACAAGTAAACAATTAACTTTTTCAGGACCGAGATACACGTCCCAAAAGAACATACACACATGCAATGCTCTCGGAATTTTGTCCAGATTAAAGGTGTTGCGAACCATCAGTTGCTGGAAAATTGGTGGTGGACCATCGGCCAGTAAGCCAGGAGCAGTGTGCCACTCAGCTCCTTAAGCCTGTCCCATCATTCAATAAGACTCTGGCTGTCTGTGCCGATTCAACGCTTCAGTGCAATTCCTTGCAGCCCTTAATCATTGATCACTGCACAGAATTAAATTTAGTTTAGAGGTACAGTGCAGAATCAGGCCCTTCGGCTCACCGAGTCCGCACCAACCAGCGATCCCCGCACATTAACAATACCCTACGCACACGGGGGACAATTTTTACATTTATACCAAAACAATTAACCTACAAACCTGTACGTCTTTGGAGTGTGGAAGGAAACGGAAGATATTGAAGAAAACCGAAGCATGTCACGGGGAGAATATACAAGCTCCATACAGTCAAGCACCCAGAGTCAGGATCGAACCCGGATCTCTGGCGCTGTAAGGCAGTAAGTAGCTCGAACGCTATGCCCCCCGTGATATGCCGTGCACAAGACAAACTTGCACAAGATATGATAAACAATGAGTTTAGTCCCAAAGGCGCTACAGAGAGGCTGGTGGAATGGACAGGAGAGTAATTTGCTGTTGAAATATAAAGAGATGCATATATATCTTCATATTTCTTGCGCTAAAGAGTATAAACTAGGTGACAGTTTAAAAAGGTGTAGACAGCGTTTGTATGTGGCATAACTCTTTGCAAGTGGCAGGGTGCCAAACTAGGTTCTGCTGCTGAGAGATTTGTCAGCAGTTCACATGGGATTCACGAATTCACTAATATAAAAGTGCCGCACGAAAACAAGTAGTTTACCTTAAACCTTTATAAAACAGTGGTTAGGCTACAAATTGAGTATTACAACCAATTTGCTGCACATTAGGAAAGATGTGATAGTCCTAAATAAAATGCAGTAAAGATTGAGAAAAACAAAGTGCTGGATTAACTCAGCAGGTCAGGCAACATCTGTAGAAGTAAATGATTGGTGACGTTTCCTTCTTCAGACTAAAGATCACACAGTCTGAAGAAGGGTCCTGGCCCAAATCGTCCCCTATATATTCCCTCCACAGGTGCTGCCTTTCCCACTAAATTACTCCAGCACTTTGAGTTTTACTCAAGATTCCAGCATCTGCACTTTGTATTTTACTCAAGATTCCAGCCTCTGCAGTAAAGATTGATTAGAATAGTCCGAGGGATGGGGGAATCTCAGTTACAAGGTTAGATTGTGGAAGTTGGCCTTATTCTCTGGGTACAGCAGGCAGCTGTACATCAGTAGGCTTGATGCAGCAGAGAAGGAGTTGGGGAGTGGTGCCAGGTTACATTTGGAACAAAGAGTGTTTGAAGTAGCCAACAAAAGTACAGGCACAGCAAGGACCCATGCAAGTGCACCTTTGATTTGGAACATAATCAAGAACATAATCAGGTAACTGCACGTTCTGAATCTTGAGGAAAGCACATTGTTGGAACTCAGCAGGTCAGGCAGCATCTGTGGGGGAAAATGGAAAGACGACGTTGGCGGCACAGTGGCGCAGCAGTACAGTTGCTACATTACAGCACTAGAGACCTGGGTTCGAGCCTGACTATGGGTGTTGTCTGGACGGAGTTTGGACATTATATCTGTGACTGCGTGGGTTTTCTCCAGGTGTTCCGGTTTCCTCCCACACTCCAAAGATGTATAAGTTTGTAGGTTAATAGGCATCTGCAAAATTGGTCCTAGTGTGCAGGATAGTGCTAGTGTAAAGGGTCATCACTGGCTGCATGGACTCAGTGGGCCTTAGGGCCTGTTTCCACACTGTATCTCTAAGGTCTAAAGACATCCCAAGTCGGAACCCTTCGTCAGTCTCGATTGAAACGCTGCCTGTCCCTTTCCATCCACAGATGCTGCCTGACCCATTGAGTTTCAACAGCAATTTGCTTTTTTAAAATCTTTGATGTGAAATTGGGTGACCGCTGTACCGAACACCTCCACTCAGTCTACAAGAGCCACCACGAGCTGCAAAATGCCTCAGTAGCCTTTGTTTGTTCCTTGAACAAAATTTAGTCCTCCAACTCGCTGAATTTGTTTCATTAAACAACCCCACACACTATCTCCAATTAAAAGATGTTACCATAGGAACCTGTTTGTATTCAAACTATGCCTATCTCTGGAAAATGTGAAGCATTCTTTGTGTCAGATACACAGGAGTCCCTACCCTAGACTGTAATTCAATTGCACATGTGACTATACCTAGAAAATTCTTTAAACATTGCTGCTAATTTCAAGCCTTTCTCATCTCCACGTGGTCCATCCCCACATCTTTCTTTGCCTGCGTTTTCTCTGTCTTTCAAAGGACAGGATAGGGGCCAACTTCCTTAATAACCCCAATCTCTATCTTAACTACAATTCCTTCCATCTTGCATCATACAGGATCTCCATTTCATTCTCAGCTGCATGCATTCTGAAAATGTCACAGTCGATGTTAGTGCTCCTGATGCCCTTCACCAGAATTGTATCATTTTCTATTGTTCCCACCCTTACCTCTTTCCCTTTCCATCCCAGAGGATTCTTGGGGGACATAATGGCGCAGTGGATGAAGCTGCTGCCTTACAGTGCCAGAGACCCAGGTTTGTTCCTAACCTCTGGTTCTGTCTGTGTGTGGAGTTTGCACGTTCACTTTGTGACCGCTTGGGTTTCCTCCCACATCACAAAGACGTGTGGATTTTCAGGTTAATTACCCTCTGCAAATTGTGCTAGTGTGTAGGAAGTGGATGCGAACGTGGGATAACACAAAACTAGTGTGAACGGGTGATGGGTGGTTGGCGTGGACTCTGTGGATCGAAGGGCTTGTTTCCATGCTGTATCTCTAACTATAAAAAAATATCATATAGGATCTCCATTCCATGCTCCGTAGCACGCATTCTGACATTGTCACCTTCCATGTTAGTGCTCCTGATGTCCTTCCACTACAGTTGGCAGGGATATGGATGGTGTCAGTTTCAAACATTCCTCTCTTACCTCTTTTCCCCTCCATTCCAGAAATGAACCAAGATGGCAGCCTCCAAATGTATTAGATCATCCTCCACAACTTGGAACATCTCAACTTAGAAACCGCTGCAAAGCACATCTTCCTTTCGCTTTTCAGTATTCCAAAAGGGTCTAATCTCTCTAGGTTTCTTTCAGTTTAATTCTCTCTCCTGCTACCACACCAACCTCTTGAACTTTGGCCTCATTCTCTGATCAACATAATATTGAGCAACAGCACCTTACCATTAGATGATACAATCTACAACAAGCTATAATGAAATTAAATTTGCGATTTTGGAGCATTTCTCATTTTTGTCTGTGTATTTTTACTTTTGTAATATCAGATAATAAAGATTTTGCGCCTCCTGTTTTTGTCTCCTTTAACGTAACTTTTAGCTTCATTACCTGCCTTATTACCAATCTCTTATGCATTGTTCCAGCATATTTTGTCACTTAATCGCTCCTGCAATCTACTTTATCAGGAATCTTCCCTTGCGCCCTCTTCTGCTTCACCCTTTCTCAGTGCCTTAAAGTCTCTTGCATATCAAACTTTTCCAAGTTTATGCAAAAGTTCATTGTTCTGAAACATTAACTCTTGCTCTCTATTCATACGAAGCTTAGAGAATAAACATTTTCTAAATGTAAAACCCCCCCTCCCCTTTCTCTCCCAAATCCCATCCTTCCCTGTGCCCCACCGTGACTCACAACTATTTCTCCACTCCCCATCCACCCACATGGTCTCACAATTTGCAACTCTTCAATCCTTTGGTCTCACACTGTTTTAATCCCCAGCCTCTGTTCCAACTATCTACCTATCAAATGACCCCCCCACCTGTGTTTACCTATTACCTGGGATGCCTTGTCCTGCCTCTCTCTCTTTTGTAGCTTTCTCCCCACTCCAACCATCAGTCTGAAGAAGGGTTCCAATACAACACATCATCAATCCATGTTCTCCAGAGATGCTGCCTGGCATGCTGAGTTGCTCCAGTACTTTGTGTCCTTTCTTGTAAACCAGCAAATGCAATTCCTTGTTTCAAGCATTTTTTCCAAATCAGTTGTGCATGCTGCTAGATATTTGGTTTTGTGAAACAACATTGCAGACTTCTTTCATTTTGTCAACACAAAGAGATTCTAATTCCTTTAATTTATGAAAAGATAAATCAACAAAACCATTCTCATCCAAATTATATCTGGTGACAATCTAAGCAGTGTTCCTTGTCGCCCAGTGCTCTCTCCTGCTCTGTACATTACACAACCTAATTCAGAAAATAACGCAGGAGTATTGCAGGTGTAGGGCGGCACAGTGGCGCAGTGGAAGAGTTGCTGCCTTAGAGCGCCACAGATCCAGGTTTGATCCTGACCACTGGTGCATTCTGTATGGAGTTTATACATTCTCCTTGAGACCATGCGGTTTTTCCCCGGTTTCCTCTCCCACTAAAGACGTATTGGTTTGTAGGTTAATTAGCTTTGCTAAAGATTGTAAATTGTCCCTAGTGTGTAGGATAGTGCTAGTGTACAGAGATCACTGGTCGCGCGGACTCGGTGGGCCGAAGGGCCCAGTTTCCGCGCTTAATCTCTAAACTAAACTACTCAGCTCAGCTGCATGGCATTTTTTTATAGCATGTAATTTATTTAATTAGCATGGTTCCAGAGCAAAGAAGGATAATAAGATCATAATGACAGCTTTCGTATAGATAAGGGATAGCTATTGTCCAGAAGAATTGTATGTGTGCACACAAATTTGCTGGCCCATTTTTAAACCAAACACTTGGACTTGCTCTTGAGCATCTGCTGCCCTTGTGATTTTAGATGGTGGAAGCCATAGAACTAGGAAGGGCTGCCGGAGAAGCTCAAGCTGAAATAGATGTGCATTATGCAGATAGGACACACTCTGCCAGTGGTAGAGGGAATGAATGTACAGGATGATGGATCAGGTACACCAGATGGATGGCTCACTCCTATATAGTGTCAAGCCTCCCGAGTACTTTTGGAACTGTATTCATCTAAGCAAGCATTGAATATTGATTTGGACCTGCATTAGTTTAGTTTGGTTTATTATCACCTGTACCGAGGTACAGTGAAAAGCTTTTTTTGTTTCATGCTATCCAGCCAGCTATCCTCTCAAGACTATACATGCTGTCCACAGTGTACAGATACAGAATAAAGGGAATAACACGGGAATAAAGGGATTATGGGTGTCAGAGACTATTGGGAGAAGGCAGGAGAATGGGGTAAGGAGGGAGAGATAAATCAGTCATGATTGAATGGCAGAGTAAATGATGGGCCGAATGGCTTAATTCTACTCCTATCACTTACGATCATGATTTAGTGCAAGATAAAGTGCAGTAAAAATTGATTATAGTCTGAGGGTTTCCAATGAGGTAAATGGCAGATCAGGACAGCTCTCTAGTTAGTGATAGGATGGTTCAGTTTTCTGTAACAGCTGGAAAGAAACTGTCTCTCAAACCAGAGGTATGCATTTTCACTCTTCTGTACCACTTGCCTGATGAGTTGTGCCTTGCCGAGGCAACATGAAGGGTAGATGGAGTATTGAGTGTTCACCATATGTCTGATGTAGACAACAGAAAATATTTTGGAGTGTCACAAGTGAGTGAATTCCTAAGGTTTACCCAGTTTCTGAACCTCTCTTATTGCCACATGACTGGTGTGACTACGTTTTTGGTCAATTATAACACCTGAATTTGGATGAGACTGATTTTAATGCAATTAAAGGGTAGGTGATAAGTTCTCCATTAATGGAGATGGGCATTGCCTTTTGTCCATATGTTCCTTGCGACTTGTTAGCCCACAAAGTGCTGGAGTAACTCAGCAGGTCAGGCAGCATCTCTGAAGAACACGGTGGCACAGCGGTATTTGCTGCCTTCCAGCGCTTGCAGAGCCAGAGACCCGGGTTCGATCCCGACTATGGATGCTGTCTGTACGGAGTTTGTATATTCTCCCCGTGACCTGCGTGGGTTTTCTCTGAGACCTTCGGTGTCCTCCCACACTCCAAAGGTTAGTTGGCTTGGTAAATGTAAAAATTGCCCCTAGTGTGTGTAGGATAGTGTTAATATGCAGGGCTCGCTGGTCGGTGTGGACCCAGTGGGCCAAAAGGCTTGTTTCCATGTTGTATCTCTAAACTAAACTAAACATGGATAGGTGAATTTTTAGGTTGGGACCCTTCTTCAGACTCAAGAAGAACAGTCCTGACCCGAAACATTGCCAATCCATGTTCTCCAGAGATGCAGCTTAACCAGCTGAGTTACTCCAACATTTTGTGTCCTTTTGCATAAACCAGCATCTGCAGTTCCTTGTTTCCACTTATTAACCCAGGTCTGATGGCTACCATAGTCTTGCTACCTATTGGCATGGACTGCTTCAGCGCCAAAGTCCTCCAGTTACAAGATCATGGAAGGTAGGTCATTGATGAACAGCAGAATAGCCTGAGGAACACCGACAACAATATCCTGGGGCTGGGATCAAAGATCTCCCACAACCTGAAACATTTTGCTTTGTACAACAAACAACTTCAACGATTGGAGTGTATTTCACTTGCTGTTCGCCAACTTCACTTCAACCAAGTTACATAATGTTACTCAGTCAAAGGTGACCTCAAGGGCACTCACTGTTACTTCAGTTCTTTCATTGGTGTTTGTTCTAAGTTGGTGAAACGTCTGGTGCAAAGTGGCTCTCACACTGGGCATCAGTGAGAACGCATTCTTACATATTAGGTTTAGATGCATTATTGTCACGTGTACCGAGGCACAGTGAAAAGCTTTGTTTTGCATGCTATCCAAACAGATAATAATACTACACAAATACAACCAAGTTAAATTCAAGTACAATAGATAGAGCTGAGGGGAAGATACAGAGTGCACAATACAGTTCTCAGCATTGTAGTGCATCAGTTCTAAAGACAAAGTCCAATGTCCACAATGAGGTAGAGGTGAATCAGACAGTATTCTAGCTTTGGAAGGGCTGTTCAGAAGCCTGATAACAGAGGGGAAGAAGCCGATCATGAGTCTGGTGGTGCGCGCTATCAAGTTTCTGCACCTATCTTTCAAACTCTGGATTCTGGCTGCCAAATTATCGAGAAAACTATGAAATGAATCATTCTGAGAAATCACACCTTGTTTTGAATAGATTGCCAAGTACAATCTTCTACTGCAAACTCACTTCCGAGGCTATCAGCAAGGTCAAGTCATGGAGAAGCCCTAATCTAAGCACGGTAGCAGATCCTGGCGATTAAATTGCCTTGACAACCAGCCAAGACTCTCATAGTCTTCCACCTGTCAAAACTCTTGCTGAAATTCAAAAATTGCTTGAAAACTAAAAATGAATAGTATTAAAATATGATATAATTTAACCTTTTGAGATTTCATACAGAAAAACAAAACAATGAACTACATTTAAATACACAATATTAACTTAAATAAAAGGAAGGCTTGCACTCTTCCATTGCAGACCGGTTTCTATTCACAAAATGCTGGAGTAACTCAGCAGGTCAGGCAGCATCTCGGGAGAGAAGGAATGGGTGACTTTTCGGGTCGAGACCGGTTTCTTCCTGGCCCCGCCCCTCTCCTCGCCATGATATCAAAAAGGCCTGTTGAACTTGCACCGTAAAATTGGCACAGATCCAGTGGGCAGAGTTCCTCGCCTAAATTCTGAGAATGTGCAAAATGTTACACACCCGGTCTCGATCAGGAGTTCACCAGCAGAACACAAGTGAACCGGTCCCATAGCAGAAGCGTCCACATCGTGGGGCTGGAAACTAGAAGTGTCCTGAGCTAATTCTGCTACCACGATCGTCTACTGTACAAGTGATGGCTCCCACTGATAGTCGCCGGAAGCTTGCGCCCTTTTCAGGACGGACATTGACAATGATGCAACATTTGAAACATAGGATTCTGTTTGTGGACTTTAGCTCTGCTTTTAACACCATTGTGCCAGAGCTACTACACTACAAACTCTCCCAGCTGACTGTGCCTGAACCTCTCTGTCAGTGGATCATCAACTTCCTGACGGACAGGAAGCAGCATGTGAGGCTGGGAAAGCACATCCTAGTCCCGCAGACCCTCAGCATAGGAGCTCCGCAAGGCTGCGTACTCTCCCCTCTCCTTTACTCTCTCTACACCAACGACTGCACCTCCACAGACTCCTCTGTCAAGCTCCTCAAATTTGCGGATGACACTACCCTGATTGGGCTGATCCAGGATGGGGAGGAATCTGCCTACAGAGGGGAAGTGACACAGCTGGCATCCTGGTGCCATCGCAACAACTAGGAGCTCAATGCTCTCAAGACAGTGGAACTAATTGTAGAATTTCGAAGAGATCCCCCTCCCCTCCCCCCACTCACCATCAACAACAACATAGTCACATCTGTGGAGTCATTTAAGTTCCTTGGAACCATCGTCTCCAGGGACCTTAAATGGGGGGGTCACCATCGACTCCACTCGTGGAAAAAAGCTGTTTTTATGTCTGGCTGTGGCTGCTTTGACAGTCCGGAGTCGCCTTCCAGAGGGAAATGCTTCAAAGAGTTCGTGGCCAGGGTGAGAGGGGTCAGAGATGATCTTGACTGCTTGTTTCCTGGCCCTTGCAGTGTACAGTTCGTCAATGGGGGGGGGGGGGAGGGGAGGAAGGTTGCAGCCAACAACCTTCTCAGCTGAGCAAACGATCTGTTGCAGCCTCCGGATGTCGTGCTTGGTGGCTGAGTCAAACCAGACCATGATGGAGAAGGTGAGGACGGATTCAATGATAGCAGCATAGAATTGGACCATCATTGCCTGTGGCAGATTGTGTTTCCTCAGCTGCCGCAGTTAGTACATCCTCTGTTGGGCCTTTTTGACTGTAGAGTCGATGGTGGCCCCTGGAGATGATGGTTCCAAGGAACTTAATTGACTCTATAGATGTGACTATGGTATCTATCTATCTATATCTATATATATCTATATACTAAAATTCTCATTTGTTTGTTTGTTTGTTTGTTCCTGAACAACAGCCAAAACGGTACATGACAGCACGACAATTTTAGGCCCACCTTACTCCCCGTCGTCCCTTTGGTGCTAATGGAAGAAGTTTCATTGAAATCAGTGTTATATTTTTAAAGTTATTCACATTTCAAAGTTTAAATCTATCTCCTAGGGATGGAGGGAGGGAGGGGGGTGGAAGAGAGGTTTGGACCCAACGGGGGTTGCCGGGCCCGCAAGAGAGGATTGGACCCAAAGGGTCCACGCCCACATAGTATCTCCTTAAAAATTATTGATTCAGTTAAATTCACTGGTACTTTATTGTCACTATCATCTAGGTACAGTGAAATTTCTTTTTTTAGATACAGTAAAAATCTGTAAAGATTTGTAATCTGCACAGTAAAGATTTCAGTTAAAAATGTATTATGCACAAGTACAAGAATGTAAGAATAGTGACTAATTCTGCAGATATCAATGCTAAATCCAATTGACCTGCTGAATTTAAAGTCATTTTGGTACTCAATGTTGATATTCACACCTTGTAGATATTTTAACCCTGTGGGAAATACAGATCCTGTAAGAAGGTTTATGTCTCGTAATAAGAAAGATAATGGGTGAAAATGAAGCAGTGATAACAATCCATTCATTGTTTTTGGCTTTAAAAACTGATTTGCATTACATCTCCAAACCACATCAGACACTTGTGTAACAAGTCAGACCATTAGACAGTAATTTAAATCTAGACACAACAACACTCCGACGGTGCTCTGACGAACTTTCATTGCAGTTCCTCTATTGCATGTACAGTCACCACTCATTTTACACGGGGGTTACGTTCAAACATATTTTTACCATGTGTGTATGTACATTTTAGTTTAGTTTAGTTTAGAGATACAGCAAGGATCCTTCGTCCCACGGGATCCACACAGACCAGCAATCCCCGCACAGTAACATTATCCCACACACACTAGGGACAATTTTTACATTTACCACGCCAATTAACCTACAAACCTGTACGTCTTTGGAGTGTGGGATGAAACCGAAGATCTCGAAGAAAGCCCATGCAGGTCACGGGGAGAACAGTAACTATCAACATCAGACAATAAGGATTTCATTACTATTTGACCTTACTCATTAATAAAGAAAAAGGTTAATGAGAAAAACACAGTAAAGACATAGTTTAAATTAGTTTTTTTAGTTTAGAGATAAAGCGAGGAAACAGGCCTTCGGCCCACCAAGTCCATGCTGACCATCGATCACCCGTACACCGACCGGTTCTATGTTATCCCACTAGATGCAATTTGCAGAAGCCAATTAACCTACAAACCTGCACGTCTTTGGAATGTGGGAGGAGACCGGAGCACCCGGCGAAAACCAACATGGTCACAAGGAGAACTTGCAAACTTCGCACAGGCAGCACCGATAAACATTGTTTATTTAAAATCTATTTTTTAATGTAAATGTTAGCGCTTACATTGATGACTGACGACCTCTGCTTGCCCAAGAAAGCGTAGGTGGGGGAGGAAGGCTACTGAGAGTGGGAGTCCTCCACATCAGCTGAGGAAATCAGAGATAGAGGCTGAGACAAGGGTATGTGCAAGTCTGTACAGCGCCATGCAAGGCATCTTACTTGACAATGCTGCCAGGCATAAATTTGAGCACATTATTCCAAAAACACATCAATCAAACATGCCTAGAAGCGCGAGGTGGCTGGAAATCCATCCTGAGGTAGGATGGCCTGTCCTACAAACAAGATTTCTGATGAGATCTCGCCAGGGCCTTTTATAATTGGAACAAAACAACAAAAGCAGTAGATTTGCTGCCTTTACAGCGCTAGGGACCCTACACCACAGGTGATGTCGCTACAGATTCTCCCTGTTGTCGCCTGAGTTTTCTCCGGGTGCTCCGGTTTCCTCCCACACTCCAAAGACGTGCAGGTTTGTAGGTTAATTGGCTTCTGTAAATTGTCCCTAGACTGTAGGATAGTGCATGGGTGATTGTTGGTGGACTCAGTGGGCCAAAATGCCTGTTTCCACGTTGTACCTTCAAACTAAATCTCTACTGTTGTAGTCAAATCGTTTTACAACAAAGGACCATATATCATTTGCTTTCCTAATTTTTGCTGTACGTGGACATTTGCTTTCAGTGAAACAATATGCTATGATCAAATACAATTTGATTTTAAAAAGTATAGTTTATTTGAACACATCGATGACTTGACAATGTGAGGCACGCCAAGTTGGCACGGACGTTGTGAGCAAAAGGAAAGGGCCTGTTCCTGTGCTGTGCCGTTCTATGTTCTAACTATGGATTTTAACAACAAAAATGGCACATTAGATATAATGACACCAAAATTAACCCCATTCTTTTATTCCTCATTTCTTTCCTTCGTGTATTTACTCACCATTTACTTCAAAAATTCACTCCAGTCTACATCATCTGCTTTCATTCACAAAGCTTTCCATAGATCAAAACGTCAAGAGTTAAGACATTTCTCCTGGAGCCTCAATTGACTCTTCAAACGGACCTCATTTCATCATTTGCTTTTTACCAATCAGGCAAAATAATACCACCCAGGTAAAATAATGCCACTTTATATCTCCATTAAAATTATTCATATTAATTGAAAAGTTATCTTCTCTGAGAGTTCTCCACAGGATCATCTCAAGTTTCTCTTCAAATAAACTATTTAGTTCTCAATATCCCCCAGTGAATTATAGATGGTTGATTTACTTTAAATTATGTGTTTTCTACAAAGTAGACATCTCGTAGAAAAAAAAGGGTATATCAAAAATCTGATCAACCAGAACCTTATTCAACGATGGTGCAGTTTCAAAGTGTCTTATCGCCTATCCCTCTGGCCTTTGTCCAATCATCCACAAACCTTCACTTGTATCCACCTATCACTTGCCAGACTTTGTCCTATCCCCACCTCCTTTCTAGTTTTCTCCTCCCCTATCCCCCACCACAATCAGTCTGAAGAAGGGTCCCGACCCGAAACGTCACCTATCTATGTTCTCCGTGATGTTGCCTGACCCGCAGAGCTACTCCAGCATTTTGTGTCTTTTTTATAAACCAGCATCTGCAGTTCCTAGTGTCCCCATTATTTTTTTATGGTTCTGATAACAAGTTTGAATCAGTTTTATTTATTTTTGTAGACACAAAGTGTTGGAATAACTCAGCGGGTCAGGCTACATCTCTGGAGAAAAAGCTGGGTGACATTTCCGGTTGGGACCCTTCAGACTCAAGAAACATAAGAAATAGATGGCATCATCGACAATGTGTCTGAAAAAGGGCCCCGAGTCGAAATGTCACCAAAATGTCCCGACCCAAATGTCAATTCTCCAGAGATGCTGCTTGATCTGCTGAGTTACTCCAGCATTTTGTGTCTTTCTTTGATATAAACCAGCACCTGCAGTTCCTTGTTTCTACATATTATTTATTTTATATGTCAAATGAATGCTCTTCACAGAATGCTTTTACACGAGCACTGACATTTTAATGTCTCCCCAAACAAAATTTGTCACAGAAATTACGTATATTTCCATTACGCACCTTCTCACTTAATTTTTTTTCCACAAAGAATGATAAATTTTGGTTCAATCGGAAAAACCTGACTTTCAGACAACAACCATTTAGCCAGCGAGGCATTCACTGGAAAACACTGTGGTGACAGATGCAATGGAAAAAGTGATCAGGGGTTTTACAATAAGAGATGATTTTTGTAATTCATAAATATAGTTTACCGAAAGGAAATTAACAATTGATCATTAGTCCCTAACTCAAGAACAGAAATTAATTTCCTCAAAATCTCAGTGCCTTTAGGAGTACTTTTTGCTTGGTTAAAATGCGATGCACATTCAATGATGGACAAAAGGAAAATTTATAATTTCCCTATGAAAATAAAGCAGCAATTTATAGTTAAACCTATGTATGTCAACACCAAGGACTTAAAAACATAAGTGAAGAGAAAGAGTTAAAATGGTTTCTCTTGTGTAAAAAAGCCTTCCTCCACAATGCTACCCGTTCCTGATATGTGGCATTTTTTCACACTGTCCTCAAGCCCAACCAAACAACCAACACTCAATTCCAAACCCCACCCCGCACATTGCAGCTTTGGCAGGGGCCAAGGTCACATTCTCGGGAATTTTCAAACTCCAACTTCATCAACTCCATCTAATCTTTTAAGAGCTTCCATAAAATGTATTCTTGTAGCCAAACTGACTCCAAAGGCATTTCAAAAGCAGGACTTCTTAAAATGCATAAGATGTGTAGAAAGGAACGGCAGATGCTGGTTTACACCGAAGATAGACACACAAAGCTGGAGTAACTCAGTGGGTCAGGCAGCATCTCTGGAGAAAGGGAATAGGTGACGCTTCGGGTTGAGACTTTCTTCAGACTGAGAGTCAGAGGAGAAGGAAACAAGAGATTTTAAAAGGTGCATCGAAAAAATGAATGAAAGGTATGCAAAAGGATAAATCATATGTATCTTTTCTCCAAAGATGCTTCCTGACCTCCAGCTTTTTGTGTCTTCTTAAAATGCATCCTTAGCAACCACATACAATTTCTATTAACTTGAACACATTGGCACAAAAGAGTCAAGTCAAGTCAATTCTATTTGTATAGCACATTTAAAAACAACCCACGTTGACCAAAGTGCTGTACATCAGTTCAGGTACTAAGAACGAACATACAATGGCACACAAACATAACAGCACATACATAAACAGTTCACAGCCCCCCCTCAGAGGGCTTCAAATGCTAGGGTATAGAAATAGGTAGTAAAAAGAGGTGTCTACGATACTTTAAAGAAACCAATACTTTCCAAGGACTAAGACCCAAGTGGCTCTAAATGTTCAGCAGACTTTGTACAGCGCTGGGCCAAATAACCAGATTGATTCCATTTTTGATCCCTAGTATTGAACCGATTCTGCACATTTTATAGAGTCATACAGCGTGGAAGCAGGCTCTTCAGCCTATCTCAGCTGAGTTCCTCCCACTCGATGATTAGCATCTAGCAATCTTTGGTGGAAAGTACAGATACATCGTGAAAAGGAGATACAAGGAACTGCTGCTGCTGGAACCTTGAGCAAAACACATAGTGCTGAAGGATCAGGCAGCATCTGTGGAGGGAATAGAGACGACATTTCGAGACTGGTAATGCTTCTTCAGACAGATTATAGTTTCCTGTTCCCCACCCCCCAAATCCTTGTGCGTACCAATTCGTCCACTCCGCCATCCCTCTCTCCCCTCCACCCCATCTCCTTCACCTCCCTTCCTTCCTCTTCCTTTACATTTCACTCCTCCTCTCCTAATCCGACATTGAATTATTTCCTTTTCACTTCTACCCTTTTCACTTATCCCACCCATCTACCAATGAAACCTCCCTCACCTGTATCCACCTATCACTTTGTCAGGCTTTGTCCTACCCCCAATCTTTCTTTTCCAGCATTTCCCCCCTACTACAATCAGTCTGATGATTGGTCCCGACCCAAAACATAATTTTTCCATTCCCTCCTTAGATGCTGCCTGGCCGGCTGAGTTGCTCCAGCACTTTGTTTTTTACATTGCAAGAACAATACGAGGCTGAGCTGTACAGATCAACAAACTCAAATTGTTGGCTGGCAACTTGATTTTGGCACCAGATGGCACAGGATGCCTGTGGAAATTGAACATGAGTCAGTGCATTGAATGAGGACAGGATTTTTTTTTAAATGAAGATTTTGGTGGTTTGGGAGCATAATATCTCAAACTTCTTGATGAAAGCACATTCTTGAAGCACAAGCTTTCTAATGCAAGAACACGTCAGAGAAAGGGTCCACAGTTCTTCTGAATCTGGTAGCTAATCTTCCACCTCCGTGACATTTTCTTGCATCACGGGCACAGCTCTACTCATCATCAAAAGCATCTACATGAGGCGCTGCCTCATCTGTTAACAAAGTGGCATCTGTTATCAAAGATCTCCATCATCCGGGCTATGCCCTCTTCTCAGTGCTAATGTCGAGCAGGAGGTACACAGACCTGAAGTCCCACATCACCAGGTTCAGGAACAGCTACTTGCCAAATCATCAGGTTCAAGAAACAATTTGCACAACCCTAATCCAACCTCAACAATGGAATACTATGGATCCCCTCTTGCATTACCATGTTCTAACTGTGCTTTGCACGAATGTCTTGTCTTTTGCAGTCGTTTTTTTGTCCAACCTCGTCCAACCAGCCCGCATTTGGCCCATATGATCTTATAGAGGGGGGATCTTATAGCAACTTACAAAATTCTTAAGGCGTTGGACAGGCTAGATGCAGGAAGATTGTTCCCGATGTTGGGGAAGTCCAGAACAAGGGGTCACAGTTTAAGGACAAGGGGGAAGTCTTTTAGGACCGAGATGAGAAAGTTTTTTTTCACACAGAGAGTGGTGAATCTGTGGAATTCTCTGCCACAGAAGGTAGTTGAGGCCAGTTCATTGGCTATATTTAAGAGTGAGTTAGATGTGGCCCTTGTGGCTAAAGGGATCAGGGGGTATGGAGAGAAGGCAGGTACGGGATACTGAGTTGGATGATCAGCCATGATCATATTACTCCTGCGCCTATTTTCTATGTTTCTATATCCCACTAAACCTTAAAGGATGGTGCATCTGCATTTTTACCTCTCTCACTATTTGAAAGTTCTGTTTCTTCTCCTACACCAAAGTGGATGACATCACATTGTTCCACCTTTTATTCTAACTGCCATATTCTCAACAACTCAGTTAGCTTGAAGCCTCTTCACATCCTCCTCCCACCTAGTTTTGTGCCATTAACAAACTTGAAAGGGAAACTAAAGGCAAGGGTATTATTTCTTACTTAACATTTCCCATTTAATACAGATAACTATGTGCAGAGAGGAGTATTGTTTTAAGGTTTTTGTTTTTTTTAAAGCTTCCACATTCTCATCTGCTACATTTCACGATGTGCAACCTCCAACATAAGTGATAATATGAAGGAAAATCACAGGAATTTGGAGGCAGAAGTATGCAGCCCACTAAACCGGTTTTGCCATTTCCTGTTGGTACGAGATGTCATGCTTTCTCATCTGACTGATCTATATCTCAACTTTTTTCTCATGACTTAGTTCCTTACCTGAAAAAAATCTACAGGTATCGGTTTTGAAATTTTTATTTGACTTTGCCAGTATTAAGGCACGAATATCCCCTTTGTTCTACCCTGTGTGGAAAATATTCCCTGACATTAGAGTCATAATTTCGCAACTTAAAGCTACGTGACTGATCAAGTACTGGGTAATTCTTTAAAGCATTAAGAAGTTCGGACCAAATTTGCATTCTTTTACGTTGACATAATTGAGCAAGTTTGCTCGATTACTTTGTAATTTCTAAGTGTAAAGATATCAGAAGAGTAGATAAGGAATTCAGGTTGAGATGATTACTAGAATACAAAACTATTCCGTAATTTGATATGGTACAGTGTTATGCCCTAAGTTCCCACCTATAAAGATCCTATGGGATGAAAGTTTACAACATATACATCAATGTTCATTGAATACTAGACATTCCTTAATACAATTTAAAATAATACATAGATTACATTATTCGAAGACGAAATTAAATAGGATTTTTCCTAGTATCTCTCCTATTTGTGATAAATGTCAATTTCAAGAAGCTAATTTAACTCATATTTTCGTAACTTGTATAAAAATGCAAAACTTCTGGTTGGAGATTTTTAAAATAGTCTCTAAAGTTATTAATAAAAAATTAGATATGGATCCAAAATTAATTATATTAGGATTATCAGAACATACTACAAATTTTACAGCAAGTCAGGTACATTTTCTTGATTACAGTCTAATTAACTGCGAAAAAATTAATACTTAAATTTTGGAAAAAACCAATAACCCCCACAATTAAAATGTGGACTACGGAAATGACAGAGACCCTGCATTTGGAAAAAATAAGGTTTGCCTTAATCGACAAACCTGAGTTATTTTTAAAAATATGGTCTCCATTTATTGAATTTTTAGAAAAGTAAATGGGTTTGGCACAGGACTAAAATAAAAAATTTAAATTAAAAGTTGAAACTTGAGTTAGGGGTTGGATGTACAACTGTGGTTATTGTTTCCCGGATCTACTCCCTTTAATTTTTATTGTTAGATCCTTTTTTTTTTAACCCTCTTATTCTCTCTCCCCAAGTTTATAGTTTTTTTTTAAATTTTTACTTTCTCTCTTCAAAAATTTTAAAATTGAAGCTATGTAAGAACTTTGTAACAAATGTGTTTTTTTTATTTCTATTTGTACATATGCTTTTCAAAAATAAAAAATATAAAAAATAAAAAAATAAAGATCCTAAACATTAAAATATTTTTGATTGAGAACTAATTTTGACTTCTTAATCTAGTCATCACAAAGAAAATTTGAGAGACAGCAAGGAAGATCTACCCCGTGATGCACTTGCATTCCTGTGGTTTCCAATAGCAATGCTTTCTCATCCAAGGAGAGTATAGCACAATGGTTTAGAGTTGCAGCATGGAAACCGGCCCTTTGGCCCACTGAATACATGCCGAACACCGATAACGTGTTCACATTGTTAACCCACTTTGGCATCCACTCACCCACACAATTTTACAGAGGTCAAATCAGCTACCAACTCGCACATCTTTGGGATGTAGGAGGAAACAAGAGGAAACCCATGCGGCCACAGGGAAAACGGTCAACACCAAACAGTACCCGATGTCAGGATCGAACCGAGGTCTCTGGCACTGTGAGGCAGTGACTCTACCTGCTGCGCCAGTGTGCCGCCCTTTGAGGGACACATAAAGATTAAAAAATTATAAATGTTTAATTTACTAGATTTAGGTTTATTATTGTCACGAGTACAAAGAAACAGAGAAAAGCATATTTTTTTTGCATGCTATACAAACAGACCAGATTTATCATACAGAAATATAATCGTCAAACTGCAGAACGATAAATAGAGCAAAAAGGAAGGTACAGAGTGCAGAATATAGTTCTCAGCATTGTAGTGCACAGCATTGTAGTGCAACAGTTCCATAGGCAAAGTCCAATGTCCGCAATGGGGTAGAGGTGAATTGGACAGTACCCTTAGCCTGATAAGAGGGGAAGAAGCTGTTTGTGTGTCTGATGGTGCACTTTATCAAGATTCTGTACCTTCTGCCGATGGGAGCGGGAAGGAGAAATGACCGGGGTAGGACAAGTCTTTGACTATGTTCGCTACTTTTCCAAAGGAGAGTGTAGTGTAGATGGAGTAAATGGCGGGAAGTCTCATCTGTGTGATGGATTGGGCTACATCTGCAATTCTCTAACTTCTTGCAGTCTTGGGCAGAGCTGTTCCCAAGCCAAGCTGTGCTAAATGGAGCCAGGCTGAAAAATATTTCAAGCTGCCTTTTCTTGTAAATATAAACAGTGTGGTCTTCTGTACACACGTTGTAGATTTGCAAATGAAGTCTGGCTTATGGCATCAGAGCCGCCATACAATTTTACGAGCTCGTGATCTGCTCTGTTCCATCGCTGCATGACAAATTGCAAAAGTTAAGCAAATCATACCATTGTATGACACACTGATATGTGCAGAATTAGCCAGTCACCTCCTTCACACTGAGTGTGATAAGGGATAACAACAGGGGTTCAAACTGCTATAAATTTTGAACAGCTTCCCCCAGGATATAATTAGCATTCTCCTCAGGAAAGTATTTCGATTTCTCTATGATTTCCTTCTTTAAATTGAAATATCCTCCCTCAGAAGACTGATCAAAGGAAGAGGATGGTAAATCGCAGTCACTGGTGAGAAGCTGCAGTACGTGACAAGATGCCATTATGTAAGCATTTTTATCATTGTGTCTGCAGCAATCTTAAATCATGCCTGGTACCCAAATGGGACAATTTCAAGAGAACTAATGCAGCATTATGAATATTACGTAAGAAAGGGGATCAATTATATCATTATATTTTAAAATAAAATTAAACAATTTGAATTTTATTGTGGTGAAATAATTTTTAATTAAAACGAAAGCTTTAGACTTTAGAGGTACAGCACCCGCACCCGTGCCGACCAGCAATCGCCCCGTACACCAACACTATCCTACACACGAGGGACAATTTACAGAAGCCAATTAATCTACAAACTCGTACGTCTTTGGAGTGGAGGAAACCGGAGCACCCAGAGAAAACCCACGCGGTCACAGGAAAACATACAAACTCCATACAATAGTCAATAGACAGACGACACCCATTAGTCAGGATCAAACTCGAGTCCCTGGTGTTGTTAGGCAGCGACTGTACTGCTGCGCCACTGTGCCACCCTTATGAGCTGTTATGAGCAAAGCTTAAATTATGTTATCACATATAATTCCTGAAGTGCTCGTCACTCACACGACTGACAATATTTTCTCAATCACACAGGACACATCCAGGGGGAGAGCAAGTGCTAACACAAATTCTGTTGTGCTGCAGCAAGTAAGAATTTCATTGTTCTATCTGGGACACATAACAATAAAACACTCTTGACAATGCTCGTTTGAGAGCTGGAAATACCAATGATGTCAGCAAAGCTAGAATCTCTGAGGCAGGATGGAGCGAGCGTATTTCAGGTAGGTAGTGTTGAGTCATTCCTTCTCACTTATTTCCACACACAAAAAAAATTGTGGTTGTCACAGACATAACCACTGGTTACACATCAGGCCCACAGAGATTACTTACTGACAATTGGGCTTCCTGCTCTTTTTTTTTGCACTGTCAACCACAAGAACATTTTTACACCTTTACAGCACAGATTAAAAAATTACAGTCTCTTCAGTTTCTCAGGGGTGATGGGACCACAGAACCTCCCCATTGATCTTAAGAAGTCTTGGTACAATAAAAGCTCATGACCTGAAAAGTTAAGTGGCGACGCAAGGAACAGCAGGTATACCGAAAAAAGACACAAAGTGTTGGAGAAGTCAACGAGACAGGCAGTATCTCTGGAGAACATGGATAGTGACGTAGACATAAAAATGCTGGGGTAACTCAGCGGGACAGGCAGCAAGTCTGGAGAGAATGAATGGGTGACGTTTTGGGTCGTGGCCCTTCCTCATTGAGTGTCTACCTTCGATTTAAACCAGCATCTGCAGTTCTTTCCTACACATGGATGGTGACGTTTCGGGTTGGGACCCTGTTCTTTCTCTGTAATTGCTGCCTATTTCCAGCATATCACTCCTCTTCTCTACTTATCGATCACCATTTTGTCTCCTTTTCATCTCTATCCTTTGCCAATCCATCTGCAAATCAAGACCCCCTCACCTGTATCGACCTATCACTGTCCAAGCCTTGCTCTACCCACATCTCTTTCCCAGCTTTCTTCCCCCTACTACAATGTCCAAAATAGGGTCCCGACCCAAAACATTGTCTATCCATGTCCTCCAAAGATATTTCTTGACTCCAGCACTTTGTGTTTATCTGGCACATAATCCACATTGTGTGACTAAAGGTTCCAGCATCTGCAGTTGCATGTCATAGAGTCATAGAATGATACAGTGTGGAAACGGGCCTTTCGTCCCAACTTGCCCACACCGGCCAACATGTCCCAGCTACACTAGTCCCACCTGCCCGCATTTGGTCCATATCCCTCCAAACCTGTCCTATCCATGTACCTATCTTACTATTTCTTAAATGGGTCACCAACATTATCATCTTTATTTAAAACTGGACCAAGTGGACCCGTTGGGCCCAACCCTCTCCTGCATTGGTGCAGCGCCCTCTCCTCCCCCACTCCCCTCTCTCCATCCCCTCCCCTTCCCCTCCTCTTCTTCCCTCCTTCCCCCTCCCCCCCCCCCCCCCCCCCTCTCCCTCTCCCTCTCCTCCCCCCTCCCACCACCACATAATGTGAATGGGGGATCGATGATCAGCGTGGACTCAGTGGGCCAAAGGGTTTGTTTCCATTCTGTACCTCTAAATCTAACTTATGGTACAACTGATAATTCCATTCACACCCAAGTTTTAAAAATGGCACGTGATTTACCCGAAAACACAATTATCTTGCGAGCGGTCAAACTCTTTTGGATTTACATTGATCAGAATGGACGGTGAACCAAAGGATTTGTTTACATGCTGTATCTCTAAACTAATGCTATGACATACTGTTAGAGTCTCTGCGTCCACAGACACTGCAGGCAAAACATTCTAAACTCCAATCACTCACTGGATGCAAAAATATTCTTCCTCAGATCCCATCTAAAACTCTTACTTGTGCTGCCATTGTCCTGGTGACAACACAAGTACTCTAATCTTATGCCCTCTAATTTTGGTCACTCTACTATGGGATTGGCATCAGAATAATGAGGAAACTTTTGCAAGCCTAGAAAAATCAAGACAACACACCATGCACTGTTGCACACATACACTGTTTCTAGCTTTGTATTAGCAATGCATCAATAAATCACATAACTGTTTTTGCAGAATACCAAACCTTAACAGAATTGTCCATTATAAATCAAAACAGACTTCAAAATAGAAAGCCTACGCAGCAAAATTAGTACAGTTAATAGATATGTCCGAAGATAGACATGAAATGCTGGTGTAACTCAGCGGGTCAGGCAACATCTCTGGAGGTAAATAAGTGACGTCGTGGGTCAAAGCCCTCTATAGACTCTAAACCTTTCCTAACCACACACCTGTTGTCCATGTGTCTTTGAAATATTGTTATTCTACCTGCCTCAACTACCTCCGCTGGCAGCTCATTCCCTACAGCCATCTGGCTATTAAACACTACAGCCCCCAAATTGGCCCTGAACTACATAGGCTTTGGGGCACTGCGTGTGCGTGTGTTCATTGTTCCGTCTGGGAAATAGGACACTAAAACACTCCTGACTCTTGTACCTACCACCCTCTGAGTGAAAAAGTTTCAGCTCGGGATCCTATTAAATGGATATGTCCACTAAGTAAGAGGTTACTAAATGGCCAAATTAAATTTTCTACTTCCCTGTTGTAAATATAGGCAAAGCCAATATAATTAAAAGCCGCCAAGCTTCTGTCTGGAAAAAAACCTGAATGATTCAGTCCATCACATTGAGAGGGCTCCAGCGGGACACAGCTGAAAGCAACGTAACATGTATTATGCTAGGAGCATTATCACAGTTCAGAGCTTTATGTTAGTCATCTCATACTAATAATAGCCCACTGCTAAACAGTTCTAGCCTACAGACCAGAGACAATTTTGAAATGTCCTAAAGTGTGAACATGTTCAAATTTCATGACCAAATACTTAGAAATCTAAATACGTTCACATCTTAATAAATTTCAAGTAAATTAAAACTGTTAAGTTCAATCAATTCTCAGAAAATTACAGTTTCCAACATAAAGCGAGAGGTAAGATGGGAAAGATTTACTAGGAACCCGCATTGAAACCTTTTCATTCAGAGGGTCGTAAGGTCATAAGTGATAGGAGTAGAATTTGGCCATTCGGCCCATCAAGTCTACTCCGCCATTTAATCGTGGCTGGTCTATCTCTCCCTCCTAACCCCATTATCCTGCATTCTCCCCATAACCTTAGACACCTGTACTAATCAAAAATCTATCTATCTCTGCCTTAAAAATATCCACTGACTGGGCCTCTACAGCCTTCTGTGGCAAAGAATTCCAGATTCACCACCCTCTGACTAAAGAAATTCCTCCTCATCTCCTTCCTAAAAGAACGTCCTTTCATTCTGAGGCTGACTTCTAGTCCTAGACTCTCCCACCAGTGGAAACATCCTCTCCACATCCACTCTGTCCAAGCCTTTCACTATTCTGTATGTTTCAATGAGGTCCCCCTTCATTCTTCTAAACTCCAGCGAGTACAGGCCCAGGGCCGTCAAATGCTCATCAAATGTTAACCTACTCATTCCTGGGATCATTCTTGTAAACCTCCTCTGGACCCTCTCCAGAGCCAGCACATCCTTCCTCAGATATGGTGCCCAAAATTGCTCATGATATTCCAAATGCAGCCTTACCAGCACCTTATAGTGCCTCAGCATTACATCCGTGGTTTTAACATCCATTAAGTTTCATTTCTTTACAACCGGTACTACCGGTGGTGGGTACATGGAATGAGGTGGCCAAAGGAGGTAGTTGAGGCAGGTAGTATAACAACATTTCAAAAACACTTAGACAGGTGCTTGGATTGGAAAGGTTTAGAGGGATATGGGCCAAATACAGGCAAATGCTAGCTGATATGGGGCATCTTAGTCGGCATGGAAGAGTTGGGCTGAAGGGCCAGTTTCTGTGCTTTATGATTCTATGACTGTAAAAGCTACAACAAAAAAACTGACAATACATCTTTATGATTTTTTGTCTTTAATTACGAGCTCACGAATAATTTGTTTTGTAGTCAAGTTGTAGACATGCAATAATGCTAATGATGAAGTAGTGTACAACACTTGCACTTCAATGCTTCAAGAATAAACAGCAGGTGAAGAAGCACTGTGTACCATTTCTTTAACAGAAGAAAGATATATATTTTGAGGGGCTGCAATAAAGATTCAGTAGATTGATTGCTAAGATGAGCAGACTCTCCTTCAAGAGAAACAACATTAAACAGGGGCGGCACAGTGATGCAGTGGTAAAGTTGCTGCCTCACAACAACAGAGATCCGGGTCCCATCCTGACTACAGGTACTGTCTGTACGGAGTTTGTACATTCTCCCCATGTAGATTTTCTCTGGGGCCTCCGGTTTCCTCCCACACTCCAAAGACGTATAGGTTTGTAGGTGAATTGGCTTTGGTAAATAATAAATAGCCCCTAGTGGATAGGATAGTACATGTGTATGGGGTGATCGCTGGTCGGTGCGGACTTGGTGGGCCGAAGGGCTAGTTTCCGCACTGTATCTCTAAAGTAAAAGTAAACATTGAAATAAGCCTATGCATTCAAAGTACTGTAGTTTATTCAAATTCAAAAGCAGTGCCCACTGTTCGAAAGCTTTAAGAGAACTTAGCATGGAGGCAGCCTGCTAATCCATTTCCCCGAGCTGAGAAGTCTATAATTACAGATTACAACCTTAGAATAAGTAGTTGGCTATTTGAAACTGAGATGGTTAGAAACGTCTTCATCCAGATAAGGAATAAAAGAATGTACTGCTGCAATTGGATAAAGCAGAGTGCAAGCTGGCCTACGTAGAGCAAAAAACAAATACTAGCAAGGACCATCTTGAATACAAGCTGTACACATTGTCTCCAAGTAATTATATATATTCAGGGTATCAGTCGATTGGTTGAATACCTGGTACAGTAAAACATGTTTCCCTCATAGAGTTTTCCTTTATTTGGCAAAAGTCAATAGTTTTCCACAAACACACAATAAAAGATGAATCCAAGAAAAACACAGTTATATCTATAAAATGCACACAAAAATAAAATCACCTCACAACCTGAAATCATGACTTTTGTGGACCATAAGTTGGATGACTCGTACATTAGAAAAATGAAACTGTGTGTCCAATGATGTTTCTAAACTTCATTCACGCCAAGAAGAATAGCTTCGTGTAAATTTGTAGCTGTAAATTATTCCATTGGATTCAAGATGTATTATTTACCAAATATAGTATAGCGTTCAGTCAATCACACCTAAGCACAGCTACCTCACTCAATAAAATACTTCATTTCTACAGCGCCTTTAATACATCCCAAATTTTACTAGGTCCATCTATATACTAAAACCCTTGTTTGTTTGTTCCTGAACTATAGCCAAAACGGTACACGATAGCGCGCCAATTTTAGGTCCACCTTACTCACTGTCGTCCCTTTGATGATAATGGAATAGGTTTCATTGAAATCGGTGTTATATTTTTAAAGGTATTCACATTTTAAAGTTTAAATCTATCTCCTGGGGAGGGAGGGGGATAAGAGGAGTTGAGGGGGATGAAGTGGGGGAGGAGAAAGGGGGGGAGGAGAAGGGGGAGGAGAAGGGGGGAGGAGAAGGGGGAGGAGGAGAAGGGGAGGAGGAGAAGGGGAGGAGAAGAAGGGGAGGAGAAGAAGGGGAGGAGAAGAAGGGGACGATAAAAAGGGGACGATAAAAAGGGGAGGGAGCTGGGGGGGAAGAGAGGGGGGGAAGGGGGAGAGGGGGTCGAGAGGGGGTCGAGAGGGTAGCGGGTAGGCTGGATCACCAGTTGCTGGAAAATTGGTGGTGGACCTGTATTAACCGATCTGATCTGATCCCTCTGGCACAGTGAGGCAGCGGCTCTACCAACTGCACATCCCTTCATAGGTGTTGGAATGGATTTGCATTGATACAGTGCCTTTCACAGTCTCCTATAACCCTGAAGCAATGAGGTACTGTTAGATAGACATAAAACGCTGAAGTAGCAGCGGGTCAGGCAGCATCTCTGGAGAAAAGGAATAGGTGACATTTCGGGTTGAAACCCTTCTTCAGACTGAGAGTCAGGGGGTGGGAAATAAGAGGTACGTGGAAAGGTTCAGAACAAATCAGAGCTGGCACCACGATGGCCAAGGAAAGGTGGACCCCTCAGTGGTCTATTGTTGGCAGTGGAGGAGGTGATAACGAAGGGATATATGGATGCGAACAGTGGAATTAGCAGGACAACTACAGTGGGGGAGGAGCGGAGAGAGAGGGAATGCAGGGGTTACAAAAAATTGGAGAAATCAATTTTCAAGCTGCCCAGGCGAAATATGAGGTGCTGTTCTTCCAATTTGCGTGTGTCCCCACTCCGACAGTAGAGGAGGTTCAAGACAGAAAGGTCAGTGTGGGAATGAGAAGGGGAGTGGTTACATTTGGAAAATGGAGATACAATGCAGCGCTTTAAAAGGATTCAAATGATAGCATGGCTACATAAACACCTTTAGATTGATTATTGAACAATAAAAATTGATGAGAATATACTCAAGTTATTTATACACAGTGTCTGATAGACAGTCAGTAGTACACATACTCCCTTAGCCACAGTGTTTCAGGACCCATCCATAACAAAAGCAACAAAAATCTATGTTAATACTCCACTGCAGTAGAGTGTGCAGCAAGCAAGGAAATGTTACACCAAAGCCCTGTTTGCTCACACAAGTGAACATAAATAATCCCCGGCCACTGTGTAGCAGATCAATGCTCAGCCATTGGTCTCGTCATTAAAACACATATTTAACTCATTGTCATACTGCTGATTGTATAAGTTATTGACCTTAAATCAGCTGCCACATTTTCATTATCAGACCAGTGATCACAATTCAGAAATATTTCAGACACAACAGTGTTTGAGAACATTAAGGGCATCACATAAATAACATTCAATGTAACTCAGCAGGTCAGGCAGCATTTGGGGATAGAATGGACAGGCGATGTTTCAGGTCGGAATTCTTCTTCAAACTGGAAGATCCCGACCAGAAACATCGCCTAACAATTCCCTCCACAGATGCTGCCCCACTGAGTTAGTTTAGTTCAATTTAGAGATACACGCCGTTCGGTCCACCGAGTCCACGCCGACCATTGATCACCCATTCACTCTTGTGCGATGTTATCCCACTTTCTCATCCACTCCCTACAGACTCGGGGTAATTTACAGGGGCCAATTAACCTACAAACTCGCATGTCTTTTGCAATATGAGAGGAAACCGAAGCACCCGGAGGAAACCCACACAGTCACAGGGACAACATGTACACTCCAAACAGACAGCACCCGAGGTTAGGATCGAACCCGGGTCTGAGGCAGTGGCACTACCATCTGCGCCGCTGTGCCACCTGGCTCCAGCACTTCGTATTTCAATTAGGATTGCAGCATCTGCAGTTCCTTTCTGTCAACATAAACAAATCTTTTCAAATCACCCAAATTAAAATTTCAAACCTACCTTTGGAAGGGACCTTTTTCGCTGGTTGCTGAAATTGAAACGCTCTTTCATTTCTTCAAGATATTGTTTTAAAAATGTTTCCTCAGAGGTCTCTGCGTATCTACGGCTCAACTGCATATAGCATCGCCATTTGGCCGAATCAAAGCCCCAGTGGCAGGTTCTCTTGTCTGGCAACCTGTGAGAATGGAGCACAAACGTCTGGGGAGAAAACATCATGTGGCAGTCTAGACACTGGATGCAGGCAGCGTCGGGGTGGTTGTAAAACTGTGGCACGTATAAACCTTGGCATTTCCCAAGACACCAGTGCTCCACTTCAAAGCTGGAATCACCATACTGTAACTGGGAAAGGCATGCTTTGCCAGAGAGTCTGTTGGCATCAGGGGGTAGGATACCAGGGTGAACCAGAGCATTGGACAACCTTTGAGCGTCAGTCTGGGTTATAAGTCCGCATGACGGGGCGTTAAAAGGCAAGATACCCAGCACCTTGAGAATCTGTAGTTGTTCTGCCGTACACCTTGAGCAATAAATGTACAATTCATCACAGACGGCATTGATCTGTTGCAGAGAGAAATCTCGAAGCACTGAATTTAAGACCTGGGGCAGACATAACCTCTTCTCTCCGCCGACCATGAAGCACGAAATGGTCTCTCTCTCCAGTAAGGTGTGCGTGAGTTCAGTCGAGCTGTCCGAGGGTATAAGCAGCGGGCCAGCCAGTGCAGGAGGCGACCGCATGGGCATAAGCACTCCTGGGGACATGCATTCTTGGGAACAACGGGCTGAAAATGCCGCTGGCCCTCCGAGGGAGCTCTGACTGCTCAGATGGAACTGTGCCAAGGTGTGCTTCAGAGCTGGGTTAAGATCCAGCGGACGTACTCCTGACAGTAAGCAGGCTTTGGACATGATCGCATCAGCACACGCCGCCGCCTCCTCCACTCCCAGGGCTTGCCCACATTCCTGCTTCACCCCGTGGACTCTGGAAACGTTTGTAATCCATCCATCCAAATCTTTTCCTGCATTGCTCCTCTCACCCACTGGATCACAAAAGGGTTCTTTTTTCACCATGACTTCGCCCAAGGTTATTCCATCCATCATTCTCAAAGCTCCTCGTACACTTGCCATCGCTCCTGGGGAAACAGCCAAACAATGTGCTTTTTAGATTCCACTACACAATATTAATAAGTGGCTCGTTCCTGTAAAAAATCAGCAGCAGTCTTGTGTGTGTGTGTTACCAAACTGTAGTCACACATCGTTGACAAAGACTAGCAGGGTTGCAAGCTATAGTCTCGATGTTATTTTGGTCGATGGATCAGATTTGAATGCCTTCACGTCGAAATATGTTCCTTGCATTAATCCAATCGCACTGAACTTGTACAAAGACCACACACACACACATATATACACACACAAACACGATCTGCTCAGCAGGTGGCGAAACAACCTGTCCTTATATTAAATTTCTCAGCACTGATTTTGATCCTGGGCCAGGTGGAGGGGGAAACACTCCTTCAAACCAGAAAGCATTTGGATCCAAGTCACTATTTCACGTGGGATGTGCCTGATCGCATGCCAAAAAGTCCCACTGCTGAATTTAAATGATCTTCCTCCTTTCCGCGACTTACTTTTATAACATTTTGATCCAGTCCGGCTCTGGGTCACTGAAGGCTGGCAGGCAGCTCCTCTGACTGACGTGGAGGATGAGCAGCAGGAGCGAGGGGCTGCTTCTTCCTTCACGATGGAATAGGGAGAAGGTTGGGATGGGGAGGGGTGGGGGAGTCTGGTAATGAGGGGAGGGCAGAGGTGGTAGGGCTGAAAGTGTGGAGGTGGGGAGAGCGGGTGAGGGTTGGTTAGGTGGGGATAGGGAGGAGGTGGTGGTGGGGAGAAGTGGAATAAGGGATAGCTGGAGGTATGGAGGGAGCAGAGGTCAGGAGGAGAGAAATGGGGTGGGGGGGATGGGCTGATGGAGTGCTGGTGGCTGGGGTAGAGGGAATGGGTGGATAGGTGAGGGCGGGATGAGAGGGGTGGGGTTAGGTGAGGGTGGGAGTGGGGAGGAGGAGGGAGATGGGTGGGGTTGGGGAAAGAGTGAAGGTGGGGGTGAGGAGAGGTGGGGATGAAGGTGTGGGGCTGTAGGGCGAAGGGATAGATGGGTTGAGGGAAGGGATAGATGGGTGCGGGTGAGGGTGGGTAGGGGGAGGGTAAAGGCAAAGATGGGGGCGAGGCCCGGTGTGAAAGATGCGGTGTCCGGTGAGGTGGGGGTGTGAGAGGTGGGAAGGGTGAGAGTGAGGTGGGGTGAGGGATCGGGACAGATAGGTGGAGATGAGGCGAGGGTGAGGTGGGGTTGAGGGGGTTGGGGTGAGGGTGGAGAGATGTATGAGGGTGTGAGGTGCGGGGAGGGTGAGGGTGTGAGGTGCGGGGGGGGGAGGGTGTGAGGTGCGGGGGGGGGAGGGGTGAGGGTGTGAGGTGCGGGGGGAGGGGGTGAGGGTGGAGAGATGTATGAGGGTGTGAGGTGCGGGGAGGGTGAGGGTGTGAGGTGCGGGGGGGTGAGGTGCGGGGGGGGGAGGGTGTGAGGTGCGGGGGGGGGGGAGGGTGTGAGGTGCGGGGGGGAGGGGTGAGGGTGGAGAGATGTATGAGGGTGTGAGGTGCGGGGAGGGTGAGGGTGTGAGGTGCGGGGGGGTGAGGTGCGGGGGGGGGAGGGTGTGAGGTGCGGGGGGGGGGGAGGGTGTGAGGTGCGGGGGGGGAGGGGTGAGGGTGTGAGGTGCGGGGGGGGGAGGGGTGAGGGTGTGAGGTGCGGGGGGAGGGGGTGAGGAGGTGGGGATGAGGGTGTGAGGAAGGGGGGGTGAGGTGCGGGGGGGGGGGAGGGTGTGAGGTGCGGGGGGGAGGGGTGAGGGTATGAGGAGGAGGTGAGGGACGAGGCGAGGGGGAGGGGAGCCTGCCCGGCTGTCTGACAGCGCTGTGGGAGCGGCCCCTCAAGTTCCCCTCAGCGGCGGCGTGGGCGTGGGTGCGGGCCTCTCCTCTCTGCTGTCCTGTCCTGTGCGGTGCGGTGCTGTGCTGCGCTGCGCCGCGCTGCGGGTCCCTCGATCGCTCCCTCTCTCCGCCTGTCCTTCCCTCAGCGGCCGCCCCGCAGCTTCTCCTCCGCCACGGCCATTGACACCCAGCTGACGTCACCGCCGCACAGAAAGCGTCGACGTCAGCGCCGCCCACGCACGGAACGCCTACGTCACGCGCAGGGCGCCGCCGTCGCGCCACCTGACCCGCTTAAAGAGACCGCCCCCTCCTGTAGGAGGTTTATGTCAGAGTGGGAACATTTCCCAAAGAGGGTGATTCCCCATCTCAAACCCTTTTGTCAATGATTAAGATTAATTTCATGCACGTAATGACTCTGACTCATCTACTTTGGCATTTCCTCAGAGTCAACTCTGCCCTGTCTCAATGACATTGTCACACAGCGTAGGAAACTGGCAAACATTTCACACAGCCCTCCACAAACATCTACAGATGCACCTGTTAATACATGTTATGGCTGGTGTCGCGGTTATGGGGAGAAGGCAGAAGAATAGGGATGAGAGGGAAAGATAGATTAGCCATAATTGAATGGCTGAGTAGACTGAAAAAGGGTTTCGACCCCAAACGTCACCCATTCCTTCTCTCCAGAGATGCTGTCTGTTCCACTGATTTACTCCAACTGTTTGTGTCCATCTTCGGCTGAGTAGACTTGATGGGCCAAATGACCTAATTCATCTCATGAATTTATATGGAGAGACAAGGAACTGCAGAGATGCTGCTCTACAAATAAAAAGACACAATGTGTTGGAGTAATTGAGCAGTAGGTGGTGCAGCAGTAGAGTTGCTGCCTTACAGCTCCAGAGACCCAGGTTCGATCCTGAGTACGTCTGTATGGAGTTTGTATGTTTTCTCAGTGATCTGCGTGGGTTTTCGTTGGGTGCTCCAGCTTCCTCCCGCACTCCAAAGATGTATAGGTTTGTAAGTTAATTGGCTTGGTAAAAATGTAAAAAATTGTCCGTAGTGTGTGTCGGATAATGTTAGTGTGCGAGGATCAGTAGTCGGCGCAGATTCGGTGGGCCGAAGGGCCTGTTTCCACACTGTATCTCTAAACTAAACTAAACTCAGCAGGTTAGGCAGCATCCGTAGAGAACATGGATAGATGACATTTCAGGTCAAGATCCTTCTTCAGATCAGTACTCAGAGAAAGGTAGTATAAGTGTGTAATTTTGTTTCACTTTGCATAAACCAGCATTTGCAGTTCCTTCTATCTCAAGTAATTATAAGACATTGATGAGTCACTATTTGCCGGTAAACCAAAGGAACTGTGAGCTGAATTGGCACAGGGAAAGAGAGGGAGGGAATTGGCGCAGGGAACAGAAGCAACATGCGTGACAAGTTGTTGGGAGATCTATAAGAGTGTAATTAGCAGCTAAGAACAAATGTCCTTTGGGATACACTCTCTCCAAAAGAGAAACAATCTCTGATAGTTGTCAGGCAATACTTCTGGTCCTGTCTGCAAGCATTTTCCTCGCTTGAAGAAAATTCTCAGCTCTGTTCGTGTTGAAGTGATGCTATATCCCGAAACTGATTTTTTTTTAAAATATTTTTTAAATTTCCTTTCCAGGATGTAGGTATGATTGGCAGAGCTAGCAGTTATCTCTGATGATCTGTCCTAGACCCAGCACATTAAGGCAAGCAGAAAGAAAGCCATCAATGCCTCTACTTCCTTGGGAGACTGTGGAGATTCAGTATGTCAACAAATACTCTTGAAACTTCCACATGTGTTTGGCAGAGAGCATTTGGCCTGGAAAGAAGAAGCTTGCAAAAAAGTGATGAACACTGCCCAGTCCATCACGGGTACTGACCACATCACATTCAAAGGGACCTATAGGAGTCGCTGCCTCAAAAAGGCAGCCAGCATCATCAGAGACACACACCACACTCTCATTTCACTCCTATCATCAGGAAAAAGATAGAAGACCCTGAAAACTGTAACGTCCAGCTTCTTCCCTACAACCATCAGGCTATTAAACACTACCACCTCCAAATAAGCTCTGAACTACATTGACTTGGGGGCATAATTTTTGTCTTTGCACCATTATTGTCTTTGATTTTTATATATGCTGATTTTTTTGTTGTTGTTTATTATGGGTTTTACAGTGCTATGTTTATATACTTGTTGTGCTGCTGCAAGTAAGAATTTAATTTTCCGTTTCAGGACCTAAGACAATAAAAGACTCTTGACTCTTGACTCCCTGCATAACAGCAGAAATTGAAGCGATAGGATCTGGTACAGTAAGACCTGCAGTGCTAGTCTGAGGACACATAATGTCATATGTGACAGGAGCAGAATTAGGCCATTTGGCCCATCAAGTCTACTCTGCCATTCAATCATGGCTGATCTATATCTCCCTCCTAACCCTATTCTCCTGCCTTCTCCCCATAATAACCCCTGACACCCCTACTAATCAAGAATCTATCTACCTCTGCCTTAAATATATCCATTGACATGGCCTCCACAGCCTTCTGTGGCAAAGAATTCCACAGATTCACCACCATATGACTAAAGAAATTCTTCCTCATCTCCTTCCTAAAGGAACATCTTTTAATTCTCCTTTGTGATTGCTCTGAGTCGGTGGACTGGTCCATATTCAAGGACTCAAGAAGAGGTTTTCCTCCTCTCTACGATGGGAGTTCTGCAAGACCCTCTCTCACTGCTTTCCCTCTGTGATTTCACAATTTCTGCTTTAATCTCTGGCCTTTATTCCAACCATCTGCCTATCAAAACTTCCCTGTGTCCACCTGTTACGACACATTTAGTCCTGCCTCTCCTCTCTCCTAGCTTTCTTCCCCCCTTCACAACCACAATCATTCTGAAAAAGGGTCCCGACCTGAAACGTCACCTATCCATGTACTCTAGAGATGTTGTTGAGTTACTCCAACATTTTGTGTCATTTTGTACATTAACCAGCATCTGCAGTTCTTTATTTCTGTCATAGAACATAGAACAGTACAGCACAAGAACAGGTCCTTTGACCCACAATATCTGTGCCGAGCATTATGTCAGCACAAGCTTAAAAAAAATAAAATTATTTCATATTATTTCAGATACAGCGCGGAAACAGGCCTTTTCGGCCCACCAAGTCCGCGCCGCCCAGCGATCCCCGCACACTATCACTATCCTACACACACTAGGGACAATTTTTACATTTACCCAGTCAATTAACCTACATACCTGTACGTCTTTGGAGTGTGGGAGGAAACCGAAGATCTCGGAGAAAACCCACGCAGGTCACGGGGAGAACGTACAAACTCCTTACAGTACAGCACCCGTAGTCAGGATCGAACCTGAGTCTCCAGCGCTGCATTCGCTGTAAAGCAGCAACTCTACCGCTGCGCCACCGTGCCGCCCATTTTGTGTTATAGGAGTAGTTCATGTTATAGGAGTAGAATTGGGCCATTCAGCCCATCAAGTCTCCGTTGCCATTCAATGATGGCTGATCTATCTGTCCCTCTCAACTACATTCTCCTGCCTTCTCCCCATAACCCCTGATACACTTACTGCTGAAGCATCTGTCAATCTCCGCCTTAAAATATATATTGACATCCTCCACAGCCGTCTGTGGCAATGAATTCCACATATTCACCACCCTCTGACAAAATAAATTCCTTCTCATCTCCTTTCTAAAGATTCGTCCCTTTAATCTTAGGCTATGGCCTCTGGTCCTAGACTCTCCCAATAGTGAAAACATCCTCTCCACATCCACTGTATCCAGGTCTTTCATTATTCGGTAAGTTTCAATGCGATCCCCCCCCCCCCCCCCCCCCACACCCTTCTAATCTCCAGTGAGTACAGGCCCAGTGCCGTCAAACGTTCCCCATAAATTAACCCAAACAACTCCAGGATCATTCTTATATTACCCTCTCCATTGCCACCACATCCTTCCTCAGATATGAGACCCAAACTGCTCACAATACTCCAAATGGGGTCCGAAGAGTACCTTATAATACCTCAGCAGTACATCCCTGTTTTTATATTCTAAGCAATCTTATCGGCCTGCACATAATCTATATCAATGTTATTACCATTGATGCAAGAAAAAACCCTTCCAGCAGAAGAAGACACATAGTGCTGGTGTAACTCAGCGGGTCAGTTAGCATATGTGGAGAAAAAGGATAAGCCACGTCACCTACCCAGCCTGAAAAGGGGTCAGAAAAGAAAGGGGGGCAAGGGCCACAAGAAGAGGGTCAGATGGCAATAGCTTCTAAGTCAAGCCAATCTACATTCTGTAAACCTCTTCTGCACCCTCTCCAAAGCCTTCACATCCTTCCTGTAATGGAGTGACCAGAACTGCACACAATACCCCAGATGCGACCTGACCAAAGTCCTATAAAGCTGCATTATAACTACCTGACACTTATACTCCATTATCTGAGCTATGAAAGCAAGCATACCATGTTTTTTTAAGAAACAAAAATTGCAGGTGTTGATTTACAAAAAAAAGATACAAAGTGCTTGAGAGACTTACATCAGAGAGCATCTCTGGAGAACATGGATAGGTGACGTTTCGGGTCGGGGCCCTTCTTCAGACAGATTGTGGGTAGGAAAAAAATTAGAAGAGAGGAGGGGTTGGACAAAGCCTGGCAGGTGACAGGTTGATAGAGGTGTGGAGGGATATGATAGGTAGATAGTTGGACAAAGGCCAGAGATGAAAAGATAAAGGATTGACGAGGTGCCAATTGTGAAGTTGGAGATAGGAATGCAGGTGGGGAGGAGGGGAGAAATAGGTGCAAGTCCAGGTGGGGCACAGGGGAGGGGGGTTATGTGCGGAAACTAGGAAGAGGGGAAGGGTATGTAGTCACCTAAAATTGGAGAATTCACACTATCTAGAGGGAGAAAGATAAAGCACACCAATGCATCTTCTTCCCCAAGACTAAGGGTATTTTAGCAACTTCTTACCAACTTCTACGGATTCAATATGGAGAGTGTCCAGACTGGGTGAATAATAGCTTTAAACATTAAGGAAAAAGATGCTAAATATGCACTAATTCTGGGAAAAGATTCACCTTCACATGAACTCTCTGGTCTGATGCAAAGAGGAAGTGAAACCAGACTGTCTCCTCTGATTGTGGAAGGTTGCTTAACTTGGACAGAGACACAGGTCACTGAATTAAGGAAGGAAAAGAGAACAATGAAGCCAAACAGGTCAAGCTTATTGCCATACGGTGAGGTACAGGTACAATGAAAATCTTGCTTGCAGCAGCATCACAAACCTATAGACTCAGACAATACACAGAAACATAAATTGCATTGGACAGTGAAAAGAAAAAGGGCAGTACAGTGGCGCAGTTGTAGAGTTGCTGCCTTACTGCGCTAGAGGCCCGAGTTCGATCCTGACTTTATATGTTCTCCCCATGACCTGCGTGGGTTTTCTCTGGGTGCTCCGGTTTTCATCCCAAACTCCAAAGTCATGCAGGTTTGTAGGTTAATTGGCTTCTGTAAACTTGTCCCTAGTGTGTAGGATAGAAGTAGTGCATAGGTGATCGTTGGTTGGCATAGATATCGTGGGCCCAAGGGCTTGTTTCTATGCTGTATCTCAAAACAAAAACTAAACTAAAAAGACGGTGTTAAAATAGAATACAATTAGTGCAAAATGTGTAATGATGTGAAATCAACCCATGATGCAACTAGTCAGGAACCTTTCCACAGTGCATCCGTAGAAGTTTGTTATGGTACTCAGAGATATGGGAATAACAGGATAAATTAGGAATTGCAGATGCAGGGTTACTCAAAAGGACAGGGCAGCACGGTGATGCAGAGATAATTGTGACTACTTTACATCGCCAGAGACCTGGGTGCGATCCTGACTACGGGTGACGTCTGTACGGAGTTTGCACGTTCTCCCCGTGACCGCGTTGGTTTTCTCCAGATAGTCCGGTTTCCTCCCACACTCCAAAGACGTAGATTTATAGGTTGATTGGCTTCTATAAATTGTCGCTAATGTGCAGGATAACACTAGTGTGCAGGGTGAATGTTGACCGGCGCGGACTCGGTGGGCCGAAGGGCCTGTTTCTGTGCAGTACCTCTAAAGGCATCCCATGTCAGGACCCTTCTTCCGTCTCAATTGAAATGTCACTTGTCCTCTTCCCTCCACAGATGCTGCTTGACCCACTGAGTTCCTCTAGTACAGTGGTTTTTTTTTAAACTATTGATTGAAATTGGGTGACTCCTGTACCGAACACCTCCATTCAGTCCATAAGAGCTACCAGGAGCTACCAAATGCCTCAGGTGGGCCGAGGGGCCTGTTTCTGCGCTGTATCTTTAAAACACAAAGTGCTGGAGGTACTCAGCAGGTCACACAGTACCTCAGGAAGAATAGTCCCAACAGAAATTGTCACCTATCCACGTTATCCAGAAATGCTTCATGACCCGCTGAGTTACTGCAGCACATTGTGTATTTGTGTAAGATTGGAGTCAGGAACAAAGTGCGGGTTACAGACAACACCAGTGGTGTTGATCGCACGGTGAGACACAGATCGAGCACCGCTCCCTTCTTGACTCCACTTCAACCCGTGCTACAGGATGTGGTGTAGACAGGATGCGACCCACCCTTCCCTCAGCTGCACCGGCTCGCATCTACAGTGGTATCTGCAGACCATTAATCTCCAACACCACATTAAATAAATCAGAATCCGCACTGGCGGAGAGACTGGGCTTGTGTGCGAGTCTCCGCCAATCTTTCTTTGGTTGGCAGAGAGAAGCGAGAAGAGTAACGAGAAGTAAAAAACAAAAACCCCATGAAGTTTTGCAAGTGCTAAACTTTGCCCTTTGATCTGCATTGTCGGTGGCTCACCGCCAGCCTGTCACACCTCAGAACCCAGACAGACTGCAGACAGGACTGCCTTGTGGTGACTGCAGCAAACACAACATCCACCACATCCTCACACTGCCTCACCTCTTCTGTTGATACAAGGAATTGCAGATGCTGCTCACAAAGAGAGGCGCAAAATGCTGGTACTCTGGAATTTCTTACATTTTAATTGAACAATGCATAATATAAATGTAAATGGAACAGATTTGTTTTGCTTCGTCATTTTTCCATTTCATCATTTTTATTTTCTCTACTTGCGTGCTCAGATGGTATATCATGCCTTTGTTAAAAAGCTACATTTCATAAGTCCAGGATGGCCCAGTGGGGCAGCATTAGAGTTGCTGCCGAACAGTGCCAGAGACCTGGGTTCGATCCTGACCACGGGTGCTGTTTATAGGGAGTTTGTAAGTTCTCCCTATGACCGCGTGGGTTTTCCCCCACATACCAAAGACAAACAGGTTTGGAGGTTAATTGGCTTTTGTAAAAACTATAAATTGTCCCTAGTATTTAGGATACTGCTAGTGTACGGGGATCGCTGGTCGTCACAGATTCGGTGGGCTGATGGGCCTGTTTCCTCGCTGTATCCCTACAACTAAACTAAAACTATGTAAAGTTCACAAGTCCTAGGAGTAGAATGAGGCCATTTGGCCCACCGTGTCTACTCCACCACTCAATCATGGCTTATCTATCTTTCCTTCTCGAGCCCATGCTCCTGCCTTTTGACACCCTTACTAATCAAAAATATGTCCATCTCCCCTTTAAAAATACCGAATGACAGCCTCCACAACCGTCTGTAGCAATGAATTCCACAGATTCACCAGCCTCCAGCAAAGAAATTTGTCCTTATCTCTGTTCTAAAGGTACATCCTTTCTAAATGTGGGTGCATTGCACTTACAATTTCCAGGGAGAGCTGAGCATAGATCACAGACATTACCCTAAACCTAATGAAGGAAGACACAAAAAGCTGGTGTAACTCAGCAGGTCAGGCAGCATCCCTGGGGAACATGAACAGGGGAACATGACTGACTACCAAAGTACTATCAACAACTCTTGTCCCACTAGGGGCCAGAACACCCTCAACCACTGCTACATATCAAGAGAAAATGCCGAGTTTAGTTTAGTCTAGTCTATTGTCATGTGTACAGAGGTACAGTGAAAATCGTTTTTGTTCCACGATATCCAGCCAGTAGAAAACTGTGCATGATTACAATTGATCCGTCCACAGTGTACAGATACAGGATAAAGTCCAGTAAAGTCGGATTAAAGATAGTCCAAGGGTCTCCAATGAGGTAGATGGGAGGTCAAAACCGCTCACCAGTTGGTGTTAGGATGGTTCAGTCGCCTGGTAACAGCTGGGAAGAAACTGTCCCCGAATCTGGAGGTGTGTGTTTTCACACTTTTGTACCTCTTGCTTGATGAGAGGGAGAAGAGACAGTGTCTAGGGTGAGAATGGTCCTTGTAGGTGATATTTCAGGTCGGGACATTTCTTCCAGAGAAGCTGCCTGACCCCATGTTACTCTAGCACTGTTTCTTTTTGTAAAATAGCATCTGCAGTTTCTTTTGTCTCCATTTAGTCCGTCCGCTCCACTGCGAACGCTCCTCAAGGTATGCCTACTTTGAAGTTCCCCTCGTCTGGCGAAATCCAAGTCACACTGGCTTGGGTGAGAGAGATAGGGGGTAGCAATGGAAAGATGCTTCTCCGACTGGAAGCCTTGGACCTCTAGCAATCCTCGAGGATCAGTGCTGGGACCTTTGTTTGTGAAATGTATTAACAACTTAGTATGCGAATGCAGGAGGTGAGATTATCAAGTCTGCAGATAACACAAAAGCTGTTAGTGTTGTGGAGAGTGAGGAAAGTTTTCTAAGGCTCAGCAGGGTATGGATCAGATGGCAAGATGGGTGGAGTGTTGGAGCGTGGAATTAATTCGCAACATGTGTGAGATAATGTCTCACGTGTCATGTAGGGTGGCACGTCAGCGCAGCTCTAGAGTTGCTGCCTTACAGCATCACAGACCCGGGTTCCATTCTGACTACAGGTGCTGTCTATACAGAGTCTATACGTTCTCCCCATGATCTGCGTGGGTTTTCTCAGGGAGCTCCAGTTTCCTCCCACACTCCAAAGACGTACAGGTTTGTAGGTTAATTGGCTTGGTTAAATTGTAAAAATTGTCCATAGTATGTATAGAATAGCTTTAGTGTATGGGGATTTCTGGTCGGTGCGGACTCGGTTGGCCGAAGGGCCAGTTTCCACATTGTATCTCTGAACTGAAGGATCTTGGGTTTCAAGTTCATAGATCCCTGAAAGTGGCAACATGTGTGGATAGGATAGTGTGAGGGATATGCCTAGATTGCCTTCAGAGCTGAGGGCAAAGAATATCAAAATTCAGACATTACATTGCAATTTTACAAAACACTGGTTAGACTACCTTTGGAGTATTGTGCCCTGTTCTGGTTTCCCCACTGAGACAAGGCAATGTCATTAAGTTTGAAAGCGTGCAGAGAAAGCCATAGGGTTGGGCAAATTAGGACTCTATTCTCTGGAGCACAGGAGGCTGAGGCGATCTGATAGAGGGGCATAAAATCATGAGGGGTTTTGTGCATTCATCAAGTAGGGGTATCAGGGACAGGTTGAAGATGAGAGGTCAAAGATTTAATTGGAACCCGAGGGGCAGCTTTTTCACTCGGGGAGGTGGAGATACAGGAAAAGTTGGTTGGTTGAGGCAGGTACAATAACATTATTTAAAATATTTTTGGACAGGTACATGGATAAGAGAAGTTTAGAGGGAAATGGGCCAAATGGGACCAGTTTAGATGGGGCATCTTGATTGGCAAGGAAAAGTTGAGCCAAAGGGTCTGTTTCCATGCTGTATGACTCTAGGACTATGGTTGAAAATTAGATGAGCGCAGAGATTTATGTTGCCTGAATTGGAAAACTTGAGTTATGGGGAGAGTTTGGACAAACTTGGATTGTTTTCTCTGGACCATTGAAGGCTGAGGGAGACTTTATTTAGAGATACAGCACAGAAACAGGCCTTCTGGCCCACTGAGTCCTCGCTGACCAGAGGTCACTCCGTACAATACACTGCTGGAGCATTGATGGGTGATCTTATAGAGGTGTATTAAATCATGAGAGGAATTGATAGGATTATTGGACTGTCTTTGTCCCAGGGTAGAGGAATCAAGAACCAGAGTACATAGCTTTAAGGTGAGAGGGGAAAGGCCAACTTTTTTCACTGAGTGTTTTGGGTATATGGAATCATCTGCCAGAGGAGGTAGATGAGGCAGTTATTATAACAGCATTTAAAAAATGGAAGACACCAAGAACTGCAGATTCAGGTTTACAAAAAAAGACACAAGGTGCTTTGTGTCCTAACAGGCAATAAATGTTGGCTTTGCCAGCGATGCTAAAGTTCCTGGAATGCCACGGAAATGATTGATGGAAAAGCTTGATTAGAACAGGAGCCGCTCTAAGTGTCCGAGCACCCGGATTGGACACTGCTTGCAACGGTGGTGGAGAACATTGACATCGTCCGGCCAGGACGACCCCTGCAACTCTGGCCCAGTGCCACCGCCAGGAACGTGGGTCTTTAAGGCCACGACAACACCGAGATTTTTAACAACTCTGAACTTAAGGTTACTAGAGTTGAAAAACATGGCGACTCTTGTGTGCTACCCCAGTGTAATCTACTATCTTACACTTGTACTTAAGTATGATTGTGCTTTTGTGTAGTAAGAATTTTACTGAACTGTTTGCTAAAAAGGAAATTCACAGTACCTAGGTGCTTGTGACAATAAAATACCATTGAACTTCTGAAGTTGAAGAATTCACTTAGCAAGATTTGATGGAAAAAGACACAAAGTGCTGGAATAATTCAGCAAGTCAGGCAGCATCTCTGGAGAACCCATGTTCTCATAGGCGACATGTCCCATAGGCGACATTTCATGTTGGACCCTTCTTCAGTCATTCAACCCCTTCTTTGTTTCTTGATCCGTAATGTCACCTCTCCATGTTCTTCAGAGATGGTATCTGACTGGCTGAGTTACTCCAGCACTTTGTCCCTTTTTGTGCATTAACCAGCATCAGCAGCTTTGTTTCTATTAAGGTGCGATAGAAAACAGGACACCATTTTAATACAGTACCTTTCATAATTTTTTATTTATAAAACCCATCGAACATTCTCCCAGTTTGAGGAAAGGAAATGTCATTTGGCATTTAGTGTTATTATATGCAGCATAGATACAGACACACACACATCAATACAAGACAGTCTATACCAATTATAACCATCCAAAGAGTGGTTTCAAAAATATCTTTAAACCAGTGTATAAAGGACGAAGAACAAATGTGTTGTGGGGTCTTCCCTACTTCAAATATTTAAAAATTAAAAAAAATCAGAACTTCATATCCCAAAGTGAAAACAAAAATACCAGAGGAAAAAAAATGTAAGATGTGCAACATTCCATTACAAAAGTTGGCCAAGCCACAGCTGTAAGAAATGACAAATTGATGTATGTGCATCATTAGGACGAAGTGCAAGGTCTCCAGAAAGGACAAATATAATGAAGATAATGGCGTCTTGTGGAAAATATTTACAGTCTATTCCAAGGCATCATCCCTTTTTGTTCACATATTTAACATACAAAAAAAACCCACCATGTTAAAGTTATGACATGCTTTCTTTGCAGTTATGAACGTTTCTTTAAAAACAAATCTTCAATGCTCACTTGTGCTTTGTTAGGGCAGCTGATAAGAGAAATACACAGAAATAAAACTACACTTAAGGAACTTGACCTCTTTTTTTTAAAAACCAAGGCATATTTACAAAATGGCAGATAGACACAAAATGGTGGAGTAATTCAGCAGGTGTGGAGAAAAGTCATAGGTGGTGTTTCAGGTCGGAATCCTTCAGAGTAACTTCACTCTGAAGGATTCCGACCCGAAATGTCACCTATTCCTTTTCTCCAGAGATGCTGCCTGGCCTGCTGAGTTATTCCAGCATTGTGTCATTCTTCAGTATAAACCAGCATTTGCAGTTCCTTCCTACACACATCACAATATCGCATGTTTAGTTTTATTAGTTCTGAAACTACAGGAACTACAACAACCCTGATTTTGGGGGGGAAATATTGATCTTCCAACATATACATCTACTACAGGGTTACAATGCAGTCACAAATTACTACAATACCCACATAAAACTTGCATTCTGTTATGTTGCGTTTCCCCCCCTTTATAAGTCATACGTTAGATGGCAGCTGATCATTGAAGTTCATCTTTCAATCAAAAATGTGTTATTTCCAATGTAATAATTTCCTCATTTCCACATTAATTTTTCCCCCAGAGCGTGGGGTGATGATAAGACTGAAAGAGGTTAAGATTCAGACGAGCTTCCACTGGTACTATCTTTACTGGGTCGATACAAACTATGCATTTCCAAGACCCCCCCTGCAAGTATCTGAGATGGGGGGAACCTTAGTTTAGTTGAGATACTGTGTGGAATCAAGTCCTTGGGCCCACTGAATCCGTGCCGACCAACCATACACTTACACATTAGGGGCAATTTTACAGAAGTCAATTAACGTACAAGCCCGTACATCTTTGGAATGTGGGAAGTAACTGGAGCACCCGGAGAAAACCCACAGGATCACATAGACAGTATCCATAGTCAGGATCAAACCTGGGTCTCTGGTGCTGTAAGGCAGCAACTCCACTGCTGTGCCACTGTGTCGCACTCATTGCAGCTGGTGAAACAGCCCCCTAAGTTTCCAAAGATGTCTTGAAAATAGGCATTGTATGGGGGAAGAGAGGTTATTTCAGCAAAATACAACAGAGGGCATTTCAGAACACTATTGTTTTTTAACAAAATTCAGAACAGGCAATTTTAGAATCACAGGAGTGTCCTTTTTCACCCAAGCCTCATTACGTTTAAAAAAAAACCACTCCAGTATCCTTAATCTGCAGACGTTTATGGTTCCTCCGAATGGTTCAATATTCCCGGAGACTTGTCACAAGTGGAATCAAAGAATAATATGTGCAGCCAAAGGTTATGGGAAGATAAGAGAGTTACAAATTGACATTTACTGGGACAGTAGTTCACATTTTAAATGGCCGAAATATCCCATGTGCTGGTCAACCAATGATTCACTTTGACAGGCAGAAACCAAATTATGAACCCTCCCCCGATACAAGATCTGATCATGCAGATTTCAAAGCCATAATCTACCCAGAGGGATATGCAACAATTTGTTTCAATGAGAGCTAAACAGATGTGCATGCAGTGTAATAACCTTTCAACTCTGGAGTAACTCAGCAGGCCAGCATCTCTAGAGAACATGGATAGGTGACGTTTCGGGTCATGACCCTTCTTGAGATGCTGCCTGACCCGCTGAGTTACTCCAGCACATTGTCTCTCTTAATAAACTAGCAGCTGCAGTTCCAGGTATATTCAGCACAATTAGCCTGCCTGCACTGTTGATTTCTTGTTCTGGCACTGCACAGGGTTGCAAGCAAGGGATTCCTAGTTAATCAACCTACAACCTGTACGTCTTTGCAGGAAACCGGAGCACCCAGAGTAAACCCACGCGGTCACAGGGAGAACGTGCAAACTCTGTACAGACAGCACCCAAAGTCACGGGTCTCTGGCGCTGTAAGGCAGCAACTCTACCGCTGTGCCGTCCCAGTGTAGAATTCAGAAATCAATGCAGAATTCAATCAAATCCCACTGAACAAAAGCAACAAAAAATTCCAACCCGCTTCTGAAGACAAACCAAAAAAACATCCACAACAGCAGTTTGGCACACACAAATTACATCATGAGTCATCAGAATTTCAACCCTCCCATTAAACCCCCAAAATCTTGAGGAACCTTCCATATAATCACCAAGGCTGCTCAGCATATCAAAGCGAATAAAATATTAAATCCAACTAATTCGGATTACTTCCAAATTAATCTTAAAGGTTCAGTAGAGGACAGATAGTGGAAATTAATGACAAAATGCAGAATAATTTTCACTCTAAAGAATTATTTATCAAAGTTAAATTAGATGCTGAAAGAGGATATGCATCGGAGTGGCTGACCTTGCTTGGGCGAGGGAATACTTTTGCAAATCAACTGCTGGTCACAATTTAATTCAATGCCAATTCAGTCCCAATACTAAGTGACAAACCTCTAGATGACTTAAATGCAATAATTTTCGTGCACTTCAGATTAAATCAGCTTACGTTGTTTGTGTCGAGCACAAAGCACACTTGCGCACAGGGCCCAACCTCGAAAATTGTAGTCGGTCCAACGCTGAATGGGATTAACTGTCAGAATTTACAATTCACCTCTACTCTAACAACAATGCCTCGAATAGTTCCCTGGGAATTTACTCCTCCTCTGCAGTGCACGTCAACCAGACCCAACAATTTCACTGAAATAGGCAACTCGACAATGGTGGCACTCCAGCACCTGCTTAAAGCGTTTAGCTGGTAATGAGACACTGCTATGGTAGATCATGTGAAAGCAGTTCAGTGAAAGTGAAAGGGATGAAGGAACTTGAATACCAGGTATACTGACAGTCAAGTAAATCTGTGGAAATGCAGGAGATGGAATAGAAAGACAGAAAGAGGAAGGTTCGTTTATGTGGAGTATTTCCACCATGGATCTAGGAATAACAGTAGAAACGAGGAACAGCAGATGCTGATTTACAAAAAAGACAAAAGTGCTGGAGTAACTCAGCGGGTCGGGCAGCTTTCTGGAGAACATGAATTTAAGACGTTTCAGGTGAGACTAGTCCGAAGAAGGGTCTCAACCCAAACGTCACCTATCTACATTTTCCAGACATGCTGCTTGTCCTGCTGAGTTACTCCAGCACTTTGTATCCTTGATTAATCTTTAACCACTTGCAATAAAATAAAACTAATCTTCCTAATGTAACAGGGGCATTGGCACTGAAAATTTGTATTGTAGTGCTGTGCTTTTGACTATAAAGGCATTTTTCACCCAATAGAGGTTAATATTCTTCTAAGGTCACTGTTCAAGCCAGTTTGTGAAAGAGATATTTGCCCTGTTGAAAAAAACCGATGTCCTGTGGTTATCAAACACGTAGAATAACCTGTCGTGTCACAGGGTTCCCTAATTTTGTATGCAAGGAATCGTGGCAACACCATGTGAAAGTAACAACCAGGTTCACTCTTTTTTGATCAAATATTCAACAGGACCACATTTCCACTTCAACACAATCTTCTAAGGGGAAAGGCAAGGACAATGCAGGGGAAAAGCTAAATATCTCAATGTCTATATAACAATTTAAACCCTACACTATTTTGTTTTACCAACAATTGTTTTTGAAGATTTCAAGATGATTGAATTTTTTAACAACCAAACTCACTTTTACTTTTGACACACAATTAAATTATTACTTAGGAATTCTCCTGCAAACCTGTGCCTTATTGTTCTGACCAGTGGTCAAGTCTCACCACCCTCCTGGTGCCCAGATGGCTGGTATTTTTTTTTAAGAAATGAGAGTCCAAAAATTAAATGCACTCCCTTGGCAATGAACGTTACTGAAAAGTCAATTAATTTAGACAAGACGATGAGTTTTAAGCATCCTGAGGAAATATGCATTCGAGAGACCAGGCTAAATTCGCACAAGTGTGCTAGCTTACATCTTGGCAATGACAAGCCTCCAACACACATCACATCCTTTACTTTAGAGATACAGGACCGAAACATGCCCTTCGGCTCACCGAGTATGTGCTGAACAGCGATCACCCTGTACAGTAGCACTATCCTACAACTTCCTAGAGACAATTTTTACCAAGGCCAATTAACCTACAAACCTGTATATCTCTGGACTGTGGAAGGAAACTAGAGCATCCGGAGAAAACCCACGTGGTCACAGGGAGAATGCGCAGACAGCACCAGTCAAGATCTAAGCCGGGTCTCTGGAGGTGTAAGGCAGCAATTCTACCACTGCACCACTGTGCCACCCTATTCTGCCACAGGAGACTAAAGTACACCTTGGTGTCTTGAGCAACAGGCTGAGGGAAAAGCAGGAGAGTTAAGGAATCCAAAAATTCTCATCTTGCATAGCAGCACCATACTTTGTTAGACACATGGTTTGACAACAGGAAGTTCAACAACAGTGCAAGTCCTAATGCCAGACAACTTCTGCAGTAAACAGAAAATACTGTGAATGTTACCACAGTGCCAACAAAGGGTGGAGATCACTAAACAGCAGTTACAAGAGGCTCTGTGGCTTGGTGAAGAGTAACAATCTGTAAAGGTGGCCTCCAAAACACATGACATCCTATTCTACCACAGGAGTCTAAGTTCACAGTTCCTTCTCCAAAAAGCACTGCTGTCCGTTGGGGGGGAGTTAAGAAATTCATTAAATTCTCATTTTGCACAGCAACTCCATTTCACACTAGACACTTGGTTTGACAATAGGAAGTTCAACAATAATGCAACTCCTAAAGCCAGCCAATTTCTGCAGTGTACAGAAAATACTGTGGGTGCCCAAGAAGGGTGAAGATCACTAAATAGCGGTTTATTCACAAAATGCTGGAGTAACTCAGCAGGTCAGGCAGCATCTCAGGAGAGAAGGAATGGGCGACGTTCAGGTCAAGACCCTTCTTCAGTCTGAAGAAGGGTTTCGACCCGAAACGTCGCCCATTCCTTCTCTCCTGAGATGCTGCCTGACCTGCTGAGTTACTCCAGCATTTTGTGAATAAATACCTTCGATTTGTACCAGCATCTGCAGTTATTTTCTTATACTAAATAGCGGTTAAACATTTAGAGGCTGCAGTCTTGTTGAACAGTAACAATCTGGAAAGATAACCTCTCTTGTTCTCAGCTGCGTTAGGCGGTTGAGCACATTTACTCCGATGGAAATGCCTGTATTGGAGAACTGCGCATTAAAATCAGCTTTCTACATATTTATTATTACCTCCATCAAAAACAAATCCAGCTTATTACAAAAGAAAGGAAAATACAAAATGAAATCACCAAAATCCTAACATGTTTCGTTAGCTGTTATGGCACAGTTTTTGTTTCATGTTAACAGAAAAAAGGATGGAATAGTGGAACACATTGCCCAAAATGTTATTCACATTTCCTGAATCCCAAGAAACAGAAACTGACTTTGGTTCATCACTATAAATCAGCTGCAAAGAACAAAGGGTCAGGCAGCATTTGTACATGGAAATGGACAGTCGCCTTTTCGGGTCAGGGCCCTTCGGCACACCGAGTCCATGCCGACCAGCGATCACCCCGTACACTAACACTATCCTACACACAAGGGACCATTTATAATTTTACTGAAGCTAATTAACCAACACGTCTTTGAAGTGTTGGAGGAAGCTGGAGCACCCGGAAAAAACCCACGCGGTTACAGGGAGAACGTACAAACTCCGTAAAAACAGCACCCGTGGTCAGGATTGAATCCGGGTCTTTGATGCTGTAAGGCAGCAGCTCTACCGCTGCACCACCGTGATGCTGTCTGACCTAGAGTCCCTCCAGCCGTTTGTTTTTTGCTCCAGATGCCAGCATCCGCAGTCTCTCGTCTTCAAGATAAATCTTTTTTTCTATAAGTCGGGAATGGTCTGTATTCCAACATGTCATTCTAGCCAGACTAAAAACAGGTTTCAGAGCAGAGTAACAAGAGACACAGGGAGGCAATGGACCTCCATTTTAATAGCTTTTGAGGGATGTCCTCTTTCAGAAGGAGAGCCACCAATTAACAACAAATATTGAATGCATCCCTTGCAAACTGAAGACAAAACAGTTTTACAGAAGTCAACACCACCGTATAATTTAACAAATACTGCAAATCTATAGAAGAGCAACAGATGTACAATTTCTTTTACAAAATTCATCACTATTTTTTAAAAACAAAATCAAAACCAGATGCACCACAGAAAGAATTAAAATATGGTTGGATAAATGAAAATGCAACAGTTTTCTGCAGCACCACAAATATGCTAATCTGCTCAATTAACTGCAAAGTAGTGGAATAAAGCTCAGAAAATGTAACAGGGTGCATCTTCAATATATTAATTGCAATTTATCAAATGTAACAGCTTTCTTATGAGATAGGAACCTTTCATTTTGCACAAAACAGAAGTTAAATCTGGAAGATGGGGAATGGTCAAATAAAGTTGCTCGTATCATTTGCTCAGGAGACTCATGCCTTGTTTTTATTGGACGAAGCCAAATTTGACCCTCTAATGAGGCAAAGAGAATGCAAAAATTCAAATGTACACAGTGTCAACTGTGCGCGAATAATACTTAAATGTAGATTTAAGTCTCCATCCAGTGGAGGAGAGCAAGTACGTTTGTTTTTTGGGCAATCTAACATGACAGTAACAGATCCTAGAAAAGTTAAGTTGTGTGGTGTTTGAATATCAGCCGTGGCTACTACAATCAATGAGCGGGTCATTTTAGCTACTTCAGTATAATAAAGCATTCCCCAAACCCTCATTGTCTGTTAACCAGCTCATAATCCCAGAGACTTGGTTTCAAAGCGGCAGGATTGAAAATCTCAATCGATGCACTATGGTGTAGAATTGCAATTTTATCCTTGTATATTTGTAAAAATTAAAAAAAACATCTTTCACAGCAGTGCAGACACGTAGAGTCACAGTATATTTGTGCACTTTTCTTTTATGGTTTTCATTTATGTGGTCCCCCCCCCCCCCAAAAAAAAACGTGATAACGTATAACCTAACAATTAACTAAATAAATGATGCAAGTTATTCGACAAATGGGTTTCTGTACATTTCCTTGCTGGCATCAAGCCAGTAGGTACAAGATGCTCGAAATGCTATACTCATCCCAGCTTCAGATGCATTTTTCCAGTAAATAAGAGCAATGTTGTACCTGCAGGAGCGTTTTAGCCATAGCCACAGCTGCCATCTCCCTGAGCAATACCACCAGCAGCAGGCTGATGGAGATGTTGGGGGGGAGGGAGGGGAGGAAAGTCACGGACACAAGGTTTACTGTAACACCATGAGGATAAAGTCAACTTTACACCCAAACCTCTCTCCATGGTTTAAAAAACCCTATCATTCTTAGGTAAGTTAAGACAGCACTTGTTCTCCACACAAACTATCCACCTATTTAGTGTCAATAGGGCTTATTTGGGGGGAAAGGGAAAGGTTGGCTCTCAACTGCAGATGGCAAGTTCTCAGAAAGTTAAGCTGCACTTTACAGTTATGCCGGGTGAGATAATTATAGGCACTCATTCCCTCCCTTTTTTTAGGGCAAGAATTGGGTTGGGCATTCTCAGACGGTCAGCTGCAGAGAGGAAAGGCTTTGGCGATTGAAGCAAGGCATTTGTTGTTTTCAACTCTTCCACATGCAAGGGTTGGAGGCACAGGTCCAAGAGCGCGGACTTCAGCCACTCAGACACATTCTTCAGCCGACATCAGGAGCGGGTTGATGTATTCAAAGCCTTCAAATTCTGACTGGTCGATCTTCTTTACAGCGTCACTACAGAAACAGAAGGAAGATCAGAACCCAGGGCTGTGACAAATTGCTATAAATGAGATATGAGGGTCGTGTCATTAATTTAGTGCTCATGTACTACTGGGAATAAAATGTTTTCAGTCAATTTCACAACTATAAGATCAAACCATGATCAAGCCACAGACAGTACAGCACAGGAACAGGCCCTTTGGCCCACAATATCTGTGCCGTACATAACGCCTTATCTGTCTGCACACAATTAATTAAAAAAGGAACTGCAGAAGCTGGTTTATACCAAAATGTTGGGATTTTGCTCAGCGGATCAGACAGCACCCCCGGAGAAAATGCATAGGTGACGTTTCGGGTCAGGAGCCTTCGTCAGATTAAAGATTCGGTGTCTGAAGAAGAGTCCCGACCCCAAATGTCACCTATCCATATTCTCCAGAAATGCTGCCTGACCCGCTGTGTTACTCCAACACTTTGTGTTTATCTTGCACATAATCCATATTGTGCCAGTCTAGGCTATGGACACAATTTTTTTAAATTCCTGCTCGTCTGGTAGTTTATTTTATTCATCACTTCTGGGGGTTAAAGAAAGATCATGTTTACAGCAAATCTGTTTCTGCTCAGATCTGCCAAGAAACCATTTTCTCTGCATTGCAACCTTTTACGGACAACTGCATCAGCTTGTAAGAAACTGTGGTGAAGAATTAGCAGATTATCTGGCAGCAGGCCATCTGTATGTATGTTAATCAGACTGGCTGCAGCTGGGAGGGATGTCAGGGAGAATGAGGTAAAAGATGAATACAACTGGGGCAGTCCGATACCAGCAACAGTAGATGATGATGAAAAGCTGAGGTGCACCCCACCCCACCCCACCCTAAAGGGCTCCAATTTCTGGAAACACCCAACCCTATTCATTTTCTTCCCCCCCCCCCACCTCACCACAACTTTTTCCTGACCCCAGTGCGCACTCATTCTCACACTATCCCCCCCTCCCCCCAACTTCTCACCATTCCTTTCCACCTATATCCCCCACTCTGGCTTTACAATTCACTGCTCTTTCAAACCCCTTCTCTCATTAGCTGCGCCCTTTTGTCTCTTTAGTCTGTTTGTCACCCTTTTGTCCTCTTTTCATCTCTAGCCTTTGTCTATCCATCTGCCTGACGCACTGAGTTCCACCAGTCTCTGTGTTTTGCTTCAAGTGGCTTTTTTTTTCTTGGAATAAAAAGTATTATCCACATGACCAAAAATGCTACCGGGGCAGGGTTTGCAGTTTGACAGAAATCGACCGGTCACGAGGGGAACGTACAAACTCCATATGGACAGCACCAGTAGTCAGGATCGAACCCGGATGTCAGGTGCTACAAGGCAGCAAATTCACTGTGCCACCTTCTGTACAGAGGTACAGTGAAAAGCTTTTGTTTGTGTACTATCCAGTCAGAGAAAAGACTATACATGAATAGCTACTGGGAATAGGCAAGGTGTTGGACTGACAGGTTATCTCTGGGAAAGAACAACATGGACTCATTGAGCCAAAGGGCTTCTTCCTGACAAAATGGTTTTAACCAAGCAACACTCGCTGAACTTTGAATGAATCCAATCCAATTAATGACTGCAGATAGACAAAAAATGCTGGAGTAACTCAGAGGGACAACAGCATCTCTAGAGAAAAGGAATAGGCAACGTTTCGGGTCAGAACCCTTCTTTAAACTGAATAATGACTGCAACAGCTCGTGTTAAAGTTACTTAAATATTTTTTTGAACAAATCTAGTTCAAAAACTATACGAATGTTCCTGTTCTATGAGCCATTTGAGAGGCTGCCAGTACAACAGCTGTTCAAAATATAATTGAAACTTCTACACTTCCTTTGCAACATATTTCTAATTAGAAAATAAACCAAGGCCAATGGAAGTACTAAAGGCACAAATAATGTATCTTGATGAAGGTATAACAACTTTAGCTGGCCAAAATGTTCATAGATTAGGGTTGAGACAGAATTGAATTCATTGCTCACCAATCTAAGATGAGCAACGTCTTTAGGGCAGCACATTGGAGCAGTTCTCTTACAGTACCGGGGAGCCAGGTTTGATCCTGACGTTGGCTGCCATCTCTGTTTGGAGTTTGCATGTTCTCCGTGTCCACGTGGGCTTTTTCCTGGTTCCCTCCCACATAGCAAAGACAAGCAGGTTTGTAGATCAATTGGCCTCTGTAAAATTGCCCCAGTGTGTTTATGGAGTGGATGAGAAAGTGGGATAACATAAAACTAGTTTGGGAAGACACAAAACCCTGAAGTGGTTAGTGGGTCAGGCAGCATCCAAAACGCCATCTACCATGTTCTCCAGGATGCAGACCGACCTGCTGAGTAGGTCGAGCATTTTGTGTCTTTTCTCGGTGAACCAGCATCTGTAGCTCTCTGTTTCTACATAGAACGAGGGCTGAAGAATCCTGTTTCCATGCTGTGTCTTTCAATCAATGAAACAATTTCATTCTTATAGAGAACAAATGACTATGTTACTTACTCATCGTCTGGAGTTAGCTGAACAAGTTCATTGGTGAACTGGGAGTCAAAGTTGTCAAGTCCAAATTCACCAGAAATATGTGGCTTGAAAGGTGGGATGATCTGTCTCTGTTCCATCTAGATTGGCATAATAAAAAAAAGTTTCATTCTCAGCTCAATTAAATTGTTTTCTCGGTCAATTATTCAACCACATTCAGTCTGATCGCAGTAGTATTGCTCTGTGAAACGACCGTGTTGGAAAACAGCAGGGAGTGGGTGCAAATGTTCAAAAAGAGCACAAAATGCTGGAGTAACTGAACGGGCCAGGCAGTATCTCTATAGAACATGGATCAGCGACGATGAACACAGGCGAGGGGAGTTTTTGATAGCCAGCCGATTGGACCAAAGGCCAGAGATAAGAGCAGAAGGGTAAAATTCAAGGGCAAAGGTAGCGAGTGACTCAATAATGGAGGAATAGGCAGATGAGAAGCTAGGATGGTGCTGCGCTTCCCTGGTGCCAGGGTCGAAAATGTTAGAGAACAATTGCATTCCAATGGTCCACACCCTTAGGGGAGGTTCCCTTAAACTTGTTTGATCAATGTCTAAAAGGATGGCAAATGCTGGATCGCAGAACAGAAAAACAGAATGCTGGAAGAACTCAGCAAGTCAAGCAGCACCTGTGAGGGCAAAAGGTGCAATGTGACATTTTGAATCAAGACAATGCATCAGGACTGAGAAGGAACGATTGTAGTTATGTAGCATTGCGAAGGGGAATGAGACAGAGGCAGGTAGGGGATGTTGGGCAGATGAAAGTGTGAGGAGGATGGAAATAACTGGAAAGTGATAGATGGAACCTATCAGCCTCCGCCTCGTCTCACTCTCCCCCACTATACACCAGCCATCTTCCCCATCCAGTCTCAGTCCAGATACAGAGTCTGAAACCCAAAACCTTGACTTGCGCCTTTTCCTCCACAGATGCTGCCTGATACAGATTTTTCAGCGTTCTATTCTTCATGCACTAGAATGATTCTGCATTCTTCAGGAAAAGGGTGATTGGGGGAAATTTAATGGAGTGTCAACTTATGAGACTCAGTGAGGACAAATAAAAAAGGACATTTTTGTCGTCACTTCACACGAGACATAACATTAAGTTAATTGGCAGAACATTTATAGGGGAATGAGGAAAGCTTTTAAACTCCCAACAGTAGCAGGAGGCTATAACTTACCATTTAATAGGATGATGGAAATAGAAACCTGCATGCTTGATGGGCCGTTTAAAGAGCTGTAGTCCAAAAGCTGGAAAATACTATAGCCTAGAGGGCTCCATTTCTGATTACATGAATTGCCTTCTGTACCATAAATTTCTATGGTCGGCATTCACTGTTTCCACAGAACTACACAGACACTAAATTAAGTGTATTTTCCCCTCTCCCTTCAGGCAAGAGGTACAGAAATGTGAAAATGTACACGTCCAGATTCAGGGACAGTTTCTTCCCAGCGGTTATCAGGCAACTGAACCATCCCATCACCAACTAGAGAACGGTCCTGACCCACCTTCAACCATATTGGAGATCCTACGACTATGTTTAATTAGACTTTACTGGACTTTATGTTGCACTAAACATTATTCCCTTTATCCTATGTTTGTACACCGAGGACGACTTATTTGTAATCATGTGTGGTCTTTCCGCTGACTGAATAGTTCAGGTAAGAGATGCAGTATGGAAACAGGCCCTTTGGCCCACAAAGTCCATGCTGACCTCATATACTCGCACACACAAAACTTTTACAATTTTTTACCAAAACCAATTAACCCACAAATCTGCACATCTTTGGAATGTGAGTGGAAACCAAAACACCTGGAGAAAACCCACACGGTCTCAGGTGGAACGCACAACCTCTGTACAGACAGCACCCAGTCAGGATCGAACCCGGGTCTCTGCCACTGGAAGGCAGCAACTCTCTCACTGCATCATCATGCCACCCACTAACAGCGCACGACAAAAAAACTTTTCACTGTATCTTGGTACACGATAAACTAGACAAATAAAGATGATCACAAGGTTTTTGTTATATGGTTTTTAAAAAAATTCCCCAACATTTTCGGTGGAAATAGTAACACTTCTGCAGAATCTAGTTCCTCAGCTTCAGCAGAGTTGGGTCAGCAGAGATTTAGGGGATTATTCTGCAGGTTGGCACACTCAGCAACAAGCACTTTTTTATAAAGCATAATTGCGGAATTATACAAATACACTGGTCACAGTGCAGTGTTCCCTCATTTGTCAGCCGACTGAAAAACTCACTTCCCTTCGCCACTGAAGAGGTGTGCGCGAACTTCCTCATGGGCTAATTCAGATGCTTTGTTCCTTAAAATGCTTTCAAACTCTCGCTGACAAGGCCTTGGAAAAGATCTTAACACACTCAGAGATCAGAACTTCTGCTTTTCATACATTGCTATGTTGCATCAGAGTCAGACCTCCTGAGTAGGTTTTGAACCATCCCGAACAATTAACTTCTGCGTATGTTTACACATGTGCATGTCACCATTGTACATGCATGCACACCAGTATTCCTGCCAGCCAGGAATGTCACGGTGCAGGCATGCGTGGTAGATTGGTAACACTGTCTAGAGGACGTCGACGCGGGACATGTGCGAGATTCGGCTGAAAGTTAGGCTGCAGCCATTTCATGTATCAGAATATCTAATCAAAGAGACATAGGAGATGGATCTTCCTTCCCTTTACCAGCACTCCTTGCATTCTATCAGTAAAACGGCAAGCCTAAAAGGATCCAAGATTTATTCCCATCCTGTACCCCAATGATTTCATTGTTAGCCGAGGCAGGGTATCCTGAATTTTTCCCGGTTTTCTCTGGCTTCCTCCCACCCTCCAAAGACGTAGAGGGTTGTAGGTTAATCGGCTTCGATAAAAAAATTGCAAATTGTCCCTGGTGCATAGGATAGTGTTAGCATACAGGGTGATTGCAGGTCAGCATGGCCTCGGTGGGCCAAAGGGCCTGTTTCCACGCTGTATTTCCAAAGTCTAAAGTAAAGTTAATAGGTTGGTGGGTGGAACTGGAGACCCTCTCTAGTAGAGACCCAACCCATACATGATGGGCCAAATAGCTTCCATTCACACCATGACCATTCTACAGTGAAGACAAGTAACAAAAAGAATTGAGGAAAAGTGATAATTTGGTTGCACTATCTAGCACATCATTCTAAAGATAATTCCTTCCAAACTTACCAAGTCCCAGTCTACGTTGCGGAAGAAAGGATTTCCCTGGATATCAGCGAATCCCGTCTGCGGGTGACATCCAAGTCGCTCTGCTGGATCCTGGAATAAAGCAAAAATCGTTAAGACTATAGCAGAGGAGCAAAGAAAGCAAACAGTATTTAGAATTTAAGCAGCTGCTTAAGTGATAGAGAACACTGGCCATTCCAGGAATCGAGTGAGAAGCCTATGCCCAGGTTGAATGAAATCAACAATTGCCAACATCAGAAACCCACATAATCCGAGAAATTATTTGCTTTCAAAAAAGATCTATCTCTCTAATCAAGCCTTACGTCCATGTGATAGCTAATTTTGCTATAATTACCAGTTTTAACAGTTACCCCACCCAAGATAAACTGGCTGATGTAAAACACAAAGTGCTGGAAGAACTCAGAGGGTCAAGCAGTATCTGTGGAGGGAAATGGACAATAGCATTTTGGGTTGACGGCAGGCCAAAGTCTGGCATATTACAGGTGGATACTGCTGAGGGGGTTGGTTGGTCAGTCAAAGACCAGAGTTGAAAAGACAGTGAGATAAGGATAGAAGAGGCGCAAATTGTGAAGTCTGGAGGAATATAGGTGGAAGGTATGTGAGTGTGATGGGAGGGGGGGATGCGTGCACATCCAGGTGGAGCACAGGGAAGTTGGGGGGGGGGGGAGGGTGACGGGAGAAATTGGTTGTTACTGGGTTTATCATCACATACTTTCAAAAACATGGCTATAACATTTGCCATTTTCAGTCCTTGGGCACTACCACCACATACTGGTTCAATATATTTTGTCAACAAAAATATGTGATGAATAAAATGGTACTAGCAAGTTGTCATTGTTTTATGTTTCTGAAAGGATCTACAATAATACGGGAAATAAAACCAGTCAGAATTAAATACCTTGTTAAGAAATCCCTTTAATACACTTGCAGCTTTGACAGAGAGGGAGCGTGGAATACGTATCTGTTTTTCCAAAATGACTGAAATACACAAAGATACAAGTGTGAATTAGCAGTGTCAAGAAATAATAATATCCCAATATATGCTTTGTGGTATTGGTCACCACAAACGATCCTAACTATACATTCATCAATTTGTAGCTGAATAGCGAAAAGCTAAACTTTGAGCACAATGGAAAAAGTCATCAACTTACAAGAATACTGGGAAAAGTGGTCCCTTTATATGAACTCTCTGGCCTGGTGTAAAGAGGAAGTGGGACTAGATAGCCATAAAGCCAATTGTGAAAGGTCGCCCAACATCAGTGGCAGGCCAAGTCGCCAAATTGATGGAAAAGGGAACGTACATCTTGTTTACCCGATCAATGAATGAATGACTTTCAGATTCATGAGGGTACTGGGCAAGGGTACATGAACAAACCTTCTGGAAGATCAGAAGAAACAGCATAAAGGAGGAGATATCAGGACATCAATGGCGATACCCCCCAAACAATCATCATAAGATAGACCTGGAGCTTGGAACCCAAGATTGCAAACCTCATTGTGGAAAGCCTGGCCAGTTCACCATGCGTGGGCGGTATTTAAATCCAGGCTATCAGTCTTGTGATTTAGTGCAGTGACAAGTTATAACAGTGTGGAGTAATAGGAAATGAATTGTACACAGGCATATCCACGTAACTTGAGTACTAATAAAGACTACTTGACTTCAGTGTGCTAATAAACCTTCGTTTGAGAATCTCTTTGTTTAACACGTCGGTTTATACTCTATGCAGATAACAGGGTCAACATTATATTCCTTGACAGTTAATTTCCAGTAAGAACATTTCCAGTAAATTGAACTATAAAGAAGAGTGCATTTGATCAATGCATGTTCACAGTAAGGATCAGTAATGAAAGAGTACAAGAGCACTGAATCTTCAGCATTAAAGAATATATGAAAAAGAACATGAAAAAGATAGCACTCTTTTTTTTTCTAGATCACCATTTAACATCCTAAAAGATAAATAAGATAGACTCTGATTAATTATTTACTACGCTTGGCCCATCCTTGCCGGCTATTTTGTCTTATTATTTAAAAAACTGCCAGCATAATTGGACATCACCAAATAGCAGTAACACAGCTGAGTTCATATGTCAATAATGCAATCAAGATTTAGTTCCTTGTTGAGGCAAGAGGTTTCCACAGACAAGATTAGGTGAAAAAAAGGAACTGCTTGATTTAGAGCAGATTTGGCCCCAGGAAGGAGGTTGGTGGATAGTACAAATTAATAGGGATTAAGCCAGATGGTCATAAAATACATGGGAATTTGGAATAATTGGCACCATTAGTGCCAGCGGAACTGCCTCCGGATCAACCTGGGGTAAACCAGGGAGATGGTGGCAGATATCTGCAGGCGCAGCCAGGTCCCCCCGACACCGGTTAACATCCAGGGAATGGACATCGAGAGGGTGGATTCTTATAAGTTCCTGGGTGTCTACCTCAACAATAAACTGGACTGGACTGAAAACACCGATGCGCTATACAGAAAGGGCCAGAGCAGACTTTATCTGCTAAGGAGACTCAGGTCCTTTGGAGTGCAGGGGGCACTCCTAAGGCGCTTCTACAACATGGTGGTTGCATCGGCCATTTTCTATGGGGTGGTCTGCTGGAGCGGCAGCATCTCAGCAGCGGAAGGGAAGAGACTCGACCAGCTGGTCAGGAAGGCCAGCTCTGTCCTGGGTTGCCCCCTCGACCCAGTGCAGGTGGTGGGAGAGAGGAGGATGATGGCAAAGCTAACATCGCTGCTGGACAGCGACTCCCACCCCATGCAGGACACTGTCACTGCACTGAGTAGCTCCTTCAGTGACAGACTCCTTCACCTCAAGTGCTTGAAGGAGAGATATAGAAGGTCCTTCCTTCCCGCTGATGTGAGACTGCACAACCAGCACTGATGACAATTTATGTATCTTTTATTTATAATGAATGATCTCTTGCTCTCTTGCTATCCATTTTGCTGCTGTAACACTGTAAATTTCCCCGGTGTGGGACGAATAAGGGAATATATAATTATTATTATTATCCAGTACTGCACCATACTTAACCTAAGATACACTAAATGGAGTAACTCTGTGGGTTAGGCAGCATCCCTGGAAAAAAGGAATATGTGATGAAGGAAAATGAATATAGGGTTCCTGCTTGGAACCCTTCTTCAGGCTGAAAACATCCGTTGGCAGTCCCGATTTGTTCTGGCCGTTTCAAGATCCCAGTTTATTCTCCCCCCCCCCCCCCCCCCACCTCAACTTTCAGTCCAAAGAAAGAGTCCGACCCAAAAAGTCACCTATTCTTATTCAGCTTTGCTGCCTGGCCCACTGAGTTACTCCAGCATTTTGTGTCTATCTTTGGTATAAATCAGCATCTGCAGTTCCTTCCTACCACATGTAACCTTTCTCACACATTATCACCCAGTTTAATTTTGTTACATTCTTTGTTATGTATGTGAAAGCTATCTTGCAGTCTCAGCGTTAAAAGCCAACCCCACCCTGTCCTTCTTAAAAAAACTGCCCGTTTACCAGTACCACAGGAACTGGTTGGTGTCAGCCTATTAAGAGAAACGCTAGTGTACAGCTCAGTGTTTTTTTCTCAGCTTGAGTAATTGTAAATGGTGGTCATGGCTTTTATTTGAAGCAAGGTTATTACAATGGGAGAAAAGTGAACCATTTTAATCTCAAGCATCTCTTTACAGTCATTAAAGTACAATTCTCTCATTTAATGGTGAAGGGAAATTACCAGTGGGACTAAATAAAATCTCACATAGGCAATCATAGATTCAATGGTTCCTGCCATTCTATTATCTGGAACTATGAATAAGAGAGCCATTTTCCAACAGTCATGCTGGAAGGTACATGCACACAGACATGCAAGAGGATGAATTAGCTCCATTATCAGAACCCACAAAATTAAAAATCATTTTTCATTCTTTTTAAAAGGCAAGGCAAATGGCTTGCAGACATAAGGATTTGCAGATGCTGGTTTAACAAAAAGCCAAAGTGCTGGAGTAACTCATCGGGTCAGGCAGCATCTCTGGAGAACATAGATAGGTGTTGTTTCTGAAAGATGGTCTCCACCCAAAATGTCACCTGTGTACTTTCTCCAGAGATGCTGCCTGACCCACTGAGTTACTCCAGCACTTTATATCATTTGAGGGGAAGAGCTTTCTTCTTGGGATGATGGACACTTTGGGGGGAAATCTAGAGAGGCAGTTAAACCGATCAATCCTTGGCTTTGGGATGTGGGAAAAAAACAGTGCTAACCTACGCAGTCACAGGGAGAACGTGCAAACTCCACACAGACAGCACCTGAGGTCAGGATCGAACATGGGTCTCTGACTGTCGAGACTACAGAGTTTATCAGCTGCACTACTGTGTCGACTGTCATTAGAAGAGTTTTGAGATAACGATTAGATCATATGTCGTGACATGAAATTGTCCAGTGCAGAAAGGAGAGGACCTCTGATCTTCTTTCAACAGAACAATTGTATTTATTTACAATATACACCTTACGGGGTTTAACATCTTATGTGAAATATGGTTGCTTGGGAAGCACTGTCCTTTCCCAACCAATTATCAACTAAAATGGTTTAATCATTTTAAAGTGAGATTTACATCCTTCACTATTTAATTGAGAAATAGATGCCACAGCTGCCAATACTGGCATATGGTGACTCTTCAGGGCCACCATCTGGATACTTCCTGTTGTGGTTCAGGTGAATGCTTCTTCAGAAAGTCCAAAGTATTGCTGTCATAGCCTATGAATAATCAAGGTGCCTTTTGCAGGCAATGCTTTAGCTTGCTAGGATGCCAATCTCCATTTCATCACTCACAGAATCATACAAAAATTTGGGCCTTATAAAAACATTCTTAACATTCCCACCAACCCGTTCCACTATCACCCTCCAACAACAGAAGGTCTTAGCAAGGCCCTCGGACTATCTTTAATCTGACTTTACCTTGCACTAAACGTTATTCCCTTTATCCTGTATCTGTGTACTGTGGACATGTATAGTCTTTCCACTGACTGAATAGCACACATCAAAAAATCTTGTCACTGTACCTCACTCAGTACACGTAATAAGCTAAACTAAAACTAATGACCCTGGAAAATATGGACGGGCTCCCAAAGCATCTGTGCCATTCCAGACTTTGCCACAGGAAGATGTTACCAAAGGAAAAGTCTCAAAGATTCAAGTACCTGAACAAAAAAAGAAACATTAAAGGGCGGCAGTGGTAGAGTTACTGTTTTATTGCGCCAGAGACCGGGTTTGATTCTGACCTTGGGTGCAGAATGTGTGGAGTTTGCACCTTCTTCTTATGACCGCGTGGGGTTTCTCCGAGTGCTCAGATTTCCTCCTACATCCCAAAGACATGCACGTTTATAGGCTAATTGGCCACTGAAAATGGCTCCTAGTGCATGAGGGGCTGGATGAAACACTGGGATAAAATAGAACGAGTGTGCAAGGGTGATTGATGGTCAGCTTGAACTCAGTGGGACAAAGGGCCAGATTCCTTGCTGTATCTGTCAATAAATCATTCACCAACCGCTAGAAATCCATAGCCCATGATTGCTCAAAGTGTTGAAGGAACATTCAGGCTAGAGCTAAAACCTTGTGTATGTTTTGGGAGCACAAAGATGCCCAGTAAAGGGAGGAAGGAGTGCACCCACTTGACCTGTTAGGCACTGAATGAGTGCAGTTTTCACACTGGCCTCAACGGCCACCTTGCACAAAACTGAAGTGGAAGCAACTCATCAAGTTTGAAGGTCTAAGATGGCTCCTTTAAGTGTTGCAACCTTCCATTTCACTTTGTTACAGTTAAACACCGTCACATTTAACGTCATATTTAACTTTTTTTTTAAACGTGTCTTTCACAAGTTTCAATAATCTGGCTGTCATACATGTTAAGAAATACAAATTGCTCAACAGATCTTAAAAAATTACAGCTCAAGGAGGCATGAATTCTTCCTTGTGAACCTTGAACATTATTTTCACGTCTCATTTATTGGCAGCAAAGAGAATTCCTCTTTGTTGCCCCCTGTGGGAACATTAGCGGAAGGTTCAATGCAGTTTAAAAACAGCACCCTCTGTTGGACCAAAGATTCACTAGTTGCTGAAAGTGAAATTAAAAATAATAAAGGAAGGAGAAAGGCGAGGTGTTGCACCTTGGAAGAGGTAGTCCTCCGTGTTCTGGTCTGGATTATCCGAGCTCCCCACAATATCAAACGGCGATCGCCCAGCCATCATTTCGAACATCAACACTCCCAGCGCCCACCAATCCACGCTGAACCCTGGAAATAAAACAGGTTGCTATTTAAAAAAATCAACATTAAAGAGGTAAAAAGGATGTAATATTGGGAAACTAATTGGTCTGTCAGATTTTAATCAGTCATCTCAATCATTCCTGTTTTCTGAACAGACTGACAACCAAAGGGCTGCCAGTTCTTTGCTAACATTATACTCTGCACGGCTGCTAAGATGGATAACAAGTCAAGTCAAGTTTATTTGTCACATACACATACAAGATGTGCAGTGAAATGAAAGGTCACCCACAGTCCTGCAATAAGAGCAATAAAAATAAGCAATTTCACACACAATCACAAACCAACACAAAACAAAAAAAAGAAACATCCATCACAGTGAGTCTCCTCCAGTCATCTCCTCTTTGTGATGGAAGGCCAGAATGTCTTTTCTCTTCCCCTGCCGTCTTCTCCCGCGGTCAGGCTGCTGGAAGTTGCTGCGTTCCAGGCCGTGCCGGACGGTGAAAGGTCCGCAGCGGGCCGACCCAAGCCCCTCGATCGGGGGCGGGCGAAGACGCTGCCGCTGCCGGAGCTCCCGATGTCGGGCCCCACCCAGGGGGCTGGGAGCTTCCGATATCCACGCGGCCGAAGCCTCCGAGCGCGAGTCGCAGCCGCCACCACAGCCTCCAAAGGCAGCCAGCTCCGCAGATGGTAAGTCCGGTCCGCGGGCTCTGCGAACCAGAGCCCAGGTGGAGGCCACCAGCTCGAGGTGTTTGGCCGATGGTAAGCCGCAGCGGGAACGGAGACACCACCCAGAAAAAAGGTTGCATCTCTGTTCGGAAGAGACAATTTTACAGTCCCCCCCCCACCTCCCCACACATAGTACACATCCACAAAAAACACTACATCACATCTCCACACTACAATCAAGACAAAAAACAACAAAAAACACAAAAGACAACGGACTGCAGGTAAGCCGCAGCTGCTAGGGCAGCTCCGACATTTTGAAAAAATATATTTATTTTTTTTGGCTCAATGGCTCAGTGTCTCATTGGACCTGCTGTTTGCCATTTCCCAATGGGTACAGATACTGAATGTACAATTTTGTGGTGTTTTGGACCAGATTTCTCTTAATATAACTGTGAACATCTTTGCTCAAAACAACTTTTTCCCTTCCTCCATCCCCAGCTTTCACCAAGAAATATTTTTTAATAAACTATCTGTGAAAAAATAAGGTTTTAAATTTTATCAAATTACAGAACATTAATCAATCTCAAACTTTAAGAAGAATTATTTTCTTAGTAGATCTGTGGGATCCAATGTTGTACAACATACAATGAATTGAACGTATTAACTATCCCAAAAGAGTGAAAGATTTTCTCAATGATGTCAGCATCAACTAAACAATGAGTGTTATAAATATGCAGAAGAACAAGACTCAAGGCAATATCAATCCACTAGTGGGCAGTTTGTACTACACTTGATTTTAAATAGATTACAAACCCAAGGGAGGCATCCATCATGAGCAAAAACAGCAAATACAAACCCACAACTTGATAACCAGTGAGGATATCAACCAACATTACACGGAACTTCATCTAAATCAGCTGTCATGTCATAATCCCAAAAGCCCTGAAGATATAATCTTCAACATTAATTTGATCAAATACACTAAAGTTGAATTAAAATTATGTTCTTCATCACAGTCAACCAATTTCCTCAAGCTTGAATAAAAGATGAACGAGTTTGGTACAAGTCTATTCATGTCTTTAATTTTCAGGAGTGGAATTTTTTTATTAAATTCCTCATGACACAACATGCAAAATAGAATTAGACACCACAGGAGGAGTGCTGAGCATTGAGCTCATTCTACTTCTATGAATGACCCAGTAAAATGCATCTACCTGCTGTTGTTCCCCAGAGTTCTGCAACTGTTCCCTTTTCCAGTATCGAATTGAATTGATTTAAAGATACAGCATGGAACCAGGCCCTTCAGCTCACTGAGTCCACACCGACCACTGATCATCCGTTCACACCAATTCTGTTTCTCCCACTTACGTATCCACTTCCTACATACAAGGGGCAATTTACAGAGGCCGATTAATCCACAAGTCTGCACGTCTTTTTGGATGTGGGAGGAAACCGGAGCCCTCAGAGAAAATCCACAGTCACAGGGAGAATGTTCCAATTCCTCAGACAGCACCCGAGGTCAGGATCAAACCCGGGTCTCTAGCACTGTGAGGCAGCGACACTATCAGCTGTGCCCATGAGACTTACCAAGTCACATTTTGCAAGATACCTACGAATCTGCTTTAGGGAGGGTATTCCTGATTATAAATCATTCAATGGATCACGATGGAATAATAATTTTAATTAAAATCTGACATTGGGTTTCTAAATACTTATCAACCTTGGACACCAGGTCAACATTTTAATAATAGAACTTCAGTTTTTCACCCACAAACTACTCCTCCAACTGGGAGTTAGGATTTTCCAAATGACATTTGAATTTTTAACTGCTAGAGTTTGCACCAGTAGCATCTAAACAAGATTACCATAATCCTCGCCACGCAGAATCTCTGGCGCAATGTAATTGGGTGTCCCACAGAACGTGCTGGTTGTATCACCAGGCCTCAAGCCTTCCTGCAGATAAAGTCAGGAATCAACATGAATAATTCCGTGAATATTTAATAATTTATAGTCATACAGCATGGAAACAGACCCTTCGACCCAACTTGCCCACACCAACCAACATGCCCCATCTACACTAGTTCCACCTTTCTGCGCATGGCCTATATTTCTCTAAACCTATTCTATCCATGTGCCTGTCCAAAAGTCTCTTAAATGTTATGATAGTACAGGTACTCCCCAGGTTACGATGGCTCGACTTTCGATAGATCGACGTTGCGATGGTGCAAATGGCAGAGCCGTCGCTCGCTTCCGGACACATGATCGCGCGTTTTCAATGCATTCCGACATACGATACTTTTGGTTTCCGATGGGTTTCTCGGAACGGAACCCCATCCGAAGCTGAGGAGTACCTGTACCTGCCTCAACTCCTCTGGCAGTTCATTTTGTATAGCCACCATCCTTTGTGTAAAACAGTTGCCCATCAGGTTCTTATTAAATCTTTCCCCCCCTTAAACATATGTCTTCTGGTTCTCGATTCTCCTACTCTGAGCAAAAGACTCTGTATATTGTCCTGCTCTATTCCTCATGATTTTGTACACACATTGCATTAATTAAAAGAAATACAGAGTATATTATATTTTTCAGAACACTGTTTCTAAGTTTCCAGTACACTAAAGTTAACCTGCTGTGAATCAACTACAGCTGATGCAAATCGAGAGAACCGGCCCCTCGGCTGAAATGTAGTACGGTGCAGCAGTTAGTGCTGCTGTCACACCGTTCCAGCAACCCAGGTTCAGTCTAGACTCTCGGTGGCTTCTTAGTGCAGTTTGCATAGACTCCATGTGACCAGTTTTCTTTGTTGATGCTATGGTCTTTGCCCACATTCTAAAAATGTGCTGATAGGTAAATTGGCAACTTTAAAATTGCTCCAAGTGTAGAGGAGAGGTCAGGGAAGAGCAGAATTGGGAAGAAATCTGAAATCCCTGCATGAAGAATTCATGAACAATTTGCATCCCCATTATTCTTGGTTTGTACTGCAAAATGATTTGGACTTTACAGAGAAACAGCGCGGAGAGAGGCCCTTCGGCCCACCGAGTCCACGCCTACCGGCGATCATCCCGTACACTAGCACAATCCTACACACTAGGGACAATTTATGATTTTACCAAAGCCAATTAACCTACAAACCTGCAGTGTGGGAGGAACCCAGAGCACCCAAAGAAAACCCACAGTCACAGGGACAATGGACAATCTTCGCACAGACAGCAGCTGCAGACAGGATTGAACACGGGTCTCTAGCACTGTAAGGCAGCAACTCCACCGCTTTGCCACTGTGCCTTTTTGTTGAGCATTTACTTCTAGAACATAGAACAGTACAGCACAGGAATAGGCCTTTCGGTCCACAATGTCCTTGCCAAATAATGAGGCCAAGTTAAATTATTCTCCTCTGCCTGCACGCGATCCATATCCCCCCATAATCTTGCATTTACATATGCCCATCTAAATATCACTAATGTAACTGTCTTCACACCACCACCCTGGTAGCGTATTCCATGCACCCACCACTGTAAAACAAAAAAAAACCTGCCCCTCATATCTCCCTTAAACTTTGCCTCAATAAAATTTATTCTATTAGTAAACCTCATAGACGGTCAAACCTCATTTAATTGCAACCGATCAACAACATCTTTGCTGATATTCTCAGCATGTTGCATTCTTACCTTACACATTCCATAGTCTGTGAGTTTAATATGCCCTTCAGAATCCAGCAGAACATTGTCAAGTTTCAAATCCCTGTAAATTATTCCATGTTCATGAAGGTAGTTCAATGCCAGACTGATCTCTGAAGAGTAAAACCTGCCATAAATGTAAAAAAGGTTCACATGAAAAATAGAGAAGAAATGGAAATGTCCAGATTTAAGACATCTTATGTCAGGAGCTTCAATGCCCCCATATTTCCACTAAATGTATATAAGGAATAAGCTCAGCCTACCTGGCATGCTCTTCTGGAAGCTTCCGTTGCCGCTGCATATGAAACATCAGATCTCCACCGTTCACATATTCTATGACAAAAAACAACCTGGAAGCAAATAATTTGAATTAACCACTGAACCATCGACAATTTCTTACTTTACTAGATGTACAATCGTCAACCACTTATTTTTATAAAGATGTCGCTCCTCTCACTCGAAGAAAGCAATTGAAGCTCTTGAAACTAGAAGATCGTAGAAACTTACCCTTTGGTCCAGCGTCATGCCGACTAAAATTCCCATCTAAGCAAGTCTCATTTACCCGCCTTTGACCAATATCACTCAAAACCTTTCCTGTTCATATACCTGCCCAAATGTCTTTTACACGTTATTGTGCCTTCCTCAACCACTTCTTCTGGTAGCTTGTTTCATATATATTCCACCCTCTCTAGCATTTTCTACTCCTCTAAATGAAGGTTGGGATGTGGAACATGAGGGGGGTTAACTGGACAACTCTAATGGCAGAAGGACGGTACATCCCCAAATCCCACTTAATAGGATTGATCAGGAGTGAAGTTAGGAAATATGTCCAAGTGGAGACGATGGTGGTGATGGAAACTGGGAATCTTTTGATAATTGATGCCACATTAATTGTTAATTGCTACAGATTTTTATCTCTGACTGCTGAACGGTCTGGAGAAGCTAAATTGCCTACGCCTGTTCCTTATTTATTAAAAGGTTTGGAGCTATTCCTTCTTAGCGCACTACAGTGACAGAATCAAGGGAAGAATTGTAGATGTGGCATGTGTATCAGCCTTAAAGTAACAACCCTGAGCTATCAGGTGCACAAAGTTAAGAACTTCAAACAGTCTGGTTTCTGTATTCCCAATTAAATTTGGCTACCACATCACTGATTGATTTTTTCAAATAATATCTCCCATTTAATCCCTACAAGTTCCTACAATCAGTTTTATCTTTTCTAACAATAACATTTTGAAAATGGAGAATACAAGTTAATAATTAGGAAGTTATGATTAAATAGCCACACAGAATACTTCATCCAAAGTTCATGAAAAGTTACAGAATAAGTCACCAGGGAAGGTCACAGACTCGGTAGTTTACATTTATTCATGGATAATAAATACTATGGAAAGGGATTAATTTTGATTACCCAGTCCCAAAATCTGTGTCTTTTGCCAGACAATGAGAAAGACATCAAAAAGATTTTTTTTTAAAGCAAAAAGGTTTCCTGAATCATGTATGTTAAAGTTAGTTATACGACTTTGTTTTGTACATTCACACTGCAACAAAGCCAGCAGAACAATTGGAATCTTATCCCACCTGCTCTCTGTCTGGAAGCAGGAGTGTAGTCCCACAAGAAAGGGGTGATTTGATGCCTGCTCAAACACATGCTTTTCTGTCTGAACCCAGTCTATATCCTGTTAAAATAAAAAATGAAACAATTACTTATATATTTCACCTCAAACTTGCAAGCACAACAAATCTTAAACCTCTTATTCCAAAAATATTTGAATGGGTCGTAAACAGTGCCATTTAAAATTTTAGCATGATTAAATAAAGTATGAAACCATTAAAATATAGACCACATCACACACAAAACATCAAAGATACAAAACGATAAAGATAAAAAAAGGCACAAAGTTAAATGCAAAGAAGAAAAACTCCAAAGTCAGGGTAGAGTCTTGCCTGAATTAATGCCAAGGAAATGTTTTCAAAATCACTTGCTTTGACATTTTTGCATGGGAGTTACAATACTGAAAAGAATTTGACAGCAAGGTCATAACAAGAAACAAATATCACAATGAATAAAAGGGTAAGAGAGATACAAAGCAACGATGAAAACATGGAAGCTGCGTTCACATGGCCAGCACTTCCCTTCAGCACCATAGATCATCATTCAGGTGTGAGATGGAATCCATCTCTTGTACCTGGAACTCCAACAACACTCAAACAACTCAACACCAACCAGAGTAAACTGCAGACACAAGGAATTACAGATACTGGAAGCTTGAGCAAAACAAAGTGCTGGAAGAACGAAGTGGGGCAGGCAATATCTATGGAGAGAGTGGACAGCCAATGTTCTGGATCAGGGCCCTTCTTCAGACTTAGGGGTTGGGAGACGATGGGTACGCTTCAGCTCTGGATGGGGGGGACAGAGGAAAACGAGCGAGGATGCGGGTATTACTTGAAATTGGAGAATTGATATACATACCATTGGATTGTAAGCCACTCATGCAGAATATGTTTGCATGTGCCTCACTCTGAGGAGGAGGCAAAGGACAGAAAAGTCGATATGGGAATGGGGAGTTAAAATGGTTGGCAACTGGGAGATCGAGCAGGCAGTGGTGGACTGAGCAAAACGATCGCCGGGCCTATGCTTGGTCTCACCGATGTAAAGGAGGCCACATTGGGAGCACCGAATGCAATAAACAAGGTTTGAAAAGGTGCATGAGAACCTCCGTCGGACCAATTAAACAAATGCAAAAATAATGGAATTCTGGATATGAAATTAAAGATTTTAAGCGATTTAAGTCAATTATCACAGTTGTTCTTTGTCTCTCCAAGTAGCATCCAAAAGGTGATGTCTAAATAATCAAGTCACGCCATGAACACCCCATTACTATAACAACAATTAAAAGACACTGGACAGTTACATGGATAGGAACGGTTTATAGGAATATGGGCCAAACATGGGCAGGTGGGACGAGTGTACATGGAGCATCTTGGTCAGCATGGGAAAATTGGGCTTAAAGGCCTGTTTCTGCGCTTTATGACTGACCCTATTCTGTTTCCAGCACTAACTTGGACCATATGTAGGAAAAGGGCTTTTTTTTCCAAATGCAAAATTTGAAACTTGCGCCTTGGATTTCGTTCTCAGTATGCTTTGGGGTGATAATTGAGCATAATTAGTATTCACTCTCTGACCATGTCCATGGAAGTCATGATATTTTGCTTTTCACCAATATTTTAACATCATGGAGAACAATAGAAAAACTGAATAATTTAGAGAGCAAATAAAAGAAGCTAAGCATATAGTGATTTTTCCGTACAATTATTTGAATGGCTGTTTTGCCAGAAAGGTGTCAATTAACCAGTATGCTTCCTAGCTTTATATAGATACACTGGGCATATCGCCACCATGAGGGGATTGGCGGCTTTGTGGCCAAGTTTGCGGATGATACGAAAATAGGTGGAGGAGCAGGTAGTGTAGAGAAAGCAAGGATTCTGCAGAAGGACTTAGATAGGTTGGGAGAGTGGGCAAAGTGGCAGGTGGAATATAGTGTAGCAAAGTGTGAAGTCGTGCATTTTGTTTGTAGGAATAAAGGCGTAGATTATTTTCTAAATGGGGAGAGAATCCAGAAATCAGAGGTGCAAAGGGCATTGGGAGTGCTGGTGCATCATTCCCAAAAAGTTAATCTGCAAGTCGAATTGGTAGTAATGAAAGCAAACGCAATGCTCGCATTTATTTCGAGAGGGTTTGTATACAAAAACAGGGATGTAATGCTGAGGTTCTATAAGGCGCTGGTCCGGCCGCATTTGGAATATGGCGAGCAATTTTGGGCACCTCATCTGAGGAAGGATGTGCTGGCCCTGGAGAGGGACCAGAGGAGGTTTACAAGAATGATCCCAGGAATGAGTAGGTTAACATATGATGAGCGTTTGATGGCACTGGGCCTGTACTCGCTGGAGTTTAGAAGAATGAGGGGGCCCTCATTGAAATAGTGAAAGGCTTGGATAGAGTGAATGTGGAGAGGATGTTTCCACTAGTGGGAGAGTCTAGGACTAGAGGTTATAGCCTCAAAATTAAACGACATTCTTTTAGGAAGAAGATGACAAGGAATTTCTTTAGTCAGAGGATGGTAAATCTGTGGAATTCTTTGCCACAGAAGGCTGTGGAGGCCATGTTAATGGATATATTTAAGGCAGAGATAGATAGATTCTTGATTAGTTGGGGTGTCAGGGGTTATGGGGAGAAAGCAGGAGAATGGGGTTAGGAGGGAGAGATAGATCAGCCATGATTGAATGGCGGAGTAGACTTGATGGGCTGAATGGCCTAATTCTAGTCCTATTACTTATGACCATGTCATTGGTAATCTTGTTCCTTAGCATTCTTGCAAGCTTGAACCCAAGTCATGCACAAAACTTCCTTTATTTGCATCAGTGACATTGGCAAGTCACTGAACTTATTAACTTCTTAAATAAGTTACAAAAGCAGAATATTTAACAGCCTTACCAACAATCAGATTATGAAGTGTTATTAATTCTCAATCGTGTGAGTTTCGGTCTCATAAGTCCAGTGTGATTAAGAGTTCCTTACCTCATCATCATTAACCAATTCCTTTTTCACAACCTTCATGGCATAAATGCGCTCCGTCTTTTTCAGTCGGACAAGGAGAACCTTAGCATAGCTGCCTCTTCCGATCACACGGATTAGATCAAAATCAGGAACACCTAAACTGGAGGGAGCTTTCCCGCTTTCCCTACTGCTCATGGCCTGTCAGGAGATGAAGAAACAGCAGACCTAACATTAGCTTGCTCTTAAAAGCCCCAAAGGCACGAAGTTGAGCAAGGCTCCGAACACGAGGCAAAAAGCCAATTAAGTGGTATCTTACAGAAAAGCGTATCTAAATTTGCACCATGTATTTCAAGCTTGACAGCCTTGGCTGATTCAACTCTCAGCAAGTCCATCTTCTACCCAACCAATAAATCTCTATCAGACTATTCCTTGACTGCTCAAAATTAAATTAAATCAAATCTAGCCTGACACTGTACAGCAGCTGTGGTGAATCCACAATTGACAGGAGTATCTGGGAAATCTGAATTCCAGTTGTTAATAATGCTGCATTGCAGTGGCGAGGAGTCTGGATAAATACATGTGCTGTAAATAGACAATAGGTGCAGGAGTAGGCCATTCAGCCCTTCGAGCCAGCACCGCCATTCAATGCGATCATGGCTGGTCACTCTCAATCAGTACCCCGTTCCTGCCTTCTCCCCATACCCCCTCACTCCGCTATCCTTAAGAGCTCTATCCAGCTCTCTCTTGAAAGCATCCAACGAACTGGCATCCACTGCCTTCTGAGGCAGAGAATTCCACACCTTCACCACTCTCTGACTGAAAAAGTTCTTCCTCATCTCCGTTCTAAATGGCCTGCCCCTTATTCTTAAACTGTGGCCCCTTGTTCTGGACTCCCCCAACATTGTGATACAAACTATAGCACATGTCTAACAATCATTTTGCAGACGTAATTCTACTCCGTTTTATTTTAAATACTCATTGATCTAAATATATGCCGCTTCTTTAACAATCTTGTTAAACTAATTTTTTGAAACAGAATAATTTTCATATGAAAACGTTCCAAGATTACTGCTTCTAAGTGAGAATATTTTTTTCCTGTCAAAATGAAAGTCCTTGACTACGCCCTGGAGCCGAGGCCATAAAGAACTTGATAATGCTCAAGTGATGTACCTTGGTACGTACACAGCCAATATAAATGAAAGTTGTTAATTGCATAGACGTCTTTTGATCATTTATCATCGGGAGATTTATCACTAAAAATTGATACTGATTATTTCCTAATTTATTTCTGCATTTATACCAGATATTAATGTAGTGTCTAAGATACCAGTATGGCAAGCTGGCTCAACTTGGATTTGATGGATTTCCACATTTAGGGTAGATTCGTGGTTTACAGTTCCATCTCCACAAATAATGAGCTCACCTTACAGAACTTTACTGCAGAGGAAGGATCACTGAACAAATTGCCCTTAAAAAGGAAAAGATATGTTCCCTATCTCTGCTGCTTTCCATGTAAAGCTCCCTTCCACCATTGAGTAAGAATGTCAAACGGTGAGGGAGATTCTGTTTTCTGTCCTATGCTCTGTCCATTTCCTCTGCCCCAACCTATTCTTACTTCCTTCATTTCCACATTCCTTAAAGCTACAGGAATCAATTGAACACAACCTTACACTCGGTGACTGAGCATACATAGCTCTTATGATTTGGGGTGGCACAGAGACGCAACAGTAGAGCTACTGACTCACAGCACCAGGGACCCAGGTTCGTTCCTGATAATGGGCCCTGTCTGTGCTGAGTTTGTATGTTCTCCCTGTGACCACGTGGGTTTCCTCTGGGTCCTCCGATTTTCTGCCACATTCCAAAGACGTACAGATTTGTAGGTTAATCGGCTTCGGTAAAAATTGCTCCCTAATGTGTAGGAGTGATGGTGTGTATGGGTGATCGATAGTCGGTGTGAACTCCGTGGGCCGAAGGGCCTGTTTCCATGTTGTATCTCTAAAAAATGGCAAATCGTTTATTCTTTGAATATGCTTCTACAGGCATTTTGGAAGTTGCTATTTAGTTTTGTTATGAGATACAGCATGGAAACAGGCCCTTCGTTTCATCAAGTCCATGATGACCATCAATGAAACAAGTCATTTTATACACAAGTTAATCTGCTATAGAATGTTTAACCAGGATTAGAGATGGATGCAGATTTGATGATTTTCAAAAAGGAACTGGGCAAATACATGGAAATGGAAGAGTGGGGCTAGCTAGAGTGCTCTTTGTGAAAGCTGGTAGAGACATGATGAGCTTCTCTCTGGCCACTGCTTTTCTAATTCCTACTAAAATCCCTCAAGTTTGAACACCACTTTCAAATCCCACCCTAAATTAGATCTCCAAATCTGATATTTACTCCCCAAGAAAGAAAATGGAAATTATTACTCTCAATAACATACCATCTTTCAACATGATATAGGATTGTAGAACAAGAGATGTCAACAAGCACAGATGCATTGGTTCTTTACCTCTTTCTCCTCGCCTACATGCTCCAGGTTTTCTTGGCTGGAAGATTTGTATGGAATAACTATACATAGCATAAAATGAGAAATATTATTAGCAAGGATTTAAAAGGGCTTGTTAAATTATATTAAACGAGAATTTTAACAAATGGCTAAATAACTGTACAGGTTGATCATGGTTGTTTTACCATGAGCAACCATCACAAGTACTGTCCTCCCCACCAAAGGGATCTGTCGGAGGTTCTCTTTCAAAAAGGCATCAAAGTTCCACACCACTCTGTCCACGCTCTCATTTCACTCCTGCCATTGGTAAAGTGGTACAGCAGCCCGAAAACCATGACCACCAGGTTCAAGAACAGCTTCTTCCGAGCAACTAACAGGGTCTTGAACACACAATCACCTCAGCAATTATGATCTTCTATGAACTGTCTTTGGTCTTCAGTTTTTGCACTGTTATGGTTGCTTAGCATTATGGTTACTAATTTATTGTATTTTTGATTATATATTATCTGCATGTTGTTTAGTTTACAGGCCTGTTAAGCTGAGCAAGTAAAAGTTTCATCGTTCTGTTGTCGGTACATATGGCAATTAAACACTCTTGACCACTCTGGAAAGCACGTTACTGAAAACACATTCAAATCTTGTCCCTGCAACAGCCTAGGCATGACCCTCCAGGTTGCTAACAAAACGGATGTCCAGAAACAGGCGTTTGTCATTTAGGATGGATCGAAGAAGAATCCTCTTCACCCAAACAGCAGTGAATTCTCTACCCGTGAAATTGTGGAGATTTAATCGCTTAAGTTTGATGATTGACTTTTGGATATTAGGGGAACAAGGGGAAATGGTTCAATGCGGTAACTAGTGATGATTGAGAGCCGTGATCTTATAAAAAGGCAGCACAGGCACAATGGATGACGACCTGTTTCTATCTTAAGAAATAGTTCTTAAGGATAACGGAGTCAGGGGGTATGAGGAGAAGGCAGGAACGGGGTACTGATTGAGAATGATCAGCCATGATCACATTGAATGAAGGGCCGAATGGCCTACTCCTGCACCTATTGTCTATTCCTGTTCCTTACATTCGTACACTCTCTTCATTTGTGGTTTCTCATTGTCCTTGAATGAAGTTCCTTCCAGACTAGACTGGATAATCTAAATTGCACCTGTAAAAGTTTTCAAAATTTACAAACCTCACTTCTCACTCTGCTAGATTTACCATTCCCATCGTTTCACATGGATAATGGAAAAGATCAAGTTAATCCCACCATTAACATGACCCATCTCTGTCAAGGTTGCGCATAAACACACCAAGCTAATTATCCTTTATTAAATGCATTATTTGGCTCACTCCAAGAAATACAAATCACAGCATGCAAGCAAGTTCAAGTATAAAGGCCTTGCCTCTCAAGCCAACTAGTTTCTTAACGATTCAGTTGCTGCAATAGGAATAATACCAGCATTTGGACCTGTCATCCGATTAAATCAGAAATATTAAAGAAATATTAGCACTTTTTGGGGGAGGGGAAGGTGAATAAAAATGCACAGAAAAACTTCAACAGCTCACACCTGTGCTCATCCAAAAGCAATTTCTTTGCATGCTGCCCAATTTAAAATATTGCATGACATTTTGGTAATATCACACCCAACAAAATCAGCTTCCCACAATTTTATGAGCTCTCATATTTTAGAATCATTTAAAAAACAATTTCTAATGATGAAAATGATGTCACAAAAAAAAAATGGTGCAAATACTGGAAGACTGAAAAATATGTCAAGATTGTTCAGCCAATTAGGTTGCATCTGAAGAGAGAAAACTCAAGTTGAAGGTTAACAGCATTTCACCAAAATGGAACGACGAAAAGAGAGAAGAGTCAAGAGTGTTTCATTGTTTAAGTTGCAGAAAGGGAAGGAACAGAGAAATCAAGAGCCAGTGGCAGGGTGGAGACCGAAGTTGCCCAGGCAAGAATTATTTTCAGGGCCAAAGTTTAAAAGAAAAAAAAAGAAAAAAATACATCAGATCCATTAGAAGCAAAACACAGTTGTGACCTGAAATAGTAAACAGGAGAGAATGCTAGAAATACCCAGTAGATCAGTACAAGGTGGATGATTTTACAAAAGAGTTGGTGAGTTCTGACAACAACAGGAAGGCGGGTTACCTCAAATGGTTCAACTCAACATTGAGTCAGGGCTGCAATGTGATCAGTTCAGTTGAAAGATTAAACAAGGGAGTGGCAGAGGGAAAACTGTAAGATGAAAGTGGTAATGCAATTTTGTTATGGTGGTGGAATTTATGAAGGCGGTTGCTTATGAGATGGAAAGCAAGGATAAAGGAGGTCAGTGCATAAGTGCCGTAAATTGGGAATTGACCCAATATTGAATCATCCATTCCTTGGTTCACTCTTCCATTTCCACAACCATTCCCCTTCCCATGACACAGTGAAGAGAGAGATACAACTCTTCCTCTACTTTTCCCTTCATTATCCAGGGACCTAAACATTTCCTTCTGGGCAGCAATTCACTTTGGTGCTCACAATGTTCATGTCATAAGTGATGGGAGCAGAATTAGACCATTCGGCCCATCAAGTCTATTTGATTCATTCTCATTCTTGTAATCCTCCTCTGGACCCTCACCAGGGCCAGCATATCCTTCCTCAGATATTGTGCCCAAAATTGCTCACAATACTCTAAATGCATCCTGACCAGTGCCTTATCGAGCCTCAGCAATGTTGTCTATTTACACTGGAGAAATTAAACACAGATTGGCTCACTGTTTTGAAGAACACCTCTGTTCAGTCAGCAAGTCACCCGTCACTTTAATTCTCCATTCCACTCTTTGACCTCCTGCACTGTTCCAATAAGCTGAAGGAACAGCACTTCATCTTCCATCTCAGCACAATGCAGTCCTCTGCATCCATCACTGAATTCAACAATTTTAGATACCCAGCGATTCCTGTCCGGGTCAGAACTGGCCTGTTTGACACAAGGCCATACATTTCTAACTTTAGAATATAAAACATAGAACAGTACAGCACAAGAACAGACTCTTCAGCCCACAATGTCTGTGCCAGACATGATGCCAAGATCAACTCTTATCTGCCTGCACATTATCCATATTCCTCCATCCACGTGCCTATCCAAAAGCCTCTAAAATGCCTCTATCATATCTGTCTCAACCACCACCCCTGGCAGTGTGTTCCAGGTACTCCATTAAGATGGAGACACAAGAGACGGCAGATGCTGGAATCATGAGCAAAACACAAAGTTTCGAAGACGGGCTCCGAACCTAAACATCACCTGTCCAATCCCTCCCCAGATGGTGTCTCCAGCACTTTGAGGTTTGCACCTCTAACATTAACTCAGTTCTCCTCTCTCCACAGATGCTGTTTCATCTACTGGGTATTTCCTGCATTCTCTTCTGCATGATTACCAACAAGTGATATGTTTGCACATGCTAGCTCAAACATGTCCCTGTGTTTATTTTCTCCTTCTAACTGCTTCCACTGAATGTACTTTACCGAGACAAAGTTGGTCTCCACAAACTCACGAGCATGTTTTGCGTTCTCTTCAACCCCTCGGCAACTTAGACAGTCCAATGTCCACAGTGGGGTAGAGGTGAATCGGACGGTACCCTAGCTTATCAATGCACTGTTCAGGCGTCTGATATCACATGGGAAGAAGCATTCCCTCTTATCTATGTGATTATCTATGAACCTCTTCAATGTCCCTTCAAAAGTTTACACTGTAAAATACTTGAGATATCTGGGAAGGATTTAAAAGATGCTTTGCAAAAGCATGTATTTTTTATTTAATTAATGCTGCTTGAAGCCTCAGCTAATGTTGTGCTCTGTATGAAAGTGGAGCGAGTCAGAAGGGAGATGCAGCCAGGCTTTCTGCTTCCTTCTGCCAACAGCGCAGGTGGCAAAATGAAAAAGTCAGGCAAGAAGAGAAATCTCACTTGTAGCACCCCCTGCACCGTACAGACTTCTGGCACTTGCTGCCCCTGATCACAGCGATCAATTAAGAGGACAGCTGCCACCTGCGCTTATATGTGAGCCTTCAACAAAAAAAAGTAGAGGGGCAAGATGGTGAAAAGCTATTCAAGTTAGATTCATTCTAACCATATTTTCAATCAATTAAAAGCAGCTAATTATTTAATTAATTAAATTCCCTGATGCTTTGACTGTTGTATTTGAGTTTGACTTGATTGTATGGTATATCTGATCTGTTTGGATACATGCAATATTAAAGCAATATCAGATCTATATAATTCTTTAGGTTGTAATGTAGATCATGCCTATATATTATAATTTTAGGACAGTATAGAATTACCATTTCCTTGAATCTATCATCAGCTACATTTTCCAATAGGTCTGAAGAATTCCGGCAAATTTTCTGCACTTGGTTTTTTGCCCACTGAACACAAAAGGGCTCAGAAACTTATGTTGGAAGACTTAAAATATTCAGTTAAAAATTATAAATCCTCCTTACTTGGTGCAATGTTTTCTGCATTCTCTGCACTTGGAATCATATGATCCTAAAACAGAGATATTAAGACAATCGTCATGCATCATACAAATTCAAATAACCGGCAGTAAAGCTTATCCTTGTTGGCAATCTGAAAGATTTATGCTAACCTGATCACCGCTTCCCCAGGGATAATGGTGAGGATGTGTGCTGAGCTGCAAAACAAAGCAGAGTTGATTCACATTGCATTCACATTGCCTTTTTAAACTTAATTTTTGAGATAATGCCATCATTGTCAGTAAATGTTCATGATTTTGAATGTTAAAAATAGTATCAAATTAATAATGCGTCTCCAGACTACAGCTATTTGAGAAAGATTACTTGAATGTGATATATGCTGTACGATATTTACAACCTATTCTGGAACTGAAAACCACCAGGGATCATTCTGCCATTTTTAAAGTTAGAGGTGGAAGAAATTTCACATCAGCATCACATCAGCATGTGAAGGTGACAGCTCCAAAGGCAGCCCGTATTAAAGATTTCAGTGCAAATTTTAAGCTTAGTAATCCTGGCTAAAATTTTGGAAAATTCAGTACCTATTGGATGTAATCTACCAATTTATGAATACGTGTCAGGAAAGCTGAAACTAAAGCCATGCCCTAATATCAAGTCAATGCCCGTCTTAACGTTGTAATATAAATTACACCTACATTACAATTTTAAGAAAACACAAGCAATTGGCATTTCCTGGAAACTAAAGCAACGTTACATCATCCAATAGGCCTAAAGAATTCTGGCAAGTTTTCTGCACCTGATTTTCTTCCATTATTTGTCTTCCTTTCTTGGAAGTAATGACATATGTTAGGTAGTATGGCACAGGACAGCAAGTTCTTGCAGAGATGTACTCTTTGCATGCAAGCTGGGGGTTATGCATAATCGGTGAGGTGATGGGAAAGGCGGCATCAAGGCAAGCTCATTCCTGCCCTATCTCAACATCTGTACAGTAGCCTGTAAAATAGGGGTCGTTCCTCAAGAACCAAATTACTCAATTACTACTTTGAAAAAATATATTACAGTTGAACAAGCCTTATAGACAATAGGTGCAGGAGTAGGCCATTCGGCCCTTCGAGCCAGCACCGCCATTCAATGTGATCATGGCTGATCATTCTCAATCAGTACCCCGTTCCTGCTTTCTCCCCATACCCCCTGACTCCGCTATCCTTAAGAGCTCTATCTAGCTCTCTCTTGAATGTATTCAGAGAATTGGCCTCCACTGCCCTCTGAGGCAGAGAATTCCACAGATTCACAACTCTCTGACTAAAAAAGTTTTTCCTCATCTCTGTTCTAAATGGCCTACCCCATATTCTTAAACTGTGGCCCCTGGTTCTGGACTCCCCCAACATTGGGAACATGTTTCCTGCCTCTAACATGTCCAACCCCTTAATAATCTTATACGTTTCGATAAGATCCCCTCTCATCCTTCTAAATTCCAGTGTATACAAACCTAGTCGCTCCAGTCTTTCAACATATGAGAGTCCCGCCATTCGGGGAATTAACCTAGTAAACCTACGCTGCACGCCCTCAATAGCAAGAATATCCTTCCTCAAATTTGGAGACCAAAACTGCACACAGTACTCCAGGTGCGGTCTCACTAGGGCCCTGTACAACTGCAGAAGGACCTCTTTGCTCCTATACTCAACTCCTCTTGTTATGAATGGCAACATTCCATTGGCTTTCTTCACTGCTTCCTTACGGAAGCAGGACTAATAATCAGAAGGCAAATCTAAATCCCACAGCGACCACCAGGAAAATTAAATCCAGTTAACTCTAGAAATCTAGAACAATTGCCATATAACAGAAAAAGCAACCAAAAAATGACCACTTGTCACAAGGCTCATCTGATTGAAAGGTTCTTGATTAGGAAGGGTGTCAAAGGTTACAGGGAGAAAGCAGGAGAATGGGGCTAAGAGGGAAAAATAGATCAGCCATGATTGAATGGAGTAGACGACTCTGTAGGCTGATTGGTCAAATTCTGCTCCAGCGCCTTATGGTCTCATAAAAACCAACACTACAGCCAATTAAGGAATGAATACATCGCCTAAAGAAAATTGCCCAATTTCTTTCAATGAAAATTCTAACAGTGAGCGACTATTTTAATTTGAACCACTTCACCCTCTATAAACAAAGAGGACTCGAGTTGGGAATTCAAAAGATATTTAAAAGAATAAAAAGACTTACTGCATGACGTCCGCATTCAATTGTGACCAGTTTGTGACATTTCTTATGGACCAGAAGCTTACAGTTGATGCATTTATAGCCCTGACGCCCAAGGCCCCAGATCCGATCAGTACAAAACGCACAATGTGCTCGCTAGGAGAGAATGTGAATCAACATTTAGTTAAAGTTTGGGCTTAGCACTGAAACGCCACGTTGGTTGCAGTAATCGCAATATAAAAACATTTCAGCGCACCGCCAAACTCAGGAACAGCTTCTCCCCCCTGTGTTATCAGGTCTCTAACAATCCTTCCACAAGCCAGGGTATTGTCCGATTCATGTTGTCTATAAAACTGGAGCGCTACAATGCTGAGAAATATATTCTGCACTCTGTATCTTCCCCATCGCACCTGTTGTAATTGAGTTTGACCTGATTGTATTTATGTATTGTATTATCTGACCTGTTTGGATAGCACGAAAAGCAAAGGTTTTCACTGTACCTCTGCTCACATAACAATAAACGTAAACCTAATTTTGAATCTGCTTGAAAATAAAATTACTGTTTGGGAATTGAAATAGGTGAATTTTGTTTACAAAACATTACATTTTCCAGCACAACTCACCTTCTCCTAACCTAGTTCCACTCCCTTGTTTATTGTGGATGTGCTATTTTAGGGCGACGCAGTGGCGTAGCCGTCGTGGGCGGCACAGCAGTAGAGTTACAGCATTACAGTGCCAGAGACCCGGGTTCAACCCTGATTACGGTGCGGTCTGTATGGAGTTTGTAGGTTCTCCCTATGACCGTGTGGGTTTTCCTCCCACATTCCAAAGTCGTGCCAGTTTGTAGGTTAATTGCCTTCTGTAAATTGCCCCTCATGTGCAAGAACAGAGTATGGATGATCATTGGCTGGCGCAAGCTCAATGAGACGAAAGGCCTGTTTTCACGCTGCATCTCTAAAACTAAACTGCCTCCATATTTTTAAATCTGCGCTATTCAATGAAATGTTGGTCCTGCCCACAGATTCTGCCTGCCTGAGTTTTTTCTTAATTCCTTTAATTCAGATTTAAAGCAACTGCATTTTTGATTTTCATCTTGAATTTAATGTTTTGCTTTGATTCTCTGCACTGCAGTGGCCATATGAAAAATAATCAAACACGCATTAACATTTATTGCCAAGTGCACAGTTCAAATCTATGAAATATTGTCATAACTGTTGAAGTACAATCCTGTAACAAACCTGGATCAGGCCAGAGTTAGAACGAACTAAAAATGGCAGTAAATTATTGGGCTTTGGCAAAGGGCAGGCAAAATGACAGATCAGCAGGGACCTTTTGTGTGTCGAGCAACAGTTTCTCAAATATAATCTACTTAAATGGCCTCCTCCATTAGATCTGGTAATCTTAGCTTTAATGTACGTTCTGTTTTCATTTGGACTTCAAGAGGGTGATTGATCTCGACGTTAACTGCTTGTAAATCTGCCTCAATTAAACCTTTAAGATTTCCAGACCAGTTTAAATCCAGGTTATATCTCAAATCATGAAGGTGAAATGGGAATCAATGTAGGGAAAAAAAACACTGTTACATTCCCTAACACTGACCTTGTTGAAAACATTTAAAAATAGATAACAGTAGTTCTCACTCTGTTGAATCTTTTGGCTTGGAAAGTATGTCCATTTACACAATACAGTTTTCTCCAGCGTCGAGCCCCTCGCCTGTATATAGATTCTGAAAACAATGACACAAAATTAGAACAAACTTTTCAGCCCTAGAGAAAATGAAGCTTTTAGGAAAGTGAAGTTATTATTTTAAAATGTCAACAAATGCTAGGATGAGACGAGACTTTTCTGCTTTCAGTGTCATTGAAAGTATTTTTTCCTCCTTAAACATACTCTAGAATCAGTGGAAAACTTGATAGTACCTCATCTTTTCAGAAGGGAAAAATAATATGACATAGAAAAATAAACTCTGCAGAACAGTAGTTTAAACAACAGCCAACAATATGGTCAGGGTAGATACACAAAATGCTGGAGTAACTCAGCAGGTCAAGCAGCATCTGAGGGAACATGGATAGGTGATGTTTCGGGTCAGGGCCCTTCAGACCTCTCTGTCTGGACCTATTCATTTCTGTACCCTCTCGGGACCTTTTTATTTCTAACTGCTGACGAGACATCAAATACTTTGAAGAATATGATCAGCATAGTTTTGCAATCATTTAAGATGTGGTGTTACAAGAAATAATATTCATGCCAGATGGATTGAATAATTTTGGCTATTATTCAAAGACTTCATGGCCACAAAATAAAAATTTAATCAACTGAGCTAGGATTTCCTGCACTAAATTCTAGTCTATTCCACAAACCAACGAAATTAAGAATAAGTTACAGCAGGTTCTCAGGGTATAATTTAATTTTAAAATGTAACACAGCATTGCAAATACATTGATAAAGCCATCATTCATCTATATTCTACATGAATTCATTATCTCAAATTGGAAAATTGTAAGCGTGATTTAAACATTTGAACTGTTAAAATTAAATGTCAGTACTGATGTGTGAAAAAGTGCTGTCACTTGCCTTGTTGGTGAGATGTATTAAACACCTAAAACTGACTAACACTTTAAAGACATTCTCCAAATCACTACCGATCACTAATTTATTTTGTTAATATTTACAAATTGAAAGACTGCTAATTTATTAGGGTGACTTGGACAGGTTGTGCGAGTGGGCGGATGCATGGCAGATGCAGTTTAATGTGGATAAGTGTGAGGTTATTATCTGAATGGTGTCAAGTTAGGAAAAGGGGACGTACAACGAGATCTGGGTGTCCTAGTGCATCAGTCACTGAAAGGAAGCATGCAAGTACAGCAGGCAGTGAAGAAAGCCAATGGAATGTTGGCCTTCATAACAAGAGGAGTTGAGAATAGGAGCAAAGAGGTCCTTCTGCAGTTGTACAGGGCCCTAGTGAGACCACACCTGGAGTACTGCGTGCAGTTTTGGTCTCCAAATTTGAGGAAGGATATTCTTGCTATTGAGGGCGTGAGCGTAGGTTTACTAGGTTAATTCCAGGAATGGCGGGACTGTCATATGTTGAAAGACTGGATCGACTAGGCTTGTATACACTGGAATTTAGAAGGATGAGAGGAGATCTTATCGAAACGTATAAGATTATTAAGGGGTTGGACACGTTAGAGGCAGGAAACATGTTCCCAATGTTGGGGGAGTCCAGAACAAGGGGCCACAGTTTAAGAATAAGGGGTAGGCCATTTAGAACTGAGATGAGGAAAAAAGTTTTCAGTCAGAGAGTTGTGAATCTGTGGAATTCTCTGCCTCAGAAGGAAGTGGGGGCCGATTCTCTGAATGCATTCAAGAGAAAGCTAGATAGAGCTCTTAAGGATAGCGGAGTCAGGGGGTGTGGGGAGAAGGTAGGAACGGGGTACTGATTGAGAATGATCAGCCATGATCACATTGAATGGCGGTGCCGGCTCGAAGGGCCGAATGGCCTTCTCCTGCACCTATTGCCTATTGTCTACGTATAGAAAAGACAGACAGGTGGGCAGAGGGGGTGGGGTTGCTCTGATGGTAAGGAATGATATTCATTCCCTTGCAAGGGGTGACATAGAATCAGGAGATGTTGAATCAGTATGGATAGAAATGAGAAATTGTAAGGGTAAAAAGACCCTAATGGGAGTTATCTATAGGCCCCCAAACAGTAGCCTCGACTTAGGGTGCAAGTTAAATCAGGAGATAAAATTGGCATGTCAAAAATGTAATGCTACGGTGGTTATGGGAGATTTCAACATGCAGGTAGACTGGGAAAATCAGGTTGGAAATGGACCCCAGGAAAGAGAGTTTGTAGAGTGCCTTCGAGATGGATTCTTAGAACAGCTTGTACTGGAGCCTACCAGGGAGAAGGCAATTCTGGATTTAGTGTTGTGTAATGATCCTGATCTGATAAGGGGACTAGAGGTAAAAGAGCCATTAGGAGGCAGTGATCACAACATGATAAGTTTTACTCTGCAAATGGAAAGGCAGAAGGGAAAATCGGAAGTGTCGGTATTACAGTATAGCAAAGGGGATTACAGAGGCATGAGGCGGGAGCTGGCCAAAATTGATTGGAAGGAGGCCCTAGCAGGGAAGACGGTAGAACAGCAATGGCAGGTATTCCTGGGAATAATGCAGAGGTTGCAGGATCAATTTATTCCAAAGAGGTGGAAAGACTCTAAGGGGAGTAAGAGACACCTGTGGCTGACAAGGGAAGTCAGGGACAGCATAACAATTAAGGAGAGGAAGTATAACATAGCAAAGAAGAGTGGGAAGACAGAGGATTGGGACTCTTTTAAAGAGCAACAAAAGTTAACTAAAAAGGCAATACGAGGAGAAAAGATGAGGTACGAGGGTAAACTAGCCAATAATATAAAGGAGGATAGCAAAAGTTTTTTTAGGTACGTGAAGAGGAAAAAAATAGTCAAGGCAAATGTGGGTCCCTTGAAGACAGAAGCAGGGGAATTTATTATGGGGAACAAAGAAATGGCAGACGAGTTAAACCGTTACTTTGGATCTGTCTTCACTGAGGAAGATACACACAATCTCCCAAATGTTCTAGGGGCTGGAGAACCTAGGGTGATGGAGGAACTGAAGGAAATCCACATTAGGCAGGAAATGGTTTTGGGTAGACTGTTGGGACTGAAGGCTGATAAATCCCCAGGGCCTGATGGTCTGCATCCCAGAGTACTTAAGGAGGTGGCTCTAGAAATAGTGGAAGCATTGGAGATCATTTTTCAATGTTCTATAGATTCAGGATCAGTTCCTGTGGATTGGAGGATAGCAAATGTTATCCCACTTTTTAAGAAAGGAGGGAGAGAGAAAACGGGTAATTATAGACCAGTTAGTCTGACATCTGTGGTGGGGAAAATGCTGGAGTCAATTATAAAAGACGAAATTGCTGAGCATTTGGATAGCAGTAACGGGATCGTTCCGAGTCAGCATGGATTTACGAAGGGGAAATCATGCTTGACAAATCTACTGGAATTTTTTGAGGATGTAACTAGGAAAATTGACAAGGGAGAGTCAGTGGATGTGGTGTACCTCGACTTTCAGAAAGCCTTCGACAAGGTCCCACATAGGAGATTAGTGGGCAAAATTAGGGCACATGGTATTGGGGGTAGGGTACTGACATGGATAGAAAATTGGTTAACAGACAGAAAGCAAAGAGTGGGGATAAATGGGTCCCTTTCGGAATGGCAGGCAGTGACCAGTGGGGTACCGCAAGGTTCGGTGCTGGGACCCCAGCTATTTACGATATACATTAATGACTTAGACGAAGGGATTAAAAGTACCATTAGCAAATTTGCAGATGATACTAAGTTGGGGGGTAGTGTGAATTGTGAGGAAGATGCAATAAGGCTGCAGGGTGACCTGGACAGGTTGTGTGAGTGGGCGGATACATGGCAGATGCAGTTTAATGTAGATAAGTGTGAGGTTATTCACTTTGGAAGTAAGAATAGAAAGGCAGATTATTATCTGAATGGTGTCAAGTTAGGAGGAGGGGGAGTTCAACGAGATCTGGGTGTCCTAGTGCATCAGTCAATGAAAGGAAGCATGCAGGTTCAGCAGGCAGTGAAGAAAGCCAATGGAATGTTGGCCTTCGTAACAAGAGGAGTTGAGTATAGGAGCAAAGAGGTCCTTCTACAGTTGTACCGGGCCCTGGTGAGACCGCACCTGGAGTACTGTGTGCAGTTTTGGTCTCCAAATTTGAGGAAGGATATTCTTGCTATGGAGGGTGTGCAGCGTAGGTTCACTAGATTAATTCCCGGAATGGCGGGACTGTCGTATGTTGAAAGGCTGGAGCGATTGGGCTTGTATACACTGGAATTTAGAAGGATGAGGGGGGATCTTATTGAAACATATAAGATAATTAGGGGATTGGACACATTAGAGGCAGATAACATGTTCCCAATGTTGGGGGAGTCCAGAACAAGGGGCCACAGTTTGAGAATAAGGGGTAGGCCATTTAGAACGGAGATGAGGAAGAACTTTTTCAGTCAGAGGGTGGTGAAGGTGTGGAATTCTCTGCCTCAGAAGGCAGTGGAGGCCAGTTCGTTGGATGCTTTCAAGAGAGAGCTGGATAGAGCTCTTAAGGATAGCGGAGTGAGGGGGTATGGGGAGAAGGCAGGAACGGGGTACTGATTGATAGTGATCAGCCATGATCGCATTGAATGGCGGTGCTGGCTCGAAGGGCTGAATGGCCTACTCCTGCACCTATTGTCTATTGTCTATTGTCTATTGTCTATTATTAATTCTGCCAAATTGGAATACAAGGCTATGAGCTTAGATGTGAGTTTCAGACTGTCGATCTCACTGTACTCTGATAGGACAAGATTGGCTTCTTTGCAATAATTTCATTCAATAATGTGTCCACAAAGGGCACCTATGATGAAGCCAATGGAACCATTTTGCTGTACAAGACTGTTACTGAGGCGTAGGACAATGTTGTATGAATGTTATACAAATAACTCAACTTTCAATAAGTAAATGTAAAATCGAAAGAAAAAAAACTGCAGATGCTAGAAATTAACAGAAAATGCTGGAAATATTCAGGTCAGCTACATCTGTGGGAAGAGTAGCACAGTGAACTGAAATGTCAGCTGTGTTTCTCATCATACAGATGTAGCCTGACCTGCGGAGTAGTTCAGCAAAGAGATTGAAAATTGATTCAACAAGGAAAATGAAACACTTACTATCTTCCCCAGGACAAGGCATGCCTGGCCGTTCTGGGATACAAGGAAACACTGAGAAAGTGAAAATAAGGTTAGGATTAAGTAGACATTTTTTATTTGACTTTCAACAATACAATCTAGTATGACTCAGTGGGCAATGGGACAAATACATTATGTAATAGATGACATATCTGTCATCTCTCCCGTCAGGAACTAAACCTTCTACGCCTTCAACTCGTTAACAAAGTTCACTCGAGCTTTCTCGCTGATCTTGGAAAAACCTGCAACTAAATTTTGACATGATTTAAGTGTAAAACAGGAACAGCAGAAAACATGAACACACAAAACAATCCAATCAATTCCTATGATAGATACAAAGTGCTGGGGTAACTCAGCGGGTCGGCAGCTTCTCTGGAGAAAAAGAATGATTGATGTGTGGGGTCAGAATCCTTCATCAGACTAAACGTAGGGAAGGGGGGGGGGGGGGGGGGGGGGGGGGGGAGAGAGAAAATCGAGGTAGGAAAAGGCCAGAACTCCCCACCCCCTCCTTTCAATCTGAAGAAGGGTTCCAACCAGCAACCTCACCATCATGTTTCTCCAGAGATGCTGCCTGACCCGCTGAGTTACTCCAGCACTTTGTACCTATCTTCGGTATAAACTAGCATCTGCAGTTCCTTCATCGACTACCAATCAATTCCATCCTCCTTTCTTATTTCCCTGTACCTGCAACATTCACTTACTCCCTTCCGATTCTTTCCCCATTTACCTCCCTGCACGCAGAAGATGAATGAATGGAAACCTATCTGGTCCGAGGGATTGCAAAACCTGCCCTCCACAAGCTGTTCCTATATAAAGCCTAATTACAAGCTCAAAATTATCTCCAGCGGGGGACCCAGTAATAAAGTCAACAGCAAGCATCTGCTTACCCATGTCCAAATAATTACAATAGATGGCACTCATCGTGCAATAAAGTCATAGAGTCATACGATACGGAAACACGCCCTTCAGCCTAATTTCCCATGCTGCCCCATCTATGCTAGCCCCACCTGCCCATGTTTGGCCCATATCCCTCTAAACCTTTCCATTTCATATACAAGTCCAAATGTTTTAATTACTTCTTACACTTTTAATTCAAATTACTTGCACAGCAGGAAAGGAGGATTTTTTGCCTCTGAAAATAATATTCTTCCATCAGAATATTTGATCTTAGTGCCTTTGACTGATATGTTGGTCACAATGCAAGAGTAAAATAATCAAGCCTATCCTGAACAGCCAGCAAGGCGGCGTGGATGTTTTACTAAATAATATTACGTCCCAGAAAATAGAATATAGAAAAGTACAGCACAGGTTCTGACCATCTACACCACCTCTAGAAGATAGGGGTTCCCGAGCACAAACCATAAAAATGTGGCAGTAAAATGTCAGTCAATAAAAGTGGAACAAGAATAGGAAACTCGCCCATTAATAACAGAATACCTTGAACAAACAGCATCATAAAGTAAAAACTGCATTAAGTCATTTGGAAAGCATTACATCTGGAAAGAAGCTTTCCTTCTCCAATCTACTTGAATAGGAGGCAGAGTAATAAAATCAACTTAATTGGTTATTACATTTTCTTCCACTTTGTGTAATGCTTTAGTTCAGGATTTGAGAAAGAGTATAAATTTAGGATTTTTTTGGTTACCATGGCACCTGACCAGATGTGCGAACAGTTTGAATCATATTTCGTGTACAGGGAATCAGCAATTAAGGGAAACAGAATATGTGCGCCTTAGATAATCAGTGGATTGTGATTTGCTTGCTCCTTCCTGAATAAAACCATAAATACAACTGCACATCCAGTTTCTCCAATGAAAATAAATTTCAGGTCTCATGCAAGGTTGATCCTTCCCAACAAATATGACCAAAATTCCAAATCTTACACTGACAGACTGACTTTGTAATGTTAATCACAAAAACAAAATCATACAAGTTAATTCCCAAAAGATTCAAGATTGTAAAAGATTTTTAGCTCACCATGAATGATCAGTTCAGAGTCTTTATTCAGCTCGTAGAGGCGAAAGGCTTCCTCCAGTTCTAGCTGGGATGAGACAGTGCAAGGATCGCCTGTTCAATAAACAATAGCAACAGTGCAAATTATGCATTTGAAATATTTTAACACTGTAGCACAGGATACTCAAGGTTAACATTTCTGACAAAGACCTGGACAACTCAGCGGCTCAGGCAGCATCTGTGGAGAACATGGATAGGTGATGCTTCGGGTCGGGACCTTTTTTGCAGAGCTGATGGTGTACCTGGATACCACAGTGCGGGTGGGGTGGTTATGACCAGGTTTAGGTCAATAACTTGCACGTGCTTTCCAGTATTCCCAGTACTCCAGTATTTTTGTCGATACAACTGATTGATTTTTACAACTGATTTTTGCTGCAGACAGTTTATACAAGTTCATCAGATTATAATAATGCTAGAAATGCAGTAAATTTGCCACAGGTAACTGAGAGATTTAATGAACAATTTGGATTTTTTTGTATTTAATGAATTTAACCAGGAGGTCCACATCTTCAATCATGGATAGAACAAACATTATGTCTACATGTTCTGCAGGGATGATGCCTGACTCACTGAGTTATTCCAGCATGTGTCCTTCTGTGGATAGAATGAGTTGTTGAAATAATAGACATTTTAATTGTTAGTGGTTACTTAAAAGCAAATGCTACAAAAACTTCAGAAAAGGACAGATGAGTACTTAAATGCTAAAATCAGAGATGCTGTTGGAAAAGGTTTGCTTCATGGAAACAACCTGTTCTTTTATATTTATTGAGAGCACACATTACCCTATTAACAATCAAGTAGGAAGTTACATCGGGCAACCTGTGAGGCATTGAAAACTCTGAGCCGGGCAACATCTGTGGAGAACATGGCTAGGTGACATTGGGACCCTACTTCAGACTGATTGTAGTGGTGAGAAAGAAAGTTGGAAGGGAGGCAGAACAATGCTTGGCAAAGCATTCTTTCACCAGCACTGAATCTCATTAAAACATAATGAGTCAAATTCTCTGCTCAGTGTTCGAACAATGGCTGAAGGGGACCAAGAGTTTTGGGTAGAACTGATTTCAAGCTGTCTGAGTGAAACACTCACTTCAGTGACAAAGCAGACTGGTGTAGTGTTCTGTTCCTGTAGCATGGAAACAGACCTTTCAGCCCAACTTGTCCAGGCCAACCAAGATGCCCCATCTAAGTAAGCTAAAGCCCCTTCCTGCCCAACCTCTCCCTATAGCTCAGGCTCTTGAGTCCTGAGAACACTCTTGTAAATCATCTCTGCATACTTTCTGGTTTAATTGTTTCACAAAGCGAAACAAAATTCTATTGCTGTTAGCTCTACTGTAGTCATAGTTTGGAACTGTGCCTGCACAGAGATGGGTTGCAATACACTTCAAGTGGTAATGACATCACTTCAACTCAAAACACAGAAGCCATTTGAATTGGGCATGGAGATTTACAGTACTTAAATAATACTTTGACTTGGATTAATATTTTTAGAAAAGGTGGGGTTTGGTGGATTAAATGAAAAATGTCACTTCTCTATATGATGTGTAGTAAAAAGAACAAACATGCTAGAAGTCAGTAACTTACCAAAAGACAAACCACAAATGAGTCATGTTTACCTAATTCACTTAATTCTCCCCACCACAAAAACCCACTCCCCAATAACCCACTATGGGCTCCTCAACTTCAACATGTTGTACAGTTTGCTAGAGTTCGCCCACCATTTCCTCAACAACAAAAATCACCTATTGCCGCACATGGGGAGATCTTGCAAAAAGAGTCAATCTTATTGCATGTTATTCACATATTTTAATCGATTATGGAACTCTAGAACTCATCAATGCGCCTATTTTGTGTTGCCACTGAAAACACTAGAATGTCAATAACGGAATTTGACTCAGACCACCCAGCTATCGAACATTACCATCTCATGATTTGAATGAAGCAAATTTAAATTAAATTGATTGTGTAAATTTGCAATATAGTAAGCTAATATCTGAAACAATGACCATGAGAATATGGAATTGTCTTAAAGGCCTACGGTTCAACAACCTCCTTTTAAGGGAGAAAAGCTATTGTTCTTCCCCACTTTAAGCCCATCAATAGACAATAGACAATAGGTGCAGGAGTAGGCCATTCAGCCCTTCGAGCCAGCACCGCCATTCAATGCGATCATGGCTGATCACTCTCAATCAGTACCCCGTTCCTGCCTTCTCCCCATACCCCCTCACTCCGCTATCCTTAAGAGCTCTATCCAGCTCTCTCTTGAAAGCATCCAACGAACTGGCCTCCACTGCCTTCTGAGGCAGAGAATTCCACACCTTCACCACTCTCTGACTGAAAAAGTTCTTCCTCATCTCCGTTCTAAATGGCCTACCCCTTATTCTTAAACTGTGGCCCCTTGTTCTGGACTCCCCCAACATTGGGAACATGTTTCCTGCCTTTAATGTGTCCAATCCCCTAATTATCTTATATGTTTCAATAAGATCCCCCCTCATCCTTCTAAATTCCAGTGTATACAAGCCTAATTGCTCCAGCCTTTCAACATACGACAGTCCCGCCATTCCGGGAATTAACCTAGTGAACCTATCAGAACTCCAAATCCACGCAGCTATGTAATTTGTTCTTAATTATCTTGGGAAATGGCCCACCAAGGCCCTTAGAACAAGAGCAATTTGAGATGAGCAATAAATATTGGCCTTATCAAATGTTGGCCCTGTGAACATTGCTTCAGCAACATGTATTTACATTTCTCAAATTAATTCCAGAACCATCATAGCGAGAGAACTTCAGTCTTGCTCCCTCCAGCATCAGCAGCATCTGAAATTCCACAATCTAAATAGGTTTCAGGCTTGGCCCAGAGGTAGCACCCAAATCCCAAGCCTGCAAATTATCCCTCATGCCAAAGATTTGATGATATAACCCAGGTAGAAATAAAGCAAGAGACTTGCCTTTCAAATTTCCACCCCCGAGATGGTCAAATTTCCAACAGTACCACAGTAAACCCTCTCTTGTAACCTCTTTATAACAGATTTTGGTTATAGCGGACTGACCTAACGGCGCCGCCACCATCACACCTTACCTGCACTCTGGCTGCCCGCAACCATCCTCGCCTCTCCCCTGGCCATCAACTCACCTGGATTCCAGATTCAGTTCCAGACAGAGAGTCTGAAGAAGAGTCTGGACTGAAGACGTCATCTATTTATGTTCTCCAGAAACGCTGCCTGAACAGCTGAGTTACTCCAGCACTTTGTGTCCTTTTGTGTATTAACCAGCAACTGTAGTTGTTTGTTTTAATATCTATGATAATCCCTTACTTGGTTGTCCCTTAGCGGACAATCAGCATTAACGAACACCACTTCCGTCCCTATAATCCATTATAACGAGGATTTACTGTATTTGAACATGAGCATAAGAATTGTCCAAATGCTCTGCCTAATATTTCACTCAATCATTAAAACATAGCTATCACATTGTCGTTTATTAGTTTATCTTCGGTATGTTGGCTGTTGTTTCCATCCATCCAAGTAATGACTAATTAATTCATTTTGCGGCTTAAAACATTTCTTCAACCATCTGCTCGATCATCTTTGCTACAATATTACATCTCACCTGCAACAAACCCCCTGCAGGCATGGAGTTGAACCACAAGTCGAATAGAAAGCTCTTCACTTTTCGTCATCCAACTCCAGAATCAAGATCATTCCAATCCAGTTACCAAGTTGCAATTTGCACATAATGTTTACAGATGTGCATATTTAGAGGTCAACCTCCCACGTCATTCTTAAGGTTCTCAAATTTTGAGAGCACAAGCCTTAAATTCAAGATCAGCAAGACTAAGATCCTCCATACAACTGCCCACAACCGCTTAATTTCACCCTATCAATCTCAACAATAAAGCTTGGTGTTGGAATACTGTCATATGTACAACAGGAAGTACAATGAGAAAAGATCCAGAGTGCAGCATTATAGTTATGGTGAAAAGTCCAAATCCATGCCCATATCTCAGGACCATGTCTTAGTGAAGGAAAACATCGAAGATGAAATTTAATCAGTGGCAGGGGAACAGTGATGGGACCCATTGCCATCAAGGTCACCAGCCTGGAGAATTCTGGGATAAGGCAGTTTTGGTGTTGGATCGCACTGTTTTCTTGATCATCGCATCAGTGTGAAAGGACCAGGTTAGCTTGCTGGTGATATGGATGCTGAGGAACTTGAAGTTGGTGATCATCTCTGCAGCAGCTCTGCTGATAACAGAGTTGCATTCACCCCCTCGCTTCCTCAAATCAACAATCAACTCTTCTGTCTTTCTGTCATTGGGGCTCGGTTGTTGTACTAATCACACGTTTCCCCGAACTCTTTCCTGTACTTCGTCTTGTTGTTATTGATTAAGCCGACAACAGTGGTATCATCCAGGAATGTAGAGATAGTGTTGGCAATATTCTTGGCCATAAAGTCAGGAGTAGAGCAAGGGACTGTGCACATAATCCTGAGGGGCACCAGTGTTGAGATGCAGGGTGAAGAGAATGTTATGCCCAATTCAAACCAACTGAGGTTTGCCAGTCAGGAAGACAAGAAGCCAGTTGCAGTTTGAGGTCCCAGAAATGTTGGGATATGCTTATTCAGTATTATGATACAAAGTTTGTTAGAAAGCAGTATCTGCTATCCCTTGTGTCTTCAGTATTATGATGTTGAAGGCTGAGCTATGGTCAGTGAATAGCATTCTAACATAAGTGTTCTTATTGTCAAGATGATCTCGAGCTGAATGTAATACAGAAAGACGGCATCCTCCGTCAACCTATTTTTTGTGAGTTACCAAGTATTGATTTAGAGTAAATGCAAGTTTTTAACTTCATCTTTCTGTTTTGCATGAAACATCAGATATGAAATCTACAAGAGAAAGACTCCATGGATTATAAGAGAATGTGGTGGAAAATGCTTCTCACATTAATCAACCTACCCAAAATCCTGACAATGCTGAGAATGGTTTCAAAACTTATTCCAAAGCCTTTGAATTTCCATTCATGCAAATTGCCCAGTAATTTCATGAATACAATAGAATCCTGTTAAACATTATAATCTTTCACAGCAATCAGCAATGCATAACAATTTCCTGATCATTGTTATCCTTTATAGATCTCTTTGGGTTGTAATACCACAACAAAGATTAAACCATTTCATGCTAAACTGCTGCACCACTTCAATGGAAACATTAGATTCCATAGCTCTGCTTGGAAAAGTACGTCATTAATGCTTCACACCCTAATCTTTCTTCATTCTAACCCTTCTTAAAATTTCCTCTTGCTCTCATTTCAATCACTCTGCCCTGCACCTTCCTTGAAAATGAGAAAATAACTTAGATAATGAACATGTATGGTGGAAAAACAAATAAAATGCTCATCATTTTCACCTGGCCATTGCAACAAGTTTGGTTTTAGTCACTTACTTTGAAAGCAGTTTTGCCTAAGTAAGGCACTCAATAAAGGCAGTAAATTTACACAAGGCATTTCTATTGAAAATAATTAAACATTATCCTGCAAAAAGTCACAATTCTTATCTTGACCTACCACAATCCTTCTGAAAGTTCTCAAAAATACATAACAGAAAGTTAGCACAAAATTCACTACCTTCTTCATCGATCCACTTCATTGTAAAGAGCTGTTCATTATCAAAGCAGCACATGTCGCGAACTTCAGTGCAAAGATTTTCATATGTGATGGCAGGATCAAAGTGGGTGATCATGATATCCCTAAGTAAAGATATCAATAAAAGACAATGAATAACCAATAACATGTTGCCTCACACAAATTTCACATCACACATTTGGTTGAGACTGTCCCACTTAGGCGATTTTAAGTCGACTGCCGGCGACTAGGCTGTCGCCGAACATTTGCCGGGGTGTCGCGGGCATGATCGTGAGGAGTCTTCAATGCATCGTAGTGGATCTCGGCCCGTCGCGGAAAAATGTTCCAGATAGAAATTTTGCGGCGACAGCTGGCTTGTCGCCAGGTATCGTAGCTTATTGCGTGCGCTGTCGCATGCTGTCCCCAGGTTTGCTAGGTTGTCGCAGGTGCATTTAGAAGCACATAATATTAAATTAAGAAAAGGCATTTGAAGATACCAGAAGATAGTTTTGTTTAACCAATTTATTTACCGTCAGGACATTTGACAGGTAGATTGGAGGCGACAGTTTGACGGTCAGGTAAGCGTGGGAATTTTGCGATGTTTCCGAAGACGGTTTAATCTCTTAGCCAGGTGCTGGGTTCATAAAAAAAGTAACTTGTATCGACCTGACTCGGCATTGTCGTGGTCATTGTCATAGGCTAAAAGAAAATTTCAACGATCTGCTACGACTTTGACAGTCGCCGGCAGTCGCCTTAAAAATCGCGTAACTGGGACATGCCCTTTATTCTGTTATTGCACCGTAAGTTTTTGTTTGCACTACTTCAGGTTACATGACAACCTTTGAACCATTCACCAGTTTCATATTAATTAGTGTATTTATTGTTGTACGTTTTACCGTTCATCCTGTTTACTCTGTGCTTCACGCAAATAAGAAATTTAATTGAGCAAATAACGGAGTGCTGGAGTAATTCAGCTGGTCAGGCAGCATCAATGGAGGGAATGGACAGACGATGTTTCGGGTCAGGACTCTGATTCACCAATCTTAGGAAGGGTCCCGACCCAAACTATCATCTGACCATTCTCTCCACAAATGCTGCCTGACCAGCTGAGTTTCTTCACCACTGTGCTTTGCTCAAGATTTCAGCATCATCCAGCTTCTTGTATCTCAAGGAACAATTATTTCATATGGCGAAAAGGCATGGGACTACAACCTCCAAATTAAAATTACATTTCTACACTAGTAGTAAGAAAGCAAATATAAACTCTAACACAAAGATACATATGGAAATCAAAAGTGGACAGAAACAGTTAAATCTAGAGCAGAAAGACATCGCAACTCATCAGGCAAAGCATTTAATCAAAAGATGCTTTTTGAAGATATATTTCAATGTATAGATATGAACATCCAAGTATCTTTTTTTACCTAATTAATAATTTTTTTTTTTTAATTCCCCATCATAAATCACTAGCTTGCAATTCTTAAAATAACTGGAAATGTACTAAAATTGCATTATAAAAATTGGGACACAAGGAACTGCAGATGCTGGTTTACAAGAAGAAGCAAAGTGTTGGAGTAACTCAGAAGGTCAGGCAGCATCTCTGGAGAACAAGGATAGATGGCGTTTCAGGTTTCCAGAATTGGTCAAAGGCTGTAATTAATTTTATTATTGGTAGATCATGGCAAAGGAATTTATAGAAAAAATATCTTCTCTTCATAGATAACCAGGGATACCAGTGTCAATTAGTTCATGTTATAGCCTATGGTAGAAAGTGAGTAGATAACATGAACTAATTGACACTGGTATCCCTGGTTATCTAGGGAGAAGATATTTTTTCTATAAATTCCTTTGCAATGATCTTCCAATAATAAAATTAATTACAGCCTTTGACCAATATTCTTCTTGGACTCAGACAGCCCAAGTAATCATTGCCCGAGTACTCCTTTTATGCACTACATACTAACAATGGTTATTTTCCATTGCTCTTCCATACCAAATTTCAAGACATTAAAAACTCAAGGACAGAACATTAAAGTGTCAAAGGCAACATTTTAACAACTTAGCACAAGCTGTTATCTCTATTGATTTGGTCATGTGAAAATCACTGCAAAAGTAAAAATAAAATCACTGGATTCATGAAATAATTTGACAAGACAATTTTACTACTGAAATACCAACAGGTACTAATCATACAGGCATAGAGTCATACAGCAGAGAAACAGACCCTTTGGTCCAAAGCTCATATCCCTCTAAACCTCTCCTATTCATGTACCTGTTCAAGACAGCAAATAGTTATATACTTCCTTTTTTGTTTAAATGGAGCTCTAAAAGATTTATTTGGATAGCCTGTGATTGGATTGAATTCCATTTGTGACAGACTATAGCCAGGAGTATAATTCTAAAATGGTCCCCAATAAATGCAAGAATGAAATTCAGGTCAATCCTTTCAATGCAAAAATAATTAGAATGTAGAATTTATTCCCACATGCAGCATGCTGTGCGGGCCAAGTTATTGGGTATTTTTAAAAGGGAGATGGATAGATTCTTAATTAGTAAAGGTGCCAAAAATTACAGGAGAATGAGGTGAAGAGGGAAAATTAGATAAGCCATGAGCGAATAGCAGAGCAGACTCGATGGGCCGAATGATGTAATTCTGCTCCTATGTCTTATGGTTAAGAGTGGCAGAGATGAACATGAGGCTCGTCAGATGAGGCTCGTCACCCTGGGAAGTCAGTCCATCTAGAAGAGGGAAAACTCTGATCTAAAACCTCCACTGCCTTGTGGCCATATCCAGTCATGGAAAAGGCTCCAGGAGTAAACATCAAGAAAAATCCAGAGCTGGAGTCCTTAAGGCAGTTCGTCGTTGTCTACAACCTTGTTCTGGCAGCTCCTGCGATGGTGCTGGTGCCATACTGTAATGGCTCTGCTGTTCCTTTGGATCGATCAGCGACGTGGAGAGGGGGGGGACGTGCTGCATGGGCAACAGCCTGTCCTTCATATGACATCGCCCAGGCTTGCATCCGACCACACATCGACGCTGCTCTAGCCGAGGTTTGGAGCAAGCAGCCAACAACCAGGATGCATCACCCATGGTCAGCCATGACCGAGGGGGGCCTTAACTTAAGGCCTGCCTTCCTGCTCTCTCTCCACTTATCACTGCAACAATAAACTCCTCCCTGTCTACTGGCATCGTCCCACCATCCCTCAAACTCGCTGCTGTCACCCCTATTCTGAAAAAACCTGGACTCAACCCTGACACCCCAAACAACTTCAGACCAATCTCCAACCTACCCTTTCTGTCCAAAGTTTGGAACACGCTATAGCCTCTCAACTCAAACATCACCTCTCTGCCAATAACCAGTATGAAACATTCCAATCCAGATTCCGCTCCAACCACAGTACAGAAACTGCACGCCTCAAAATCACCAACGACCTTCTCCTCTCCTCTGACGCCGGTAACCTCAACATTCACAACCTCCTCGACCTCAGCGCCGCCTTTGACACCATCAATCACTCCATCCTCCTCACCCGACTTGAAACCACCTTTAAATCACCGGCACTGCCCTCTCTTGGATCAAATCATACCTCTCCGACAGGCACCAGTTCATCTTCATTAATAACTGCAAATCCCCCACCGCTCCCCTCCCCCAAGGTGTCCCCCAAGGTTCAGTTCTCGGCCCCCTCCACTTCATCCTGTACCTGTTCCCCCTTGGTCACTTAATCCGCCGTCATGGTCTTCAATTCCACTGCTTCGCCGATGATATCCAGCTCCTCATCTCCACCAAGTCAATCTCCACTGCTACACACTCTATCCTGACAAACTGCATCACTGAAATAAAATCTTGGCTTCAAATTAATTTCCTCAAACTAAACTGTGATAAATCCGAAATCATCATCATTGGACCAAAAACGCCCACCAAATCCACCCACAACATCGACGGTTTCTCAGTATCCACCTCCCCTCACATCCGGAATCTTGGCATCATCTTTGATCAAACCCTCTCCTTCGACAAACACACTAAACACATCACCAAGACAGCCTTCTTCCACCTCAAAAACATCGCCCGTCTCCGTCCATTCCTCTCCTCCACAGCTGCAGAAACCCTCATCCACGCCTTCATCACCTCCCGTCTGGACTACTGTAACAGCCTCCTCTATGGTTCACCATACTCCAATACATCCAGAACTCCAATACATCCAGAACTCCGCTGCCCGTCATCCAGAACTCCGCTGCCCGTCTACTCACCCACTCCCCGACCCGTGACCACATCACCCCCGTCCTTTACAAGCTCCACTTGCTCCCCATCCCCCAGAGAATCCAGTACAAAATCCTCCTCATGGCCTACAAAGCCCTCCATAACCTGGCCCCATCCTACCTGACTGACCTCCTCCACAGACACACTCCCACCCGCACCCTCTGTTCTGCTGCTGCTAACCTCCTGTGTCCCCCCATCCGGACCAAACTCAGATCCTGGGGGACAGGGCTTTCTCCATCGCTGCTCCCACCCTCTGGAACTCACTACCTCAAACCATCAGAGACTCCTCCTCACTCACCACATTCAAAACATCACTTAAGACTCACTTGTTCAACACTGCCTTCAACCACTGACAGTCGCTTCTCCTTATCCTCCCTTTTTTTGTCCGTTTATTTATTTATTTTTATGTTTTACTTACTCTGTAAAGCGTCTTTGAGTTTCCAGAAAAGCGCTATACAAATGAAATGTATTATTATTATCTTAAGATGGACAAAGGCTAGGTAGGGGCATAAAGGAATAATAAAGACTCTGACAGGATCAGAAGTGAGATGGATGCAATTAGAGCCAACAAATCAATATGGATCAGTTGGACCAAATTGGAGAGAAGGAATGAGTGACGTTTCGGGTCGAGACCCTTCTTCAGTCTGAAGAAGGGTCTCAACCCGAAACGTCACCCATTCCATCTCTCCAGAGATGCTGCCTGTCCCGCTGAGTTACTCCAGCATTTTATGTCTACCTTCGATTTAAACCAGCATTTGCAGTTCTTTCCCACAGTTGGACCAAATTAACTGCTCCTGTGATGCAAGCTCTTGGTAATTAGACATCATGCGATTAAATCGTGGAGCATTTTGAAATCGGAATAGTATTTTAACATCACTGATCACCAAAAAAGTAAATGAACCAAGACAAGATTACAGATCAAAATAATAGACACGCACAACTTGTTAAAAAAGGGAATGCAGACAAAGTTTTAATAATCAGCAGACTGATTACATGCAGATGCGAAAGGTTGGATGGATGGGAAAAGTGGCAGAAGGGAATTGGGAAAAGCACCAGGTATGCATCACATGCCAACCTGGCTGGGCATTTTATCCCCCCCCCCCCATGAACCTTAACATTACAAGCCAACATTACTTTAAAAGCTCTTGAAGCAACCTATTCATGTCGAGATAGGAAATTGTTCTTGTCTGTATATGATCCTCAGGGATTGGAACAGTTCAGAGGCAGAAGAGATAGGACGGCACAGTGGCGCAGCAGTAGAGTTGCTGCCTTACAGCGCCAGAGACCGAGGTTCAACCATGACTACGGATGCTGTCTGTATGGAGTTTGTAGGTTCTCCCTGTGACATAGGGGACACGTGTCTCCCTGTGACCAGAAATCTGTGGATTTACTGAATCCTCTGGTTTCCTCCCACACTCCAAAGACATACAGAGTCGTAGGTTAATTGGCTTTGGTAAAATTGTAAATTGTCCCTGGTGTGTAGGATTGTGCTAGTGTACGGGGTGATCGCTGGTTGAATGAATGAATGAATAGGTTTATTGGCCATGTATGCATATACAAGGAATGTGCCTTAGTGCTCCGCTCACAAAATGACAACACAAACACACAGTTAACAATTAAGAATAAGGCATAACCACATCAAAACAATAAGGATACAACATTACGGTCTAGACATGTGGGTGAAAATAAACCAGAGCAAAAAAGAGACTACAGACGTTGGTTATTGAGTAGAACTATCACTCGTGGAAAAAGGCTGTTTTTATGTCTGACTGTGGCTGCTTTGACAGTCCGGAGTCGCCTTCCAGAGGGAAGTGCTTCGAAGAGTTTGTGGCCAGGGTGAGAGGGGTCAGAGATGATCTTGCCCGCTCGCTTCCTGGCCCTTGCAGTGTACAGTTGGTCAATGGAGGGAAGGTTGCAGCCAACAGCCTTCTCGGCTGTGCGAACGATCCGTTGCAGCCTCCGGATGTCGTGCTTGGAGGCTGAGCCAAACCAGACCATGATGGAGAAGGTGAGGACGGACTCAATGATAGCAGTATAGAATTCGACCATCATTGCCTGCAGCAGATTGTGTTTCTTCAGTTGCCGCAGGAAGTACATCCTCTGTTGGGCCTTTTTGACTGTGGAGTCGATGGTGGCCCCCCATTTAAGGTCCCTGGAGATGATGGTTCCAAGGAACTTAAATGACTCCACAGATGTGACTGTGGTGTTGCTGATGGTGAGTGGGGGGAGGGGAGGGGGATCTCTTCGAAAGTCTACAATTAGTTCCAGATGGGCTCCAGAGCCTGTTTCTGCGTTTTACCTCTAGAATCTTAAGTAAAGACATGGACTGTAATTTAAAATAGTGGATATTTCATTCAAAGAACTCCTCTCCCCAACCTCAATGTTCTCTTCATAACCACCCACCTCTGCTCATGACTCATTGTAGGGATCTCAGCCAGAACCATGTATGATGCACTGTTTTCTCGCTCACGAATTGTGAGGCAAAATAAATATTTGTTTCCAACTTACAAGAGTTCACACCCAAAGAATATTGGGTGTCTTTGTCAAACTTATTTTGTAACACTGCAGACACAGGTCACTCAAATTTCCACATAATTATAATTGATAGCAACTGAGATATTTAAACATTTAGCTTTGTCACATTGAGTATACCCACTAAAGGGAAGTTTTCTTCAAATACCTTCTTTGGCAGATATTCTGCTGATGTATGAAGCCAGAGCTTCCACTGCAAAAGTTAAATGTTGCAAGTGTTAAATGTCTGTTATAACTATCTGTTAATCTTAGCTAGTAGGAAATTAGCTCTGAGGCCTCGAGCACTACATAAATGTATTGCAAATGAAGCTATCCAAGCCAGAAATAAATTTCTTCAATCAATTTAAACTCAAGGCTGACAGCGATAAATTAACGGAGACACAAGAAATCGCAGATGCTGGTGAAAAATAAAGATACAAATTCAGCAGGTCAGGCATTATCTCTGGAGAATACAAAGAGGTGATGTTTCGGGTGAGCACCAATATTAGACAGGCCCATCCCGAGATGGGGGGGGAGAGGGAGCAGGGAGGGGGGAGAGGGAGCAGTGAGGGGGAGCAGGAGCGTGCTAGACCAAGAGGAGAGGCTTTGGGTCAACGGCTCGCTCTGGCTGCAGCGCTGTCGGCATGGGGCCGAGGTGAGTGGCACCCCCTCCCCTTCCATATCCCCCCTCACCCGCCCCCAGGGGACACTCCCCACCCGGCAACAGGCTTCGTCAGTTGGACAGGGTTGCCAGGCCCGCAGGATCGTCAGTTGGAGGAGATTGCCCCAGGAGAGATTTGGACCCAATGGGTCCACCTCAGTCTAGTAGGTACTAAAGTCCATACTGCCTTTTAAGACTGTCAATTTAAAAGTATCCTGAGGCAAGCCTACAGCAACCACAATCCTCATAGTTCATAAAATATAATTTAGAATATCCAAGTGTTAAAAATCTGGACATTTGATGATTCAAAAATCCACAATAGAATAAATAATTTTAGTATGCTTATGAAACTCAGCTTCAATGAGAGCGTTCACCAAATTAATAAGTCAGTGTTTTAGGCCAATCACATGTTGGATCAAACGAGAACATCAGAACCAGCTCACCTCCACTTGTTTTTGCGGCATACAGATTGTGTTTTAAAACACTCATTCCGATTAGCAATCTGTTTTTTTTAACATCTTTCTCCTTCGATGAACATCTAGTACCCAGAAAAAAAGGTGCAAGCAGTGACATCTGAGCTGTGCATGTACAAACTTGCACTAGCAACTATGTTTCTGCAGTATCATCTAATCAACACTATAAAAATTACAAATTCCATTGCATGACCAGGCAAGTGTTACAGAACTGAACCAAAACAGACTTGCATTATGGCACAGGACAATATATTTCAGAAATTTTGTGCAGTGATTCCCACACAATTACTTTTGAAGTGTAAATGCAATAATAAAGAGGGGAATGCAGCAATAACTGATGTCACACTAGATTCTGATTTAACATTCTGATTCTTTGGAGTAAAGTCAAAAGCTAGATTCTGTAGATGCTCAAAATACAAAATAATAATAGAAAGCACTCGAAGGATAAGGCAGGATCTGTGGAGAAAGAGTTAAAGGTTCAGGTCAATGACCGTTCAAAGGGAAAACCTGCAACATGCTGTTGAAAACTGGACTGCATTATTCCACTGAGTTACAAGGAATAATCATAGCTTTAGACTTGATGTGCAATACTGCACCATTATCTCCATTTGCTTTGCGTGTTTTGTTCGCACTCTTTAATGATAACCTTTTTGAGAAAGCAAGGTATTAGTAAACTTTTTGTTCGGAGGGATACTGAGGTTTAAGATTAACCTTGCCTCTAAGGTATCTACTTATACCTTCATAAAATGGGCATGGAAATTATAGAAAAATACATGATAAAACAGCCAACATCAGTTCCTATCACTAAAGGAATTATCCATGGGATGTGAGCTATTTTCACTTTCCAGACATATAGAACTAGAAGGGATAGGCTGTGCTCCAAATTTAAACCACACACGGACAAATTCCAAAACACTTTGTGGAGCCCAGCTCCCAAAAATTGGATGATAATAGCACGCCATTTTACAGAGTTTCCGTGAAACATGTTTTATCTGAGCTAAATCTTGTAATTTATAACAGGCTGCTTATTCACAAGAGTTAGCATAATACTGCTTGGCCGGACATATAAATTATATTGTGATAAAGCATAAAATCATGTCTTAGCATTATGGTCATATTGTTTCTCCAATTTCAAAGCATACCATATTGATTGCAATCATTCCAAGTTTTCCCAAGTCTAGAATTGTACACATATAAATTAGTTGTTCTATATTTTGATATAGCAATTTACTTTGATTTTCATTATACTGCTTATAAAGAAATCATGCTTTACAAAGCTGATATTTGACATGGGCCAATTTTCATTCAAACTAGAAATCTATGAATGTAACACTACCAAAGGCAATAAAAAATCTGCCATTTGTTGAAAGTTTACTCTGACACAAAGTAAATTTTCACAAAGCCAATTTTCATTCAAACTAGAAATCTATGACTGTAACACTACCAAAGGCAATAAAAAATCTGCCATTTGTTGAAAGTTTACTCTGACACAAAGCACTTGACCTATATTCCTAAAAGTATGCCCACATTTAAGTCTTTAAAATATAATTTCCAACAAATGAAATAAATCAAAAACCTAAATTATAATACAAAATTTCAAAACATTAATGAAATCATCATCATTGGTCCAAAAACACTCACCAAATCCACCCAAAACTTCATCCTCAACATTGATGGTCTCCCAGTATCCACCTCACCTCACATCCGGAATCTTGGAATCATCCTTGATCAAACCCTCTCCTTCGACAAACACATCAAACACATCACAAAGACAGCCTTCTTCCACCTCAAAAACATTGCCCGTCTCCATCCATCCCTCTCCTCCACAGCTGCAGAAACCCTCATCCACGCCTTCATCACCTCCCGTCTGGACTACTGCAACAGCCTCCTCTATGGCGCACCCTCAAAAATCATCAATAAACTTCAATACATTCAAAACTCCGTTGCCCGTCTACTCACACACACCTCGATCCGTGACCATATCACCCCCGTCCTTTATAAACTCCACTGGCTCCCCATCCCCCAGAGAATCCAGTACAAAATCCTCCTCATAACCTACAAAGCCCTCCATAACCTGGCCCCATCCTACCTGACCGACCTCCTCCACAGGCACACTCCCACCTGCACCCTCCGCTCTGCCGCTGCCAATCTCCTATCCCCCCACATCCGGACCAAACTCAGATCCTGGGGGGACAGGGCTTTCTCCATCGCTGCTCCCACCCTATGGAACTCACTACCCCAAACCGTTAGAGACTCCTCCACACTCACCACATTCAAAACATCGCTGAAGTCTCACCTGTTCAGTACTGCCTTCAACCACTGAAGGTCACCTCACCTTCTGTCTCCTTTCTCTGTTCATTTATTTATTTACTTATTTATCTATTTATTCATTTCCCTATGTTCTCAAAAATCTCTGTAAAGCGTCTTTGAGTATATGAAAAGCGCTATATAAATAAAATGCATTATTATTATTATTAATGATTAAAAAGCCATTTATCCCTCCAGTTTTTGTGGGTATCACCATCAAGGCTGACAGTATATTGCTCATTCTATTTTAATTGGCCCAACAAGCTGCTGACAATTGCATTACCCTTGGTCTGAGGTTATGTCAAACAAAGCAAGTCAGGGCAACTGATTTTTTTCTGCAAGACCAGTGTCTAAGAAATGGGAAAGTTATTCAGTCTCCAAAACGTATCACATTAGTCAGATAGATCTCAATATTCAACTGAATCTCAATTATTTTTAAAATCTTGATTAAATCATCTTTAACAGTTTAAGCACATGGGAATACAAGACAAATTTATACAGTCTGTCCTCAGAAGACAACCCTTTTATTCCAGAAAAGCAACGGTATTAAATCACATGGATCCATCCAACAATTATTTGCAGATTATCCATGATCTGATGGATTCCTTATTACTCCTCATACACTCATGACTGTGCAGCCAAATACAAATACAACTAAACTTACAAATTCACAGACAACACCACCATAATGGGTCGGGTATCAAATAATTATGAGATGGAGTACAGGAAAGAGATTGAGAACCTCATAACCTGGTGCCAGGACAACAACCTCTTCCTCAATGTCAGCAAAACAAAGGAGATTGTGATTGACTTCAGGAAGCGAAGGGGCACACATAACTTGGTATAAATTGACACCGAACTAGAGATGTAGGAAAAAAAACTGCAGATGCTGGTTTAAATCAAAGGTAGACACAAAATGCTGGAGTAACTCAGAGGGTCAGGCAGCATCTCAGGAGAGAAGGATTGGGTGACGTTTCGGGTCGAGACCCTTCTTCAGACTGATGTCGGGGAGGGGGCGGGACAAAGATAGAATGTCGTCAGAAACAGGAAGACTAGTAGAACTGGAAAGGGGGAGGGGATAGACAGGGGAAGCAGGGACTACCTGAAGTGGGAGAAGTCAATGTTCAAACCGCTGGGGTGTAAACTGCCTAAGCGAAATATGAGGTGCTGTTACTCCAATTTGCGCTGGGCCTCATTCTGACCATGAAGGAGACCCAGGATAGAAAGGTCAGATTGGGAATGGGAGGGGGAGTACCTCATATTTCGCTTGGGCAGTTTACACTAGTCTTTCTGTCTCCGACTACATCCTATCTTTGTCTCGCCCCCTCCCCTGACATCAGTCTGAAGAAGGGCCTCGACCCAAAACATCACTCATTCCTTCTCTCCTGAGATGCTGCTTGACCCGCTGAGTTACTCCAGCATTTTGTGTCTACCGAACTAGAGATGGTTGAAAGCTTCAAGCTCCTAGGATAAATATCACCAGCAACTTGTCCTGGACCAGCCATATAGAATGAAATGGCTGGTCCAGAAAAAAGGCTGTGCAAGAAAAAAAGGGAACGGGCATGGGGGAGGGGGGTCCCTGCCGAGAACGAGTGTCCCAGCAAGGGGGGTGGCGAGAACAAAGAGGGACCATTGTGCGCTACTTTGAACACTTGTTAATTTGTTGCCGCACTTTGCGTATGGTATGCAAAACAATGAATTTCACTGTGAATGTCACGTGATAAAAGTCAATCAAGGAAGCACACCATTCCTCTTCCTTGTAAGGCTTAGGATGTTCAGCATGTCCCCAACAACTCTCACCATCTTCCACAGATGCGCTACAGAAATCATTTTATTGAGATGCATCATAGCATGGTTTGGGAACAGCTCCATCCAAGACCGCAAGAAATTGCAGAGAATGATGGTCCAGACCATTACACAAACCAATCTCCCTTACATTTACTTCATCTACACATCATGTTGCCTCGGCAAGGACCAGTCTCAACCCGGACACTCCATCTTCCATCAAGCAAGTGGTAGAGAAGCGGTAAAATGTACATCTCCAAATTCAGGGACAGTTTCTTCCCAGCTGTTATCAGGTAACTGAACCGGTCTATCGCCAACCAGAGTGTGGTCCTGACCTACCATCTACCTCATTGGAGATCCCGGACTATCTTTATTTGCACTTTACCTTGCACTAAAAATTATTCCCTTTACCCTGTGTCTGTACACTGTGGACGCCTTAATTGTAATCATGTATAGGCTTGCCGCTGACTAGATAGCATGCAACAAAAGAGATTTTCACTGTACCTCGGTACATGTGACAATAAACTAAACTAAACAATAAACTAAACTCAACACAAATGTTCTTATTTTTGACATTATTCTTTCAACTTCTGAAAGTGCATCTTGTCTTGACTCTGTAACCAAACAGGATATTTACAATAACCGAGATTCAGTACAGAAGAAAATCAATGAACTTTATTCTGGTCAGTGATTGCATAACAATGAGTCATAATCCCAAAAGTACAATCAAGATGAAATAAGGAAACTTCAATCCAATTATTCACAAAATGCTGGAGTAACTCAGCAGGTCGGGCAGCATCTCGGGAGAGAAGGAATGGGTGACGTTTCGGGTCGAGACCCTTCTTCAGACTTCAATCCAAGTTGTCAAAATCTAGAACTTCTTGCCCAAATGGTTCCAATGAAATGAATGTAGCAGGAAGACAACTTAAGACCGATAAAGGGTAAATAGGGTTGGGGTTCAGATTGGTTTAAATCTATCTGACTTGTTTGTAAAAGACAATGCTTTTGGGACTGAATAACTTTCCTATGTTTTGATCATATGTTCTGTGGGGAAAAAAAATAATTTACTCTTATCAATACTTCATATTTGAATAGCACATTCCTCAGATAGCTTTTGTTTAGCTTTTACAAAATACCTTATGTACCTGTGCACTGGTTTTTAAAAGCAGGCAATACAAAAGTAAAACAAGATAACACAAGCACCACAATGTACCTTGCATCATAGTTTCTGGCTAAATTCCGTGGAAGACATGTTTCCTTAAAAATGCATTGCACTTTCAACATATGTATTTCAGATTTCCATTGCCACAGTGGCCCTTAATCGAAGAATTAAGAACAAAATTCACAGCTATGCAAGTTGAAAAAGAGTTATCAGCCTGTAAAACCATGGAAAAATATCAACGAAGCCTGATATTGAAATCCAACACATACATTTCCAAAGCCAGTGGATCAATGTGTAGGAAGGAACTGCAGATGTTGGTATACATCAAAGATAGACACAAAATGATGGATTAACTCAGCGGGACAGGCAACATCTCTGGAGAGAGGGAATGGGTGACGTTTCGGGTTGAGACACTTCATATTGAAGTGGACTCAATACCCCATGAAAGAACACGCTGATGTTCCCTTCCCTAACACAGGGTGTGAATCATGTCTTAAAGAGTCTCAACTTTGACTATACAAGTCAGCAAAGACTGTAAACTAAACCCAGGATTTTCTACGATATTTGTAAGAACGAGCACACTATTCATTATGTACTGGAGTACAGGCAAAATATTTGCCAATTAACACTATGTCTACTAATTTTAGGGTGCACAGAGCTCATTGGTATACAAAAATGTTTAGGAAATAACATGTTCATTCAAGCCAATATATTAATTATTTGCAAAATATTTGTATGATGCTCTTAATTTGTTACCTAAATTGCTTCTAATGTCACGCTTAATATTAAACCCAGCCATTCATTACACAACTGCTTTTCCCAGCCAAAAATTAAACATGGAAGGACTAAATTAGGAACTGTAATTCCAGCTGTCTTCCACCCCCCACCCCAGTTGAAAAAGACATAATCATTATTTTAAATGCCCCACAAATTATCTGTAAACAAAAAGTAGATGGTTTATAATACTACAGGTCACAGAGAAGATGTGTCCAGAATGGAAAGTAGGCGGACATTTGTTTTAAAAAGATAATTGGAAGAAATAATTGAATGTTATTGGTTTGTATTAGATTACGTCTTCCTGGGAACTTGTTTCACGAGATAAAAAACACATTGTTACAAAATACTGTGAAGTACAATATTTCAAGGATGGAACTATCGCACACCAAATGATTTATCATTGATTTTCAACGTACACAGTTCCCAATTCAAGCATCCACAGCAAAGCACTTTCATTTAAATTCATTAGTTACCACCTTACAAAATGTGGATTTTGTGTAACTGCCGCTCAGATACACTAGTTTTGTGAATGCAGAACTTCAAATATAGCTCAAATTGCCATGTTTATATTGGCAACACCTTAACACCTGGTCAACAAATCAGGAAAAGACACAAAATGCTGGAGTAACTCAGTCTGAAGGGTTTAGACCTGAAACATCACCTATCCATATTCTCCAGGAATGCTGCCTGACCAACTGAGTTACTCCAACATTTTGTGTCTTTCCTTGGTAAATCAGCATCTGCAGTTCCTCTTTTCTATATTTAAGAAATCAAGAGCTGGTCTTAATTCATCTGAATACATTCAATATATAATCATAAGACAAAAACTGTCAGCTATTCTGAATGACTTTTGACAAAGCATCCAATCTATGTAAACAAGAAGATAGTTTCATGTCAAATGAATCACTGTGTAAAGGTAAATTATCACATACATGATCTGCAACCAACAAAGTGAATTGGAGATCAGATAGTATTGCACCAACATACAAATAACAAGACTACCCCATCCTGTTGTACTTCCCTCCAAGCAGTTCAATAGCGTAACGGGTATTTTGATTTTAAAAAGTAATCTTGTCTTATTTGAGCAAAGTAAATAGTTAATCATTAACTAATGTACCAAGAACTACTCCACAAACCATGAATAATTCGCATTTTATAGGATCTTTCCCAATCTCAGGGCATGCCCAAACCACTTTGAAGTGTACCATCTGTTTTATTTATTTACCAAATCTGTCTCTATAGTCAACCCAGTCTCATTTGTTGCATTCAGTGCAGTTTTGCTTTTCATCCTTCCCCCGAACCACCAGGTTTTGACAGAGGATTATGCTGAACTCCATGTAACATTGCCGCAGTTACCAAAAAAAGGTTACGGTCACAGCAGTGAAGCTTAGTTTAAGTCACTGTCATAATTTTGGAAACCATATCAGCTAAACATATGAATTAAGACCAGGCATAAGCCATTCAGGCCTTTGAATCCAGTCATTAAACATGATGGCCATCCAATTGCATTTCTATTTACATGCAAAAACATAACTCCCAGAAGGGGGGGTCCAAGACTCAAGACTGTAAGTTCTTGGCCTACATCAAAACTGGGCAGAGATTCCAAGCTGACCCACCCTCCCCCGTGAAGCACCAATGGAAGATTGCTCTGTCAAAGATAGACATTTAGATGAGATCATAAACTGAACTACCCAAGCAGCCCAGAAGTGACTTTAAAAAATCCAACTGCATTCTGGAGTGATGGCATTCACTAATTTTTTGTCCTTATAATTTTGTAATTTATCTGTGCACTGTAGAAGGCATGACTGAATTCATGTATAGTCTTTTTTTATTGGATAGCAAGTACATAAAAACTTTTCACCGTGCCTCGGTTCACGTGACAATAAACTAAACTTAATCCATGCAGACAATCATGAATCCATTTGCACCAAATCTAAACTTATTCCATTTTATTATCTCCATGTTCCTTTCAACTCCCCTTTGTCCACCATTCACCTACACACTGGGGAAATATCCTCCCTAAATGTGCAACTTGTCAATAACGATTTTTTAGTGTTTTAATGAGATTTCATCTCATCCTCTTGTCCACTTAATGTCTACTCATTTCCACCATCTCAGAAACAAAACAGGTGAATCTTTACTGTACTCCCTCTAAAGCAGGTTTTTTAAGTAAGGCCAAAACCATGCACAATACCCCACATGCTGCCTCTCCCATGTCTTCCACAACTGTAGTAAAACACCTTCCTTCTGCATCTAAATCCTCTTACCATAAAACTCAAAATATCATTTGCATTTCTAATTGCTTGCTGCATTTAGCTTTCAGCAACTTTTGTACTTTATTAAGCATAATTTCACAATTGTCCATTTTGCATAACATCTACCATATTCTTATCCATTCATGCAGTTTGTCCATAACCTGCTGAAGCATCCTCACGCTGTGTTATATCTTACCACCTAATCTCATAAACCAAATCATTGATTGATATATATATATATACACACACACATATTATATACATATGTGTGTGTATCCCTGTGACATTGTCAGCCACAGCCTACCAACCAGAGAAACTTCTATTTATTCCCACCCTCCTTGCTTTCTGTCTAATATTCAATTTTCAATCCATGTGTTCATATGCACTAATCTCCTCGACTGACCTGTGTGACACATTATCAAAGCTGTCAGAAAATCCAAATACACCATATCCATTTTTTCTTCTTATCCATCCTACTAATCATACTATCAAAGAACACAATAGATTTCAGTCTTTTACCCAGGATAGGGGAATCAAGAACCAGAGGACATGCATTTAAGGTGAGAGGGGGAAGATTTAATAGCAACTTTTTCGCTCTGAAAGTATATGGAACAAGCTGCCAGATGAGGTACTATCACATTTGAAAGATACTGGGACAGATACATGGATAGGAGGTTTAGAGGGATATGGGCCAAGCACGGACAAGTAGAACTAACTGAGTGAGATGGGGTGTCTTGGACGAGTTGGCCCCAAGGGCCTGGCTCTGTGATGTATGACTCTATTATTAATCAATTAATAGTTTTAATGTTCACTCAACTCAAGCCAGTATATTGCCCACTACTTGGTCACTTGATCAATGTAACAACATTGACAATACTTAAAGAAAATGTTTCATTGACAGTAAAGTGCTTTGGAACGTCGGGCTGAATTAGCCGAAGCACAATCTTCATCCCCCCTCGAAATCCATTACAACGATTCGGTGTGATCCTCCCACAATGTAACCAGCTGATGCCCATCAACCGCCAGAAACAGGTGAATCAGGTAAACGCCTTCCCCATCACCCCGACAGGTAAACCCCTTCCCAAGTTAAACCCCGGCCTCGCCACGCCCCCCCCCCCCCCTCAGGTAAACATCTCTCCCCACCACCTCCTCACCCTCCCCCTTCAGGTAAACACCTCTCCCCACCACTCACCCTCCACCCCCTCCTCACCCTCCCCCGTCACGTAGTAAACACCTCTTCCCACCATCTCCTTACCCTCCCCCGTCAGGTAAACACCGCTCCCCACCACTCACCCTACACCACCTCCTCACCCTCCCCCGTCAGGTAAACATCTCTCCCCACCACACACCCTATACCACCTCCCCCCGCGTAGGTAAACCCCACCTCCCCTCTTCAGGTGAGCCTCGCCTTCCTTCAGTTGTAACCCCCCCCCCCCTCTCCCCCTCAGGTGTCACCTCACCTCCCTTCAACTCACACCCCCTCCCCCACAGAAATATAGCGTAGCCCCCCCACCGTGCGGGCCCCATTCCCTCTGCGGAGGTGTGGGGAGGGCGCCTCCGCGTCGAAGGGACCCCGAGCACCAGTCCTCCGGCTCCCGGCTCAGCGCTTACCCTTTGTAGTAGGCTTTGATGCGGACCTGGTGCTGGTGGTCGGCCGGGCACGACATCACGCTGTCCCTGCTGGTCGGCATCACCTCTCCCTCCCCTCCCCGTCCCGCCGCCCGGCCAACGACAGTACGCTGCGCGCGCATCCCACCCCCACCTGCAGCCCGCGACTGTGGTTGGGGTGCGGGGGGGGGGGGGGGGAAGCCCAGCATCGCCCTATATCCACCCGCAACATCACCCACTGAACCACGCTTTAACCATCTAAAAACACAATTATCTAGACAATCTTTATCATGGTTACCGCCACAAAACAGATTTTCAGAGAGGCCCGCCTGAAATTGTGTAATACACTGATCACAGCACCCCTCCTATTTCCAATTTGGTCGAGTCGCATTCCGCACACTTCGTCCAACGCATACCGGCCCAGAGCGCATGCGCGTCGTGCGGGGCCTTCTGGGACATGTAGTCCAGAAATCGAGCCTACCTTTGTTTCACCTCTCGGTGCAGAGAGACGAGTGGCTCATTGCTTTGCCTCCTCCCATTAAGTTTTGCTCGTCTCTGCTTTTGCGGGGAGACGTTTTAACTCGTTATAGGTACTTTCAAGCCCGATTTCAAATTTTGATTTTGCACCAAAAGCACTGGTAATTTTCTTTCAACAGATGTAAAGATGCTTTGTAAATGCAAACAGTTTTGTTGCGAAATTCTTCCGTGCTCCAGCTGGCTGCATTTCCTTATACAGCTCCAAATTAAACATGAAACTATACCAGGAAGCTTTATTCAAAAAGAGGAGGGGATGATTTGAGTATTCATTTCATTGTTTGCATCTTAATCATCAGTTGAATAATGTATTACATATGAGGAAGTAAATTCTCAACACCACATTTCCTTTTCGAGTGCAGAGTATATTCTGCATTGTTCTCTCACTTTGTTTACTTTCTCCATTTCTCCCTCACACCACCATTACCAAAATTCATTGCCCTTCGCATTGTACATAGTACAGTACAACAAAAGGAACAGGTCATTCAGCTCACAATGTTTGTGCCAAACATGATGCCGTTAAACTAATCTCCTCTGTCCCGCAGCTCCACTCTTGCTCCCCTCTCCCCATTCGTAACAAGGATAGAGTCCCCCTTTTCCTCACCTTCCACCCCACCAGCCATCGCATACGACAAATTATCCTCCAACATTTCCATCACCTCCAAACGGGATCCCACTACTGGCCACATCTTCCCATCTCCACCCCTTTCTGCTTTCCGCAGAGTCCGTTCCCTCCGTAACTCCCTGGTCCACTCGTCCCTTCCCACCCAAACCACCCCCTCCCCAGGTACTTTCCCCTGCAACCGCAGGAGATGCAACATCTGTCCCTTTACCTCCCCCCTTGACTCCATCCAAGGACCCAAACAGTCTTTCCAGGTGAGGCAGAGGTTCACCTGCACCTCCTTCAACCTCATCTATTGTGTCCGCTGTTCCAGATGTCAACTTCTCTACATCGGCAAGACCAAACGCAGGCTCAGCGATCGTTTCACTCAACAACTTTGCTCAGTCCGCCTGAACCAACCAGACCTCCCCGTTGCTCAGCACTTCAACTCCCCCTCCCAGTCTGACATTTCTGTCATGGGCCTCCTCCATTGTCATAGTGTGGCCCAGCACAAATTGGAGGAACAACATATTTCACTTAGGCAATTTACACCCCAGTGGTATGAACATTGACTTCTCTAACTTCAGATAGTTCCTCTGTCCCTCTATTTCCCCTCCCCCTTCCCAGTTCTCCCACTATCTTCCTGTCTCCTACTACATCCTATCTTTGTCCCGCCCCCTCCCCTGACATCAGTCTGAAGAAGGGTCTCGACCCAAAACGTCACCCATTCCTTCTCTCCTGAGATGCTGCCTGACCCGCTGAGTTACTCCAGCATTTTGTGTCTACCTTCCTCTGCCTGCATGTGATCCATACCCTTCCATCTCAAAACTCCCTCCTCACCTTCCTCTACCTGCTCCCCATCTCACCTGGCTTCACTTACAGCCCCTCCCTCTCACCTCTTTACACTGGCTATCTTCCCTCACCACTCTGGCCTGAATCATAGTGTCAACCCGAAATGTTGCCCATCCCTATGCCTCCATGGATGCTGCCTGACCCATTGAGTCCCTCCAGCAGACACGAAGAATTGCAGATCCTGGAAACGAACAAAAAATACAAGTGCCGGAGTAACTCAGCAGATTAGTTAACATCTCTGGAGGACATGGATAGGTGACGTTTTGTGGAGGGACCATTCTTCAGACATTCTAGCAGGGGGGGTGAGAGGTGGAAGAGGGGTGGGGATGGACAACAAAACCAGGCATGTGAGAGGTGGATAAACCAGTATGTGGAGTTGCTTCGCACATGGGTGGGCAAAGGCCAGAGATGAAAAGAAGAAAAAAAGCTGAGTTTCTCCTGCAGTTTGTTCTTGCTCCTGACTACACTGTTGGTTGCATTCAATAGGTAATTTCATTTGACCTGATGACATTGATACTATTCATTACAATACTGTGATGGCATATTTGGATATTGTTGTCATGTGTACCGAAGTACAGATAGGTAAGGTTTAGAAAGGTATGGTTCAAACACAGGCAAATTAGTTCAGATGTGCATCATGGTTAGCATGGATGAGTTGGGCCAGAGGGCCTGTTTCCATGCCATATGACACTATGACTCAATGTTTGCTTGCATAAATGAGATGGAAAAATCTCCCTTGTTTATTTATTTTGAAAATATGCTTTATTCATAATATATGCAGTAAATAGTCAGTACACCTGTTTCTTTACATTCCTTACATTTGCAATTGCCTGCAGTTTCAACACACATGCTCTCTCCTGAAACAGCATCCATTTGAGAGGTTGTAAGCAGGGCACATCCCCTCAGTGGTCAGCGGTGGCAGAGCCCTGCTATCATGCTTCTGCTCCATTTGCTTATAGATGGTAGACTAAGCTTTAAGATGAGATACAAGAAACTGCAGATACTGGAATATTGAGCAAAACACAAAGTGTTGGAGGAACTCAGCGGGTCAGCCAGTATCTACAGAGGGAATATAAGAAAATAACTGCAGATGCTGGTACAAATCGAAGGTATTTATTCACAAAATGCTCGAGTAACTCAGCAGGTCAGGCAGCATCTCCGGAGAGAAGGAATGCGTGACGTTTTGGGTCGAGACCCTTCTTCAGACTGAATGAAGATTCTGAAGAAAGGGACCGACTCAAAATGTCATCTCTCCATTCCCTCCATGGATGCCGTCTGACATGCTGAGTTCCTCCAGCACTTTGTATTTTGCTCAGCCTTAATGCTTTGTGAAACATAGAAGATTTTAAAGTATTTGTTTTGGTTTATTATTATCATGTACTGAGAAAAGCATTTTTGTGTGCTATCCTGTCAAATCATATTAAACACGAGAACAATCAAGTACATATCAAGTCATACACAAGTACAACAGGTATTGCAAAGAGACAAATACCAGAGTGCAGAATATAGTGTTCCAGCATTATAGCATTGCAGTTATAGAGAAAGAGCAGATGAAAAGAAAAAGTGCAATGGCTGCAAAGAGGTAGGTTGGTAGATCGGGACTACACCCAAACGTTTGGAAGAATTCTTTAGTAGTCTGACAAGTGGGGAAGCTGTTCCTGAATCTGGTGATACGTGCTTTCCAAAATTTGTATCTTCTGCCCAGTCAGAGAGAGAAGACAAAGGAATGACTGGGGCGAACAAAGGGACAAAGAAAAATAAAATTGCAGTATATCGTGTTACAGCTGCAGAAAGTGCATTTTTCAAAAATGATGCTAGGGCGGCAACAAAGAAGGTTGGGAGATCAGGACTACATCTTTAGTTTATGGCAGGGATCTCCAAACTATGGCCCGTGGGCCACGTCCAGCCCGCCACGAGATTTTATCCAGCCCGCAGCAAGCTCTTAGACAGTGGGGACTGGAGGTAGAAGCTGCCGGCGAAGATTCACCGGAGAGCGGATCGCCACCAACCCAGAGCCGGGACAAGGTGAGAGATCGCAGCGCCCCCTCGCAAACAACAAGCCCAAGAAAACTTCCCTCCTCGCCGTGGCCGCCGCTCACCCCGTGGAGAGAGAGGGATGGGTGGGGGGGGGGGGGGGGGGGGGGGGGGGGGGAGAGATTCAGGGTAGAGGGAGCAGCAGGTGAGAGTGGAAGCGCAGGGAGGGGGAGGGTGTCAGAGGGTCCGGTGAAGGAGCACCGCCACTTGCGGGGCTCTCTCTCTCTCTCTCTGATTGAGTGAAGGAGCGATGCAGATCTCGCTGGCTCTGGAAGAGAGGGAGAGAGAGAGAGGGTAGAGGGAGGGAGCAGCACCCGCAAGTGGCGGCGCTCCTTCACCGGACCTTCTGACACCCTCCCCCTCCCCGCTCCTCCCTCTAACCCGACTCTCTTCCCCCACCCTCTCTCTCTCCCCCCTACTCTCTCTCCCCCCTATTCTCTCTCCCCCGCGCTCCCACTCTCACCCGCTGCTCCCTCTACCCCGTCTCTTCCCCCACCCACTCTCTTCCCCCACCCGCACTCTCTCCCCCCCCACTCTCTCTCCCCCCCACTCACTCTCTCCCCCCACACACTTTCTCCCCCCCCACTCACTCTCTCCCCCCCACTCACTCTCTTCCCCCCCCACTCTCTCTCTCTCCCCCCTACTCTCTCTCCCCCCTATTCTCTCTCCCCCGCGCTCCCACTCTCACCCGCTGCACCCTCTACCCCGTCTCTTCCCCCACCCACTCTCTTCCCCCACCCGCACTCTCTCTCCCCCCCCCACACTCTCTCCTCCCCACTCACTCTCTCCCCCCCACTCATTCACTCTCCCCCCCACTCACTTTCTCCCCCCCCCACTCACTCTCTCCCCCCCACTCACTCTCTTCCCCCCCCCCACTCTCTCTCTCTCCCCCCCACCCACTCTCTACCTCTCTCTCTCTCCCCAAGTGGTGGTCACTGTATTTTCTGGTTTATAAATAATTGTATACCTACGGTATATATATATTCCAATATTTCAAGCTCTTTTAAAAAATTGAATATTATTTATTTGTTGCCATATAAATCTAATGTAAACTAACATAATCTAACCTAACCTAGTTTAACCTTTCCTAATCTAATTTAAAGTAACCTAGTCTAAACTTTTTGTGAGTTCATTAAATTCATAAAACTCACACATCTTTATTTTTTCCTACGGCCCGCAAAAATGTGTCAAATATTTCATTTGGCCCTCATGCTGAAAAGTTTGGAGGCCCCTGGTTTATGGTATATTCACTATGGTATAGTCTAATAACAGCAAGGCAGAAGCGATTTGCGAATCTGGTGGTATGTTCTTTTAAGCTTATGTATCTTGAGTGTGACAAGCGAGGGCTGGAGACGGAATGACCAAAGTGTGAGGGCTCCTGGATTACCTTGGCTGTTTTGCCAGGCAGCGAGAAGTACAGATGGAATCGATGGGGAGATGTTGGGCAGGAGGGAGGGAGGCTAGTTTAGACCGGGCTCCATCCACAACTCTCTGCAAGTTCGTGCAGAGGAATCGCCAAACCAAGTTGAGATACATCCCAAAGAAAGTCACAAAATGGTGCCGTATCTCAGCGGGTCAGGTAACATCTCTGGAGAAAATGGATAGGTGACTTTTGGGTCAGGACACTTCTTCAATCATTGAGATACATCCCAACAAAAAAATCGGTAAGAGCCTTTGAAAACATGCCAACAGTTGTTCGCAGGCAACTGAACCATCCTACCACCACTCTGGTCTTAACCTTCCATCTATGACATTGGAGGCCCTCGGCCTATCATTAATCTTGCAATAAATGTTATTCCCATTATCCTGGAACTGTACACTGTGGACGGCTTGATTGTAATCATGTATTGTTTAGTTTAGTTTAGAGATACAGTGTGGAAACAGGTCCTTTCGGCCCACCGGGTCCACGCCGACCAGCGAACCCCACACATTAACATTATCCTATATGCACAAGGGACAATTTTTACATTTACCAAGCCAATTTACCTGCATACCTGTACGTCTTTGGAGTGTGGGAGGAAACCGAAGATCTCGGAGAAAACCCATGCAGGTCACGGGGAGAACGTACAAACTCCGTACAGACAGCACCTGTAGTCGGGATCGAACCTGGGTCTCTGGCGCTGCATTCGCTGTAAGGCAGCAACTCCACCCCTGCGCCACCGTGCCGCCCTTATTGCATGCCATCCAATCTGTATCTTTTCACAGATTGGATAGCATGCAACAAAAAGCTTTTCACTGTGCCTCAGTACACGTGACAATAATAAACAAAACTAAACTAGATTTCCTTAGTCTTTTGAGGAAGTAGAATACTTCCTTGGCCATAGCATTGATGTGGTGAGAATGAGGACTTCAATCCCAGTGACTGATTGCAGAAAATTACACATAAAGAGAACCTGGACAAGCATGTAATGGAGAAGGGAATGGAGGAATACAATTGGAGATTTCTACAAGGAAAGTTGAGAGTTTCAAGTGGAACACACGTGCTGGCAGGAACTGGTCAGGCTGAACAGCAGCAGTGTTTATTGTAGTTCATTCCTGCGCAGGAATGCTCCCAATGCTCTGGGCAAAGTCTGTCCCTCACTCCAGCATTACTAAAAGTAGAATGTAGAAGCAATGACCCAAAGTCCTAGAGTAACTCAGCACGTCCGGCAGCATTTCTGGAGAACCAGCATAGGTAATGTTTCAGTTTGGGACGCTTCTTCAAAATAATTGTGGGGGAGGTAGGAGGTGGGGGGATGTAGAATGATACAGAAAGCTGGGAAAGAGGAGGGGCAGGATAAGGTGTGGCAGGTAATAGGTGGATGCGGGTGAGGGGGTGATAGACAGATAGTTGGAACATTAAAACAGAATGTGTGAGACAGAAGGATTAAAGAGTTGCAAATTGTGAAGCCAGAGGAAAGAATGTGGGGGGAGGGGAGAAATAGGTGAGACACGGGGGAGGGGTTTGTTAGAAGTTACTAACAGCACAATGCAGCTGTTTCGGTCATTTTATTTTGGTCAAGAGATATAAAAAAGCTTCCTCATTTCCCTGTACAGCAGCAATTATTCTTCAAAAATATGTCACCGGCTGTACAATTCTGGCACATTACAGGACCAAAAGAATGTACTGCATACAACATCAAGTCTTACTTTTCCCTCTCTTGAAGAAAATCAAGGGGATTTTTTTTTCCATTTTCAAGAGACGTTAGCATCTTGAAACGATGCTTTAACCATCATCCGGAGTGCAGTAGCTCCAAAATTGCTTTTCACAGGAGGTCAAGAACGACTTGATGGGATATGTGAACTTGCATCTGGCATCAATTTTTACACACAGCTTAAGAAATAGCTCCAATAATATTCCATTAGCTCAAAACTTGTAAGCAGAAGAACCAGAGGGATGCAATATGAACAAATAAAAAATCTACACAATATACTTCAAATTTACCCTAAAAACATTTTCCATTTAAAAAAGGCCTTTAAATCATGGAAATATTCCTGGACTACTGACTAAGAATGACACCGAGCTGCATGATGAGGTATTAGGACAAATGACTGCATGGAAGATAGACACAAAATGCTAAAGTAAGTCAGCAGGACAGGCAGCATCTCTGGAGAGAAGAAATGGGTGACGTTTTGGTGCGACCAGCAATGTCACCCATTCCTTCTCTCCAGAGATGCTGCCTGTCCCGCTGAGTTGCTCCAGCATTTTGTGTCTATCTTCAATATAAAACAGCATCTGCTGTTCCTTCCTACACAAATAACTACATGGTTGGTCTAAGCTGTAGATTTTAGGCAGAACCTTGGAGAGGGAAAAAGAGTTGGAGAGCGAACTAACTCCAGAGGCGTTCGTGGGAAAAGGCTTGAACTTCAGAGGCAGAACGTTATTTTTGTGGGAGAAAAAGAAAGGGCCAGAATTCAAAGAAACAAAATACCTTGGAATGATCAGTTTGAAGAAGGGTCCTAATCCAAAACATTCTCTGTGCAATCCCTCTGCAGATGCTGCCTGAACCGTCGATTCTTCCAGGACTTTGTGTTTCGCTCAGAATTCCAACATCTGCAGTTCTTCTCCTTGGAATAATATATTGAGGAAAATATGAGGTTGGGAGGGTGCGATCATGGAGGCATTCGGAAACAAAGGTGAGAATTTTCAAATTGAGGTCTTGCTTAATATGAAGCTACCACATCTGGTGCAGGATAGGAGCCCGATCAAATCTTTAGAGATACAACATGGAAAAGGACTTTGGCCCACTGACTCAGCACCGAGCAGTGATCACTCCGAACATAAGCACTATCTTACACACTGGGGACAATTTACGGAAGCCAATTAACCTACAAACCTGAAGGTCTTTGAAGTGTGGGAGGAAACTGGAGTATCTGGAGAAAATCCACACGGTCACAGGGAGAACATACAAACTCTGTACAGGCCGCACCCATAGTCAGGATCGAACCCGGGTCTCTGGCATTGTAAGGCAGTAACTCTACCGCTGCACCACTGTGTCGCCTTAGAAACCTCTTGATTATTACTTTTACTCGAGCTTCAATCCCCAGTACGAGCACACATCATTTATCCTTTTCTCCAGAGATGCTGCATGACCTTGTGAGTTACCCCAGTACTTTGTGTCTATCCCTCCACAGATGCTGCCTGACATGCTGAGTTACTTCAGCACTTTGTGTTTTGCTCAAGATTCCGGCATCTGCTGTTCCTGTCTCCATATATTTATTTTTTAAGTTGCTGTAGGCAGAGAAAGCAAAACAAAATGTACTATTAATTTTAAATCAGTCTAGATTTATTTTGATGTACGATCTTACGGATAGTCTTTCATTATCTGTACATTTCTTTACCCTTGGCAATCAGCCAGACATTCTTCAGTGACAATTGATTGCAATTTAATTGAAGATACAAAAGTTGCTCATAGCTTGACTCAGAAACATGTGCCCGAAACTAGCAAAAATATCGCTGCATAAGACTCTAAGAATGTGAGCTATTTGCTTTGCAGTGGGAAGGTGTATAATGATTTAAAGGATAACTCTTTCCAAATTCCTGCTGACTTTCACTCTGACAACGCCAGCTCCATTTACAAAATCCTCGCAGAGAAGCGATTCATTTTATTGCTCGCGTTTTTTAACAGAGATTTACGATGGAAATAAGGGTGGAGGAGATGACAAACAAAAGTTCAGACATGAAACAGGCACAGGCTCTGGGGCAAGGAGCTCATTGTGGGAGAGATGTTTTGTAGAGTCACTGTCTAATCAATCGTTCACCACCCTCCCCCCAGTTCCCGTTCTGACCTCTCAAAGGTATTTCACTTCAGAGGTCACTCTGGGAGTTGCCAGCTGCTCTAGGCTCCATGGTAAACCAAATCTCTAAAAGGCAAAAAAAAAATCTTGTGCTTTAACATCCACCATTTATCCATGTTCTCCAGAGATGCTAACTGACCTGCTGAGTTACTCCAGCATTTTGTGCCTCAATTTACTTCAAAAAGCTTCGTTTTAAAAGCTTCGGTTCCACGCAGCTTTGCAAAGATAAAATGCACCATTGATTAAATTGGAGATCTTAAAACCAGTCATAAAGTGCTGGAGTAACTCAGCAGGTCAGGCAGCATCTCTAGAGAACATGAATAGATGACGTTTTGGGTCACGACCCTTCTTCAGACCCAAAATGTCACATTATTTTTCTCCAGAGATATTGCTTGATCCACTGAGTTACTCCAGCACTTTGTGCCTTAATTTAGTTCAACGAGATTAGTTTTAAAAGCTTTGGTTTCATATAGCTTTACAAAGAATAAAATGCACCATTGATTTATATTGAATGTCTTAAAGCCAGGTACAGAGTGCTGGAGTAACTCAGTGGGTCGGGCAGCATCTCCGGAAAATGTGGATATATGGAATTTCAGATCGGAACCCTTTTTCAGACCCAAAATATCACTTATTCGTGTTCTCCAGAGATGCTGCTTGACCTGCTAAGTTACTCCAGTACTTGTGTCTATTTTGTAAACCAGCACAACTATTACATTTTGTAAAAGTCATCAGATAAGAATTGAGAAAGCATTTTTAGACAATTAAATATTAACTAATATCTTAGTTGATAGTTAATTGCCCAAAAATGCTTCTCCAACTATTTCACATTCGTTCACACACAATAAAAGTGATATCCGACCAATTTTGTACACAAGGAACAACAAACAATCTGCTAGAGGTACACAGAAGGTCAGGCAGTATCAGTGGGGGGGGGGGGGGGGTGGGGGGGGGGGGGGGTGGGGATGGTCGATGTGTTGGGTTCAAGACCTGCATCAGGGTTGAGATTGGAGTGGGGTGCGACAGAAACGAGAAGTGATTGTTCAAATGGAATGGGGTTTGGTGAGAGAATTTAGTTTAGTTTAGAAATACAGCGCTTCGGCCCACCAGGTCCGCACCAACCAGCGATCCCCGCACATTAACACTACTCTACAAACAGTAGGAACAATTTTTTTTTAATTTACCAAGCCAATTTACTTTACATACCTGTATGTCTTTGGAGTGTGGGAGGAAACAGAAGATCGCGGAGAAAACCCACGCAGTCATGGGGAGAACGTACAAACTCTGTACAGACAGCACCAATAGTCAGGATTGAACCCTGGTAGATGGAGCCAGGCGAGGGAAAGGATGGAGGTGCGGAAATCTGCTAGAGTTAAGTTGCACCGCTAAGGCGACCAGTGCTGGAAAATCACAAAGTGCAGGAGGAACATTGTTGTCAGATAGCCCCCTCTGACCTTAAAGCTTTCTCCAGGATGTTCACTGTTTATCCCAAAAAACACTCTACTTTATCTTTCACCCACCATGCACAGTGTTGTTGAGATCAGGAACGCAGGAACCGAAGGAATGCAGCGAAAGGATTTTAAAAATCTAGACTAAATAGTCTCTATAGGCAAATGCTATTTGCATGGAATAATTATATATTATTCTGATGAAAAGTGAAATGTTTAAACAATAGATCAAAAATCCTGCAGTAATTCAACGGGTTAGACAGCGTTTCTGGAGGACATGGACAGGCGACATTTTGGGTTGGGACCTTTCTTCAGATCAATATCCGCAGTTCCTAATTACATTAAAGTTTAAGAGAGATGTGTAGGGCAAGTTTTTTTTTGTACACTGTGGTGAGTGCCTAGAATGTTCTGCTGAGGGTGATGGTTTAGGGTGGCTTTTAGATGAACACATGGGTGTGCAGGGAATGCAAGGATCTGGATCATGTCAGTTTAATTTATCTTGGCATTATGTTCAGTGTAGACATTGTGAACCGAAGGGCTTGCTCTTGTGCTGTCATTTTCTACATTCTGTGTAAGATTAATCAAAATGTAAATCAGGAAATCGATTAGATCTGAAATAAAGATGCAATTAAGACAGCAAATTCGTATTGGTCTTACTTACTATGATAAAGCTGTGGAAGCATGGTCTGCTTCCAGCGCTGTTATAGTAAATTCTCCCAAAAGCTGCTCAAGGTTCACCACAACATTATTAAGGTTTCTTAGAACATTTGCAGCATGAACTAAAAGAGCATCTTTATCTTCAATAGGTGTGTGGAAAATTAATGGTTAACGGACAGTGTTACTGTAAATATCACAAAAAATCACTGCGAAAGCAATCTAAATAAATCCAATGATAGCATTGAAGAGTAATAGAGCATAATATTATACAGTCGTTGCACTCGATGTTGTTACTACCAAATAGCTTTGTTAAAATCACATTTACGACCAGGATTTCTAAAGAGTACATTTGTCCAAGTGCATTGCTTCACGTGTCATACAAAAACACAGGGAAGAGACGTTTATTTTTGCATGTGACCCCCTAAAGTACGAGGGGAAGTAACAGCAGCAAATTATTTTTATCTTTCAACATTAGGGTTCCATTGAAGCCATAAAGTACCAAGTGTCAGTAGACAAATTCAATAAGTGGTCTGAAAAATGGTCCCAACCCAAAGCATTGTCTGTCCATTCATCCACAGATACTGCCTGACCTATTGAGTTCCTTTTTGTTTTGCTCAAGATTCCAGCATCTGCAGTTCCTTGCGTCTACAAAGAGTGACCTGTGCAAATATGTATTTTAGTTTAGTTTAAAGTTTAGAGATACTGCATCGAAACAGGTCTGTCAGCCCACCAAGTCCACATCGACCATCATCAACCGTTCACTCTAGTTTTATGTTATCCCACTTTCGCATCCACTCCCTACATGCTTGAAGCAATTTACAGAGGCCTATTAACCAACAAATGTCTTTGGGATATGGGAGGAAACCCGGGAAAGGTTGCAGGGAGAATTTACAAACCCCATATAGACAGCACCCGAGGTCAGGATTGAACCAGATGCTGATTTGATGCTGAGGCAGTAATGCCACCAGCTGCACCACTGTGCTGCCCTAAATCAATGTATAGTATTACCCGATTTGATCGGATAGTTTAGTTTATTATTGCCAAATGTACCGAGGTACAGTGAAAACCTTTTGTTTGCATGCTAACCAGTGAAAAAAGATTATTCATGAATATAATCAAGCCTTCCATAGTGCACAGATAAAGAATAAAGGGTACAACAGCTAGTGCAAGATATGATGTTAAAGTCCAATAATGTCCAATTAAAGATTGTCCGTTTAGTTGCTTGATAACAGCTAGGAAGAAACTATCCCTGAATCTAGAGGTATGCAATTTCAAACTTCTGTATCTCTTGCCTGATAGGAGAGGGGAGAAGAGGGGAGTGAGCTTGCAAGCAAAAGCTCACCGTATCTTGCCACACGTGACTATAATAAACCAATAACACACCAAATATCAGCAGTGTTGAACAGAGGACAAATAAACAAAATATCCAGAGAATTTGCTGGATAATTAGAAATTTTTCACTGGTCACTTATGATTTTAGTCTAGGGCTGTTGTGTCAGTGTACAATTTTGAAGTTGCATTGCTAAAATGATTTAACACGGTCTGTGCATAATACTTATATGATGTTTAGTCTACTTGTCTAGATAAACCACTCAAGGTAGCTATTAATGAAGCACAAACATCAAAAGTACATGAAAAATTCTAGCAAAGGAATCTAGATAGTCATGGAGTCATGCAGTGTGGAAACAGGCCCTTTGGCCCAACTTTCCAACCAACAAGTCCCATCTACACTTGTCCCACATGCCTGTGTTTGGCCCATATCCCTCTAAACCTGTCCCACCCATGTATTGTCTAATTGTTTCTTAAACATAAGATCAGCGGCATTTCAGATTAATACAATGTTCTTCAAGTATCATTAAACAGAAGTACATAAACTGTTGAGTACAACAAGACTTATTTTGCTTCCCAATGTTTGAAACAAAGACTATATTGTCTTTACCCCAAGCAAAGTACAAAGCGATGGAGGAACACAGCAGGTCAGACAGCATCTTTGGAGGGAATCAAGAGACAACATTTCGGGTCGGGGCTGAGAGGTCTTAAGAATGGCTCCTGACCCGAAAAATCGTCTGTCCATTCCCTCCACAGGTGCCGTCTGACCTGTTGAGTTCTTCCAGTGCTTTGTGTTTTTCTCAGGATTCCAGCATCTACAGTCCCTTGTTTCTCCATTTTCCTTCTCTCGAAACTCCACGAGAGGGCAGGGCAAACACAGAGACGTTGAATCGCGGTTAAAAAAAGATATATTACCCTGAGAAAAGACAATGGTTGAGGCTTTATTTTTGACCATTTGAGACTTTAATCCCATGCTGCAGGTTATCTTCTGGCTTTCGCAATGCATATCCACTGGTTCAGCTCAGGGCTGGTTTTCCAGATTTTGCTGCCTACTCCATTGAGCCTGTGGAAAACAAGATAATTTCAGGTGTAGGAAGGAGCTGCAGATGCTGGTTTATACTGAAAATGGACACAAAATGCTGGAGTAACTCAGTGGGTCAGACAGCATCTATGGAATAAAGGAAAAGGTGACCTTTCGGGCCTGAAGGGTTTATGGAATAAGAAGGGCCTGAAGGGTTCCGACCGAAACGTCACCTATTCCTTTTCTCCAGAGATGCTGCCTGATCCGCTGAGGCACTCCAGCACTTGGTGTCTATTTTCAAGATAACTTCAGGCATTAGCAACACCATGGTATTATCAACATCATGCCAGGAAACAATCTGGCAAATGAGAAAGTCCACAGCCATCACATCCTCTTCTTAAAATTCTTTGGATGCAACTACAACTTTAAACTCTTACTCAAGGTGTTTTTCTTTTGTTTTATCATTAGAGTGATGAGCAGAATGTATTTATCTAACAGAAAACCCGTCCTATGAGCAGAATGTATCCATCTAACAGAAAAACTATCTCCATACTTCTGCTTATTTATCTAGAGACACAGAGCTTTTGCACACTCGTCCATGCCAAACAAGATGCCCCATCTAAGCTAGTTCTATTTGCCCACATTTGTCCCATATCTGTCTAAACCCTTCCTATCCATGTGCCTGTCTAAATGTCTTATACATGTAGAAAGGATCGCTGTTTAGACAATAAAACACTGAGTCTCAAACATCAAAAGACAAGTGAACCATATGAAACACAAGTAGATTTATAATAATAAGACTTTAACCAACTCAGTGTCTTCGAAACAATAAAAACATTCGGTGCCAATTTTCAGCTTGTAACCTCTGGCCTGCATCACTGCTGAATGAGAGAAAATCTTTATATATAGCGTTCAAAATTCTTTGATGATATAACTGAAACAAAGAATAGAGTACAGTAAACAAAAAAGCTTTGCTCAACCTTAACTCCAGATACTGAAAAAAAGTGAGTAACTCAACAGATCACGCAGAATCTGTGGAGGGAATAGACAGGCAATATTTTGGGCCGGGATCCTTCTTCATGCTGATAGTATTAAAATATGTTTTTTAACCACACAAATAGTTTCCGTTCCAAGCGTGTGCGTGAAGTGTTTCATGTATGATACACAATCCATTTCACACGGTACAGGGGACAGTTGGAATGTTACCAATCCAGTAATTCAGAAGCCAGTAACACAGAGTTTAAATCACAGCCTTTCAAGCAGAGGAAATTCAAGCTAGTTAATGGAATAATTAAGAATTAAAAGCTGAGCATCATGAATGATGATTGTGAAATCCATCTGATTTATAAACATTTGCTTCAGGTGAGGAAATGCATGTACCTACCCAGGGTCAGGATACATATTAATGAGACAAAATGGCTCAGCGTCCCACTCAGTTCAATGGCGATTAAAGGTGGAGAATTCATGCTAGATTTACCAACGAGGCACACATCCTGGGATGGAAGGGATTGAAAATTACTGCAACTTTGGACAGTAACCGCAAGCCGATTTCTTGCCTCACAACGCCAAAGACCCGGGTTTGATCCTGATTATGGGTGCTATCCGTTTGGAGTTTGTATGTTCTCCCTGTGAACAACTAATTAACAAACTCTATTGCTATGAAGAAACAAGGAAATACAGATGCTGGTTTACAAAAGAAGACACAAAGTGATAGAGTAGCTCAGCGGGTCAGGCAGCATCCCAGTAGAACATGGATAGGCAATGTTTCAGGCCGGGACCCTTCTTCAGATTTTCTTGATTGGAGATTTTCTGAGACTGAGTTTAGACCCAAGGGCATATCTAGCTTTGAAGTCCAGGATACTCCACTGTTGGGCACAGTCCTGTTATTGTATAGTGAGATATGGTACATCTAGGTATAGATCTGTCATTTTACAGTATTGCTAGATACAAACTTGGCAGTATATAACACTGGATTACCATGCTGGTAAGCACAAATGTCACTGAATAACATTGACGCTATAAAGTTGATGAGAGTGCTAACTGCAATTTCAAAAAGCTTTTAAAATAACTTCTCCAAAAAAAAAATCAGTTGTAAGATTCTTTGAATTATGTACTCTGCAACGGCTCTCTCTCAGGTTGGATTCCTATGGAGAGAGGTAGAGTGAAGCACAAAGTTCTGGAGGAACTCAGCAGGTCAGGCAGCATCTGTGGAGGGAATGGACAGGCAACGTTTCAGGTCGGAACCCAACCAGTCAATTTTAATCCTCCACTTTTCTACACGTTTTGATCCACACCAATTGAACCAAGAGTCTGCCCAGAACATGGTGAGATTGTTCTTGGGTTAGAGTTCCTGAATGAGTCTCCCCCTCCCACTGTCCAACAAGTGACTTAAATCAGTGTTTGAAACAAATAACAGATCCCCTTGTTTCATTCAATCCCGCCAGATGGTGCAAGGCAGCAGTGTTTCCCTGCCAATAATCAGTGCCAAAATACCAGAGAAACTGCTAATAATTTCCTTGGTGTTTCCTCTCCAGCCAAAAGCCAGGCTGCATTCACTGCCATCAGTAAAACAGATTCCTCCCCCCCTTGTGTTGAAAAGACATTTCTTCACTGAGAAAGTGAAGATCTTCGTAAAATTCTATTGTGGGGAGCTGTGGATGCTCAGTGATGTCATATTAAAGGCAGAGATTGATAGATTTTTGGCTAAAATGGAATCGAGAGATATGGAGAACAAGTGAAAAAGTGGGTAATCAGTGGGGCTTGAGATTTTTGGTTATTATTTTTTAGAGATAGTTTAGTTTAGTTTAGAGATATAGCGTGGAAACCTGCCCTCGACCCACCGAGTCCGCGCCAACCAGCGATTGCCCGTACACTAGTTCTATCCAACACACTCGGGACAATTTACAGAAGCCAATTAGAATTTACAGAAGCCAATTAGACAATTTACAAAAGCTTACAAACCTGCACGTCTTTGGAATGTAGGAGGAAATCGTAGATTCTGGCGAAAACCCACGCAGTCAAAGGGAGATCGTACAAACTTCGTACAGACAGAACCAGTAGTCAAGATCAAACACGGGTCTCTGGCGTTGTACGGCAGCAACTCTGCCACTGTGCCACATACAACTAACACAGAACTAGTGTGAAATGTTGTTAGATGGTTGGTGCGGACCCGGTGGGCTAAAGGGTGTGTTTCCATGCTGTATCTTTCCATCACTCAAACCAACACTGCCAATTCATCAACAAATGCAAGATCGATTTTCTGTGATATGTATACACATTGTTTTTACCTGCATTGCTCCAGCTTTATCGAAGGCCAGCTGCTGTTTTCTCCTCACTTCCTCCTGAGACAGCGTACCCCCTGCAACAAGACATTCCACTTTTGAGCATTTGCTATGAGTCAACTGGTAGCTGTGTCCCACACCATAACAGTGATGAAATTCAAAATTACAGTCAAGTTCTAGAAGCAGAATTAGGCCATTCGGCCCATCAAGTCTAATCCGTCATTCAATCATGGCTGATCTATTTTTCCCTCTCAATCCCAATCTCCTGCCTTCTTCCCATAACACCTGACGCCGGTACTAATTAAGAATTTGTCAATCTGCACCTTAAAAATACCCAATGGCGGCCTCCGCAGCTGACGGTGGCAATGAATTCCACTTATTCACCTGCCTCTGACTAAAGAATTTCCTCCTCATCTCCTTTCTAAAGGTACGTCCTTTTATTCTGCTTTCTGGTCCTAGACGCTCCCAAAACAAGTGGAAACATCCTCTCAACATGCACTCTTTCCAGGCCTTTCACTATTTGGTAAGTTTCAATGAGGCTCCCCCTCATTCTTCTAAACTCCAGCAAGTACAGGACCAGTGCCATCAAACACTCATCATATGTTAACCCATTGATTCCTGTGATAATTCTCATAAACCTCCTCTGGACCCTCTCCAACGCCAGCACATCCTTCCTCAGATATGGGGTCCAAAACTGCGCACAATACACAAAATGTAGTTTGACCAGTGTCTTATAGAGCCTCAGCATTACATCCCTGAAGAGACTTCTTAAAATAATGAACAGCTCTATATAAATATATCTGGTCAGGCAGCATCTCTGGAGAAAATGGATACGTGATGTTTCAGGTTGGGATCTCTCTTCAATCCGAACTCACTGATTTACTCCAGCACTTTGTTTTTTTTGTAAACCAGCATCTGCCCTTCCTTATCCTATATACAGTTAGCTGGGGAAGGTGTGATAACAAGAGGGATACAAGGATGCGAACAGTTGAACTGGTAGGAAAAACAGGTTGGGGGGGGGAGGGGGGGGGAATGCTAGAGTTACTTTGTGAAGAGGGGAGCTGTTCAACTTGTAAAAATTCATCGAGTTCAAGAATGTTCACTCCCCCATCAGCAAGGTTGACTCTTGAGGTCTCAAGCTAGCCACATAAACTGCTACCAAAGGTGGCGGCTCAATTTTCCAACAATGTCGCAAGCATTTTCCCAAATACTGGATTTGAAAACAAAAACCAACACATTTACAAACTGTACAGTTTCCATTAAACTTCCATTAAAACAGTTGACCTTGAATTTCAATATATATCTTGTGCAAGTTAAGGTAACCTTTTAATGCTATTATTTTGCTCACCAACAGTTCTCGGAATGGTGGAAACTCTACTGATATTTCGATGTTTCAGTTTCTCCAAGGCAGCCAACTCTGTCGCTGCTTCTAAGTTGAAGACAAATAAATCATATACAAGATGACAGCGTACATTCTAAATATTAATTCCATTGACTTCTTGAAGCGTTCCCAATCACCTTCAGTTTAATTTCAACAAGGTGGTGCCACAGCTACAGGTCAAATACCCAGGGGAAAGCAGTATTGATACCCGAGTATTGCTCAAAAGGACACAAGGTGCTGGTATAACTCAGCAGGTCAGATAGCATCTCTGGAGAATATGGAAAGGTGATGGTTTGAGTCGAGACCGTTCGAGTATTGCTCGTTTGCTATTGATTGTGGAATGAAGCCAATAATCAAATGTACAGATCTCAAATCTCTTCTTCCTTCCATTTTATCAAGAAAGGTTTGAAAACAATTCACCCCATATTTATTGTTACATTTGAGAAATATATATATAGTTTTGCAAACCTTAGGTATTAAGAGACATTGGAAAAACGTGCGCAAATGGAGCGAGGTGATAGCTCACCCATCAAATAGTTATACAGACATACAGTATGGAAACAAGCCCTTCAGCCCTATGTCCATCCCGACCAAAATGCCCCATCTAAGCTAGCCCCTTTTGCCCGCATTTGGCCCTTAAATCTTTTATATCCATGCACCAGTCCAAATATCTTTAGTGTTGTTATTGTACCTGCCTCAATTACCTCCTTTGGCTGACCACCCGTTCACACTCGTTTGATGTTATCCCACTTTCGCATCTACTCCCTAGACGCTAGGGACAATTTACAGAGGCCAATTAGCCTACACACCCACGTCTATGGGATGTGGTTGGAAACTCACATGGTCATATGAAGAACATGCAAACTCCACACAGACAGCACCTGATGTCAGAATCCACCCAGGTCTCTGCCATAGTGAGGCAGCAGGTCTACCAGCTGCGACACTACATTGCTCTGACACATAAAACAATGCTGTTTTGTTTTATTTTCAAGGTTCTATGTATTATTTCTGTTCAAACACGATTGGTAAATCAAACCCAAATCAGCCAAAAATACAGCTCTTGCCAAATGCAGCATCTTTTATATGAAGAAGGGTCTCGACCCGAAACGTCACCCATTCCTTCTCTCCAGAGATGCTGCCTGGCTGAGTTACTCCAGCATTTTGTCTCCACCTTCGATTTAAACCAGCATCTGCAATTCTTTCCTGCAGCATCTTTTGTGCTGGTTTCATCAACACAGGGCAGCACAATGGCACAACAGTAGAGCTGCTGCCTTACAGCGCATGTTTGATCCTAACGATGGGTGTTGTCTGTACAGAGTTTGTATGTTCTCCCTGTGATTGTGTGGATATTCTCCAGGTGCTCCAGTATCCTCCTACATTCCAAAGACATGCAGGTTTGTAGGTTAATTAGCTTTGGTAAAATTGTAAATTGTCCCTAGTGTGTAGGATAGTGCTAGTGTATGGGGATCTAAACATCAAAGAAAAGAACTACAAAACCAGCATAATCAAGTAAAAATATCAAAGAAGTCAAGAGTTTAATTGTCATACGTACTGACAACAGAACAATGAAATTATTACTTGCTTCGGCTTAACCGGCCCGCAAACGCAATCACACACAGAAAATAATAAAAATAAACCTCCTAATTTTTTTAATCAGGTTAGAATTGCTTTCTGTCGTGGCTCTCACAACCCAGATGTATAACAAAACACCTTACAGCTAATGATATTTCAAGTGTCATCTTTGATATAATGAGAGAAAGCCGTAGCCAATTTCTAATCACAAGCTCCCACAAATGTTAAGCTAAGTAAGTATCTTTCATAAATCATTTTGATTGTATTTCTTCACTACATGGAGGACCATTGAATGGAAGCCAGATCTCAGAGCAGTGCCATCAACCTACTTATTTCCCTGTAGTCTGTTCTCTCAAACTTGCCAATTAACACCCCCCTGGGATATTACACCACGGGTAATTTACAGTAGTTTATTTACCTAACATTTGGGACAAGGGAGGAAATTGGGACACTTGGGGAAATCTATGCGGTAATATGGAGAGCCTGCAGACTCCACACAGACAGCAGCGGGGGCGAGAGTTGAACCTGGAATGCAGGTGTTGCAGATACGACCTCACTGTCAGTAGCATCGCTTGGCTGTCCCTCTCCTCCTCCTTCACCCCTCCCCCCTCCTTGACCGAGTTAAACATTTCCTGAATTTATGGGAGGATGACTCCCCTGCTCTTTGCATTCACCCACGAGGGAAAACACACACAACAAAACCGATCAGTCAGCAAACAACGTTCTACTTTGTCATTTATTCTAGCAGTCATTCAAATTGCATATCATATCATAAGATCATAAGACACAAAGATGTGCAGATTTGTAGATTAATTGACCTCTGTAAAATTGCCCCTAGTGTGTAGGGAGTGGATGAAAAGGTAGGATAAAATAGAATATGAACAGGTGATCGATGGTCGTACTAGCCTTGGTGGCTGAAGGCCCCATTTCCATGCTGTGTCTCTAAATTTAATTAATTAATCTCATTAATTAATTAATTGGTTGATTAATTAATTAATTAATTGATTGATTAATTAATTGATTGATTGATTGATTAATTGATTAATTGATTGATTAATTAATTAATTAATTAACGTTTTTTCGAGACAAAGCATGGAAACGGGGCCTTCAGCCACCAAGACTATCGATCACCTGTTCATATTCTATGTCATCCTACCTTCTCATCCACTCCCCACACACTAGGGGCAATAAACTTAACATATAATCAAAACACAAATGGCTGGCAGGATGCATTCAAATGCTCTTTCAAATTATTTTACTCTGCTGGTCCCAACCCACCATTGTAGAAATATAAAGTTTGCTCACTATGAACAGTATCAGGATTTTGAAAAGACTGCAAAGGTTAAGGAGTAGCTTAGATAAATCTTAGGCTTGACTTTTCTCCCCCAGAGATTCATAATACCGAATGTTTCTCATCAAACCAAACCACTCATGGATCTCCCCACAGAACATACAACTAGAAGACTACCAATCACTCTTGCTGGCTCTTGCACTCTTCCTAGTGGCGACCAGTTAGTCAGCATCCAAGATCAAGCTCTCAGCCTGAAAGTTAACATGAACTAGCTAGGCACAGTAATGTCAACTGTCAAGAGTGTTTAATTGTCATATGTAATGAAAATGGAACAGTGAAATTCTTACTTTCTTACAGAACAGTCTTGTTGTCGATAACATAATAAACAAAAATAAAAATCAATAAATTAAAAACCCCAATATTATTGCAAAAAGCCCAGTCCTGAGTGCAACCAAAACAATTTGTAGTTCCTGGTGTAGTTTGTAAAAAAAGAGCAAACCAAAATCTTCTCGGGCAAGTATTTTATGCTTTATCCTGTATCTGTACATTGGGGACGGCTTGATTGTAATCATGTATAGTCTTTTCGCTGATTGGATAGCATACAACAAAAAGCTTTTCACTGTACCTCACTCAGTAAATGTGACAATAATAACAATAATGACAATTAATTTATATAAACAACTCAAACTAATATAATATTGTTCCACAAGTAATTTCTGTTCCACAATACAACTTTCTCAGACAAGTAAAATACTTACTGTTCAGCAACTCATTTCTCTTCTTCTGATCAGGCACTGTTACCGAATATGCACCATAACTGGGGGGAAAAATTTGAACAGATTTTACTTAGTTTAAAAGCTTTTAACTTAGTCTTAAAAGTTTAACTGTAATCCAAAACATCATCTATCCACGTTCTCCAGAGATGCCGCCTGGCTTGCTGAGTTAGTCCAATGCTTTGTGTCTTTTTTTGTAAGCCAGCATATGCAGTTCCTTGTTTCAACAATTTTTTGCTGTTAGAAATCTGTGACCATTAATCCAATTTATTGAAGGCATCACAATCTCGACTGACATAACAACTAGCCTGCTTTATGCTTTTGGCATCCCACAATTTATGAGTTACAAGTTTGGTTTAGTTTAGTTTAGATACAGCATGGAAAAATGCCCTTCAGCCCACCGATCCATGCCAACTAGCGATAACCCGTACACTAGTTTTATCTTACACACAAGGGACAACTTACAGAAGCCAATTAACCTACAAACCCACATGTCTTTGGAATATGGAAGGAAACCAGAGCACCTGGAGAAAACCCACATGATCACAGGGAGAATGTACAATCTCCGTACAGACAGCACTCGTCATCAGGATTGAACCCGGGTTTCTGGCGCGTAAGGCAGCAACTCTATTGCTACATCACTGTTGTGCCCAATAAATGTAAGCAGAGGGAAATCAAAGTTACAGTTGGTTAACAGTTTGGATTCGGTTTGTTAAGATTAACAGTTAGTATTAGAAATTTCCATTAGCATTTTTGAAAAGCTATCTGCAGTGTTCTGATCAAGATTCTTCAACCAAACCAATTATTTAATCATTATTTTGAGAGAACTGGCTGTAAACAGTTTGGCTGCTGCATTTGCCTTGCCTGGGAAAGCGTCATATCAGAAATATCACGATCAAAGTCACTTCAAGTCTGTTTACTCAATACAAAAACAATAAAAAATCACAAGTTCGAGATTTGCATTTCTGCAGCACCTTTCCTGACTGGAAGACGTTTGTCATTGATGATGAAAGCACTACAGAAAATTTGCTTTGCACACAGTAAGATCAGACCAATGTAAAAGTGACCAGATTATCAATTTTAGTTGTTAAATAGATCTTGTCCAGGATATCCAAGATAATTTTCCAAAATATAGAAACAAGGAACTGCAGATGCTGGTTGATAAAAGAAGACACACAGTGCCGGAGTAACTCAACTGGGCAGGCTGCATCTCTGGAGAACATGGATAGGTGATGTTTCCGGTCAAGATCCTTCTTCACCTATGCTTTGTCCTGCCTCTCCTCTCTCCCAATTTTCTGTCCCTGCTCTCCCTTCCAATCAGACTGAAGAAGGGCCCCAACCCAAAATATCACCCATCCATAGTTTCCAGAGATACTGCCTAACCAGCTGAGATACTCCAGCACTTTGTGTCATTTAGTTTTCCAAAATACTTCTTTGAAACTGTGCCATAACACTTTTAAGCATATTCAAGAGCAGAGATAAAATTTGGATTGAACATATCATCCAGCAGATGACACCTCTAACAAGGCAGAGCTCCCTCATTAATAGGCTGACGTAACAAACTAGATATAGTTCAAGAGTTAGATTTTCAAGAAAGAGTTCGTTTTTCAAGAGAGAGTTAGATTTAGTTCCAAGGGCTAAGGGAATCAAGGGGAAAAGCCAGAACAGGGTACTGATTTTGGATGATCAGCCATGATCATATTGAATGGCGGAGCTGGGTCAAAGGGCCGAATGGTGTACTCCTGCACCTACAGTATTTTCTATGTTTCGACTAGGGTGAAGAAGGTTCCCGACCTGAAACATCATCTGTCCATTCCCTTCAGACTCACTGATTTCCTTCAGCACTTTGTGTTCTGCACCCAATTCCAGTATCTGCAGTTCATTCTGTCTGTATCTTCTCAAGTCTCAGGAATGAAGTAACCTTCTGACTCTGAGACATCACTGGTATCAACTGAGTCACAGCTGACACAAGTCCCAAAATCTTATCTTGCTGTAAATATCAAACAGAAATATTGCTAAGCATTACTTTCTAAAACTATTTATAACTTCTGCAATACACCCATGCACATTGTATGCTGGCTCACAATTTAGAATAGTTAGAATTTGAGGCCATTTGGCTTCATTACAGGCACTATACAATGTTTGTTTTTTAACCTGGCACAGGGGCAAGGGACTCATTACACGGATTTCTTACCAGTGAGTTGTTTTTTGACCCAATTTGTGTGGGGTTACATTTTGATGAGTAGAAGTGCATTTCCGCACAACTGCAAGGCTGGCCTTACCCCCACCTGTACCAACCCCTGTCCTTGAAACCTTTGTTTGACTTGAACCTTTCCCTGTGCTGGAATCTCTCCCCAGTCCTGTACTTGAACCTCTACCGAGCCCAAAACCTGTACTTGAAACTTTACCTACCCCTAAACATGTACTTGAACCTTTACCTCGCTCGAAACCTGTACTTGAACCTTTACCTAGTCCTGATTCTGTACTTGAACCACTCCCTCGCCCTGAACTTGAACCTCTCCCCAGTCCTGTACGTGCACCTGTGCTCGAATCTCCACCTGTACCTCTACCTCTACCTGTACCTGTACCTCTACCTCTACCTCTACCTCTACCTGTACCTGTACCTGTACCTCTACCTCTACCTGTACCTGTACCTGTACCTGTACCTCTACCTGTACCTCTACCTCTACCTCTATCTCTCGCTGGAGCCTGACCTATCCCACCTCCACTTGCCACTCCATCCCTATCCTGCCTTTCTTCCATAGCTGCACCGGACCGGGCGCCCTTGTGACCGGTTTGGCTCCTTTCACGACAGATTAAGACATGTCCAGGCAGAAGCAGCAGCGTTAAAGGTAATGCCAATGGGCAGGGCCGACGCCGCGCGGGGCCCTTTGGGAGATGCAGTTCTAAATCCCGTCCGCACGCACTACACCATCCAAGCTGGGAACTACAATACCCAGACGTCCAGCCGTCAGTGAAGGGCGGAACGAAGCAGCAAGGTTGCCACAGCAACAGAATTAGAGGCTCTATTAAAGGGACAAGTAAGTCGCTTTTCAAACGCCTAATGGATTGTTTTCAGCGTTTTCAATTCCGCCGAATGTTTATGTATTGTGTCTGTTTATCTATGTGCATCAATATTGTTTTCTTAATTAGGCTGACAGAAATATCTTTCAAAAAAAGAAGAATGATAGAATTCTAATGGCACAGGAAGACCATTCAACCCATCGATTCCATGGCTGTTCTTGCAGAGTAATCTACTCAGTCTTATTTCTCCTCTCTTTCCTGACAGTTCATCAAACAGTTTCAATGAAATAGCCTTTTAAAGGCACTGGTTGACACTGTTTCCAGCAACCCATGCAAAAATTTGCATTTTTTAAATATCTATATACTATTAAAACTCAGATCTTGTGTATTTTTTTGGGGTTTGACCTTGTATGCACGTAACAACGGTTTCTCTGATTTCGTCAAAACGGTGAACCGTAGCGCCACGATTTTTGAACCACCTTAATCACCACGCGGTTATCTGCTGGAAAATTATTTTTTATTTAATTCGGTCGCATGTTTTTTAAGTTACAGAGGTTTTAAAGCGCTCCCCCCCCCCCCCCTAATTTATAGAGGGCGCTGTGGTGCGGATTTATTGAAGGTCTTCAGCTTGTGATGTCACAATGCCCCTGTGAGATGGGTGCAACATTGTTGCGAAAAGCGTGTGACGTCACAATGGACAAGCAGCTGCTATTGGGTGTCTACTCTTTACAAATTTACATTTTTTTATGAGAAGCACTTGGTCAAGTCAAGTCAATTTTATTTGTATAGCACATTTAAAAACAACCCACGTTGACCAAAGTGCTGTACATCTGATTAGGTACTAAGGAAAAAAATGAAACATACAGTGGCACGCAAACAGTTCACAGCACCTCCTCAATGAGCCTCAAACGCGAGGGAGTAGAAATAGGTTTTGAGCCTGGACTTAAAGGAGTGGATGGAGGGGGCAGTTCTGATGGGGAGAGGGATGCTGTTCAACAGTCTAGGAGCTGCAACCGCAAAAGCTCGGTCACCCCTGAGCTTAAGACAGGAAGCTTAGTGACCGGAAATTTTGTGAAAAGACACTGAGAGTGTGTCTGGGGGAGAGAGATCGTTGCGGAGGGGGCTTGGTGGTGGGGGGAAAGAGGGGTACTGGGAAAAGGGGAGGTCCCTCTTCCCCCCTCAACCCCTTCCTCCCCCTCCTTCCCACCTCCACCCCCACTCCCTCCTAAAACTCCTCCTCCCTCCCCAACTCCCTCCACCCTCCCTCACCCCTCCCCCCTAACTCCCCCCCGTCCCCTCCATCCCTCCCTCCCCCTCTCCCTTCCCCCTCCCCTCCCCCCTCCCTCCCCCCCTCCCTCCCCCTCCACCCCCTACCCCTCTCCCTCCCCCCCTCCCCTCCCCCCTCCCTCACCCTCCACACCCTCCCTCCTCCCTCCCTCCCATTACCCCCCCCCCCCCAATCCCCTACCGGTTACAATGGAAACCCTACGAAGACGGGCCCCAAAGGGGAAAGAGGGGTACTGGGAAAAGGGGAGGTCCCCCTCCCCCATCCCCTCCCCCCCTCACTCCCCCCCTCCCTCCCCCTCCCCCCCTACCCCCCTCCCTCCCCCCCTTCCCTCCACCCCCTCCCCCCCTCCCCCCCTCCCCCCCTCCCTCCCTTCCCTGCCTCCCCTCCTCCCCGGTTACAATGGAAACCCCTACGAGGACGGGCCCAACGGGGAAAGAGGCTACTGGGAAAAGGGGAGGTCCCCCTCCCTCCCCACTTGCCCCCTCCCCTCCCCCTCCCTCCCCCTCCCCCCCCACCCCTCTCCCTCCCCTCCCCCCCCCTTCCCCCCTCCCCCTCCCTCCCCCTCCCCTCCCCCTCCACACCTCCCTCCTCCCCTCCCCTCCCCTTACCCCCCCCACTCCCCTCCCGGTTACAATGGAAAACCCTACGAAGACGGGCCCAACGGGGAAAGAGGGGTACTTGGAAAAGGGGAGGTCCCCCTCCCTCCCCCATCCTCCCCCCTTCCTACCCCTCCCCTCCCTCCCCCTCCCTCCCCTCCCCCCTAACCCCCCCTAACCCCCTCCCTCCCCTCTCCCTCCCCTCCCCCCTTCACTCCCCCCCTCCCCTCCTCCCACCTCCCCTCCTACCTCCCTTCCCTGCCTCCCCTCTCCTCCCGGTTACAATGGAAACCCTACGAGGACGGGCCCAACGGGGAAAGAGGGCTACTGGGAAAAGGGGAGGTCCCCCTCCCTCCCCACTTTCCCCACTTCCCCCCTCCCCTCCCCCCTCCCTCCCCCCCCCCTACCCCCCCCTCCCCCCTCCCCCCCTTCCCCCCTCCCCTCCCCCCCTCCCCTCCTCCCTCCACACCTCCCTCCTCCTCCCTCCCCCCTCCCCTCCTCCCGGTTACAATGGAAACCCTACGAGGATGGGCCCAATGGGGAAAGAGGGGTACTGGGAAAAGGGGAGGTCCCCCTCCCTCCCCCCTCCCTCCCCCCTCCCCTCCCCCGTCCCCCCTTCCCCCCTCCCCTCCCCTCCCCCCTCCCTCCCCCTCCCCTCCACCCTCCACACCTCCCTCCTCCCCCTTCCCTCCTCCCTCCCTCCTCCCGGTTACAATGGAAACCCTACGAGGACAGGCACAACGGGAAAGAGGGGGTACTGGGAAAAGGGGAGGTCCCCCTCCCTCCCCCTCCCTCCCTCCCCTCTCCCTCCCCCGCCCCCCTTCCCCCCTCCCCTCCCCTCCCCCCCACCCTCCCCCTCCCCTCCTCCCTCCACACCTCCCTCCTCCCCTTCCCTCCCTCCCCTCCTCCCGGTTACAATGGAAACCCTACGAGGACAGGCACAACGGGGAAAGAGGGGTACTGGGAAAAGGGGAGGTCCCCCCTCCATCCCCCTTCCCCTCCCCCCTCCCTCCCCCTCCCCCCCTACCCCTCTCCCTCCCCCCTCCCCCCCCCTTCTCCCCCTCCCCTCCTCCCTCCTCCCACCCTCTCCCTTTCCTCCCTCCCCCCCTCCCGGTTACAATGGAAACCCTACGAGGACGGGCCCAACGGGCACACTTGTGCTAGTATATTTATAAAATCTAGAAAGCAGGCCCTTCAACACATCTAGTCCACACCAATTGTCTACCACCAGTTTACACCGATCCTATGTTAATCCTTTGTTTTAAAATTCTTCTGACATTCTCATTAACTGCCCCTAGTTTCTGCCATACACTCTTGATAGGTTGTGTGCATTAATGGCAAAGCTGATATATTCAATGGAAAACAAGTAAAATCGTGTCACATGTATATAGAGTAGTCAAGAAGCCCTTTTATGCTTTGGCCTTCATCAGTCAGGATATTGGGTATAGATAGATATATTGGTAACACCTTCACTCAGCCAGGTGATCGATGGTCGGCATGGGCTGTGGGCCGAAGAGCCTGTTTTCATGCTGTATGACTCTATGATTCTCTCTGCAGATGAACCAACCTGATCTCCTTGATAAGGGAAAAGAGAGATATAGATGGTGATGTGGAGAGATGAAGAACAATGAATGAAAGATATGCAAAAAAGTAACGATGATAAAGGAACTATCCAGTCTGAAAAAGGGTCTTGACCCGAAACGTCACCCATTCCTTCTCTCCAGAGATGCTGCCTGTCCTGCTGAGTTACTCCAGCTTTTTGTGTATTGGGTATAGAAGTTGGGACGTTATGTTACAGTTGTACAAGATGTTGGTGAGGCCACATTTGGAGTAATGTGTTCAGTTTTGGTCACACTGCTGTAGGAAAGATGTTCTTAAGCTGGAAAGAGTGCAGAGACAATCTACAAGTATGTTGCCAGGACGAGGGCTTGAGCTATAGGGAGAGGTTTGGCAGGCGAAGGCTTTATTCCTTGGAGTGCAAGAGGATGAGGGGTAATCTTATAGAGGTATATAAGGTCATGACAGTAATAGATCGGTTAAACACACGGTCTTTTACACAGAGTAGGGAAATCAAGAACAAGAGTACATAGATTTAAGGTGAGAGGGGAAAGAGAATAGATAATAGGGGAAGTTGAATAATGGGGGAAAGATAATCGGAACCTGAGGGGAATTTCTTTTACAGAGGGAGGTGGGTTTATGGAACGAGCTGCCACATGAGGTACTTGAGGCATAAACTATGACAACATTTAAAAAGGCATTTGGATATGTACATGGAGAGGAGAGGGTTAGATGAATATGGGCCAAACACAGGTGAAATAAAACTAGTGTGACCGGGTGATCGATGGTCGGCATGGGCTGTGGGCCGAAGAGCCTGTTTTCATGCTGTATGACTATGATTCTCTCTGCAGATGGTGGCATCGGAAACAAAAATAGAAAATGTTGCAAAAACGCTGCGTGTCAAGCACCATCTGCGGAAAGAAAAACCAGTCAATATTGCAGGTCAAAGATCCTTCAACAGAACAATGGAAGTGAGAAAGCAAGAAATTTAGTATAGTTTTGAGTTAGAGCATGGAAACAGGCCCTTCGGCCTACTCTGTCCGTGCCGACCTTCGATCACACTAGTTCTATTTCATCCCACTATCGCAACCACTCCCTGCACACATGGGGCAGTTTTACAGAGGCCAATTAACGTACAAACCCACACATCTTTGGGATGTGGGAGGAATCTGGAGCACTCGGAGGAAATCCATGCGGTCACATGGTGAAAGTGCAAATTCCACAGCACCTGAGGTCAGGATTGAACCTGGTACTCCAGAGCTGTGAGACAGCAGCTCTACCAGCTGTGCTACTGTGCACCCTATTTTCTGTCATTCTTTATTTGTTCCATGAACTGAAGAACCATTGGTTGGCCTGGAGCATCAGACATTGAGGGAGACCTGAATAAAGATGATAATATTATGAAAGTCATAGATAGCGTGGACAGTCAGAACCCTTTTCCCAGGGTGGAAATGTCAAATACTAGAGGGCGTAGCTTTAAGATTAGAGGGGGGAGGATTTAAAGTAGATGTATGGAATAGGTTTTTCACACAAAGTGTGGTTAGTATCTGGAACAAGTTACCTGCGGGTGGTCGACACAAAATGAATGAATGAATGAATGAATGAATGAATGAATAAATGAATAAGTTTTATTATACATAGCCAAGTATGCACACATACAAGGAATGTTCCTTGGTGCTCCGCTCGCAAGAAACAACACAAACATACAGTAAACAATTAAGAATAAAGCATAAAACATTAAAACATTAAGAATACAACATTCCAGTTTAAACATGTGAGTGAAATAAACCAGAGCGAAAAGAGACTACAGACTTTTGCTTATTGAGTAGAGCTACTACTCATAGATAAAAGCTGCTTTTATGTCTGACTGTGGCGGCTTTGACAGTTCAGAGTCGCCTTCCAGAGGGAAGTACTTCAAAGAGTTTGTGGCCAGGGTGACAGGGTTCAGAGATGATCTTGCCTGCTCGCTTCCTAGCCCTTGCAGTGTACAGTTCATCAAAGGGGGGAAGGTTGCAGCCAACAACATTCTCAGCTGATCGAACGATTCGTTGCAGCCTCTGGATGTCGTGCTTGATGGCTGAGCCAATCCAGACCATGATAGACAATAGACAATAGGTGCAGGAGGAGGCCATTCGGCCCTTCGCGTCAGTACCGCCATTCAATGTGATCATGGCTGATCATTCTCAATCATTCTCAATCAGTACCCCGTTCCTGCCTTCTCCCCATACCCCCTGACTCCGCTATCCTTAAGAGCTCTATCCAGCTCTCTCTTGAATGCATTCAGAAAATTGGCCTCCACTGCCTTCTGAGGCAGAGAATTCCACAGATTCACAACTCTCTGACTGAAAAAGTTTTTCCTCGTCTCAGTTCTAAATGGCCTACCCATTATTCTTAAACTGTGGCCCCTTGTTCTGGACTCCCCAACATTGGGAACATGTTTCCTGCCTCTAACGTGTCCAACGGTGTCCAATGATGGAGAAGGTGAGGACAGACTACGATGGCAGTATAGAATTGGACCATCATTGCCTGTGGCAGATTGTGTTTCCTCAGCTGCTACAGGATGTATATCCTCTGTTGGGCCTTTTTGATTGTGGAGTCGGTGGTGACCCCCCATTTAAGGTTCTTGGTGATGATGGTTCCAAGGAACTTAAATGACTCCATAGATGTGACTGTGGTGTTGTTGATGGTGAGTGGGGGGAGGGGAGGGGGAGCTCTCCTAAAATCTACAATCAGTTCCACTGTCTTAAGGGCATTGAGCTCCAGGTTGTTACGAAGGCACCAGAACGCCAGCTGTGTCACTTCCTATCCGTAGGCAGATTCCTCCCCATCCTGGGTTGTGTCATCCGCAAACTTGAGAAGCTTGACAGAGGAGTCTGTGGGGGTGCTGTCGTTGGTGTAGAGAGAGTAAAGGAGAGGGGAGAGTACGCAGCCTTGCGGTGCTCCTATGCTAAGGGTCCTGTGCTGTATTGTTCTATGTTCCATGTAGGAAGGAACTGCAGAGACTGGTTTACACCAAAGATAGACACAAAATGCTGAAGTAACTCAGCTGATCAGTCTGAAGAAGGATCTCGACCCGAAACGTCACCCATTCCTTCTCTCCTGAGATGCTGCCACTGAGACCTGCTGAGTTACTCCAGCATTTTGTGAATAAATACCTTCGATGTGTACCAGCATCTGCAGTTATTTTCCTACACTGAAGTAACTCAGCGGGTCAGACACCATCTCTGGAGAAAAGGAATAGGTGACGTTTCGCGTCGAGGCCCTTCTTCAGAAGTGCTGGAAATGTTAAGCAGGTCAGGCGTCAGTGGGTTGAAAAATTAGAGTCAGTGTTTTGGGTCTAGAACTTTTCATCCGAACTGGAAAAGCGAGAAAGCAAATGTGTTGAGCTGCAGAGAGGAGAAGATGAGAGAACAGAGCAAATGTCTGTGATGTGTCATCTTCTCCCAACAGCCTGTTTTTTAATGTAATTGTTACCTTGGCAACTTCCATCTGCACCCTATCACAGACTTTCCTTCTGTTGCTCCACCTCCTCCTCTGTGTAACTTCAAACACGCCTTGCTTATTCAGGTTTTGGTTCATGTTTAGATTTATTATTGTCACATGTACCGAAGTACAGTGCAAAGCTTTGTTTTGCATGCTATCCAATTAAATCAGATAATACTGAAGAAGTGTCATGACCCGCAACGTCATCTATCCATGTTCTCCAGAGATGCTGCCTGACTCGCTGAGTTACTCCGGCACTTTCTGTCTCTTTTCTGATTTCTCCTTTATCTTATATAAGTCTTGGGATATTCCAGCACAGGGGAATTGGGGAAGTGTTCAAGGAGATACCCTAAAACTCAATGGTGAAGGAAAGGTTGGGGTTTGTGGGTTCTAACACTAGATATGGTTTTCCAGCTTTGGAATCATTTCACAGATTCTCTGCATGCTAAATGAGTTAGATAAAGGTACCCACATTTCTATTGGACTGCCATCTCTGCTTCAGATGGTCACAAAATCCTTTAAACTATTGAAGTAGGTTTGAAACGTAGTAATTGACTTGATTGATTGAATTGAACAATACAGCATGGAAACAGGCCATTCGGCCCTTCACATCCACGCTGATCATAGAACATCATAGTATTCTATGTGAGTGGGATAACATAGAGCACTAGTACTTTGTAATCCAACTTTCTCATCCACTCCCTACACACTAGGGACAATTTACAGTGGCCAATTAACCTGCAAACTCGCACGTCTTTGGGATGTTGGGAGAAAACAAAGCACACGGGAGAAACCCACTCAGTCACAGGGAGCACGTTCAAACTCCACACACAAAGCACCCGAGGACATCAAACCCATGTGTCTTGGCGCTGTGAGGCAGCAGCTCTACCCGCTGTGCTACAGTATCAATCTGACATTTGTAGTAAATGCAAAAGCCAGTTCTCGCATACAGCTGGTAGTGCCGCTGCCTCACAGCACTAGTGACACGTTCAATCTTGACCTCGGGTGCTGTTTGTATGGACCTTACAATATTATTTATTGTAATTGTTGATTGACGGGTCAATGTTAACTTGGATACCAGTGGTGAATCCTTCGCTCTTTTCCTGGAGCACTGCCATGAAATCTTTTAAGTTCTTATGAGGGAGTAGATCGGGCCTCAGTCTCATTTGAAAGACAAAATATTTTGTCTCCTTTGGCTTAAATTGGGAGGCCAAGTTTTAGGGATTGTTGGGAAGAGAAACAATAATAGCGATTGTCACTTCCACGCCAGAATGGATAATTCTGAGAAATATTTAAATTGAATCTCCCAGAAGGCTGCATCGTACCGAACATTATCTACATATTACTAAAACTCTCATCTTGTTTGTTCCCCACTTCCTGTATGTTTGTTCCCCGTTTGTTTGTTTGTCCCGTGTTTCTTTGTGCGGTTTTCATCCGGGAAAAAACGGTACACGATAGGGTAACAATTTTCAGGCCCACCCTACTCACCATTCCCCCGCGGTCTGAATAAATCGTCTTTTGTTACTTTTAAAAAACAATTTACCTAATAGACTTTAATAAATGCGCTCCCTCCCCCCCAGGAGGACCAGCAGGAGGAACGGCGCCCGTCCCGGCGTGCCCCGCGCCTGACCTTCCTCCCGTGGTGCAGCGTGGCGGCAGAGGGTCCAACAGGGTCCAACAAGATGGTCGTCACCGCCGTTCGCCGCCGACCGCTGCAGGAGATGTTTCGGGTCCACGGCTTGCTCTGCCCGATGCGATGGACACCAGGGGCCGATGTGAATCGCTCCCTCTACCCTTCCCCATCCCCCCTCGCCCGCCCACGGCCCCAGGGGCGCTCCCCACCTGCCACCGGGTCCACGGATCGGTATGATTGCTGGGCCCGCAGGAGAGGTTTGCACCCAACAGGGGTTGCCGCGCTCGCAGGACATTACAGGAGACGTTCGGGTCCACAGCTCACTCTGCCTGCACCACTGGCCGATGGCCGTCCCCGCCATTCGCCGCTGTGCTGCAGGAGACGTTTTGGGTCCATGGCGCGCTCTGCCTGCAGCACTGGCCACAGGGGATAGAGGTGAGTGGTTCCTTCTCCCCTTCCCTGTCCCCCCTCGCCTGCCCAAGGCCGTGGGGGTCACTCCCTGGACCCGTTGGGCCCAAACTTCTTCTGCATTGATCCAGCACCTTCTCATCCTCCACTTCCCCTCCCCCCTACTCCCCCTTCTCCTCCCCCTCCCCACCCACTCCATCCCCCCTGAACCCCCCTTACTCCCCTCCCCCCCACTTATCTACTCGATCCCCCCTCAACCCCCCTTATCCCTCCCCTCCCCCCACTCACCCACTCTATCCCCCCTCAACCCCCCTCAACCCCCCTCCTCCCCTCCCACTCACCCACTCAACCCCTCCTCAACCCCCCTTATCCCATCCCTCCCCTCATCCCCCTCCCTTAGCCCTGCCCGCAGTAGAGATTTGCACCCAACGGGTGCACACCCGTCTAGTTTGTACATAAACATCCAAGGACGTACACGCCACTGGAGATAAATGGGTCTACTGTGGATAGGGTGAGCAGTTTTAAATACTTGGGAGTCCACATCACAGTGGATCTGACATGGGCAACGCACATTGCCGCACTGGTGGGTAAGGCAAAGCAGCGCCTTTACCACCTTAGACAGTTGAGGAAATTCAGAGTGTCTCTGAGGATCCTTCATTGCTTCTACTCTGGGGCTGTAGAGAGCATCCTGTCCGGCAACATTACAGTCTGGTTTGGGAACAGCTCTGCCTAGGACAGGATGGCTCTGCAGAGAGTAGTGCGTTTGACAGAACGCACCATGGGAACTACACTCGTCCCCCTGCAGGACCTATACATCAGGAGGTGCAGATCCAGAGCAAGTAAGATTATGAGGGACCCCTGCCACCCCAGCAACGGACTGTTCCAGATGCTACGGTCAGGCAAACGCCTCCGCTGTCACTCTGTGAAAATGGAGAGGATGAGACGGAGTTTCTTCCCACAGGCCATCAGGACAGTCAACTTTTATAACTCCAGGGACTAAATTTTGTCTACACTATATTAACTTTATTACCTTTATTTATATGCTGTAACTGTAATTCTTTTTTGTGCACAATCCGCAGGCATTGCCACTTTCATTTCACTACACATCGTGTATGTGTATGTGACAAATAAACTTGACTTGACTTGACTTGAAATTATGAGAGGCATAGATAGGGTAACAGTCAGAATCTTTTTCACAGGATGGAAAAATCAAATAATAGAGAGCATAGTTTTAAGGTAAGAAGGGCAATGTTTAAAGGAGATATGTGGGGCAATTATTTTACACCGAGGGTGGTGAGTGCCTGGAACTCACTGCCGCGGGTAGTGGTGGAGACAAAATTTAGTCCCTGGAGTTATAAAAGTTGACAGTCCTGATGCCTGTGGGAAGAAACTCCGTCTCGTCCTCTCCGTTTTCACAGTGATGTTTCAGTTTGACACAAAATGTCGTCTGTCTATTCCCTGTCCAGATGCTGAATGTTCTTCGGTGGACTGTGTCTTTGGTTGCACTACAGACTTTGGCATTGCACTATTATGATTATCTTGTAATTTGATTACTGATTTGTTGTGTTAATGAGCCTGTTAAGATGCAGCCAGTTAAATTTTATAGTTCCTTTGCAGGTACATTTGGTACAAAATTAAACATTCTTAACTCTTATAAGCTTAGTATAGATTTTTTGTTTGATTCGGCTCCTGTGAAACTCCTCGGGATATTATCCATTGTAGGTAAGTGGAACGGCAGCACAGTGGCGCAGCTGGTAGAGTCACTGCCTGGCAGCATCAGGAACCCAAATTCCATCCTGACCTTGGGTGCGGCCTGTGTAGAGTGTGACCAAATGGGTTTCCTCCGAGTGCTCCGGTTTCTTCTCACATCCCAAAGACGTGTCCATTTGCAGATTAATTGTTCTCTGTAAATTGCTCCTCGTGTGTAGGGAGTTGTGGAATCTGCATGGAAGTTGATGAGAATGAGGTGAGTTTTAAAAACGGGATTAGTGTAGGTTTAAACCAGCATCTGCTTTAACATAAAGGGGTGGTTCTTGGTTGCTATGGACTCAGTAGGTCAAAGGGTCTGTTTCCGTGTTGTACATCTCTCTGACACTATAAGTTACCAGTGTCTGAGGAGGGGTCCTGACCCCAAAACATCGCCTGTCCATACCCTATAGGTTTAGGTTTATTATTGTCATGTGTACTGAGGTACAGTGAAAAGCTATGTTTTGCATGCTTGATATGCCATACAATTGACTATTGATCAAGTCCAACTTGTACAATAGGTAGAGCAATAGAGAAGATACAGAGCACAGAATATATTTCTCAGCATCGTAGTGATTCAGTTCCATAGACAAAGTCCCATGTCCATACGAGATGTAGGTGAATTGGACAGTGCCTTAGCTAATGGAAAGACCAGAATCCTGATAGTGGATTGGAAGCATTTCCCGAGTCTGGTGGTAGGCACGTTTAAGCTTCTGTACCTCTGCCCCACGGAGAAGAGAAATGGCCCTCCTCCACAGATGCTGCCCTCCAGTACTTTGTGTTTCACTCAAGATTCCAGCATTTGCAGTTTCTTGTGTCTCAAAGCTGTTAGTGTTGTTGGACCTGCTCTGCTTCCTCTTGTGCTCTGCGTGGTGCTGTGCGTTCACATTTCAAAAAGCAACTTTCCTTTTCGATGTGCAGATCACCCTCCGACCCCTCCCCTCCCCTCCCCTCCCCTCCCCTTCCCTTCCCTTCCCTCCCCTGCGCTCGCTTCAGACTCCTGCGCAATGCAATACGTGACTGCGCTTCTGCTGGTGTGTTGAAAAGCTTCGCCTGGTCACATTAAGTAGTTGGGGGGAGGGAGGGAGAATGGGGGTGGGGGAAAGAGAGACAGAAAGAGATGCAAGCACCATAACACCGGTTCAATGCAGGTAAGCCCATGCATCCTCTTCGCAATCAATACACAGTCATTTTCGCCTCTGTCGCGATAAACCACATATCTTGTGCCAAGCATTTCAACCACGGGAATAATGATACGAACTAATTGAGCTGATGCATATTCTTGTTTATATTTGCAGCCGATTGCAGAGTCCGATCCAGAGGAAATCCCAGGTAACTTCTGCCCGATAATCTATCACAGCAAGTAAAAAAAATAAAAAATGACAATGAATGGAAATGGTTTTAAATAATTCGATTTTAGATTCAGTGATGCAAGAGTTTGTGTAGTGTGTTTGCTTCTATTAGGCTTGCCTTCACCGTCCTGTAAACCTTTCCCGTGGAAATTTTAAGCAGTGAAATGAAAATAATACAACATATATTGCCATTAAGAGGTCTGGAATATTGATGAAGGGTTGTTGCAAATTGCAAACACCCCGAATAGCGGAAACTGCTGGCTTGAGTTGTAATTCAGTACAGCAAACAATGCACTCAGGGAAAATGCATTTTAATTGCATATTGTTAATGTTCTGTTTTTTTTTAAACACGCAGCCTGTCAGAACTGTAGTGCCAGAGTTAACCTCTTATTGGACAGCTTTGTGTAGCGGACTTAATGCTGTGATATTAGCACCTTGGTGAAACGAAATGGTGGGTGATTCGGGCGGGGGTGGGGGGAGAGTGCGGTTGTAATGAGAGGGGAGCGATATTTTACCCTATGCATCCTCCACACCTGTTAGCCAAAATGCACGGCGACAGTGTTATGGGTTAAAGGGTGCATTTAATGTCACAGAGTCGGGGGGAAATGCCTTTATTGAATAAATGCAAGACGTGACGTCTCTTGATATAGACAGGAGGAACTGAGTTTGCGCCGAGCCTGAGGTGTTCCCTGGGATCTGTAGTTCTACAGTCACCTGTGCATGTATTAAGAGCCACTAATCAGATTGAGTTAACATAGCTGGAAAGTTGATGCACGAATAGGAAGATTATTTCAGGGTTTTTGTTTTAACGTTTTGTGTTGCTGTTAGAATTATTTGTTTTAATATTTTCTTTTGTATTTTATGAAATATTTTCTGCACTCTATTTCCCTTTTGCTCTGTCTATTGTTCTTGAGTTTGACGATGGCATTTATGTATAAGAGTCACACAGTGTGGAAACAGGGCCTGCAGCCCAACTTGCCTACACCGACCAACATGTCCCATCTACACTAGTCCCACCTTCCTGCGTTTGGCCCATATCCCTCCAAACCTATCCTATCTATATATCTATCTGAATGTTTCTTAAATGTTACAGAAGTACGTGACACAACTACCTCCTCCTACAGCTCATTCCATACACCCATCACCCTTCGTGTGAAAAGTATAGTCAAGAGTGTTTGATTGTGATAAGATCATAGGACACAGAATAGGATTTAGGCCATTTGGCCCATTAAATCTGTTCTACCATTCAATCACAGCTGACCTATTTTTCCCTCTAACCCTATTCTCCTGCATTCTCCCCATATCCTTTGACACTCTTATTAATCAAGAACCATTCAATCCCCGCTTGGCCTCCACTGTGGTCTATGGCAACAAAGTCCACAGATTCACTGCCGCTTAGCTAAAGAAATTCCTCATCATCTTCTTTCTAAAGGTACATCCTTTTATAGTGAACCTGTACCCTCTGATCCTAGATTCTCCCACTTATGGAAACATACTCTCCACATCCACTCTATCTCTGCCTTTCATGATGTTGCACACTAATGTTTGAATTATTTATTTTAATATTTTCTTTTGTATTTTATGAACTGTATTCTGCACACTGTATGTTCCCCTTTGATCTGTCTAATGTACTTTGGTTTGAGTCAAGAATATTTCATTGTCATATGACCAAAAGCAGAACAATGAAATTCTCATTTGCAGCAGAATAATCGTATAATATGGTATTATCTGATTGGATATTATGCAAAACAAAGCTTTTCACTGTACCCCGGTACACGTGGCAATAATAAACATAGACCTCAAAGAAGAAAAATGTTGAATTAATGAAAAGATATTGGAAATACTCAGCATGTCAGTCCACATCCGTGGAAAGAGATGCAGAGTTATTGATTCTCAAAAATGGGAATAATACCAGGTTTAGACACAAAGCGCTGGAGTAACTGAGCTGGTCAGGCAGCATCACTGGATAAAAAGGACGGGTGATGTTTCAACCCGAAACATCACCCATTCTTGTCAGTCTGAAGAAGGGTCTCGACCCGAAACGTCACCCATTCCTTCTCTCCCGAGATGCTGCCTGACTTGCTGAGTTACTCCAGCATTTTGTGAATAAAAACCCATTCTTTTTCTCCAGGAATGCTGCCTAACCCGCTCAGTTACTCCAGCACTTTATTTCTATCTTTGGTATAAATCAGCATCTGCAGTTCTTTATTTCTACATAAAACAGGGGGTGTAACAGAGCAGGGGAAGGGGAGAAGAGGACAAAAGATATGTGAAAAGGTGGACTGCAGGAGAGGTTAAATGACAAATAATTTTTGGATGGAATGACATATGATTACAGCTATTCCTGGAATATTTTGCATCACAGTGGAGATTTTTGCTTGGCCATTTCTTAGTGTGGATTATATCTTCTGGCACCTGTGTAAGGTAAATCCAACAATCATCCTGCCTAGCCTAGAAATTAGATAATTTTGCCCTGAGAGGGGCAATCATTGATCATTTGTCAAGAGAGCCATGTCTTTATTGTACAAAGCCTAGTGGGACATCAAGAAGATAAGTCCCATAAGATAACTCCCTTGAGATCCTTAACATCATTAATGTACAGAGGGATCTTGGGGACACAAGGAACTGCAGATGCTGGGATCTTGGGGTCCAAGTCCATAACTCCCTGAAGGTGCCAATACGTATAGAAAGTGGTAAAGAAGGCTAGCTTTCATGTATCAGGAAGTTATGATGCAGCTATATAGGACTTTCGTTTGGTCACATTTGGAGTATTGCATACAGTTCTGGTCGCCCCATTGCAGGAAGGATGCAGAGAATTTGAAGAGGTTGCAGAAGAGATTTACCAGAATGGTGTTTGGATTCGAAGGCATTGGCTATAAGGGGAAGTTGGACAAACTTGGACTGTTTGCTCTGGATGTCAGAGGTTGCGGCAAGACCTGATAGAAGTATATAAAGTTATGAGGTATAATAGATAGGGTAGACAGTCAGAAACGTTTTCCCAGGCCTTTTCCCATTTCCCAGGCTGTAAATGTCAAATACCAGAGGACATAGCTTTAAGGTGAAAGGGATAAAGATGTGCGGACCAAATCTTTTTAACGCAGAGATTGGTGAGTGCCTGGAACTTGCTGCCATGGATGGTGGTGGAGCCAAATACGATCGTGCATTTAAGAGATTGTCAGAGGGGCACATGGAATGGAGGGATATGGATCATGTACAGGCAGATAAGATTAGTTTGGCTTGGCATTATTTTTGACACAGATATTGCAGGCAGACGGGCCTATTCCTGTGCTGTACACTATGTTCTATTAGCCTTTTGTCCATCTCTTTCCCTCACACCCCCACCATGCATTGGAGTGGTTCAGGCTCTGACCCACTGAAGCCTGATCTCCAAACCTCTGCCCTTCTGAGGTCCTCGATAACCTCAGTCCAATCCTAATCACTGACCAAAATGTCTCTAACAAAGGATGTGGGAGGAAGCTGGAACACCCAGAGGAAACCCAATCGGTCACAGGGAGAACATGCAAATTCCATACAGACAGCACCAGGGTCAGGATCGAACCCAGGTCCCTGGCACTGTGAGGCAGTAGCCCTACCACCGCGCCACAGTGTTGTTGGTAGGATTCAATGCTGTCATCCCTTCAGGTGATAAAGGTTGGAGTCTTGGGAGGGGCAGTTGTACAGGCCCTCGAGTTGCAGTGAAGAATCGTGTTTTGGGGGTATGTAAGACACCAAAGAATACCAAACCTCCAACTTGATTTTGTAGCCACTTGTTTAATTCGGGTCAGTGGTGATCTCCAGGAAGTTGATAGCATTAACTATGATGATGGCAGTAGCATTAAATGTCAGAGGAAGTTGGTCGGACTTCCTCTTGCTGGGGCAGGTCAATTTCTAGTGCTTGTTTTACTGCAATGATTTGTTCCTCCATGTCAAAAGAGTTGCCCCTCAGATGCCTTTTAGATCTTTCCCCTTTCATCTTAAACCTATGCTCACCTAGCTTTAGACTCCCCTAACTCGGAGAAAAGATAATGGCCATCCATCTCAAGAAGGATCTCGACCCGAAACGTCACCCGTTCCTTCTCTCCAGAGTTGCTGCCTGACCTGCTGAGTTACTCCAGCATTTTGTGTCTATGGCCATTCATCTTATCTGTACCCGTCTTGATTTGATTAGCTTTAAGTTCATTGTTGTCACATGTACCGGGGTACAATGAAAAGCTTTGTTTTGCATGCTATCCAATCAGATCAGATTATATTATACATAAATACAAACGAGTCAAACTCGAGCGAAATAGGTAGAGCAAAGGGGAAGATACAGTGCAGAATATAGTTCTCAGCACTGTGGCACATCAGTTCCAAAGACAAAGTCCATTGTCCGCAATGGGGTAGAGGTGAATCGGACAGTACCATAGCTTTTGGAAGGACCGTTTAGAAGCTTGATAAGAGGGGACGAAGCTGATCCCGAGTCTGGTGGTGTGCGCTTCTGTACCTTCTGCCGGATGGGAGTTGGGTTCCTCATGTCAACAGATTGAATAGGTTGGGTTTGCTTTGTGTGGAGTGAAGGAGGGTGAGGGCGGGTAGAAGTACATAAGGTTATACCAGCCATCTGTGCTGTATGACTCAACGAAGTGTTGCAAAAAGGGTTTCAGTTTACATTCAGCATGCACCCGAGATCAGCAACATCAAAGCGATCTTGTTGTGATACCGAGTGAGGGATGAATGGTGACAAGGGCACTGTGGACAACTCTTCTTGAGTTGAATCTTTTGCATTCACAAAAAAAAATCCATGTGGCCCATCAGTTTAACCTCTCAGTTAAAAGACAGCTTTTAACTTTTGATAGTGCCCTGCTCTCTGAAAAATGAAATGTCAGCTCAGAATCTCACGCTTACAGTTATGAAGTTAAATTTAGTTTATTATTATCATGTGTACCAAGGTATGGTGAAAAGCTTTTTTGTTGCTTGATATCCAGTCAGCGGAAAAACTATATATGATTTTCCGCTGACTGGATATCAAGCAACAAAAAAGCTTTTCACCATACCTTGGTATACATGATAATAATAAACTAAATTTAACTTCATAACTGTAAGCGTGAGATTCTGAGCTGACATTTCATTTTTCAGAGAGCAGGGCACTATCAAAAGTTAAAAGCTGTCTTTTAACTGAGAGGTTACCCCACCTCCAGACTCAGGAACAGCTTCATCCCCAGGGCCATAGCTGCTATGAACCGGTCCTGCTGAGCCGGATGGCCACAACGCATAGATCAACTTGCACTTTACCATGTCCAAAACTGTTACAACTGTTTCGTTTCGTTGGGTTGCTGCTGTCTAAATTACTTAAATTATTGCATCGTATGGGAGGCGCATTCCCAATCTCGTTGTACCCCTGGGTACAATGACAATAAAGATATATTGTATTGTATTGTATTGTATTGTAAGTAATGATGGTCCGAGAGTCTCTAGTGAGGCAGATGGTAACTTAGTAGCGCTCTCTAGTTGGCCTTGCTTTGTTTGTATGGTGCACCTGTAAAAGTTGGTGAGGGCACCTCCGAACTTCCTAAGCCTTCGAAGGAACGAGAGGCGTTGGTGTGCTTTAAACCAGTGTTATAATGTTCTCTCTCTCACCTGCAATCTCTTGCGTCGAGCCAGTGTGTGGTTTGTCTCCACTGCTCTTCCGATGAGCTCCTTCTCCTTGGAGAATGGCGATCAAGTTTAGTTTAGTTTATTATGATTGTCATGTATACCAAGGTACGGTGAAAAGCTTTTTGTTACGTGCTATCCAGTCAGAGAAAAGACTACACATGATTACAATCAAGCTGACCACAGTATACCGATACAGGATAAAGGGTATAACATTTAGTTCTAGATAAATTCCAATAAAGTCAGACTAATGTTGGTTCAAATGCCTCCAGAGAGGTAGATGTGAGGCCAGGACCGCTCTCTAGTTGGTGAGAGGATGGTTCAGTTGCTTGATAACAGCTGGGAAGAAACGATCCCTGAATCTGGAGGTTTCTATTGTTGGTGGGATGATGAGAAGATGATGTGGTAAAAAAAGTTTCAAAGTTAGTGTCCTTTAGGGGAACCATTGGTCAGTTACAGAGTTGTTGAAGTTAGATCCTGGAGGAGTGGTGCCTGCACGTAATTAGATCCGGGAGAAAGTAACATGTTATAAAATAGCTACAAAGAAGATTAACAGGGCATAAAGGCGAGCATATTCCTATAATTAGTTGGCTAATAAATCAAATGAGTCCCTGCTTGCTGAAATAAAATTGTTATTAATCAGTAAAAGTATTTGACCTGGTCTTGTTGACCAACTTCCCCTTGTGTTTTTTACTCCCATTGAGTTAGATCGATGGTTGATTTGGACTTCAATTTAACTGCCTTTGATCCTGATCCTTTGATACTGTTCTTCACTTTGCAAGGTGAATTGGAAAGGTAGTATTTTGTTTAGATGGAGAAAGATGACAGAGTCCTGTTGTACAGACGGATTACAGTGCAGCACAACTGTAGAGCTGCTGCCTCACAGCAACAGAGACCTGGATTCCATAATAACCTTGCTGTGCGGAGCTTTGCACATTCTCCCTGTGACCGCGTGGGTTTTGTCCGGGTGCTTCGGCTGCCTCCCACATTCCAAGGACATGCAGGTTTGTTAGTCAATTGTCCTGCGTGTACTATTGGACAGTGTAGAAATAGAGTATTGGTGATCGATGGTTGGTGTGGAGGGCTGAAGGGCCTGTTTCCATGCTGCATCTCTAACCTAACCTAAGTAATCTGACTGTCTATATACGTGGAGCACAAAAAGTTAGTGTGTTGGAACAGCGGATAATATTCTTTAGGTATAGGTAGAGGGAATTCACAGTCTTTTTCCCAGGGTTGGGGAATCAAGAACTAGAGGGCATAGGTTTACGCTTTGAAGGGAAATATTTAATAGGTACACTTTCACATAGAGGGTGGTACATATATGGAATGAGCTGCCAGAGTAAATGGTTAAGGCAGGTACAATAAAAATATTTAAAGATATTTAAATGTTTTGCTTTAGTTTAGTGCTCCAACATAGGAACAGGTCCTTCGCCCACCGAGTCCACGCCGACCATCGATCAGCAGTTCACACTAGCTCTGTGTTATCCTAACTTTCTCATCCACACACTGCATGTGGCCCAGATCAAATCTGCCGTGATCCTATTAAATGGCAGAGCAGACGTAAGTGACCACCTGGCTGGCTACTGCTTTGATTTCACGTGTCCTTGACTATATAGAACTAAAATCTGAATCGGTCTGAAGGAGGTTTTCAACTTAAAACATCAATGTAGTATCATGTACTGCTGAGAAGCTGCCTGACCCATTGAGTTACTCTAGCACTCCGTGTTTTCCTTTGTAAACCAGCATCGATTGTTCCTTGTATCTCGGTTTGCCATTGTCAATTGTCCTAGGCCCCCAAGGGTCTTCTCCATTGGGAGAAGCGGTGTCCGCTGTTGTTTATGTTTCCTGATTTCAATCCAATTTTCAGTTTATGTCCCTTTGCAGCAGGGAATCTATCATACCCATCTATAATTTTGAAAAGAGACACAAGCAACTGCAGATGCTGGAATCTTGAACAAAACACAAAGTGCTGGAAGAAATCAGTGGGTCAGGCAGCATCTGTGGAGGAAATCTATGTACCAGTCTGAAGAAGGGCCCTGGCCCGAACAATCTCCCATCCATTTACACCACAGATTGAGGGAATGTCACTGCAGCTCCATGCACTTTTCAGCATGCAGTTTCCTTTCTTGTTTTGCACCAGCAGTAGTTCTCGTGTATGGTTTGTTCTGTTCACATAGCATGCAAAACAGGTCAGGCAGCATCTCTGGAGAACATGGATAGGTGACATTTCAGGTAAGGACATTTCTTCAGACCCACCCGAAATATCACCTATCTACGTTTTCCAGCGATGGTGCCTGACCCACTGAGTTACTCCAGAAGTTTGTGTTTTGCGTATAATTTTTAATGCCTCGATTATATAAAGCACCGCTCAATTTAGTAAACTCCAGAGAATGTAAGTCATGGAAAGCAGGCATGGAACGCATGTATTCTGTTTTGCAAAAGACAGGACATTTTTCAGTTTGGAGAGTGAGGAATAATCCAAAGAGAAGGCGATGCGACCGTGTGAGTCAAGTTATAATCAATCACTGCTTGGTTCGGCACGGACACAGTGCTCACTGTCCAGAATTGCCTCATTGTACTCTGATGCCAAGACCGGAGACTGGGAAATGCTGTGGCTAAGGGCCAGGAAGCCTCAAAGCTGAAGGTGCTTGGCAAACTGAAAAGTAAAATGAAACCATCAGATAGATTTCATGGAGAGATGAGGAACTGCAGATGCTGCTTCACAAACAAAGACGCAAAGTGCTGGAGTAACTCGGCAGCTCAGGCAGCATCTCTGGAAAATGTGGATCGTTCAGTTTAGTTTCGTTTATTGTCACATGTACCAAGGTACAGTGGAAAGCTTGTTGCTGCGTGCTAACCAGTCAGTGGAAAGCTTGTTGCTGCGTGCTAACCAGTCAGTGAAAAGACTATACATGATTACAATTAAGGTGTCCACAGTGCACAGACACAGGATAAACTGAATAATGTTTAGTGCAAGATAAAGTCAGCTCAAAGATAGTCCGAGGGTCTCCAATGAGGCAGATGGGAGATCAGGACCGTTCTCTAGATGGTGATGAGATGGTTCAGTTGCCTGATAACAGTTGGGAAGAAACTGTTCCTGAATCTGGAGGCATGCATGTTCACACTTCTGTACCATAGGAGGAGGTGCCAGAGGAAGGGATATAGGTGGAAGGGGACACCTCAACTACCTCCTCTGGAAAAAAGAATGCGAACTGCTTGAGAATCTCAGCGGGTCAGGCAGCATCTGAGAAGGGAAATGGACAGATGATGTTGCAGGCGGGGACCCTTCTCCAGACTAATTACTGATGGTGGGAGAAAGGTGGAAGAGAAGTGAGGGTGGGACAAAGCCTGGAAAGTTATACCTTGATGAGACTTTGTCTAACTAAGCCATCTGCCTATCAAATAACCCCCCCCCCCCTTACCTGTACTGGCTTATTTCCTGCCATGCATTGTCCTGCCCCTCCTCCCTTCCAGCTCCCCCCCCCCCCCCCCCAACAATCAGTCTGAAGGCTGATCCCGACCCAAAACGTCACCTATGCATTTTCTCCAGAGATGCTGCCTGACCCGCTGGGTTCTCCAGCACTGTGTGGCTTCCTCCAGAAAGTGATATGTGCATACAGGGAAGTGGGGGGGGGGGTTGATTGGCAAATGGTTGGTCAAAGGCCAGAGATTAAAATACATAAAGTGTGAGAAGAGGAGAGAATAGGTGGAAAACATGAAATTTCACGTTTGTTTATTAAGTCACTGGACAATATTTTAGCCTGGCTTACAGTGACAGTTGTTTATAGGTTTGCAAATTATTGATGGATGGTTCGATTTAAAAAAAATGATTGTGAACTGGGCAAAAGGCCTGGTCCTTTGAAGATGGTATCTTGAACCATTGGGATTGATTCTCCACCCAAAAGGGAGATGAAACAGGTAGAGCCACTGCCTCACAGCACCAGAGTAACGTGAGTTTGATCCTGACTTCAGGTTCTATTTGTGAGTAGTTTCCATGTTCTCCCTGTTGCCGCCTGGGTTACATCCGGGTGCTCCGATTTCTACCCACACCACAAAGACGGGCCGGTTGGTAAGTTAATTGGTTACAATTCATCACCTTGAGTGAAAGATCGATATTTCGTATTGGTAATGGTTTATTATTAAGTTTACCGAGGTACAATGAAAATCTTGCTTGCGTGCTATTCAATGAAATCAGAAAATGCTATACATAAATACAATCAAGCCATACACAAGTACAACAGGTAGAGCAAAGAGAAAAATACCAGGCGACAAAATATATTTTCTCAGCATCGTAGTGTAGCAGTTCCAGAGAAAAAGTTGAATATCCTCAATGCGTATATCAGGACACCACGCTAGTTTATGGAAGGACCGTTCAGAAGTCTGATGCTTGCAAAATTAGTATTACATTGGGTAGGGAAAGATTTAATAGGAACCCGGGGGGTAACATTTTTACACAAAGGGTGGTGGCTGTATGGAATGAGCTGCCAGAGGAGGAAGTTCAGCCAGGTACTAGCGCAGCGTTTAAGAAACATTTAGATAGGTGCGTGGATAGGATATGTTGAGAAGGATATGGGGCAAACGCAGGCAGGTGGGACGAGTGTAGAAGGGACATGTTGGTCATTGTGGGCGAGTTGGGCCGAAGGGCCTGTTTCCACGCTGCACGCTGTAATGTAGAATACTGTAGCTTGAAGCAAACTGTAATGATAGACGCATTGTCTAGACGGCCCCATGAGAGCTCGAAAATGGGATGTGAAAGTTCCATTTATACCCCAGCTTAAACGAGTGATGATTTTTTGATGTAGGCTTTGGAAATTGCAGAACAAGCAACACCATGGTACTCTGCCATGCATCTCGTTGCCTTAGACGGCTGTGGAGGCCAAGTCAATGGATATTTTTAAGGTGGAGATTGATAGATTCCTGATTAGTACAGGTGTCAGGGGTTATGGGGAGAAGACACGAGACGGATTGAAAGGGAAAGATGGATCAGCCATGATTAAATGGCGGAGTAGACATGATGGGCTGAATGGCCTCTTTCTGCTACTACAACTTGTGAACTTATGACATGCAAAGGTAGTTCTTAGTTCAGCAAAGGCAAATTGAATTGAGAGAGGTTTCCCGAGATTTAACGTACTGCCACTTGGAATGGCTATCAATGATTAAAAACTGGTATTTTCCCTTTTTTTGCAAAAATCTGCATGCATACATTGAAGGAATTGATGGGACCATGTTAATATGTATTGCTGGCAGATACTACACCTACTTGTCAACTGCTCTGCGTCTCGATCCAGACTTGGCCCGTATACAGAACTGTGAGCCATTGCCTCAATGCTCTTAAGGCGGTGTGTTTGTTATGTAACTCACTCAGTATCTTTAGTCTTTAAATCAAAGCAAGCATGACCCATTTTAAGCAGCCTTGTTCACATGCTCTACAATCTTGCAGTCTTGGATGGATGGATGTGGTCTTGGACCCGACCTGCTGAGTATTTCCAGCATGGTCTGTGTTTATTGCACCATTTAACATGGCAGTCATTTGACACTGGTGAAGAAACTCTTAAAGGTCGAGGCTTTTTAACGTAAATCGGCTCGGAAGGTATTGGCACTCCACTATTGATCGCGTGCTGAGAAGTTTAGCCACATTCAACGCTGTGGTTAATCTCCACTAGCCAGTAACTACACACACTTAAGGGTCTGTGGTGCCTGAAATCTGAGCTCCTGGTAGTATGAGGATGCCGTCAGTGATCAGAGCAGTCCTGGCCAGCTTTTCGACAGGGATAAAATTAATGCAGCAGTGCGATGCAATCTCACGCCTGGAGTCAAACTTGCTGAGGTCATGACTATATTTGTGTCCTCAGCAGGAGCAAATGCCCAAGCATGGGTCAGCAGCTGGTGCGTTGATAAGGGCTGCTTCGTTTTGTTGTTACCACCCCAAAGTTTAGTATAGTTTAGAGATACAGCATGGAAACAGGCCCTTCATCCCACTGAGTCCACGCTGACCATCCATCGCCCACTGTCTCATCCACTCCCGACACACTTTTCGGGGAAATTTTACTGAGGCCAGTTTTTATTCCCATGACTTTAGAATGTGGGAGGCAACCGGAGCACCTGAAGGGAAACCCACCGGGTTGCAGGGAGAGAACGTGCAAACTCCGCAGACAGCACCCGAGGTTAGGATCGGACCCAAGTCTCTGCCACTGTGAGGCGGCAGCTGTACCTGCTGCACCACTGTGCCATCCAAAATATTTAGAACATAAAACAGTATAGCAAAGGAACAGGCGATTCAGCCCACATTGTCTGTGCCAAACATGAGACCAAGTTAAACTAATCTCCTTTGCCTGCATGCGATTCATATCCCTCCATTCCCTGCCTATCAAAAAGGTTTCTTAAATGCCACCATCTCATGCCTCCACCACCACCCCTGGCAGCATGTTCCAGGCATCGACCAGTCTCTGTGTAAAACAAAACTTTTCCCTGCACCTCTCCTTTAAACGTTGCCCCTTTGACCTTAAGGCTATGCCTCTGGACTTTAACAATTCCACACTGGGAAATAGGTTCTGACTGTCTATCCTACCTGTTCCTCTCATCATCCTTCTATCGGGTGTCCTCTCAAGCTCTGAATCTCGAGAAAATAATCCAAATTTGTTCAACATCTCCTTATACTTAATGCCCTCTAATCTCAGAGGTTGGACACATTGGGTTGTTTTTTGCTGGAATATTGGAGGTTGATGGAATCCTGATAAAAGTTTAGAAATGCCCCTCGAGGCATAGATAGGGTACATGGTCAGAACCTTCATCCCAGGGTGGAAATGTTAAAGACTATAGGGCATAGCTTTAAGGTGAGAGGAGTATAGTTTAATGGAGATGTGCGTGACATGTTTTTATTTACACAGATTGTGGTGGGTGCCTGGAGCGTGCTTCCAGGATGATGATGGAAGCAAATACGATAGACACATACGGGAGTCCAAATAAGAACTTCAGACCTTTTGAAAGAGAGAAAACAGCAGGGAGGAGAATTGGAAAGCTCTTTCAAAGATGTGGTGGGCAACAGTTCTGATCGCCGGAATGAACAGTGGATATGGATCACATGCACGAAGGGGCGATTAGCTTAAGATAGGCGCAAAGTGCTAGAGTAACTCAGCGGGCCAGGCAGCATCTTTGGAGAAAAACGGATGGCTGAAGTTTTAGGTGGGGTGGGGTGGGAGGTGAGGAGCTGGAGGCGAGAAAAGACCAAGACCAAATGTTCAGCCACAAATGCTCTCAGGCATTTGGTCCTTTGTTGACTAGGGAATGGGAGATCTCAAGAGAAACAATGTGGAGACCTGTGGAATAGGTAAAACGACTAGGGTGGAGGAAGGGGGCAAGGAGGGAGGGGGGTGTGGGGGAGTGTAAGATGAAGTTACCTAAAATTAGAGAATTCAACGTTCATACATAAGTGAGCCTAAAATTGGAGGACTCCTTGTTCAGTCCATTGGGTTGTAAGCTACCCAAGCGAAATATGAGGTGCTGTTCCTTCAATTTGCATGTGGCCTCACTCTGGCAATGGAGAAGGCCCAGGACAGAAAGATCATTTTGGAAAGGGAAGGCTGAGTTGAAATGGTTGGCAACCGAGAGATAGCATCCTGTTTGGCACAGACATCGTGGGCCGAAGGACCTGGTCCTGTGTGTTCCTGTTCTATATCAACAGTGTTTCAGATTCATTCTGTATTCTGCATATCCAGGGGTTCATCTTGTGGGTAAGCAGATAGTTTTGGATATCTTTCAGCCACGATGTGATATTAACCTATGGCTTGTCACTTCCCTAAAAATTTCCTCGATAGTTATATTGTGCGTCACACTCAGGCTAACATTACATTAGTAAATTTCTTCCCTGTCAGGTAATTCCCGAACACAAGAGCTTTTTCTTCACACGACTAACGTGGCTCCAGCAACACATTAGCAATGATTCAGCGGTACGGTGTGTCAGCTTGTAAATGTGTTCTGGCGGAGTGTGATTACTAACTGCGTAAGATCTTCAATATTTCTCCTCATTGCACTTAATTATCGCTGTCTTGGCATTTTAACGCAGGGAGACTAGTTTCCAATCCCTAAGTTGTTCCTGACTTCAGTCCAAGCTGTCAATGCTTTTACTGGTCTGCTCATACTGAGCTGTCAGCCTGAGTGGCTACTGGTTCAACTCAATAGAAACCGTACAAGCCACAGGAAATTTACAGCACCCTGTTAGTGTGGTGAAGAGATCCCAGTCTGGATTTGAATTGTGCCAGCCTGGACTAACATAGCTCCGGTGCAGAATCCTACTACGTGTGTGGAAAGGCATTGGAGTGGATCAATAGTAATTGACAGCATGAGTGGGTGAGAGTGAATTAGAACCTCATTTTCCCTCTTCTGTGCATATCCCAGGTGCCAATCAACCCCCCTTCCCCCTCACCTGTATCCACCTGTCATTTGCCAGGCTTTGTCCTGCCCCCACCTCTCTTTTCTATACTCCCCGACCCTGGATAAAAGACCGTGGGTTTATCTAAGGCCCTCGAGATTTTGTATACCTCTGTAAGGTCACCCCTTAGGTAAGGTCAGTCCCAGCCTATCCAGCCTGTCTTCATAACTCAAGGCCTCCCATCCATGCAATATCCTTGTGAAAAGAGGACATAAAGTGCTGGAGTAACTCAGCGGTCAGGCAGCATCTGCGGAGGACATGGATAGGTGAGGTTTTTGTGTGTGTTTGTGTTTGTGTGTGTGTGTTTGTGTGTGTGTGTGTGAAAGCATGGTGATGGGGGGGGAGGTGACAGGCAGATGGTTGGAACAAAAGATGCAAGACAAAAGTGTTGTAGAGTTGCAAATTGTGAAGCCAGAGAAAGGAATGTGGGGGGGGGACGGGACGGGAGGGATGTGCGGGTCCAGGTGGGGCGCAGGGAGGTGTAAACAAAGGGAGGGGGTGGGGGTGAGAAGGGATTGGGAGGGGGGGAGGTTACCTGAAATCGGAGAATTCAATCCTCATGCCATTGGGTTGTATGCTTGTGAACATCCTTATGAATCTTTTCTGCCGTCCTTCTCGAGAAGAATTATCTTCAGCAAAAGAGAAAGTGCTGGAGGAACTCAGTGGATCAGGCAGCATCTGTGGAGGGTATGGACGGACGGGAGGAGAAAGCTGGAAAGAAAGGTGGGAGTGGGACAAACCTGGCAAGTGATAGGTGGATGCACGTTGATTGGCAGATGGGTGGAGTAAGTGACAAAGGCTAGAGATGAAAAGGGGACAAAAGGATGTCATATTAGGAGAGAATGGCGGGACTGTCGTACGTTGAAAGCATGGAGCGATTGGGCTTGTATACTCTGGAATTTAGAGGGATGAGAGGGGATCTTATTGAAACGTATAAGATTATTAAGGGATTGGACACGCAAGAGGCAGGAAACATGTTCCCGATGTTGGGGGAGTCCCGAACCAGGGGCCACAGTTTAAGAATAAGGGGTAGGCCATTTAGAACGGAGATGAGGAAAAACTTTTTCAGTCAGAGAGTTGTGAATCTGTGGAATTCTCTGCCTCAGAAGGCAATGGAGGCCAATTCTCTGGATGCTTTCAAGAGAGAGTTAGATAGAGCTCTTAATGATAGCGGAGTCAAGGGATATGGGGAGAAGGCAGGAACGGGGTACTGATTGTGCATGATCAGCCATGATCACGGTGAATGGCAGTGCTGGCTCGAAGAGCCAAATGGCCTACTCCTACACCTATTGTCTATTGTCAAAAGGGGGTAAAATGTAAAGGTAGAGGGAGGGATTTGGATGGAAGGGGACAGTGGAAGAGGAAAGAGGGAACATGGAGAAATCAAAGCATGCTGAAGAAGGGTCTCGGGCCGAAACGTCACCCATTCCATCTCTCCAAAGATGCTGCCTGTTCTGCTGAGTTACTCCAGCATTTTGTGTCTATCTTCGATTTAAGCCAGCATCTGCAGTTCTTTCCTACACATAGAGAAATCGAGGATGGGAGATGAATGTACAGTCTCTTTAGCCAGAGGGTGGTGAATCTATGGAATTCATTGCCACAGACTACTGTGGAGGCCGTCATTGGACATTTTAAAAGCGGAGATTGATAGGTTCTTGATTAGTATGAGCATCAAAGATTACGGGGAGAGGGCAGGCAAATGGGGTTGAGTGGACAAAGTAGATCAGCCTTGAACGAATGGCAGAGCAGACGTGATGGTCTGCATGGCCTAATTCTGCTCCTCTGTGTTCTGGTTTCCATCATGTCTGAAGAAAGGTTCCATCAAGTTCCTCCAAAGATGCGATCTAAGTTACTCCAGTACATTGTATTCTTATGACTCATAGGAGGAGAATTGGGCCATTTGGCCCATCGATTCTACTCCATTCCATCTTGGCAGATCTATCTTTCCTCTTCAACCCCATTCTCCTGCCTTCTCCCCATAACCTTTGACACCCTTACTGATCAAGACTCTGTCAATCTTCGTTTTAAAAATACCCAATGACTTGGTCTCCACCGCCATCTGTGGGAATGAATTCCACTGATTCACCATCCTTTGGCGAAAAGAAATTCCTCTTGAGGAAATTGTCATTTTAGTCTGCTCAAGAATCCAACACCTGCAGCTCCTGTGTCCAATTGCCTCTTCTGATCTTCATTTACGTTGATCAGTACAGCGGCCAGGATGTGGTCTAACGTGTTTTATATCAGCAACTCTCTTTGTAACTGACTTCCATGGAACTGGCAAGTGGTAAGTGCTGTCTGCCCAATATAGACACTGCCACCGTAACTCTCGATGACAGCACTGAGGGTATGAATGCTAAGTTCCTGTGTTGCAACCTTGCAGCTTTGAAACCCTGCGTTCGGCCGTTGCATCTGATGCATTGATTGTTGGGAGCTGCACAGCCATGGAAAATGATCAAAGTATTACAACATGCACAACGACTACCACCGTCAGCACATCTCCCAGGGCTCAGGGTCCTCAAATCTCAGTCTACAGCAGCTCGGACCGACAAGCTGTTCAGGTACGTACTTTTCATTCAATGATTCAATTATATTTTATTGTCACAAGTACCTAGGTACAGTGGAATGCTTGGTTTTGCATGTACCTGGCAAAATCATCTAGCAGACCTCGCCTTGGCAGTACACAAATGCCGCCACGTTTCTGGCACCGACATAGTTACAAAAGTTCACCAAACAGTTCTCTCTTCCCTCCCTGTCCTCTGCCTGCCACCCAACGTAGCAGCAGTCTCCCCTCTCCTTCCCCATTTCTTCCCCCTACATCTCTCCCCTCTCTCCCCTCCCCTCTCTCCCCTCCCCTCTCTCCCCTCCCCTCTCTCCCCTCCCCTCTCTCCCCTCCCCTCTCTCCCCTCCCCTCTCTCCCCTCCCCTCTCTCCCCTCCCCTCTCTCCCCTCCCCTCTCTCCCCTCCCCTCTCTCCCCTCCCCTCTCTCCCCTCCCCTCTCTCCCCTCCCCTCTCTCCCCTCCCCTCTCTCCCCTCCCCTCTCTCCCCTCCCCTCTCTCCCCTCCCCTCTCTCCCCTCCCCTCTCTCCCCTCCCCTCTCTCCCCTCCCCTCTCTCCCCTCTCTCCCCTCTCTCCCCTCTCTCCCCTCTCTCCCCTCTCTCCCCTCTCTCCCCTCTCTCCCCTCTCTCCCCTCTCTCCCCTCTCTCCCCTCTCTCCCCTCTCTCCCCTCTCTCCCCTCTCTCCCCTCTCTCCCCTCCCTCCCTCCCCTCCCTTCCCCTCCCTTCCCCTCCCTTCCCCTCCCTCCCCTCCCTCCCCTCCCTCCCCTCCCTCCCCTCCCTCCCCTCCCTCCCCTCCCCTCTCTCCCCTCCCCCCTCTCCCCTCCCCCCTCTCCCCTCCCCCCTCCCCCCTCTCCCCTCTCCCTCCCCTCCCCCCTGTTCCTCCATTGTAAAGTGTGTCGTGGTCTTGACCCCCACAGGTGATCCAGCAAGCTCTGCACCGACAGCCCAGCACTGCAGCCCAGTACCTGCAGCAGATGTATGCCGCACAGCAGCAGCACTTAATGCTGCAGACCGCAGCACTGCAACAGCAACAGCTGAGCAGCACCCAGATCCAGAGCTTGACATCCGTCCAGCAGGTGAGACCTTCGGGGGACGGGGAAAGGATTCGGATGGCGGGGAGGGCGACAGGTGGGGGGGGGGGGGGGGGGGGGGGCCTCACTATGGCACTGGAGGAGGCCCATGACAGAAAGGTCAGACTGGGAATGGGAGGGGGAGTTGAAGTGCTCGGCCACCGGGAGATCAGTTTGGTCAATGCGGACCGAGCGCAGGTGTTGAGCGAAGCGATCGCCGAGCCTGCACTTGGTTTCTCATTATTCTTCTGCGATGTGTGTTTCTCATTATTCTTCCCACTGCATTTTCAGGGAGGCGGACGTCAGTCATCTTCTCCAACAGGAGGCGCCAGTCAGCAACAGAGTGGGTCACAAACCTCAGTGAGTCACCAACATCCCTCGCGGTGTGTTAATACTGAAGGGAACAGTGCAGCAGGATGCTCTTCAGAGAGTCCAGAGTGTTTCATTGTCATACAATAACGTACTATCATGGGTTTTTTTAAAAATGGACAAGAACATGGATCGGATAGTTTAGAGGGATATGGGCCAAATGCAGGCAGGTGGGACTAGTGTAGATGGGGCATGTTGGTTGGGGTGGGCAAGCCTGTTTCTATGCTGTATGACTTTATGACACTCTCGATGACTAAATGCACCGACAGAACAAATAAAAGCTTACTTGCAGCAGCATAACAGGCCTGTAAATGCAGTACTCGCAATAGATAATATATAATAGCTAAAAATACAACAAAGTATTAACCCCCATCCTACTGCAAAACAAAATTCTAATGTCCTTACTGCAACCAAAAACAGTCCATTATTAATTGAGGTTAGTGTGTGTAGTTCTTTAGAGCCTAATGCTTTAGTGTTTAGAGATACAGCATGGAAACAGGCCCTTTGGCCCACCGAGTCCACGCCGACCATCGATCACCCGTTCACACTAGCTCTGTTTTCCCACTTTCGCATCCACTCCCTATACATCAGGGGTAATTTACAGAGGTCGATTAATGTTCAAACTGGCTGTTCTTGGGATGTGGGAAGAAACAGGAGGACATGGAGGAAATCCACGCAGTTACAGGGAGAACATGCAAACTCCACCCAGACAGCACCCGTGGTCAGGGTTGCACTTGGAGCTATGAGGCAGTAGCTGTGTTGGCAGCACCACTTGACCAAAAACTCTAAATTGCCCCTAGAGCGAATTAGAAAGTTGGATAACTTAGAACAAGTGTGAACGTGTGATCGATGGTCGGCATGAACTTGGTGGACCAAAGGGGCCTGTTTCCATGCTGTATCTGAACTAAACTGTAGGGGTATTTAGAGGGAAGTTATGTTGGAGATGAACTCTCTGAGTTTTTGTAGACACAAGGAACTGGTTTACTAAAAAAGACGCAAAGTTCGAGATTAGCAGGTCAGCAGCATTTCTGGAGAACGTGGACAGGCGGCATTTCAGGTTGGGATCCTTCTTCAGAATGACTAGGAGGATTTTCAGCCTTTGCAGTATTGCGTGCAGTTCTGGTTGCCCTATTACAGGAAGGACATGGAGGTTTTGTCGATGGTGCAGAAGAATTTGACCAGAATTCTGCTTTGATTAGAGGATATTAGTAAGAAGGAGAGGCTGGACAAATTTGGATTGTTTTCACTGGAACATCAGAGGTTGAGAGGACACCTGATAGAAGTATGCACCAGAATGCTCTTACGATCCGTCTGAAGAAAGGTTCCGATTTGAAATGTCACTCATCCATGTCCTCCAGAGATGCTGCCTGACCTGTGGAGTTACTCCAGCACTATATGTCTCATTTTGTAAACCGGCATCTGTAGTTCCTTCTGTCCACAGTACGGAGAAGAGAATGGGGAAACCATTAATTCCGTTATTGATGTATGCGGTGTGATTAGGTTTCTGTATTGCACGTTTCCATAATCTCTGATCTGTTTTGCATCCAAGATGACGTTCTGTTCCAGCTTGACTTTAATGCCTCTTATTTTTTGGGTTGGGGGGGTTTCTCTCATGTGCAGATTAATCTCTCGCCTTCCTCCGCTGCCCCTCAGCTGGTGAGCCGCACCCAGACCACAAACACCTCGGGCAGTGGCATCACCCAACAGGCCATGTTGCTCGGCAACACCACCCCAACCCTCACTGCCAGCCAAGCCCAGATGTATCTCAGGGCCCAGATGGTGAGTGGCATGCAGCGGGCGAACCGGGGTTACACTCACGGGCACGGCACCAACTCTGTGGCTGACCAATGGACTGGAATGTTGTCACTTTGACAGCGCGGGACCGGTCAGCACTCACTGCAGTCTAGAAGGATGAGGGAGGACCTCATTGAAACTTACCGAATAGTGAAAGGCCTGGACAGAGTGAATGTGGAGAAGATATTTCCATTAGCGGGAGAGTCTAGGGCCAGAGGCCAGAGCCTCAGATTATAAGGATGTACTTTTAGAAAGGAAATTAGGAGGAATTTCTTTAGTTAGAGGGTGGTGAATCTGTGAAATTCATTGCCACAAAAGGCTGTGGAATGTTCCCAATGTTCGGAGAGTCCAGGGGTCACAGTGTAAGAAAAAGGGGTAGGCCATTTAGGACTGAGATGCGGAAAAACTTTTTTAACCCAGAGAGTTGTGAATCTGTGGAATTCTCTGCCACAGAAGACAGTGGAGGCCAATTCGCTGGATGTTTTCAAGAGAGAGTTGGGTATAGCTCTTGGGGGGCTAACGGAATCAAGGGATATGGGGAGAAAGCAGGAATGGGGTGACTGATTTTGGATGATCAGCCATGATCATATTAATTGGCGGTGCTGGCTCGATGGGCCTAATGGCCTCCTCCTGCACCTATTTTCTATGTTTCTATGGATGCCAAGTCAATGGATACTTTTAAAGTGGAGATTGTCAGATTCTTGATTAATATGTGTGCCAGGGGTTATGGGGAGACGCCAGGAGAATTGGGTTGAGAGAAAAGGATAGATTAGCCATGATTGATGGTGGAATAGACTTGATGGGCCGAATGGCCCAATTCTGCTCTTATAACTTATAAACATATGCACACTATCCAATCAGATCAGAAAATACGATACACAAATAAAATCAAGTCAAACACAAGAACAAAAGGGGAAAATACAGAATGCAGAATATAGTTCTCAGCATTGTAGTGTACCAGTTCCATTGATAAAGTCCAATGCCTGCAATGGGGTAGAGATGGAAAATCTAGACACTGGAAAATGGGATAGAGGGGAATCGAACAGTACCCTAGCTTATGGAAGGACCGTTCAGAAGCCTGATAACAGAGGGGACAAACTGTTCCTAAGTCTGATGATGCACGCTTTCAAGCTTTTGTACGTTCTGCACGACAGGAGGAGGGTGAAGAAGAAATGACCGGGGTGGGACAAGTCTTTGATTATGTTGGCTGCTTTTCTAAGGCAGCATGTGGAAAGTCAGCCCCCTTGGAAGCAGAGTGTTTGCATGACACTCGGAATGCTGCCTAGAATAGTAGATACCTGTAACAGCTAAAAGGAAAGGTTCGGACAGACTTGGATTGTTTTTTTCTGGAATGCCGGATTAATTAAGAAGTATATGAAATGATCAATGGCGTAGATAAGATAGACAGTCAGAAAAGATTAGAGGGCATATCTTTAAGGTGTGAGGAGGATAGTTTAAAGATGTGCGGGCCAGACTTTTTTAATGCAGAGTGTGATGGGAGCCAGGAACGTGCTGCCTGTGGTGGTGGTGGTGGAGGTAGATACGATAAAGGTGCTTAAGAGGCTTTTAGATAGGAACATGGGCATGCAGGAAATGGAGGGATATGGATCACATGCAGGCACATAAGAATTGGTCTTGGCATCGTATTTGGCACAGGCATTGTGGGCCGAAGGGCCTGTTCTTGTGCTGCACTGTTCCACGTTCTGTGATATGGATCATGTGCGGGCAGATGAGTATATCTTGGCGTCATGTTCGACACAGACATCATGGGCCAAAGGGCCTGTACATCTTTGTTCATCTTTGTTCCTGCTCTTTCCTGATCTTCTCTCTATCTCTGCAGCTGATTTTCACTCCTACTGCTACTGTAGCCACTGTCCAGCCCGACATTCCTGTTGCTTCCTCCTCCTCTTCGGTATCTGCACCCACTCAGGTGAGTTGTTACAGTCAGACATCCCAGGGAAAATGCAACAAAATACAAATTCCAACCTTCACCTAACTCTTCATTGCTGTTGGTGCTGAGAGCTTTGTCCCTTTGCAAGGCAGGTCCACACACTCAGGGATCATTTATTATTTAACATTCAAAATTATCATTTAAATTTATTGTTTAAATGTTTAAATTTATCATTCAAACATTTAAATTCATCATGTAAAAGACACTTGGACAAGTTCATCGATAGGAAATGTTTCGAGGGATTTGGGCCTAACCCTGGCAAATGGGACTGGCTTAGATGGGGCATCTTGGTTGGCATGGATCAATTGGGCTGAAGGGCCTGTTCCCGTGCAGTATGACTATGTGATTGCATTGGATAATAGTTGTTCACTGTATCTCAGTACATGCAACAACAATAAGTCAACACTAATACATGGGATAGACAAAGAGTGCTGGAGTAACTCAGTGGGTCAGGCAGCATCTCTGGAGAAAAAGGATGGGTGACTTTTCTGGTCAGGACCCTTCTTCAGACTGACAGCGATACACCAATTTTTACACCATTATTTTGATGTGTCCTTGAACATGACCGGCAGAGTTAAGAACCCAGTGCTAGGTTATGGGATCAGGTTGGGAGCCTCTTTTTTTTATTGAGCCAGCACAGATACAGTGGGCCGAATGACCTTCTGTCCTGCAAATTCTGTTCTGAATCCAGTTCCGTGCATCCCAATTTGTACAAGACATTGGTGAGGGCACACCAAGAGTATTATGTCCAATTTTGGTCACCCTGTTATGGGAAAGATGTTACGCTGGAACAGGTGCAGAGAACGTTTGCGAGGATGTTGCCAGGACTCGAGGGTCTGAGCTATAGGACGAGGTTGGGCAGGCTTGGTCTTTACTCCTTGGAGTGCAGGAGGATGTGGGGTGAGCTTATAGAGGTGTACAAGATCATGAAAATAACATATAGGGTAAATGTACAGTCTTTTACCCAGAGTAAGGAAATCGAGAACCAGAGGATGTAGGTGTGAGGTGAGGGGGGGGGGGGGGGGGGGGGGGAAGATTTACTAGGAACCTGAGGGTCAACTTTGTTAACACATAGGGTGGTTGGTGAATGGAATGAGCTGCTGTAGGAGATAGTAGAGGCAGATACTATTACAATGTTTAAGAAACATTCAGACAGGTACATGGATAGGACGGGCTTAGAAGGATATGGGCCAAACATAGGCAGGTGGGACTAGTGTAGATGGGACATGTTGGTCAGTGTGGGCAAGTTGGGCCGAAGGACCCATTTCATGCTCTACGACTCTATGACTCTATGATTCAGGCAGGTTGTCAAGAGTCAAAATATATTTTTGAAGAAATTTAATGGAATGGGAACTGTGCATATGGAGGTGCGGCACTAGGCCAGAGACAAGGGTTCATTTTCGACCTCGGCCGCCGTCAGTGTGGAGCTTGAATGTTCTCCCTGTGACTGCATGGGTTTCCTCCAGGTGTTCCAGTTTCCTCCCACATCCCTAAGACTGTGCAGGTCTGCAGGTTAATTGTCCACACATAAAATTGCTCCCAGTGCATAGGAGGTGGATGAGAAAGTGGGATAACATAGAACTAGTGTGAACAGGTGATCGATGGTCACTGCAGGCTAAAGGGCCTGTTTCCATGTTGCATCTTTTAATCAATCAATCAAGTGTAGAGCACAAAGTGCTGGAGTGATTCGGCAGATCAGGCAGCAACACTGGAGGACATGGATATGTGATGTGTCATGCCGAGATCCATCTTCAGACTGAAGAAGAGTATGAAGAAGGGTCTCGACCCGAAATGTCAACTATCCATGTTCCCAAGGGATGCTGTATGACCCACTGAGTTACTACAGCTCTTCGTTTCCTTGTTTGTATCAATGTTGGCTTATGATTGTCACGTGTACCAGATACAATCAAAAGCTTAAGACACGAGGAACAAAAGATTTAAAGGTACAGGATGGAAATGGGCCCTTCGATCCATCAAGTCTGTGCCGACCAGTGATCACCCTTTACAATAGCGCTATCTTACACAATAGGAACAATTTATAAACCTGTACATCTCTGGAGTGTGCGCGGAAACCGGAGCACCCGGAGAAAACCCATACGGACACGGAGAATGTACAAATTCTATACAGTTAGCAACCATAGACAGGATCAAAGCCGGCTCTCAGGCGCTATAAGGCAGCAACTTTACTGTTGCGCCACTGTGCCACAAATGCTGGTTTACAAAATGCTAGAGCAACTTAACGGGTGAGGCAACATCTCTGGAGGACATGGATAGGCAACGTTTCGGGTAGGAAGCGAAGAAGGGTCCGAACCAAAACGTCACCTATCCACGTTCTCCAGAGATGCTGCCTGACCTGCTGAGATATTGCAGCACTTTGTGTCTTTCTCAGTGAAAAACTTTGTTTTACGTGATATATGGGCAGATCGAACCATACATGAGCACAAATGCTGGTGCAAAGAGAATGGGAATGGAGTGCAGAATAGAGTGTTACAGCAGCAGCGAAAGTGCAGATAATATAATATGTACTTTTTTAGAGATACAATATAGAAACAGGCCCTTCAGCCCAACAAATTCATGCCAACATCGATCACCCACTCACCACACTAGTTTTATGTTATCCCACTTTCTCATCCACTCCCAACACACTAGGGCTCTCTGGCACTGTGAGGCAGCAGCTCTACCAGCTACACCAATGTGCCACCTTTTCTCTGTGGCGGTAACATTATATTCTGCAACCTAAATCCAACCCGTTGTGGGACAGTTGGAACCTGTGGCTCTTGATCTCTCTCTTGGGTCTTAGGTTCATAATCTAGCGGTTCGGAGCCAGCAGTTGGGAGTGCTGCCCGCTCCATCTCCTCAAACCGTCCCGCTGAAAGGCACGTGTCAGACGCAGCCCCTCTCAATGAGCCACGTGAAGACAGCCGGCCAAGGTGGCTCCTCCAAGACCAACGTGTTGGAACCGGGACCCGAGAACTCCAAGAAAGGGGAGAACCTGACTCCGTCCACCTCCGAGTCTCGCGTCTCCACGGTAACCCGGCTGCAGATTCCGGCCAGCGCTCAGCAACTCATCGCTCCTGGTAAGCAGCGGGGATACAGAGAGGGAGAAGGTGGGTCAGACCATCTGATGATGGAGATGCCACCAAATCCTGCATTGTGCCCATCCCTCAAGTGAGATGTTTGACAAGCTGTCCATTAAAAAAAACAAAAATAGGGGCATGATTTGCCTTCAACATAGAACAGTACAACACAGGAAAAGGCCCTTCGGGGGCCTGTTTAGTTTAGTTCAGCTTAGTTTAACTTAGCTTAGCTTAGCTTAGTTCAACTTAGTTTAGTTCAGCTTGGTTTAGTTCAGATTAGTTTAGTTCAGCTTGGTTTAGTTCAGATTAGTTTAGTTCAGCTTGGTTTAGTTCAACGGTTTATTTCAGCTTAGTTTAGTTTAACTTGGCAGTTCAACTTGGTTTAGTTCAAATTAGCATGGCTTAGTTTAGTTTAGCATGGCTTGGTTTAGCTTAGCATGGCTTAGCTTATTATAGCTTAGTTTAGTTGAGTTTAGCTTAGCTTATTTGCTCTGCGGAGCGGGGCGGTATGTTGGGAGGTGTGACGTTGCTCTGTGCTAATGGTCGGTGTCTTTGTTCACTACAGCTCCCTACACCCCGATGCAGCACCAGTTGATGAAGCAGCAACTGCCCCACCAACAGACCATGCCCAAGCTCCTAATCCAGCACAGGCCGCAGCTGCAGCCCCTGGCCCCCGAACCCTGCCCTCCACCCCATCACCTACCCCCTCCCCATCCCCACTGCATCTCGACCCAGGCCCACAGCCAGCCGCTCAGCCAGCCCTCGCCCCACCCTCACCCGCAGTCCCAGCAGCAAACGGTGGTGGTCTCCCCAGTCCTGCCCCGCTCCCCGCCCCGCTCGCCATTGCCCCCTCCCAGCATCATTGTGCAGCCGCAGTCCCTCACCCCTACCCAGCCGGCCCCCGGCCCAGCCCACCGCTCGCCGGTAGCTCAGATCGGACCCCTGCGACAGGCCCGTCCTGCCGCCCCTCCCTCCCTGAACGTCCCGGCCCAGCCCCTGCAGTCGGTGCGGGCTCTGGCTCTAGGGCCAGACATCGTTTCCTCCATCCAGGTGCTGCCCCAGACGGTCCTACATGCCAGGGAGCAGCTGCCCGCTGCCCAGGCCCTGATCCAGATGCCCTTCCAGGCTATGCCTCCGCCTCAGACCATCGCCGTCAACCTCCAGGTCCACGCCTCACCCCCTGTTGACGTCCCCCTGGTAGGAGTCGTTCAAACCTCTTCACCTCGCGCAGAACTCGAACGGGCAGTTCTCAGTGCCGGTTCGCGGGTCGTGTAGTGGGATATGGTCCCAATAGGGGCAAATGGGACTAGCCCACAAGAGGGGAACATCATTGAAACTTACCAAGTAATGAAAGGCCTGGATAGAGTGGACGTGGAGAGGATGTTTCCACTAGTGGAAGAGTCTAGGACCAGAGAGCACAGCCTCAGAATAAAAGGATGTACCTTTAGAAAGGAGATGAGAAGGAATTTCTTTAGTCAGAGGGCAGTGAATCTGTGGGATTCATTGCCACAGACGACGGGTGGAGGCCAAGTCATTTTGTATTTTTAAAGTGAAGATTGACAAATGCTTGATTAGTAATGGTGCCAGGGGTTATGGGGAGAAGGCAGGAGAATGGGGTTGAGAGGGATCAATAGTTCAGTCACGATTCATATCATCATATCATATCATATATATACAGCCGGAAACAGGCCTTTTCGGCCCTCCAAGTCCATGCCGCCCAGCGATCCCCGTACATTAACACTATCCTACACCCACTAGGGACAATTTTTACATTTACCCAGCCAATTAACCTACATACCTGTACGTCTTTGGATTGAATGGCAGGATAGACTTAATACTGCTCCAATAACCTATGAACAAAGCCAACCTGGCCAGCATGGACTGTGTGGGCCGAAGGTCCTGCTACCAAGCTCTACTGCTCTTATTTCAGTTCTTGTTAAGGAGTGGGGTTAAATGTGGGGAGGGTATTTCCCTGGCTGAGGTGGCGCCTGTGGGGAGGTCATCTCAATGTAATGTAGCTATGCAATAATATGGAAGAATGTAGCACACGGCCCTGCCCTTCAGCCCACCATGGCTGCATTGCCCATGATGTGCTTGTCTAACTAATCTAATCTGTCTGCACCTGATTCATATCCTTCCAGCCCCTGCATATCCATGTGCCTTTCTAAAAGCCACTTGTATCTTTTAAAACCTTTTTAAAAGCCACAAGTTTTATTTTTGTTACTGTAAACTTAAAAGGCCAATGGCTGTATGTCGCAATATTTTATTGAGTACCATTGCACAAGTGTCAATAGAAGCTACTGTTTGTCAATTTAATTGCCTCCCTGTGGTGAAACTGTGCCTAAGAGACAATTGTGTCTGATTCCAGGATGTGGAAATGTGCATTGTGTTCCGTGGGTTCGGCTTGTGTCGTGTGTTAGTTGGAACGGGAATTTTGGGAATCTAACAGTGGGACATGGAAACCTTTTTTGCTCTTGACTTTTTTCCCAAGACAACTTTTCTTCTGCTCGTTTATTTCCAAATAAACCTTTAAGTGGTTCTTAAGTGCACAATAGAATTAGTTTTATAACCAATTTGGTCCGCGTGAGATAAATAGTGTTTCATAATACATCAACTGCGATAACTCATTTCCCTTGAGTTATGTAAACACACATTGTAGCAGAATGACCTGTACGTTGCCTGACAAGAAGTTGGAAGATATGTGAGACTGTGTACGTGGATGTACAGGAGAGAGTGAATTGCACTGGGGATGTGGAAAAGTGCACTGTGTTCTGTGGGTTCTGCTTGTGTTGTATGTTCGTTGGGATGAGATTTTTTTACACTGGGTCCTGTCATCTAACAGTGAGACGTTGTGCCTTCGCCAGGTGTGCTCGGTGGAAGATAACTGTGACCAGGAGATGAGGGAGGAGCATGAAGAATGCTTCGTAGCTCGAAGAGGAGTCTCGCCACTCACCTCCCACTCCGAATCCTCCACCTCGACGGCGGAAGGGGAAACACAGACGACCGGGGACGTTTGCCAAGGTCATAGTCATAGTCACATTGCAGGGAAGCTGGCCCTTTGGCCCAACTCGTCCATGCCGACCAACATGGCCCGGTGAAGCTAGTCCCATTTGCCCGCATTTGGCTCGTATCTCTCTAAACCTTAACTGGGTCTGAGGAAGGGTCCCCTACCCGAAACGTCCCCTACCCGAAACGTCTCCTAACCATGTTCTCCAGAGATGCTGCCTGACCTGAGTTACTCCAGCATTTTGTGTCTTCCCTCTAAACCTTTCCTATCCATGTACCTGTCAAAGAGCCTTTTAAATGTTGTTATTGTACCTGCCTCAACTACCTGGCAGTTTGTTCCATACACCCACCGATCTCCTCTCTATTAAATCGTTCTGCTCTCATCTTCAACCAATGCCCTCTAGCTCTTGGTTCTCCTACCCTGAGAGAAATACTCTGTACATTCAACCTGTCTGTGCACCTCATGATTTTAAACACCTCCATAAGATCACGCCTTAGCCTCCTGCGCTCCAAGTGTTAGCCTGCTCAACCTCTCCTTAGATCTCAGGCCCTTAAGTCCTGGCAACATCCTTGTAAATTATTGGAACTTGGAAACATCAGCAGAAACACACAGCAGGTCAGGCAGCATCCGTCGAGAACAGAAACAGACTGGACATTTCAGGTACATGACACTTTCCCTGTTCTCATTGTTTCACACATCGATGTCAAAGAGCAGCACAGTGACGCAGCTGGTATAGCGGCTGCCTCACAGCGTCAGAGACCCGGGTTCAATCCTGACCTCGGGTGCTATCTAGTGTGGAATTTGCACGTTTTCCCTCTGACAATGTAGGTTTCCTCCAGGTGCTCTGGTTTCCTCCCACATTCCAAAGACGTGCGGGTTTGTAGGTTAATTGACCCTCTGTAAATTGCCCCTAGTATGTAGGGAGTGGATGACAAAGTAGGATTACATAGAACAAGTGTGAACGGGTGATCGATGGTCGGCGTAGATTTGGTGGGCCGAAGGACCTGTTTCCATGCTGACACCCACATCTTGAATTTTCATCCTTCAGGCAGACTGGTGCTCTGGCATCTTATCCCTTCCATTAAATTTGCCCTGCACATCTCTTTTGAACTCTGCCCCTCTCAACTTAAAGCCTCCTAGTATTTATTTTTTCTATCCTGGGAAAATGGTTTTGACTGTCTACCCTATATATGCCTCTCATAACTTTCTCTATTTCTTTCAAGACCCCCTCAACCTTTGATGTTCCAGAGAAAACAGTCCAAGTCTGTCCAACCTCTCCCTGCAGCTAATACCTTCTAATCGAGGCAGCATTTAGTTTTTAGTTTAGTTTAGTTTAGAGATACAGCCCTTTGGCCTACCGAGTCCGCACAGACCAGCGATCCCTGCACATTAACACTATCCCACACACACTAGGTACAACTTACATTTATACCAAGCCAATTTACCTACATACCAGTACGTCTTTGGAGTGTGGGAGGAAACCGAAGATCTCGGAGAAAACCCACGCAGGTCACGGGGAGAACATACAAACTCCATACAGACAGCAACGTAGTCGGGATTGAACCCGGGTCTCTGGCGCTGCAGGCGGTGTAAAGCAGCAACTCTACCGCTACGCCACTGTGCCGCATTCTGGTAAACATCTTTCCGACCTGCACCGTTCCAAGCCTCCACATCCTTACTGTAATGGGGCGACCAGAACTACACACAGTACTCCAAATGCGGCCTGACCAAAGTCCTGCAAAGCTGCATCGTGGCTTAGTTTAGAGATACAGCGTGGAAACTGGCCCTTTGGCCCACCGACTCCGTACTGACTTATGATCACCCATAAGCCCACACCATTGTTCTATCCTACACACTAGGGACTATTTACAGAAGTCAATTAACTTACAAGCCTGAATGTCTTTGGAATGTGAGAAGAAACCAGAGCACCCGGAGAAAACCCAGGGAAAACATGCAAGCACCTTACATACTGCACCCATAGTCAGGATCGAATCAGGATCTCTGGCGCTGTAAGGCAGCAACTCTACTGCTGTGCCACCCTGGTGTCTTGACTTGAGTAAATGACAGTGCAAATGCTGAACGAGGATTTGACGGCTCCGCCCACCTTGCCTTGCAGAAGGACGGGAGACTACAGTCGTAACCTCAGCGAGCGCCTCAGTCATCCGGTCGTCTGCTGACACACTGCTCCTCACCAGCGCCTCGGCCCCAGCCGCCCTCCTCATCAAGTCGAAGCCCAGCGGAGCTGCCCACAGCACGGGCAGCCTTCCGGGCGCAGATAGCAAGCCACCCCAGGCCATCGTGAAGCCACAGATCCTGACCCACGTCATCGAGGGCTTTGTCATCCAGGAGGGGCTGGAGCCATTCCCCGTAAGTAGAACTTGCCTTTCGTAGAGTCATACAGCACTGAAACAGGCCATTCCCCCCCAATTCATGCATGCCAACCAAGTTGCCCAATCTATGCCAGTCCCACCTGCCCGCATTTGACACATATACTGTCTAAACCTTTCCTATCCAAATGTCTTTGAAATGTTGTTATTGTATCTGCCTTAACTGCCAGCTCTGTCAAAAACACATAATAGTGGAGCAACCCAAAGAGTCAGGTAGCATCTGTGGAGTAAAATGGAAAGAGACATTTCGGGTTGGGACTTCTTTCAGACTGATTGGAATAAGGGAGATATAAATTGGAAAAGTAAGTTGGGGCTGGGTTAAAGCCCAGCAAATGATAGGTGGGTACAGGTGAGGGGCCCGACAAAGCCCAATTAAAGATAGTTCAAGGTCTCCAATGAGGTAGATGGGAGGTCAGGACCATACTCTAGCTGATGAGAGGATTTAAAGTTGCCTGATAACAGCTGTGAAGTAACTGTCTTTGAATCTGGAGGTGTGCGTTATCACACCAGTACCTCCTGCCCGAAGGGAGAGGGGAGAAGAGGGAGTGACCAGGGTGAAACTGTTCCTTGATTGTGGTGGCAGTCTTGCCGAGGCATCGAGAAGTGTAGATAAGCAAATGGAAAGGAGCTACATTCACAACCTCTGTAATTTCTTCCGGTCTTGGATGGAGATGTTCCCAAACCATGCTGTGATGCAACTCAATAAGAATATAGGTTTAAGTTGAAGAGGTAAAAATCTAAGAGGAGCCTGAGGGGCAACTTTTTTACACAAAGGGTGGTAGATATATGGAACGAGCTGCCGGTGGTGGTAGTTGAGGCAGGTACTATTAAAACATTTAAATGCCATTTGGACAGGTACATGGATAGGTTAGTTTTAGATGAATATGCGCCAAATACAGGGAGGTGGGACCAGTGTATATAGGGCATGCTGGTTGGCATGGGCAAGATGGGCCGAAGGGCCTATTTCCGCACTGTATGACTGAGCCTTCTACAGCGCACCAGTAGACGTTGGTCAGGGTTGATAGGGACTTGTCAAACTTCCTAAGCCTTCAGAAGACATAGAGGCGTTGGTATGGAGTTGAGGAAACAGCAGTTTCTTCTAAGACCTTACAGTGCACCACTGGTGGGATTGATTATTCTTTCAGGAGGCGGGTCTTGCAGATTAACTCTTTGTGCTCCCCGGAGGTTTTGGCGTGTTCGGGTCTTGGTGCAACTGCACTGCCAGTTAATGCGATGCCTCTCTTCTCGTGACAGGTGAGTCGTTCCTCGCTACTGACGGAGCAGCCGGTCAAGCAGAAGGTGCCAAACGACGCCCCGGTCTCGCCAACCGCCTCTGCACCTCCGTCGGCCGGAGGAGAAATGCAGGGCAACACGAGCAAGCCGCTGGAGGAGTCCCTCGACAGCGACGTGGATGAGCTGACGGGAGAAGGTCCGTAAGTCTCAGAGTGTATGGGAGGGACGGTGGAGGGGGATGGGCGATCTGGGCAAGGGGACAAATGGTAGCAAATCACTCTGCCCTCTTCAGCATGTTGATTACATGAAGCTACTTCACGTTCTACAAATTGGTCTAATTATTGCTGCCTTTTACTAAGAGAGGGTGGTGGGTATATGGATCATATTGCCAGAGGAGGTAGTTGAGGCAGGTACTATAACAGCATTCAAAAGACACTTGAACAGGGACATGGATTGGAAAGGGTTAGAGGGATATGAGCCAAACGCAGGCAGGTGGGACCAGCGTGAATGGGGCATCTTGGTTGGCATGGAAAAGTGGGCCAAAGGGCCCGTTCCAGTGCTGTATGACTGTGACTCCAAGAGAACCATTATTCAACGGTTCAACGATCCTTTATTGTCATGTGTACCATTTAAGGTGCAGTGAAATTTGATTTACCATACGGTCATGCCTGGAAAAAGCAACAAAACACACAACTACAAAAAAGTTAACATAAACATCCACCGCAGCGGATTCCCCACATTCCTCACTGTGATGGAGGCAATAAATTCTAATCTTCTTCCCTCTTTATTCTCCCGCGGTCGGGACAGTCGAACCATCCGCAGTCAGGGCGATCGAAGCTCCTGCAGACGGCGATCAAAGCTCCCGCGATCGGGGCGGTCGAAGCTCCTGAAGTCGATCCCTAACCAAGCTCCAACCAAGCGAGCTCCACGATGTTAAGTCCGGCAGGCTCCCGCAGTTGGAGCTCCCAAAGCCGATCCCCAGAAAGAGGCCGCCAGCTCCTCGATGCTAGGCTGATATTGAGAGCTTTCTTAATCATGGCTTTCTTATTAAGGGTTTAATGCGAGAGCAGATGCTGGAATCTTGAGCAAAATGCACAAATTACTGGAGGAGTTTGTTGGCACAAGGAACAGCAGATGCTAGTTTACGAAAAAAAGACACACAAAATGTTGGAGTAACTCAGCGGGTCAGGCAGCATCCCTGGCGAAGACGTTCCCCTCCCTGACTCGTGGCTGATGAAAGGTCTCGACCAGAAAATTCACCTATTCCTTTTCTTCAGAGATGCTGCCCGACCCGTTGAGTTACTCCAGCATTTTGAGTCTATTGCAGAACATGAACAGGTGAATGTTTTTCAGACTGAATGTAGCAGGGGGTGGTGTTGGGACAAAGCCTTCCAAGTGATAGGTGACTGGTCCACCCATGTGCCAATCAACCTCCTTCACCTATATTCATTTATCACTTGGACATTTAGGTCCGAAAGGCCTGTTCCTGTGTGGTAATGTTCTATGATTTATTAATTAAACTAGGCTGCAGGTCCTTCAGTAGTTTAAGCAGCTGACAGGATCTGCCATAGCTGCAAGCTGCCATTTTTTTGTCTTCAACAAAAACTCTGGTCTTAACTGCATGTGCAAGGAACTGCAGATACTCGTTTACCAAAAATGACACAAAGTGCTGGAGTAACTCAGCAAGTCAGGCAGCATCTCTGGAAAACATGTACAGCCCAACTCGTCCATGCTGACCAAGATGTCCCAGCTACGATCACCCAATACACTAGCTCTATCCTACACACTGAGGACAATTTACAATTTTATCGAAGCCAATTAACCTACAAACCTGCATATTTTTGGAGTGTGGAGGAAACTGGAGCACCCGGAGAAAACCCACGTGGTCACAAGGAGAACGCACAAACTCCGTAGACAGCACCCGTGGTTAGGATGGAACCCGGGTCTCTAGTGCTGTAAGGCTGCAACTCCACCGCTGCGCCAATGTGCCACCCCTTTTCATTGCGAATTATAGACAATAGGTGCAGGAGTAGGTCATTCGGCCCTTCAAGCCAGCACCGCCATTCAATGTGAACATGGCTGATCATTCACAATCAGTACCCCGTTCCTACCTTCTCCCCATACCCCCTGACTCCGCTATCTTTAAGAGCTCTATCTAGCTCTCTCTTGAAAGCATCCAGAGAATTGGCCTGTGGAATTCTCTGAGGCAGAGAATTCCACAGATTTACAACTCTCTGACTGAAAAAGTTTTTCCTCATCTCTGTTCTAAATGGCCTACCCCTTATTCTTAAACTGTGGGCCCTGGTTCTGGACTCCCCAAACATTGGGAACATGTTTCCTGCCTCTAATGTGTCCAATCCCTTAATAATCTTATATGTTTCAATAAGATCCCCTCTCATCCTTCTAAATTCCAGCGTATATGAACCTAGTCGCTCCAGACTTTCAACATACGACAGTCCCGCCATTCTTGGAATTAACCTAGTGAACCTACGCTGCACGCCCTCAATAGCAAGAATATCCTTCCTCAAATTTTGAGACCAAAACTGCACACAGTACTCCAGGTGCGGCCTCACTAGGGCCCTGTACAACTGCAGAAGGACCTCTTTGCTCCTATACTTAACTCCTCTTGTCATAAAGGCCAACATGCCATTAGGTTTCTATTGTCTATTGAATACTGTGTTTACAAACCTGTTGTGCTGCTACTGCAATTGTGCTGCTACTGCAAGTAAGAATGTCCTTGTTCCAGTTCGGGACATATGATAATAAAACACTCTTGACCCTGCGTGAAAAAGTTGCCCCTCAGGTTCCGACGTGATTTATTTTGTGATTGACATTGCAGAAGGGATGGAGGGCAGTGACCCAGACATGCTCAAGTGTGAGTTCTGTGGGAAGATGGATTACGCTCACAAATTCAGGAGGTCAAAGCGTTTCTGCTCTATGTCCTGTGCCAAAAGGTATGAGCTTGGCGGCTGTGCGTTTGCTGACGTTCTGTGCTGATCACAGTCACCATTGAAGTCAATGAATCATTGTTTCGATATATTGCTTAATTGCTTGCTAGGTTTAGTTTAGTTTATTGGCATGTGTACCAAGGTACAATGAAAAGCTTTTTGTTGTGTGCTATCTATTCAGCAGAAAGATTACACTTGAGCTGTCCACCATGTAAAGACACATGATAAAGGGAATAATGTTTAATGCAAGATAAAGTCCAGTAAAGTCCGATTAAAGATAGTCTGAGGGCATCCAATGTGGTAGATGGTAGCTCAGGTCCACTCTCTAGTTGGTGATGGTTCAGCTGCCTGATAACAGCTGGGAAGAAACTGTCCCTGAATCTGAAGGTTTGCATTTACACACCTCTGTACCTCTTGCCTGATGGAAGAGGGAGTGTCCAGGGTGAGACTGGTCCTTGATAATGTTGGTGGTCTTGCCGGGGAAGCGTGAAGTACAAATGGAGTCGATGTAAGGGAGGTTGGTTAATGAGATGGTTTGGGCTGCGTCTACAACTCTCTGCAATTTCTTGCAGTCTTGGATGGAGCTGCTCCCAAACCATGCTGTGATGCACCTGATAAAATGCTTTCTATGGCGCCTCTGTAGAAAGTGAGAGTTGTTGGGAATATGCCAAACCTAGGACTTCTACGGAAGTAGATGCGTTGGTGTGCTTTCATGGCCCTTATTATTGTCACGTGAAACGTGAAAAGCTTTATTTTGCATGCTATCCACAGTATGTGGAAACAAAAAACTGCAGATGCTGGTTTATACCAAAGATAGACACAAAGTGCTGGAGTAACTCAGCAGGTTAGGCAGCATCTCTGGAGAAAAAAGAGAGATGACATTTCGGGTCGAGACCTTCAGCAGATCAGATATACTGTATATAGATATAATCAAGTCAAATTCAAGGACATAGGTAGAGGCAAGGGGAAGATGCAGAGTGCAGAATATAGTTCTCAGCATTGTATGGTGCCAGTTCTGGAGGCAAAGTCCAATGTCCCCAATGGGGCAGTGGTAAATCTGACAGTACCCTTTTTTTTTCTCTCCCCCTCCCGCCCCCTCTCTCTCTCCCCCTCTTTCTTCTTCGACATAGATTGTGTAGGCTGTACTGTAGGATACAGTTTTAAGATGAGAGCGGCAAAGTGTAAAGGAGATGTGCAGGGCAAGTCTTTCACACAGGGGGTGGTGAGTGCCTGGAATGTGCTGCCAGAGCTGGTGGTGGAGGCAGATACGGTAGTGGTATTTAAGAGGCTTTTGGATAGGCACATGGATATGCAGGGAATGGAGAGATATGACCATGTGCAGATAGATATGAGTTGGTCTTGGCATAATTTCAGCACCATGTTGTGAGCCGAAGGGCCTGTTGCTGTGTTGTACTGTTCGGTGTTCTAAAGTAAAGGGAAGATTTTCAAACATTCAGCAGCAGGAAGTGAGAAGGCTGAATTATCGAGCTTGTTTTATTTTTCCTGGCTGATTCTCAGTGAGTTGATTTACAGTATTGTGACATAGTCTGGTGCTGCAGAAGAGGATAATTATTCCTTCAAAAGAACATCCAGCACACAAAAAGTCCTCGAGTTCTTCCCAGGGCAGACTGCTCCACTCTAACTTCGAGCTTCAATGTGCAAATCTAGTTGTGTTTAGTTTAGTTTAGAGATACAGTATTGAAACAGGAACACTGAGTCCACACCAACCATCGATCACTCATTCACACTAGTTCTATGTTACCCCAATTTCACATCCTGCACACGAGAAGCCAATTAACATCCAATCAAGTGCCATTTTTGGTGACTAGCTTATGGATTGATGGAAAGGTATGGCATGGAAACAGGTCCTTCAGCCTTCTGAGTTCACGCCGACCATCGATCACCATCAAAAGTTCAATGTTATTCCACTTTCCCATCCACTCCCTATACACTCGGTAATTTACAGAGGTCAATTGACCTACAAACCCACCCATCTTTGGGATGTGGGAGGGAACCGGAGCACCCAGAGGAAACCCATGCGGTCATTGGGAGAACATACAAATTCCACACGTAGACAGCACCCGAGGTCGGAATTGAACCCGGGTCCCTGGTGTTGTGAGGCAGCAGCTGTACCAGCTGCTCCACTGTGCTGCCCTGTACGTCAGTCTGCAGGAGTGGACCAGATTTCCACAAAGTTCTCATTTAAAATGCACAGCTTATTGAATCAACTCAAAGGAAAAATAATTTCCACACTTGGCATTAGTGATTGCACAAAAAGGCATGACTTGTTTCCAAAGTTGCGCTTGACATCCCCAAGCTGACCCATATGTCAGTCCCAATCATTCATTGTCCGAGAAGTTGCCAAGAGATGTGATGAAAGCAATCTATCAGTTTTGCAGATCTACCAAGCTTTCTAATATGCCCAGACCCTTGAAAAGCATCCAACATTTCTTTTGAAGCTCTGTGGGAAGAAAATTAATCGAGTGCAAACTAAATGGTGATGGCGTTCTTTCCATTTGGCATCTTTTCTCTGAATATACAATCAGACAGTGGGAGCGGTTCTGGTGTATATATTACAGGTCCTTGTTATGAATCCTCTGCCAAGCCAAACTAGATTGTCCTGTATAAATGCCGTCACAAACTGAACTAAACTAAACATTCTGATCTGAAATATGAGCAGGCACAAGTCCGAAGATATGCCTTAGAACTTTTGGAATCGCTGCAAAACTGTTTTCTGACTGCTGAACAAGAGTTATACTTTCAAATAAAGTTTCTCGGAGCTTGCCAACTTCAGATGTTTGTAGCACTGCATCATGGCAGAAACGTAGCCACTTGCATTGTTTTTGATTGTTCCGCCCGTGGTGAATTAACAAATTCCTTACAACATATAAAACTGTCCGAGGAGATTGGAGCCAAAAAAATGAATATAAACTCACCTTGGGATAAGCATTATAACATGTCTACAGTGGTGCAGCTGGTAGAGCTGCTGCCGCACAGCGCCAAGGACCCGGGTGAGATCCTGACCTTTGGTGCTGTCTGTGTGGAGTTTGCACATTCTCGTTGTGGGTTTCGTCCCACTCCCCAGAGACGTGCAAGTTTGTAGGTTAATTGGCTGCTGCAAATTACCCCTAATGTATTGGGAATTGACGAGCAAGTGGAATAACACAGAACGCGTGTGAACTAGTGTCGATGGTTGGCATGGACTCGGTGGGCCAAAGCGCCTGTTTCCACGCTGTGTCTCTAAACTAAAACTGTTCACTATATCTTATTACACATGACAATAATAAATCAACACCAATGCCCACTCCAAGACTTGGCATTCCGCCTAAAGTGTGCTGCACTTCAGAATAAAAGGATGTACCTTTAGAATGAACATGAGGAAGAATTTATTTAGCGAGTGGGTGGCGAATCTGTGGAATTCATTGTCACAGACGTCTTCGGAGACCAGGTAATTGGGTATTTTTAAAGTGGAGATTGATAGGTTCTTGATTAGGAAGAGCGTCAAAGATTACAGGGAGAAGGGAGAAGAATGGGGTTGAGAGGGAAAGATGGATCAGCCATGATCAAATGGAGGAACAGACTAGATGGGCTGAATGGCCTAATTCTGCTCATATGTCTTATGACCAGTATTTCATATGAAGTTTCCAAATGGCATTATATGCAATTTCTCTGTTTATAAAACTCTGGTTGCCCTGTGCCTTTTATGTCTAGAAAGACAGGTGGCACTGTCATGCAGCGGTCGAGTTACTGCCTTACATTGCCAGAGACCCGGATTTGATCCTGACTACAGGTGCCGTCTGTATGGAGTTTGCACATTCTCCTTGTGACTGCCTGGGTTTCTCCGAGTGCGCCAGTTTCCTCCCACAATCCAAAGGTTTGCCTCCCACAAAGATTCCTCCCACAATCCAAAGGTACAGGTTTGCAGGTAAATTGGCTTCAGTAAAATTGTAAATTGTCCCTAGTGTGTAGGATAGTGCTAGTGTATGTGGATTGCTAGTTGGGGGCGAAGGGCCTGTTTCCACATTGCAGATCTAAAGTTTAAAGTCTAAAGACTGCTCAAATTGTTCTACAGTCTCCAGCGATTTCTCCCTGCAGACCTGTTCTTCCGACCCTTGCAAAGGTACTGTGATGCCTTCTTGGTCTGAAGATCACCTCAGCAATGCTTTCACTCCTCCTTCTCTCCCAACAAGGTACAACGTGGGCTGCAGCAAGCGGATGGGGCTTTTTAAATCGGACAAGAGCTCGCGGTGGAACAGGAAGTCAGTACCCCATGCATTTGGTCGACGGGGGAGGAGGTGCAGTATCCTCGAAGGAGCATCAGGCGACCATTTTATGAGACAGGTACAAGGTTATATGACCGTAACACATGTAGACTCATTGCAACCGATCCGAGCCTAAACTTCACCTAGTTTAGTTTATTGTCACGTGTGCTGAGGTACAGTGTAAAGCTTTTGTTGTGTGCTATCCAGTCAGCGGAAAGACTATACATGATTACAGTCGAGCCGTCCACAGTTTCAGATACAGGATAAAGGGAATAATGTTTAGAGCAAGATAAAATCTGAGAGGAGATTTAGAAGAGCATAGTTAAAGTAAGAAATGCTGCTGTTGGAGTAGAGGTTTAAAAGAGTGGAACAATTGTAAAGTGTGATTGCAGATCCACTTCTGGGATCAGCACGCAGAGAGTCGCTTGGCTTGGGCACCATCTTACTTGCTACAGAACCTATCCATGTTCTTCAGAGATGCAGCCTGACCTGCCAAGTTTTTCCAGCACTTTGTGTCCTTTTGTGAAAGGTCTCGGCCTGAAACAATATCAAATGCCCATTTCTCTCCTGCTTGATTTCCTCCTTCCCTCCTCCTTTCCCTTCTCTGCTTGATCTGCTGAGTTTCTCCAGCTCCTCTCCTTTTTTTGCAAAACTATTCTTCAGACTGAGGAATCAAGAACCAGAGGACATAGGTTTAAAGTGAAGGGGGAAAGATTTAATGGGCATCTGAGGGGTAACTTTTTTCACACAAAGGGTGGTGGGTGAATGGAACAAACTGCCAGAGAAAGTAATTGAAGCAGGGATTATCACAACGCTTAAAAAACACTTTACATGGATACACAGGTACATGGATAGGACAGGTTTAGAGGGACACTAGACCAAGTGGACCCATTGGGCCCAAACCTCTCCTGCATTGGTGCAGCACCCTCCCCCTCCCCGCCTCCCCCTCCCCGCCTCCCCCTCCCCGCCTCCCCCCTCCCCCCCTCCCCCCTCCCCCCCTCCCCCCTCCCCCCCTCCCCCCCTCCCCGCCTCCCCCCCTCTCCCCCTCCCCCCCTCTCCCCCTCCCCCCCTCTCCCCCTCCCCCCCTCTCCCCGCCTCCCCCCCTCCCCGCCTCCCCCACCTGTCAAAATGTATTTTAATTGTTATAACACCTGCCTCAACTTCCTCCTCTGGCAGCTCGTTCCATATGCCCACCACTCTTTGTGTGAAAAAGTTGCCCCTCAGGTTCCTGTTAAATCTTTTCCCTCACACCTTAAACCTATGTCCTCTAGTTCTTGATTCCCCTACCCTGGTTTCAATGGTACTTTATTGTTAAATGTGCCTAAGTATTGTGAAATTCTGTTTTTGCACACAGTTCATGAAAAATCTGACTGTACACATGCACAATCATACTTAAGTATAAGAGTGTAAGAATGGTAGTTTACACTAAGGCAGTAAAACATTTTAAAAAAACATTTAGACAGGTACATTGATAGGAAAGATTTAGAGAAAGGTTCTTGATTAGTAAGGCTGTCAAAGTTTACAGGGGGAAGGCAGGAGAATGGGGTTGAGAGAGAAAGATAGATCTGCCATTTTTGAATGGGCTGAATGGCCTAATTCTGCTCCGATGACATGAACTTATGAAAGATATGAACCAAATGCAAGTAGAAAGGGCATCTTGGTCAGCATGGATAGGTTGGGCCAAAGGACCCGTTTCATTCTATGTATCACTCCAGAACTCTGATTCCCATAATATCCAGAGATTGGGTGGCGTGGTAGAGTTGCTGCCTTACAGCGCCAGACACCCAGGTTCAAATCTGACTGCAGGTGCTTTCTGTACAGAGTTTGTACGTTCTCCCGTGACCTGCGTGGGTTTTCTCCGGGAGCTCCGGTTTCCTCCCACACTCCAAATATGTACAGGTTTGTTGGCTAATTAGCTTGGTTATAAATGTAAAATTGTCCCTAGTGTGTGTAGGATAGTGTTACTGTGGAGGGGTTGCTGGTCGGTGCGGACTCAGTGGACTGTAGGGCCTGTTTCCGCGCTGTATCTCTAAACTAAACTAAGCATAGAAACAGGCTCTTCAGCCCACCAAGTTCACATTGACCATCAATCATTTAATCTTGACCATTCATTTATATGGTATAAATTTGGGTGACATAGTGGTGCAGGTGACAGAGCTGCTGCCTGACAGCTCCAGAGACCTGGGTTCAATCCTGACCTCTGGAGCTGTCTGTGTGGAGTTTGCGTGTTGGGCCAAAGGGCCTGTTCCTGTGCTGTAAGACTCCATGATTCTCTGTACCCTCTCAGGTGCCGGTTAGTTTCCCTCCTGCAGAAGAGGCCCTGCCGTCTGCTTCCAACCCTCCGCTTGCCGAGGAGGCCGTCAGTGTTGCCATGACGACCCGGCGTCGACAGAACGAGCGGGAGCGGGAGCTGCGGGAGCTGAGGATGCGGGAGAACTCGGAGTGCAGCGACGTGCTGCAGGCTGATCCCACCCTCTGGACCGTCGATCACGTGTGGGAGTTCATTCACTCTCTGCCAGGTCAGTACCCTCGCCCACCCTCGACACACTAGGGACAATTTACAATTTTACCAACGCCATTTAACCTACAAACCTGTATGTCTTGGGGTGCGGGAGGAAACTGGGGCACCCGGCAGAAACCCATGGGGTCACAGGGAGAATGTACTATCTCCGTACAGACGGCACCAATAGTCAGGATTGAACCCGGGTCTCCGGTGCCGTAAGGCAGCAGGTTCTACCACTGTGCCACCGTGCCGCCCCGTCGGCGGGCCGAAGGGCCTATTGGAGGAACGAAGAGTCTGGATTGAGTGGATGTGGAGAGGATGTTTCCACTAGTGAAAGAGTCTAGGACCAGAGGGGACAGCCTCAAAATAAAAGGACGTACCTTTAGAAAGGAGGAATTTCTTTAGCCGGAGGGTGGTGAATCTGGAATTCATTGCCTCAAACAGTGGTGGAGGCCAAGTTCCTGGGTACTTTTAACATGATATATAGGTTCTTGATTAGTAAGGATGCCAAAGGTTATGGGGAGAAGACAAGACAATGGGGTTGAGAAGGAAAAATAGATCAACCATGATTCAATGGTGGATTAGACTTGGTGTTGAATGGCCGATTTTTCTTTTCCCCCTATGACTTATGAACTTGCATTTCCATGCTGGATCTTTCAATTGTGCGTACAGCGGTGCAACGGGGAGAGCCATTGCCTCACAGTGCAATAGACCCTGGTTCGATCCTGACCGTGGGTGCTATCAGCGTGTGGAGTTTGCACATTCTCCCTGTGTCCGGGTTCTCCGGTTTCCTCCCACATCCCAAAGTTGTGCGGGTTTGTAGATTAATTGGCCCTCTGTAAATTGCCTCTAGTGTGTGGGGAATGGATGGGCAAGTGTGATAACATAGAGCTAGTGTGCTTTCCCTGGTTGCACGGTGTTCATCTCTCTGTCTCAACTCTATGCCTGGATGCAGCTGTAATAAAGAGATGATTTTAAGTACAAAGGCTTCAGTGCCTTTGATCATGGATCACTGCTTCGGAAAAGTAGCCAACATAATCAAAGAATTGACCCTGTCCCACCCCAGTCATTCCTCCTTCTTCCTGCTTCCGTCTGGCAGAAGCTTCAAAGCACGCACCTCCAGACTCGGAAACAGCTTCTTCCCCTCCGTTAACAGGCTTCTGAACTGTCCTTCCATAAGCTAGGCTACTGTCCGATGCACCTCTACCCCATTGCGGACATTTGTTTCTGGAACTGGTGCACTACAATGCTGAAAACTACAGTATATTCTGCATCTGTGTCTTCCCCTTTGCTCCACCTTTCAGTCTGTGATTCTGTCCAACACATCCATGTCAACCAGGATGCCCCATCTGCACCTGTTCCATTTGCTTCTGTCTGAAGATTTGCAATCAGTCTGAAGGAGGCTCCTGACCCGAAACATCACCAAACCCCGTTCTGCAGTGATTCTGACCGAAGTTGTCTTTTTTTGTAAACCTGCATCTGCAGTTTCTTATTTCCATCTATTCATTGTACTTGAGTTTGGCTTGATTGTATTTATGGATCATATTATCTGATTTAATTGGATAGCATGCAAAACAATGTTTTTCAATCTACCTCTGCACATGAGACAATAATAAACCTAAAGCTAATCCTAATTGAATGGAAAACTTGCCTTAAGGGTCCAGCTGATGGTTTTGTGTGGTTCCCACCCCATGCAGGTATAGTCCAGCTGATGGTTTTGTGTGGTTCCCACCTCATGCAAGTATAGTCCAGCTGATGGTTTTGTGTGGTTCCCACCCCATGCAGGTTGCAAGGACATAGCTGAGGAATTTCGATCCCAGGAAATTGATGGGCAGGCTCTGCTCCTATTGAAGGAAGACCATCTCATGAGTGCCATGAACATCAAGTTGGGCCCAGCGCTCAAGATATGTGCCCGCATCAACATGCTGAAAGAGTCCTAACCGGCATAAAAGCTGCTAAACTCCTCCATGTTGCTGATTTTGAAGAGGACAGGCATTAACGTCCAAGTAAATATTATGGAATGATTGTGTATATATCTGCAAGGATCTTGTGTGGGACAGTTACAGCAGAAGATCCGTGTGATGTTGGCGGAGACTTCCTTCTCGTCACACGCAGAAGCTCCTAGACCTCATTGTGACACTTCAAAGGATGTTGCCGTCGAAGGTCTTTGCCAAATACAGATACCTTATGATTCAATTTCCATGTGTGTTGCCAAAAGGGTTTCAGTTACCCAAACGTGACCTCATCTCAACCAACAGGACCCTCTGCCTCCAGCCACCGCTCCCTATTTTGTGGACACAAGAAACTGCAGATGCTAGAATCTGACGGAAAAAAACCCAGATTTATAGTGCATCAACCAAGCTGTCAACAGTGTACATATACAGGATAAAGGGAATAACGTTTAGTGCAAGACAAAGTCCTTAAAAGTCCGATTGAAGTTAGTCCGAGAATCCAAAAGGTAGATGGTAGTTCAGGACCGCTCTCTAGTTGGTGATAGGATGGTTCAGATGCCTGATAACAGCTGGGAAGAAACTGTCCCTGAATCTGGAGGTGTGCCGAGGCAGCATAAAGTGTAGATGGAGTCAATGGAAGGGAGGTTGGTTTGCGTGATGGCCTGGGCTGCATTCACAATTCTCTGCAATTGTTTTCAGTCTTGGATGGAGCTGTTCCCGAACCATGCTGTGATACATCCCGATAAAATGTTTTCTATGGCAGGTGCTATGATAACATTTAAAAAACATTTGGACAGGCACATGGATCGGAAAGGTTCAGAGGGATATGGGCCAAATATGTTGCAGGTGGGACTAGCGTACTTGGGGCAGCATGGGCAAGTTGGGCCAAAGGGTCTGTTTCTGTGCTCTATGACGTTATGCTTAGCTCTCAGTCACCAGTTTGACTTAAAGATTGTTCATGGACCTGTGGCCCAGCAAAAGCCCAAAGAGGAGAGAATTAATAAACCTCATTACCAGAATCCAGTGTATTGGGTTCCACCTCATCTGGGCTGATTACAGACACAGCCACTCCCAGTTTAAAAACACTGGATGGAAGATGCCACTGGATTTGACATCACCATAATTTTAAATTATTTTCCAACAACCCTTCCATCACCCTGCCCCCACCCCCCCCCCCCCCCCCCATCCCTAAGCTGATATTGACCATGGCATACAGTGTCACAGCTGGTGAAACCGTTACCTCACAGCGACAATGACGCGGGTTTGATCCTTACCTTAACTGCTGTCTGTGTGGAGTTTGCACATTTTCCCCTTGAAGGCGTGGGTTCCCTCCAGGTGCTCGAGTTTCCCCTCGCATCCCAAAGATCTGTGGGTTTGTAGGTAAATTGGCCTCTGTAAATTGCCTCTCGTGTGTAGGGAGTGGATAACGTAGAACTGATGTGAACGGGTGATTGATTGTCAGCGTGGACATGGTCGGCCGAAGGGCCTGTTTCCGTGCTGCATCTCTAAACTAAAGATGTAAGTGGATCACAGGAGCCTGCATCAACACAGTGAAATATTTAATGAGCGTTTGGAAAAACAGCCTTTTGGAACTATTTTATCATCTTTCTTACAAACTATGAATGTTTTTTCTAATGTTATTTCTAGTGTTACTCTAATTCCATCGACCAATCGTAAGTACATCAAGCCGGCTGCCAATGTTAACTCTGATAGTTATGAGACGATACTCTGAATTAGAGTTAGCGTTGGCCTTCCATCAACATCGCACAGCTGGCCAGTGTATGAGGCAGAAGCAGTCCAGCTTCTTGCCAGCCTTGTGTGCAAGCACGGTTGTCTTCAGATGGGAATTCTGGCCAAATACCCCATACACATACTCATACTTTATTAGCCAAGTATGTTTTGCAACATGCGAGGAATTTGTTTTGCCATACAGTCATACCAATTAAAAGCAACAGAACACACAAAATACATTTTAACAAACATCCACCACAGTGACTCCTCCACATTCCTCACTGTGGTAGAAGGCGGAAAAAAAATAATGATATAATTAAAAAAAATAATGACCTCTAATGATATAATTCCAATTGGCTTGTGTGCTGGAGCCTGCCAAGTGTTTCCCAACAGATATGTGATTGCATTACATTGTTTTGTACATGGGTGTGTTTTTTAAAAATCTTGTTAAACGTGCAATAGTTGTTTCGGCATCTACCAGGATGTTGCTGTGTCTAACTACAGCTGTGACAGAAGTTTTTATGATTAAAATGTATCAAACCACACCCCTCCTCCCCTGTGTTCACCTATCACCCGCTATGCTTTGTCCTGTCCCTCCCCTGCAATCAGTCTGTAGAAGGATCCTGACCTGGAACATCACCTATCCATGTTCTCCAGAGATGCTGCCTGACCCGCTGAGTTAATCCAGCACTTTGTGTCTTTTCATGATTAAAACTGTGTGAAAAACAAGCTGCTAAAAGTCTTAATGACTCTATTCCTCAAATATTTATCATCTCTCCTGTCTGCCAGTGTTTATGGTTTCTTAATTGTTTTTTAAGGTGTGCCTTAAATTTCACCGAGAAGCAAAACTGTGCAGATTCTGGAAGTTTGAAATAAAAGTGAGAAATGCTGGAAGCACTCAGCAGGTCAGGCAGCATCAGTGGAGAGGGGAACAGGATTAACGTTTTAGGTACAGATCACAAAGTGCTGGAGGGAACTCAATGGGTTGGGTAGCTGTCAGTGTTAACTCTGAAAGTTATGAGACGGCACTTTGATTTACGGCCTTCCATCAACATCGCACAGCTGGGCAGAAGCATGAACAGAAGCAGTCCAGCTTCTTGCCAGCCTTGTATGCAAGCACTGTTGTCTTCAGATGGGAATTCTGGCCGAATACCACCCTCAATAATGATATAATTCCAATTGGCTTGTGCGCTGGAGCCTGCCAAGTATTTCCCAACAGGGGTGGTGGGTGTATGCAGGCACTATCACAATGTTTCAGAAAACGACAGGTGCATGGATAAGTTAGGTTTCGAGGGATATGGGCAAAATGCAGGTAGATGGTACTAATGTGGATGGGGCATGGTGGTCGGCATAGATCGGTTGGGCTGAAGGCCTGTTTCCATGCTGTATAACTCTGACTCTAAAAAGGTAATTCAATCCACCATATTTTTACCATTAGCAGAAGACATTTCAGGCTAATCGCAATGTTCATTTCCTGGTCCATTGGGATAAGAGCAGATCCAAGCATTCTCTTCAAATCTTAGCGGACTGTGTGATGATGGGGGTCAGATGTTGCATCAGGTAGCAAGTTCCCCAGCATCAGGGAAGTGAATGGAACAAATAACAATTAAGCTGGGGAGGGATTTGCAGGTGACGGTGTTCTATGACATTCCAACTTGTATCAGCATAGCTCACTTGATGGCACATTCACAGTGGTGGAGTTGCTGCCTTCCAATGCCAGAGACCCGTGTTCGATCCTGACTACGGGTGCATTCTGTATGCAGTTTGTAGGTTCTCCCTCTGACCGCATGGGTTTCTCCTGTTTCCTGCCATACTCCAAACATGTACAGGTTAATTGCCTTCAGTAAATATTGTAAATTGTTCCTAGTTTTGTAGGATAGTGCCAGTACACAGGGTGATTGCTGGTTGGCGTGGACTCGGTGAGCTGAAGCTCCTGTTTCCGTTCTGTATCTCTAAAGTCCAGTCTAAATTTTTATGTAGTTCTATGAAAGGAAAGTTAAAATTGGTCATTTTTATCTATGATGAGTAGATGAAGGAGAACCAACAGATGTAGTGTATTTAGATTTCCAGAAGGCATTTGATAAGATACCATGTAAAAGGTCAGACAAGGGGAGCTGTGAAGATGAGAGCGTGCAATACTGTCTAACAGTTTATATTTAATAGTTACAGCTCTCAAATCCCCCAGAGTGTTCAATTTAGAGATAAAACGTGGATACTGGCTCACAGAGTCCACATTGACCATCGATCACCCATTCACACTAGTTCTATGTTATCCCACTTTCTCATTCACTCCGGACACATTCGGGTCAATTTACAGAAGCCAATTAACCTAGAAACTGGCACGTCTTTGGGGTGTGGGAGGAAACCAGAACGCCTGGAGAAAATCCACATGGTTGGAGGAAGGGCGTGCAAACTCTACACAGACACCACCAGTCAGGATCGAACTAGAGTCAGGATCGAACTCGAGTCACTGGTGTTGTGAGGCAGCAGCTCTACCGTCAGTGCCACAGTGCTGCCCCATTGTCTGCTTTGTAGCAGGTCGCTTGCACCTACAGCAGGTCTGCTCAGATGCAGGTATGATTGTCAGACTGCTTCGGAGCACAGCACTCCACACAGACAGGGATCAGGGTTGAACCTGGGTCTCTGGCATTGTGAGGCAGTAGTTGTGCGGCTGCACCACTGTGCCACCTTTAACACCATTAAAACATTACACGCTTGTTATCACATTGTTGTTTTTGGCAATTTGTTGCATACAAACCCTTCTGAGGCTGTACCAATATTGTATGTACTTACAGGAACAGAAACCCATCAAGTCTTTATATTGTCATCCAGATATTTTCAGTGTTCTTACCCGACTTGCCGTGCACATCTCCTTTCAACTTAAACCTCAGCTCTCTTGGATTTGACATTTCCACTCTGAGAAAATGGTTCTGTTTACCATATCTATGCCTCTCATAATATTATGGATGGCACAAAGGCACAGCTGGTTGAGCTGCTGCCTCACAGTGGTACAGATCCTGACCTTGGGTGATGTCTGTGCGGGGTTTATACACAAAAGTGCGAAACGCAGGCAGGTGGGACGTGTGGATATACAAAAGGACACAAAGTGCTGAAGTAACTCAGCAGGTCAGGCATCTCTGCAGAACATATATGTAATTCATGTATAATTTGTTTTGTGTATTGTGTATGTGCCTGTGATGCTGCTGCCATCAAGATTGTACCTGTATCTCATTATACTTGTGCAGACGACAGTGAAGGAGGTAGGACTGATCAAGGACATAGTGTGCAATTCTGGTCACTCCATTACAGGAAGCACATGGAGGTTTTGGAAGTTGTCAGCTATAACAAGAAGTTGGACAAACTCTACACAGACATCACCAGAGTCAGGATTGAACTCGAGTCACTGGTGTTGTGAGGCAGCAGCTCTACCGTCAGTGCCACTGTGCTGCCCCATTGTCTGCTTTGGATTGTTTCCTCTGGACCATTGGAAGCCGAGGGGAGACCTGATAGAAAATTATAACATTTCTAAAATGTCTTTAGACATTCGGAACCTTTTTCCAAAGGGTGGAATTGTCAAAGACTCGAGAGCATAACTTTAAAGTGAGAGGAACAAAGTTTAAAGGAGATGTGCAGGAAAGTTTTATTACAAAGAGAGTGGTCTGCGCCTGGAACACGCTGCCAGGGGTGGTGGTGGAGGCAGATACAAAGGTGGCGTTTAAGTGGCTTTTAGATAGGCACATGGATATGCAGAGAATGGAGGTAGAGGAGATTAGTTTATCTTGGAATCATGTTTGGCACATTGTGGGCTGAAGGGCCTGAACCTGTGCTGCTGTTCTGTTTAAAAGGAATTTTAAAAGCTCACACTAAGTGGCACAAAACCACAGATCCCACAGCTGGCGATCAATACACCACTTTAACAACACTGAGTCTTTCACATTTAAACAGTACAATTCTTTGTTCTGTGTAGAAAATTGTCTCGAGTCCGATTCCATCCTTAAACCTGTGTCCTCTGGTTCTTGATTCCTCTACTCTGGGTAAAAGATTCTGTGAATTCCCCCTATCCATTCCAAGTGCCCTGGATAAACCGTCAAACACATGCAAACACCAATAGAGGCATTTTAGTTTTTATTTAATAAAGAATTGGCACAAATGGCAATGACATATCCCCAGAAAATAACAGTACAAAAGGCTAGTTTTTTGTTTTAAAGTTTTATCCCTGTACAAAGTGTATCATAAACAAGAAACCAAAATACAACCCAAACTCTAAACGGCATCTTGGAAAGTACAGATAGAAACAATGCCAAATGGATTAAAATCCTAGGTGTGTGCGTGAGAGAGAGAAGAGTAATAAAATTCCATTTAAGTAATCCACTAATGCACAAATCTCAGATCACTCGCATTAATGGGTGTTAGATGTTCATATGTAGTTGTAAGACTGGGATCGATCAATGACAGCTAATTGATAGTTACAAAGACAGTGGGAATAAGGAGGATTGGGTTCGTTCAGGCAATTAGAATATTTGAAGCTTTGACTTCATTGTCTGGGACCCATTTCCCTTTGCAGTTGAAGGGAACTTGCTGTAATTTACAGCACTCCCAGTGACAGAAACCGTCAGGAATCAACGAGATGTCTTCTGGAGGGATATCCTTATAATTCATCCAGTAGATTATTCCGATGAGGAAACTGTTAATGAAGCAGAGCCAAGGGATGTTCAAATCCATGTAGGCAGGGAGTGGAGCCCAGATCAAAACTATGGTCAACTGAAGCAGAATAAACGGCATCCAAGTGAGGGCAAAACAAATGATAACGTTGGTCAGAACTTGCTTCTTGCTGGACATGGCCTGCAGTTGGGCAGCCGGATGGGAACTCCACATGACTATCTCTTCCAAATAGGTGTCTATGTGCAGGGATCTGACAAGGGCGGTTATGTTAGGCCAGCAGTAGATTGTCACCACACACAGAGTTGACAGGATCATTGCGGACAACAATAGACTCTGGGTACTGATGGGAATTTCACATTGGTTCAAAGGGAAGTCTTGCATCGTTGCCAATGGCAGGGGTTTGAAGCCATGGTTGTAAAGGGTGTGGAGGATGGCTCCGATCCACAAGAAGCACACCGTGAAGATGTACAGCATCTTTCGGAAGAGGCCTAAGGACTTGGAGAGATTGCGGAGGTGGACAAAATAGTCAATGCCAGACATGAGGCAGAGTGGGAAGTGCAGGATACTGTAGACATGGGAGAAGAACTGCAGAAGCCCGCAGACATGGTGGAAGCTGATCGGAGCTCCGAATGTACCCTGGTTGTTGACGAATGAAGTGATTATCACACAAGCAAATAATGCCACGTCCATCAGGGCTAGGGAAATGCAGAAATGGCCAATGAGGCTCTGTAGCATTCTTCGTTTCATACTTAAAATGATGATGTTCAGGATGACCTTTGCAAACAAAATAACCAACAGTAAATCCATGCTGTTGGACATCTGGAATATATACAGTCTGGAGTCAATTCTTATGCAGTCGTTACAGGAAATCAATTTGGATGGATCTCCAACCATCACAATCTCTCAGGGCTTAATTCAACTTCCTACTGTGGTCAGAGCTCCTAGAAGTTAAAGAACAGAAAACAATTAGTCCTCGAGACGTTAATTGTAGAGTGGAAGCAAAGGAGGCTATTTGGCCCATTTAATCTATGCCAGACCTATGGTAGCACAGTGGTAGAGCTGCAGCCTCACACCACTAGAGCCCCGGGTTCAATCCTGACCTTGGATGCTGTGTGTGCGGAGTTTGCACATTCTCCCTGTGACCTTTCTCCTGTGACTCCCTGCTGTCTTTCCTCCCACAACCCCAATGTAAACTCTGATTTCCTCCCACAACCCCAGTATAACCAGGTGGTCAATGATCAGTGTGGATCGAAAGGCCTGTTTCCATGCTGCATCTCAAAACTAAATGAAGCGCACCACCAAACTAAATGAACTTCAAATTAAAAAAGAAACAAAGTGCTGAAATAACACTGCAGGTCAGGCAGCATCCCTGGAAGTCTGAAGTCGGGTCTTGCCTGAAGAAGTGTACCAGTCTGAAGAAAGGTCCCGATCCGAAATGTCATATATCCATGTTCTCCAGAGATGCTGCCTGACCCCCTGGGTTACTCCAGCACTTTGTGTCTTTTTTTTGTAAACCATCATCTGCAGTTCTTTTTTTCGGAACTTCACACTCGCTCGGGTTAAACTCCACCTGCCAAGAATAATAATGACACATTCCCCACTTTTCTTGTGAGCAAAATTATACAGCTCGATACTGGGAGTTAACAATAGTGATCACAAGCTGGTCCATTGTGTCTCACACAGGGAAGCAAGATCTCAGAGAAAACAGCAGCCGAAAATCACTCACTCATATTGCGGAACATGACGATATTTCAGTCTTTGTTGGGCAAAAGTTCCATAACCTTGACATCAGGGTTCTTACAGATGGCCACCAGATCCCATTCTTCACTCGAGTGATGTTGGTTGAAGAAATAATGTCCCCAGGAGAGGAGGGAGAACTTTGAAAGCGTGCCTGTGGTATCTCCTGGGTCTGAATGAGAGAGCAGATTGGGAAATTCAGTCAACCATCTCGGCTGAGATGAAGGGGTGAAGAAGAAGATTGTTCTCGTGATCTTCAGGAAAGAGAGGACCGTCCTACTTGCACATGTCAAGACGAGGTAGCGAGGCTGTGTCTCACCGGCTCCGTGTACCTACCACTGCTGCAGCTTGATATGCTTGGCAGAAAACCAAAGACTGCTTTAAACTGAGTTGACTTGATGGTTTCCATGGAGATTGTCAATTGTTCTTTCAGTGACCATCATGAATGTAAATATTTGCTGCATTGCATTTGGTGAAGATCAGAATCAATTAGAAATGGGGAAATCCAAACAAATATAAGGAGTAATAATTAGGCTTTTGTTAAATCTCACTGCTCCCACGGTGCACAGTTGATCCAAAAATATCCAATTTGACCTCTGACTTATGACATCAGGCAATAAGTCTCAAAATCTTACAAATAAATTTTCCAGCAACTGATTATAAATCTGAATTAGATTAGAAAGTACATTGTTGTGGTTTCAAAAACAATTAATCCAATTTTTGTTGAACATCCAAAACGCAGTGAACTGATGCAACCTTGACTCTACCGTCTGATGTATGTCCAGTATGACATTCTACAGGGGAACTGGATAAATATGAAAGGGAATAAATTATCAGGCCACGGGGAAAAGATATTGAGTGGGGTTATCTTTGGAAGGAAGACAGCAGAGGAACAACGGGCTGAATTGCCTCCTCCTAAGATGTATATATCTGAAGTTGTATGTCATTTATGAACAATGTTCTGCACAATTAAATATAATTGAAAGTCACTGGGTATACTGCACAAATTATTAAGTTATCAGCCTGAATGTACAAGTATGAAGTGAGAACAGGGCTTCAAGGCAACAAGTTTCTATTATGTCTGAAGAGGGGTCTCAACCCGAAACGTCACCCATTCCTTCTCTCCAGAGATGCTGCCTTTTGCACTGAGTTCCTCCAGCATTTTGTTTCTATCTTCAGTTTAAACCAGCATCTGCAGTTCCTTCCTATACAAATTTCTGTTATGTAATGGTACAAGACGATGGTGGGACCACATTTAGAGCATTATGTTTAGTTTTGGTCACGCTGCTAAAGGATGCCATTAAGCTGGAGAGTGTGCAGAGAAGATTTACAAGGATGTTGCCAGGACTTGAGGACCTGAGCTATAGGGAGAGGTTGGGCAGGGTAGGATTTTATTCCTTGGAGCAGAGGAGACTGAAGGGTGTCTTAAGGGTGCCTGAAGGGTGTATAAAATCATGAGGAGAATAGATAGGGTGAATGCAGAGTCTTTTACCCTGAGTAGGATAATCAAGATCCAAAGGACACAGGTTTAAGGTAGGAGGAAAGATTTAACAGAAACCTGAGGCAAAACTTTTCATTCAGAGGACGGTGGGCATATGGAACGAGCTGCCAGAGGAGGCAATTGAGGCAAGTACATTAACAACATTTAAAATAAACTTGGACAGGTAATTGGATGGGAAAAGTGTAGAGGGATATGGACCAAACACAGGCAAATTGGACTGGCTTAGATGGGGCATCTTGGTCGGCATGGACAAGTTGAGTAGAAAGACCTATTTCTGTGCTGTATGACTAAGTGTGTAGTTGGTGGAGAGGGTTCTCAGATTTGTGGATCTGAAGTTTTAGATCACTTAAGGAATTCTATGTGAATTCCAGAGTTAAAAAGCAATTCCACAGTAAATGATGCATAAGGGAAGTAGCCTTTGGAAGGGAGTCAGTGATGTGAACCTGTGATATCTACAATCCTGACATGGAATTTCTTTGAGGTTTCCCCACTCTCTAGCTTCTAGGGGGGCGGCACAGAGGTGCAGCTGGTAGACCCGCTGCCTCACAGCGCCACAGGGTTCGATCCTGACTGCAGGTGCTGCCTGTGTGTGGACTTGGCACGTTCTCCCCGTGACCGCGTGGGTTTATTCCGGGTGCTCCGGTTTCCTCTCACTTCTGAAAGATGTGCGGGTTTGTAGGTTAATTGGCTTCTGTAAATTGTCCCTAGTGTTGGATGAGAGTTAGATGAGAAAGTGGGATAACATAGAACTGGTGTGAAAGGGCGATTGTTGGTCATAAGATCATAAGTGATAGGAGTAGAATTAGGCCATTCTGCCTATCAAGTCTACGCTGCCATTCGATCATGGCTGATCGATCTCTCCCTCCTAAACTCATTCTCCGGCCTTCTTCCCATAACCGCTGACACTCGTACTAATCAAGAATCTGTCTATCTATCTCTGCCTTAAATATATCCACTGACTTGGCCTCCACAGCCTTCAATGGACAAGAATTCCACAGATTCACCACCCTCTGAGTAAATTGTCTTTCTGCTGACTGGTTAGCACGCGCAGCCATAGCTTTTCACTGTACCTTGGTACACGTGACAGTAAATTAAACTGAAACGCACGCTGGCTCTCAGATTATAATGTTTGGTTTAGTAGTAGAGATACAGCGCGGGAACAGGCCCCTCGGCCCACAGAGTCCGCGCCCACCAGCGACCCCCCCCCCCCCCCCGCACACCAACACCATCACACACACACACACACACTCAAGGCCAGGCCAGGGACAACTCACATCTGTACCAAGCCAATTAACCGACAAACCTCCCCTGGAGCGGGGGAGGAAAGTGGAGCACTCGGAGAAAAGCCACACAGGTCACAGGGAGGACGTACAAACTCCGCACAGACAGACAGCACCCGCAGTCGGGATCGAACCCGGGTCTCCCGGCGCCGTGAGACAGCGACTCGGCCGCTGCGCCACCGCCACCGCCACCGCAAGACAAACGGCAAAGCAAGACGACTCACACAAAATGCCGGGTCGGACAGCATCCCCTTAGAGAAGGAGTAGGAGACCCTTCGTCAGGACCCCGACCCGAAACGCCACCCAACCAACCAACCACCATGTCCTCCAGAGATGCTGCCCGACCCGCTGAGGCACTCCAGCAACCTTACCGTCGCAGACAGAGCAAGGCCCGGGCTCCATCCCGACCACGGCTTCCCGCGACCTGCGTGGGCCCTCTCCGGGCGCTCCGGTCTCCCGCCATACCCCAGGTTTGTGGGCCGCTCGGCTGGGGTAACATTGCGAATTGCCCCTGGCGTGTGCAGTCAGGACAGAGGCAGAGCCATAGGCAGCGTGTGGGGATCGCCGGCCGGCAAGGCCTCGGTGGGCCGATGGGCCCGTTTCCCCGCTCTAATTGTATCTCTCAAGTCAAACAAAAAGTCTAAAGCTTAAAAAAGCTTATCACTAACTGTGTGTACAAAAAGTATCTGCAGCTCCCTGTCTTTGCGAAGATGATTGCGCGTTTAGTTTGAAGGTAGACGGGGAAATTGTGCGTTTCCAACTCTAAACTGTCAAGAAGAAATCGTTTTGCTAAAAACCTGAAACTCATTCACAACCACGATTCCTTAAGGTTAAAAAAACATTTATGAATTAATTTTAATTTATCGGCAGTGACTTATTTCAATCAATCAAACGTTGGAAGTTGAGGGGAGACTTGATGGAAGTATATAAAATTGAGAGGCAGAGATAGGGGAGACAGTCAGAACCTTTTATCCAGGAGGCGAGAGCTATAAAGGTGAGAGGGGGAAAGTTTAATGGAGGTGTTTAGGGCAAGTTTTTTCATGTAAGGAGTAGTGGGGGCCTGGAGTACACTGTCAGGGGTGGTGGCAGCTAGATACAATAGTGGCGTTTAAGAGGCTTGTAGATAGGCACATGGACGTGCAGGGAATCGAGGGATAATGATCATGTACAGGCAGATGTGATCAGTTTAACTTGGCATCATGTCTAGCACAAATATTGTGGGCAGAAGAGCCTGTTCCTGTACTGTAAGAAAATAACTGCAGATGCTGGTACAAATCGAAGGTATTTATTTCACGAAATGCTGGAGTAACTCAGCAGGTCAGGCAGCATCTCAGGACAGAAGGAATGGGTGACGTTTCGGGTCGAGACCCTTCTTCAGACTGTACTGTACTGTTTTATGTTCTATTAAGACACAGGTACAAGTTTTGTTAGCCAATAAACAACTGATGATGGAAAGTACATCTCATTCCTGATGGCAGTGTCTCCCTCTATTTGTTTGCCTTTTATATAGCATAGAAACAGGCTTTATGGCCCACCGCATCCACGCCATTGATCATCCGTTCACACGTGTTCTATGTTATCCCACTTTCTCATCCTACAAACCCGCACGTCTTTGGAATGTGGGAGGAAACCGGAGCACCCGGAGGAGACCCACGGAGGAGAAAACTGACTGGGGCTCTTCTTCAGACCTGACCCAAAATGTCACATATCTGTGTTCTCCAGAGATGCTGCCTGACCCACTGAGTTACTCCAGCACTGTCTTTTTCTTGCAAACTGTCTTCCGTTGACTGGACAGCACACAACAAAAAGCTTTCCACTGTACCGTGACAATAATGAACTAAACAAAAACAGGTAGAACAAAGGGGAAGATACAGAATGCAGAATGTAGTTCTCAGCATTATAGCACATCGGTTCCAGAGACAAAGTCCAATGTCTGCAGAGGTGAATTGGACACTACCCTAGCTTATGGAAGGACCGTTCAGAAGCCTGATAACAGAGGGGAAGAAGCTGTTCCTCAATCTGGTGGTGCGTGTTTCCACACTTCATCATCATATCATCATATATCTACAGCCGGAAACAGGCCTTTTCGGCCCTCCAAGTCCGTGCCGCCCAGTGATCCCCGTACATTAACACTATCCTACACCCACTAGGGACAATTTTTACATTTACCCAGCCAATTAACCTACATACCTGTACGTCTTTGGAGTGTGGGAGGAAACCGAAGATCTCGGAGAAAACCCACGCAGGTCACGGGGAGAACGTACAAACTCCTTACAGTGCAGCACCCGTAGTCAGGATCGAACCTGAGTCTCCGGCGCTGCATTCGCTGTAAAGCAGCAACTCTACCGCTGCGCTACCGTGCCGCGCTATCCTCTGTAGGAATCCTTACCTAGAACAATTCAAATATTTATGCAGCTCCTTCTGAAAGCCACATTGCTTTAACTACTCCTTTTCAGGACTCTTGCACGTAAGCACATGATCGCTGGAAAATATCGCAACAACGTTTAAGGAGAAGTTTCCAGAAGATTTCTGCAGTTTAATGAATACAAGTCCGAGGTGATGCATTTTGGGAAATCTAACAGGGCAGGACCTTAACTGAATAGCAGGGCCCTGAGAAGTGTTGTTGAGCAGAGGGATCTAGGAGAACGTGCACATAGTTTCCTGAAAGTGATGTCAAAGGGAGAGAGGGAGGCAAAGAAGACTTTCAGCACATTGGCCTTCAGCAGTCAGGGAGAGGTATTAATTTAACTGAGTTAATTTAAATGTATCTAATTGTGTTTTTCAGTATTCTACTTTATTTGCATTCTATTAAAATTTCTTAATATTATTTAAAAATGTTAGCAATAAGTTTCCTTTCCCAAATGTTATTGAATGTTTGGAAACGTCAGAGACATTTATAATATTAGAACATTACAGCACAGGAACAGGCCCTTCGACCCAGAATGTCCATGCCGATCATGATTCCAGGTTAAACTAATGTATGCATGCACGTGATCCATATCCCTCCATTCCCTGCATATCCATGTGCCTATCTAAAAGCCCTTCAAGTACTTCTATCATATCTGCCTCCAACACCACCCTGGCAGCGTGTTCCAGACACTCACCACTCTCTGTGTAAAAAAATTTGCTTCCCACATCTCGTTTAATCTTTGCCTTTCTCAACTTAAAAGTATGCCCGCTAGTCTTTGACATTTCCCTGGGAGTATTTCTTGCTTAAACTGAGATCCGGAGTGGCCATCTGGTAATTCTGGCAAGTGCTGGATGGAACAATGCACCGTCTCCCAGCGGGCTGCTGCCATACCCCTGCTGGCAGCAGGCCTGGCTCACCAACCACGGAACCGGGAGCTTGTCTGGAGAGGGAGCCTCGTCCGAGCCTCGTCTCCTGCCCGTCGCCGAGGACTGAGAACCGGAGAGGAGGGCGGAGGTGACGGCAGTGGATGCTGGACAAAAGGGCTGGTTAGGAGAACCCGGGGTCTTACCTAAAGGAGGGTCACGACCAGAAATGTCACCCGTTCCTTCTATCCAGAGATGCTGCCTGTCCTGCTGAGTTACTCCAGCATTGTGTGTCTAGGGGATAAACCAGCATGTGCAGTTCCTTCCTACACACGCTGGGATCTTATCTTCCGCACCCTCATGGACAGCTTTAATGGCCAGCTGCAGCTGGGACTTTGGAAATGGTGTCAAAACCTGGCGACTCTTGCACTCAGTGAGCTGTTTCTACGCTTTCAGTACTTAGTCGGAAACTGGATAAACCCAACAAGACTAATACTTTCATGATGATGGACTGTAATACCTGCAATGTTTAGTTGAGAGATAGTGTGGAAATAGGCCATTTGGCCCACCGAGTCCGCACCGACCAGCGATCACCCCATACACTAGTTCTATCTTACACACTAGCGACAATTTAACAAAGCCAATTAACCTACAAACCTGCATTCTTTCTGCTTGTACATGATCCATATCCCTCCATCCCCTGCATATCTAGGTGCCTCTAAAAGTCTCAAACACCACTGTCACATTTGCCTCCACCACCACCCTGGCATCCACCACCATCTGTGTAAAGAAAAAAAATCTCTTTTAAACTTTGCCTCTCTCTCCTTAAAGCTATACCCTTTAGTCTTTGACATTTCCACCTGGGATAAAGATTCTGACTGTCTCCCCTATCTATGCCTCTCACAATTTTATATACTGCTATCAGGTCTAGGCTCAACCTCTGATGCCCCAGAAAAAACCCAATTTAAGTCTGTTCAACCTCTCCCTATAGCTGAAACACTATAATCCAGGCAGCATTCAGGTAAACTTCCTCTGCACCATCTCCAAACCCTCCACATCCTTTCTGTAATGGGGTGACTAGAACTCCACCCAATACTCCAAATGCAGGCTGACCATTCCTATAACTCTGCATCATGACTGCCTGACTCTAATAACTTTATAACTCAACGCCCTGACTGATGAAGGCAAGCATATCTTTAGCACTCTATCTATTTTAGTTTAGAGTTACAGCGTGGAAACAGGCCCCTTGACCATCCATCACCCGTTTACACAAGTTCTGTTATCCCACCATTTCATCCACTCCTTACACACTAGGGGCAATTTTACAGAGACCAATCAACCTACAAACCTGCAAGACTTGAGTGTGGGAAGAAACCAGAGCAGCCGGAGAAAACCTACACGGTCACAGGGAGAACGTACAAACTACGTACAGACAAGACCACCCCGCATAGTCAGGCTGTAGGGCAGCAACTCTACTGCTGCTCCACTATGTCGCCCACACAGACTACTTGTTTAGTTTAGTTTAGTGATACAGCGCTGAAACGCCCTTTCGGCCCACCGGGTCCGCGCTGACCAGCGATCCCCGCACACTAACACTATCCTATACCCTTCTAGGGACAATTTTTACATTTACCAAGCCAATTAACCTACATACCTGTACGTCTTTGGGGTGTGGGAGGAAACTGAAGATCTCGGAAAAAAACCCACGCAGCTCACGGGGAAAAGGTAGAAACTCCGTTCAGATCCTGTTCTGGATTTATTTTGTGTTAAATAAATCCAGGACAGGAGGGTAGAAATATCAAGAAATAAATTAATTATGCATGCACGTTAAATCCTGCTTAGCTATTTGACATTTTCTTTTTTTTTTACATTAAAAAAATAGAAAATTTACTATTGCTGATAGGCTTACAAGTCATAAAATAAAAGGTATTCACAGAAAGCTGGATTAACTCAGCGGGACAGGCAGCATCTCTGGAGAGAAGGAATGGGCGACGTTTTGGATTGAGACCCTTCTTCAGACTGGTTAGGGATAAGGGAAACGAGAAATATAGACGGTGATGTGGAGAGATAAAGAACAATGAATGAAAGATATGAAAATAATATTGATGATAAAGGAAACAGGCCATTGTAAGCTGTTTGTAGGGTGAAAACGAGAAGCTCGTGCGACTTGGGTGGGGGAGGGATAGAGAGAGAGAGAGAGGGAATGCCGGGGCTGCCTGAAGTGAGAGAAATCAATATTCGTACCAGTGGGCCGTAAGCTGAACAAGCAAAATATGAGATGCTGTTTCTCCAATTTGCGTTTAGCCTCACTCTGACAATGGAGGAGACCAAGGACAGAAAGGTCTGTGTAGGAATGGGAAGGAGAATGAAAGTGTCCAGCAACCGGGAGATCAGGTTGGTTCACGCGGGCTGAGCAAAGATGTTCCCCGAACCGATCGCCCAGTCTGCGTTTGGTCTCACTGATGTACAAGAGTCCACGTCTTAATTGTTCTTGTGTATCGCCCACCAAAAATGCATAAGGACTTCATCACCCAATTTGCTGATCTGATTTCTAGCATTTTGCCCAAATTTGACCGGATCATGATTTTTGGTGACTTTAATATTCATGTTTGCTGTCCCACTAAGCCTCTTGTGAGTGAATTTATGCACCTGGTTGAGTCCTTCAATCTGACTCTTCACACCACGGGACCCACTCACAAGTTAGGCCATACTCTCGACCTAGTGTTATCGTCCGGATTCCTAATCAACAACATTGAAACTACTGAAGCCTGTCTATCGGACCACAGCGCTATCATTTTTGACACATCTCTGCCTTTATCTCCCGCAAAATCTCATCTCCCTGTTCGCTACTCCCGTGACATAAATTCATTGACTGTCAGTAAATTCTCCGAGGCTCTCACAGCTGCCCCCAACATCTGCACTATTGAGGCCTCTCCCCCCCATCTCAGCACTGAAGATCTCGCCTCTTTATTTAATATCACTTGCTCTTCCATCCTGGATTCTATCGCTCCCCTTAAAATGAAAAAGCCTAAGCCCAAAGGTCGGCCGTGGCTCAATGACACCACCAAAGCCCTAAGAAGGGAGTGCAGAAAATCAGAATGGAGGTGGAAATGTGACAAGCTTCAAATTTCCTTCAAAATTCTGAGAAACAATCTTCTCAAATACCAGGAAGCAGTAAAGTCTGCTAGAGCACAATACTTCTCCGACCTTATTTCCAAAAACTCTCATAACTCCAAGGTCCTATTTAGAACAATTACCTTTGTCATATGTCCCGCCCCCAGTACCAGCTTAGTTGGGTCCCCTGCTAAGTGCGAAGAATTCACTAAATTTTTCACCAACAAAGTTGAGAACATTAGAATGAACATTTCCCCTCCCACCCGTGACCTAGCTGTCTCACTAGTCTGTTCATCTAAATTGGACTGCTTCCAACCCGTCACTCTATCCTCCCTTGCAAAGCTTGAAACCTGCCCCCTTGATCCTGCCCCCACTGCCCTTCTGAAGGATGTCATTGCAATAGCCGGTCCCAGCATCCTCTCTATTATCAACAGTTCTCTGGCCACTGGCACTGTTCCAACCAGTTTCAAGCACGCGGTGGTCCAGCCCCTACTGAAAAAACCTAACCTAGACCCCACCTTGCCTAGCAACTACAGACCCATTTCCAAACTGCCATTCCTGTCAAAAGTCCTTGAAAAGGCAATTCTAAAACAATTAGTGCCCTACCTGCACCAATACACCATCCTGGAAAGTTTCCAGTCAGGTTTCAGAGCCCACCACAGCACAGAGTCTGCCTTGTTGAAGGTACACAACGACCTGCTTCTCGCCATCGACACCGGCGACTGTGCAATCCTGCTCCTTCTCGACCTCAGCGCAGCGTTCGATACAGTGGACCACACCATCCTTATTGACCGTCTCCGGTACGCGGTTGGCATTGATGGCACTGCCCTGAGCTGGTTCGCTTCGTACCTCAAAGATAGGAGTTTCGCCATCAACATAGGCAGTTATTCCTCTGCTCCAGCTAGCCTCTCCTGCGGAGTTCCACAAGGCTCCATCCTAGGCCCCATTCTCTTCTCTCTATACATGCTCCCCCTTGGCCAAATCATTCAAAGGCACGGCATTTCTTTCCACTGCTATGCCGATGACACTCAGCTTTACTTCCCCCTGAAACCCAACAACCAGTCAAATTTAAACAGCCTCTTACACTGCCTTGAGGACATAAAATGTTGGATGGCACAGAACTTCCTCCAATTAAATGAGAGCAAGTCTGAGGTCATCCTATTCGGCCCCCCCGACTCCATCAAATCGATAACAGGCAATCTTGGAAGTCTATCCTGCCTAGTCAAACCGCATGTCAAAAACCTCAGCATGATATTTGACTTTGCATTAAAATTGGATAAGCAAATCAACGCTGTGGTAAAAGCCAGCTTCTTCCAACTTCGAACCATAGCTAAAATCTTTCCTCCAATTCGACGACACAGAAAAAATCATTCACGCTTTCATTTCCTCCCGCCTAGACTACTGCAACTCCCTATACACTGGGATCAGCCAATCTTCCGTCCCGCCTGCAACTGGTCCAAAACGCCGCAGCGAGACTCCTGACGGGTACCCGTAAAAGGGACCACATCACCCCGATTCTGGCCTCTCTCCACTGGCTCCCTGTACGGTACAGAATCAACTTCAAGCTCCTCCTATTCACGTATAAAGCCCTAAATGGACATTCCCCCCCCTACATCAAAAATCTTCTAACCCCCCTCTCTAACTCCAGGTCCCTCAGGTCAGCCGACTTGGGGCTACTCACTATCCCGCGGTCTAGGCTTAAGCTCAGGGGTGACCGCGCTTTTGCGGTTGCAGCTCCTAGACTGTGGAACAGCATCCCTCTCCCCATCAGAACTGCCCCCTCTATCGACTCCTTTAAGTCCAGGCTCAAAACCTATTTCTACTCCCTAGCGTTTGAGGCTCATTGAGGAGGCGCTGTGAACTGTTTGCGTGCTACTGTATGTTTCATTTTTTTCCTTAGTACCTAATCAGATGTACAGCACTTTGGTCAACGTGGATTGTTTTTAAATGCTATACAAATAAAATTGACTTGACTTGACTTGACTTGACATCTTGAACAACGGATACAGTAGATGAGGTTAGAAGTGAACCTCTGCCTAACCTGAAAGGACTGTCGGGGTGGGGTCCCTGGACAGAGTCGAGGGAGGAGGTACAACGACAGGTGTTGCATCTTCTGCGGTTGCAGGAGAAGCTACCTGGGGAGGGGGTGGTTTGGTTGGGAAGGGATGAGTTAACCAGGGAGTTGCGGAGGGAACAGTCTCTGCGGAAGGCGGAAAGGGGTGGAGATGGGAAAATGTGGCTGGTGGTGGGATCCCGTTGGAGGTGGCGGAAATTTCAGAGGATGATGTGTTGTATGCGACAGCTGATGGGTGGAAGGTAAGGACTCGGGGGACTCCGTCTCTGTCGCGACTAGGGGGACGGGAAGCAAGGGCGGAGCTGCGGGGTACTGAGGAGACACGAGTGAGGGCCTCATCTATGATGGGAGAGAGGAACTCCAGTTCCCTAAAGAATGAGGACATCTTGGATGTTCTGGTATGGAACACCTCATCTTGGAAGCAGATGTGGCGTAGATGGAGGAATTGGGAGTAGGGGATAGAGTCTTTGCAGGAAGCAGGGTGGGAAGAAGTGTAGTCGAGATAGTTGTGGGAGTCAGTGGGGTTGTAATCATATCATATCATAACAGGCCTTTTCGGCCCTCCAAGTCCGTGCCGCCCAGCGATCCCCGTACATTAACACTATCCTACACCCACTAGGGACAATTTTTACATTTACCCAGCCAATTAACCTACATACCTGTACGTCTTTGGAGTGTGGGAGGAAACCGAAGATCTCGGAGAAAACCCACGCAGGTCACGGGGAGAACGTACAAACTCCTTACAGTGCAGCACCCGTAGTCAGGATCGAACCCGAGTCTCCGGCGCTGCATTCGCTGTAAAGCAGCAACTCTACCGCTGCGCTACCGTGCGTAATAGACGTCAGTCAATAGTCTATTTCTTGTGATGGAGATTGTGAGATCAAGAAAGGGGAGGGAGGTGTCGGAGATGGTCCAAGTAAATTTGAGTGCAGGATGAAAATTAAAAGTAGAGTGTTAGTCGAGGGAAATTGGATGGTTCTGCGGTCGCGGAAGAAACGGAGGGGTTCAAGGCCTTCCTGGTGGGGGATGGATGTGTGGAGTGACTGAACGTCCTTAGTAAAGATGAGGAAGTGGGGGCTCGGAATGCGGAAGTCATCAAAGACATGAGAAAAGGGGATGTTATCAAGAGAAGGTACCTAGAGGTTACCCAACCTTTGGTTTCATTAAACATATACTTGGACTTAAAAAACCCAATTATAACAAGCATAAAAATTTAGGTTGCACAGAACCCATTGCAGAATTTTAGTTTTAAATGTGTGTGTCTTAAATGCAATGATTAATTTTCAGCCCCAGGCTGTCACGGTAGTTCAACTCAAACTCACGTGATGCAATCAAATCACATTATACCACGCATTAATACAATCGTCAAACTTATGTACAAAAGGTAGAGCAAAGGGGAAGGTACTGAGTGCAGAATTATAGCGCATCAGTTCCAGAAATAAAGTCCAAAGTCAACAATGGGGCCAAGGTGAATCGGACAGTGCCCTAGCTTGTGGAAGCCTGATGACAGAGGAAAAAAAAAGTTGGCCCCGAGCTTCATTTGCCTGCGTAATCCTCCGTGCAAATTCTCTAATCCTCTATGATTAAGGCATATCTCTCTGTGCTTTACACAAAAAGCAAGAGTAACGCAGGTCAGGCAGCATCTCTGTACAAAAGGAATAGGTGACATTTCGGGTTGAGGCCTTTCTTCCCGACCCGAAACATCACCTATTCCTTTCCTCCAGAGATGCTGTCTGACCCCCTTGAGTTCCTCCAGCTTTTTGTGTCTATCTTTGGTTTAAACCAGCATCTGCAGATTCTACAAATTGCTTCTGTGCTTTTCCTATCCATTAAACTGACAAAAAAGCCTTTCAAAAATGTAATATAATTTATTCTGATTGAAAATAACTGAGTGACAGGACTTACAATACCATTGAAAAAATCCCCACTCATTTATGGCATCATAGAGAGATAAGGCAGAGAAACAGGCCCTTTGGCCCATCGAGTCTGTACCACCCGTTGAGCACCCACTTTCACACACAAAATGCTACCTTGAAGCATTATTTCCGTTCCCCCCACATTCCCGTCATCTCTCGCTGGTATTTCATCACCCATCTGCACATTGACGTACCGACCTGCTCATTTCTGGGGGCGAGGGAGGAAACTGGGGCACCCCAAGGATGAGAAGTGACTGCTGGAGCGGTGAGGAAGCAACTCTCCCTGCTGTGCCAACTGTGCTGCCGTAAACAAACAAAAAAAGCATTGTCAATCAGTGCACGCAGCAACTTACTGTAGCGTAGAGCCATTCCTGACGCTTCCTTGTTCCTGTGCAGAGGTCTACCTCTCAGTGCCGTGGCTCAACATGAACAGGAGGCGGGAGCGGGTATGGTGGGAGGCAATGGAACAATGTGAAAAAGAAAGAAGGAAGAGACCTTATATATATTGACTCCTTCTCCCATTAACTCCACCCAGCGCCCCAGGCTAGGGACAGGACTGATGATTCAAACATTGACAGGTTTGCCATAGGAGAAACAATATACTGTGTAATCTGGAATCATTTTACTTGTGTGACTGGTTTTCAAGGTTGAACAATTTCTGCTGCACCTCCCTTGCAAATTAGAAAACAGATTATAAATGTCACCAACTGCGAAGTGTTTGCCAACTCCGGGTGGAGAATGCAAAATATGTGTGTTCATGGAATACATTATGTGGCTTCAACCTTGCTCCTCGTGTGAGTTGTAGTTACTTAAACTGGTGCAGCTGATAGAGCTGCTATCTCACAGTGCCAGAGACCAGGATTCTGGACTACCCATATTGAAGCAATGGCCAAGAAAGCACACCCATGCCTCTACTTCCAAGGGTCTCGACCCAAAACATCACCCATTCCTTCTCTCCAGAGATGCTGCCTGTCCCGATTAGTTATTCCAACATTTTATGTCTATCTTAGGAAGTTCAACATGTCCCCAACTACTCTTACCAACTTCTACAGATGCGCTATAGAAAGCATTTTATCACGAAGCATCACGGCATGGTTTGGGGACAACTCCAGTAGAGCTGCTACCTCACAGCAGCAGAAGCACAGGTTCGATCCTGACCTCGGGTGCTGTGTGTTCTTCTTGGGAGTTTGTACATTCTCCCTGTGACCGCGTGGGTTTCCCCCAGGTTCTCCGGTTCCGTCCCACATCCAAAGACGTGCGGATTTGTAGGCTAATTGCGTTTCGTTCCACCATTATGGGTTGGATATCAAATAATGACGAAACAGAGTATAGGAAATAGATTGAGAGCCTCACGACCTGATATCGACAACAACCTTTCTCTCAATGTCAGCAAGACAAGAGAGATAGTCATCGACTTCAGGAACCGAAGAGGTACACATAACCCGCTGTACATTGGCGGCGCCGAAGTAGAGATGGTTGAAAGCGTCAAGTTTCAAGGAATAAACATCACCAGCAACTTGTCCTGGACTAGCTATATCGCAGCAAAGGCCAACAAAGCACACCAACGCCTCTCCTTCCTCAGAAGTCTTAGGAAATTCAGCATGTCCCCAACAATTCCCACCAATCTCTCGGGATGCACCATAAAAATAATTTTATCGGGATGCGTCCAGGAACAGGTTTAGGAACAGCTCCATCCAGGATTGTGGAAACAGCCCAGACCATCACGCAAACTTACCTCCTCTCCATTGACTACATCTACACTTCACGCTGCCTCGGCAAGGCCACCAGCACAATCATGGATGGATCTCACCCTGGTCACGCCCTCTTCTCCCCTCTCCGACCAGGCAAGAGGTGCAGAAGTGTGAAAACATATATGTCCAGATTCAGGGACAGATTCCTCCTAGCAGTTATCAGGCAACTGAATCAACCTATCACCGACTGACCTACCATCTACCTCATTGGAGATCCTTGGACTATCTTTAATCGGACTTTACTGGACTTTATCTTGCACTAAACTTTATTCCCTGTATGCTGAAAAAGTTCACTGTGGACGACTTGATTGTCATCATGTATTGTCTTTTTGCTGACTGGATAGCATACAACAAAAAGTTTTTCGTTGTACCTCAGTACATGTGACAACAAACTAAACTAAAGTAAAAGATTTGAACCAGACCTGGGTGCTGTTTGTGTGAAGTTCTGTTCTCCATAGCAGGGCAGTCTGCCAATCATACCTGCATCTGAGCAGACCTGCTGTAGGTGCAAGCAACCTGCTACAAAGCAGACATTGGGGTGGCACAGTGGCACATTGCAGGTTTGTGGGTTAATTGGCCCTTTGTAAATTGCCATCTAGTGTGTAGGGAATGGATTCGGAAGTGGAATAACATACAATTTGTGTGAAAAGGTGATCGATAGGCATTGTGAGTCAGTGGGCCATATGGTCTGTTTCCATGCTTCTAAACTAAAATATATATTACAAATTAGTGCAGGGACGAAGGGCTTGGTTAGTTTAGTTTAGAAATACAGCATGGAAACAGGCCCTTCGGCCCACCAAGTGCGCCGATCAATGGTCACCCATTCACAAGTTCTATCCTACACACTTTGGGACAATTTTACAGAAGCCAATTAACCTACGAACCTGCACGTCTTTGGAATGTGGGTGGAAACCAGAGCTCCCGGAGAAACCCATGCAGTCGCAGGGAGAACTCTGTACAGATAGCACCCGCGGTCTAGATCGAACCCGGCTCTCTGGCGCTGTTAGCCAACAACTCTACCGCTGCACCATTGTGCCGTCTCAAAGAGTTTAGTTTTTTTTAAAGAGGGTGATAGAGACAGAGTCGGCTTTTGGAGAGAGCTTCAGAGTTTAAAACCCAGGTAGCTGAAGGCTCAATCACTGCCGTAAGATTTCTGTAAATATCGAATGTGAAAGAAGACAAGTTTGAAATTGTACAAAATCATCATGCGAAGAATAGATCGGGTCTACGCACGGAGCCTCTTGCCCAGAGTGGGGGAATCAAGAACCAGGAGACATAGGTTTAAGGCGAGGGGGGGAAGATTTAATAGGAACCTGAGGGGTAAGTTCATCACACAAAGGGTGGTGGGTGTGTGGAACAAGCTGTCGGAGGAGGTAGTTGATGTAGGTACTATAGAAACTTTTAAGAAACATTTAGACAGGTACATGGATAGGACAGGTTTAGAGGGATTATAGACCAAATGCAGGCAGGTAGGACATGCTGGCCAGTGAGACATGCTGGCCAGTGTGGGCAAGTTGGGCTGTAAGACTCTATGACTCGATGAAGGGAAAGAGAAAGTGGTAGTTCAGGTTGGTCAACTATTCCTTAGCTGACAACATTTCTATACATAGCAGGGTTGGCTCAACATTGTACTGGTTAATACTGTAGCGGCACAGTGGTAAAGTTGCTGCCTTACAGTGTCAGACACGCAGATTCGATCCTGACCTCAGGTGCTGTCTGTATGGAGTTGTACATTCTCCCGGTGACCACGTGGATTTTCCCCAGGTGCTCCTGTTTCCTCCCACATTCCAAAGGCGTGCAGGTTTGTAGGTCAATTGGCTTCTGTAAATTGTCCCCGAGGTGCAAGATAGAACTAGCGGACTGGTGATTGTTGGCTCGCGCGGACTTAATGGGCCAAGGGCCTGTTTCCAAGCTGTATCTCTAAACCAAACGAAAGGTATATAAATAAGTTTTGATTTCAAAAACTGGCTTGCCTGATCATGGACACATCAGTTTGTGGAAGACTTTTGCACATGAATGGGCGAAGCATTTCCACATTGCAGGCCAACCTTCAGGATTTTAGAAGGGTCCGGGCCCAAAACATCAATGTTCTCCAGAGATGCTGCCCGACACACTGAGTTACTCCAGCACTGTGTCCTTTTATGCAAACCAGCGTTGTTTCTAAAATATATTTTGTTAGCTATGGAGTATTTTGGGTTAACCGCAGACTATGAAACCTCTTTTTTAGGGACATTTACTGACCTTTCACGTACTCAGCAGTCAGATAGAAAGTTTGCAGGAAGCCGAAAAGTCTGTAATTTGTGAAGCCACAGTATGTTCATGCAAAAGAACATTTATTACTTTGTTTTAATTGGCCTTGTGATAAACCTTGAAATGAAAATACTACTTACAGAAAATATGGAGCCCATTTGGTTGCGACACACCCTTGAAACACAAGGATAGTTTTACACCCACACTAGATGAACACCTGATTAAATACTTGGAGGTATAAAGTCATAACAGCATAGAAACAGAACCTTCAGGGGGCAGCACAATGGTGCAGTTGTTAGAGCCACTGCCTCACAGCGCCAGAGACCCGGGTTCAATACTGACATCGGGTGCTGGCTGTGGCCTGTTTCCATGCTGTATCATTAAACTAAAAACTAAACTGCCTTGGTTGCACTGTGGGCTTTAGCTATAGGGTGGCACGATGGCGCAGTGGTAGAGTTGTTGCCTTAGAGCAAATACAGCGCCGGAGACCCGGGTTCGATCCCGACTACGGGTGCTGTCTGTACGGAGTTTGTACGTTCTCCCCGTGATCTGCATGGGTTTCCTCCGAGATCTTCGGTTTCCTCCCACACTCCAAAGACGTACAGGTTTGTAGGTTAATTGGCTTCGTAAACGTAAAAATTGTCCCTAGTGGGGATAGTGTTAATGTGCGGGAATCGCTGGTCAGTGCAGACCCGGTGGGTCGAAAGGGCCTGTTTCCGCACTGTATCTCTAAACTAAATTGATGCTGTTCATCAGGCACCCATTTGCACCAATCCCACACCAACCCATTTGTTTCATTTTCAAATACTTTAGTTTAGTTTATGGATACAACATGGAAACTGGGCCTTCGGCCCATTAAGTCCACACTGACCATTGATCACCAGTTTACACAAGTTCTATGTTGCCTAACTCCCTGCACATAAGGGGCAATTTACAGACATTTAATCTACAGATCTACACACCTTTGGGATGTGGAAGCAAGACCATCGATCAGCCGTTCACACTAGTTCTAGGTTAATCCACTTGCTCATCTACTCCCTACACACTAGGGACAATTTTACAGAGGGCCAATTAACTTACAAAACTGCACATCTTTGGTATGTGGGAGGAAACTGAAGCATCCAGTGGAAACCCACGCGGTCACATGGAGAACGTGCAAACTCCACACCGACAGCACCCGAGGTCAGGATCGAACCCGGCTTTCTGGTGTAGGGAGGCAGCAGCTCCACCAGCTGTGCCACTGTGCTGCCCATGTAATCACATTACAAATGTGCCAACTTTATGTTTTAGCTTGTTTTAAAGATAAATGAATTGGTGTAGGACAGTACCAAATTTAAAACAGGCTCTTCCCTCTAAGATCTACAAGTAATTCCATCATATTGAGGGTAGGGGAATCTTTGAGGTTCTTCCCCATCAAACCTTTGACATTAGGCATCCATTCAAAATTCCAACACTGAGGTGTTAGATTTTTGCCAGACAGGTATATATTCAGAAGTAGATACAAAATGCTGGAGTAACTCACGCTACACGCTAGGAACAAGTAATAGAAGTAAATTAACGTACAAACCTGCACATCCTTGGAATGTGGGATCACCCCTGGAGAAAAACCCACACAGTCACAGGGAGAATGTACAAATTCCACACAGACACCACCAGTAGTCAGGATTGAACCTGGGTCTCTGGTGCTGTGAGGCAACTTTACCACTGTGCCATTGTGCTGCCCTTCTGCTGGACAGGAGCAGGGAAAAGAAGGAATGACTGGGATGGGACAAGTATTTGACTATGTCAATTCTTGCCATGAACTATAGCCTATATGCATATATTGAAATATCCCTGAGCATACCATACGACTTCTTTACTGTTCTATCTACTTGTGTTACCATCTTCACATTCCACTTAAACAGAACCAGTTTACTCACCGGTGGTAGACACAAAATGCTGGAGTAACTCAGCGGGACAGGCAGTATCTCTGGAGAGAAGGAATGGGTGACGATTTAAGGTCGAGACCCTTCTTCAGACAGAAGACCGAGGCACTGTCTTGACCCTAAACGTGAAACCATCCCTCTGCCTCCACACTTAATTGTGTTCTTTCTACAGCTGCCTTTAACTTTGGTCTGCGAGCGAGTTTGCTGTGTGGAGATTGAAGGTATCACAAAATGCTGGAGTAACTCAGCGGGACAGGCAGCATCTCAGGAGAGAAGGAATGGGTGACGTTTCGGGTCGAGACCCTTCTTCAGACTGCAATTGACAAACCTATACTACAACAGTGACCATACTGTTTTGAAATTTACTGAAGGAGACATAAAAGTGCAACTGCAATGCAATGGCAGCATTTTAAAGGCAGTTTTTTATCGACTCGGGGTCCAAGGGCAAAAAGATACAAAGTCACATGTTCACTGAGAACAGTGAAATTAGCCTGGGTTGAAGCCAATCGGAACGCAGGGCGCCGACCAATGGCGAGGCGGGCCTCCGCCGGCAGCTGATTGGATGCGGGCCGACCAATGACGGGAGCTGGGCGGCCGCGGCCAATCGGCGGCGTTGTTGCGGCCCGGCCCGGAGTGGAGGCCGGACTCTGGCCTTGGCCTCGGGTGAAGCGGAGCCGAGTGGAGCCTCGCCCTCCCTCTCTCTCTCCCTCTGGAGGAGCGCGGCCCGGAGTGGAGGCCGGACTCCGGCCTTGGGCTCAGCAGGTGAAGCGGAGAATCGCCTTCCCTCCCCTCCCCTGGCGCCGCTCGCCGTGGAGGAGCGCGGCCCGGAGTGTAAGTGGGGACGGGGCAGCGGGGAGGCGGGTTGTGAAGCTGGCGGTCGGTCTCCCACCGACTGCAATAGACAATAGGTGCAGGAGGAGGCCATTCGGCCCTTCGAGCCAGCACCGCCATTCAATGCGATCATGGCTGATCATTCTCAATCAGTACCCCGTTCCTGCAGTTCTCTCCTCCCTCCCCTGTCCAAGAAAGGTTGGCTGATGGAAAGCATAACCTACTCATGCTTCTGTCTCCAAATCTGTTCATCATCGACTGTAAATTAAACTGGTGTTTACTCCACCACAAAGAATTTTAAACCCCTTTCCCTTCCAACTTTGTCTCTACCAACGTGTGGGGCAAGCATCTGGATTTCTTTGAAAATTGAAACAAAAATGCAAATGTGGAAAATATGTAGTTAAAAACAATGAAAAACATAACACTTTTCAGGTGGCATCTGTGGAAAGAGAAGCAGAGTTAATCTTTTAGGCGAAGATAGACACAAAATGCTGGAGTAACTCAGCGGGACAGGCAGCATCTCAAGAGAAGGAACGGGAGTCGTTTCGGGTTGAGACCCTTCTTCAGAGGGAGATACATCTATAAGGAAGCGTAAGGTGTTAAAATAGGACAAAGGGAATGAGGTACAAGGAAAATATAGAATATGTCATTGTTAGCTGGGAGAAGGTAACAAAGCAAACAGATAAAATAGTCGGAGACAGTAAGACTGTTTGGAGTCTGGGAAGAAGGAGCGATAGAGAGAGGGGGAAAACAAGGGTTACTTGAAGTTAGAGAAGTCAATGTTCATACCGCTGGGGTGTAAGCTGCCCAAACAAATGATGAGGTGCTGTTCCTCCAATTTGTGCTGAGTCTCACTGACAATGAAGGAGGCCCAGGACAGATGGTCAGTGGGAATGGGAAGGGGAGGTAAAGTGTTTAGCAACCCGGAAATCAGGTAGGTTTAGGCGAACTGAGTGGAGGTGTGGTCTCGCACACCGCCACACCTGGAACAGTGGATACAGGTTGGAGGAGGTACAAGTGAACCTCTGCCTCACCTGTAAAGACTGTCTGGGTCCCTGGAAGTAGTTGGGGGGGGGGGGGGGGGGGGGAGGTATAGGGCCAGGTGTT